>NC_080021.1:105848728-106473728 GCF_030020395.1 Manis pentadactyla
CGTACTTAGAATAGTCAAATCCATAGCAACAGAAAGTAGAATAGTGGTTACCAGGGACTGAGGGGTGGGGAAGATGAGGAGTAGTGGGTACAAAGTTTCAGTTTTGAGATGTCGTCAAAAATTCTGGAGAAGAGTAGTGGATATAGTTGTACAACAATGTGCATATACTTGGTACCTCTGAACCCTACAGTACTGTACCCTTTAAAATTGTCAATTATATGTTACATGTGTTTCCTCAATTTTTAAATGAAATAAATGGGGGGAAAGTACTTTGAGTTCTTCATGTAGTATGGATATTAACCTGTGGTCTATTATGCATGTTGCAGAGTTTTTTCCCAGTCTTTTGACTTTGTCTCTCTGGGATTGTTTATCTAATATTCGTATAGTCAGACCTTTTTGTTAAATTGTTCATCCTGGTAGGCATTCTTTGGACTGTCTTAATCTAAAGAGCCGTATTTATTTCAACCTTATGAAATCTTCTCATTTGGTAGATTATTTTCACCCTCTTACTATCTAATCTTTATTTCTAAAACTTGTATTAGCAAGATTTTGGAGCATGTGGAATTATTTTATATGTTAACTCTTTTATTCCTTCCACCTCTTTAGTCTTTTATGCTATTCTCTGGGAGAATTCCTCAACTTCATCTTCTACCTTGGTAATTTCTCATTAATATCTATTCTACTATTTAGCCTAACTATTGACATTTTCATTTTGACAATTACATTTTAATGTATTATCTCAATAGTTCCTTTCTGGTGATACTATATTTCTTTTAACATCTCCTTCTATTTGTTCTGTTAACTACTGTAAAATAAGCCATAAAACAAATGAAATTATGCTAGCACCATTAAAGATTGTTTAGAGGTTACAAACTCACTTCTGGACTTCTTTAGTTAGTTGTGTGACTTCGTGTAGATTATATAACCATTCTAAGCTTTTGTTTTCTGTATTTACTCTATGTCTTTTGATTGGTGCGTTCAGTCCATTTATATTTAGGTTGATTATTGAAAGATATGTACTTATTGCCATTGCAAGCTTTAGATTCGTGGTTACCAAAGGTTCAAGGGCAGCTTCTTTACTATGTAACCGTCTAACTTAACTCTCTTATTATGCTATTATGAACACAGTCTGGTGATTCTTTATTTCTCTCCCTTCTTATTCCTCCTCCTCCATTTATATGTTAGGTGTCTTATTCTGTACTCTTTTGTGTTTCCTTTGACTGCTTTTGTGAATAGTTGATTTTATTTTTTGCCTTTAGTATTTGGTTGGTCTGCTTTCTTTGTTGTGATTTTATTTTCTCTGGTGACATCTATTTAGCCTTAGGAGTGCTTCCATCTAGAGCAGTCCCTTTAAAATATCCTGTAGAGGTGGTTTGTGGGAGGCAAATTCCCTCTACTTTTGCTTGTCTGGGAATTGTTTAATCCCTCCTTCATATTTAAATGATAATCGTGCTGGATACAGTATTCTTGGTTCAAGGCCCTTCTGTTTCATTGCATTAAGTATATCATGCCATTCTCTTCTGGCCTGTAAGGTTTCTGTTGAGAAGTCTGTTGATAGCCTGATGGGTTTTCCTTTGGAGGTGACCTTTTTTCTCGCTCTGGCTGCCTTTAATACTCTGTCCTTGTCTTTGATCTTTGCCATTTTAATTATTATATATCTTGGTGTTGTCTTCCTTAAATCCCTTGTGTTGGGAGATCTGTGGGCTTCCATGGTCTGAGAGACTATTTCCTCCCCTAGTTTGGGGAAGTTTTCAGCAATTAAAGACACTTTCTATCCCTTCTTCTCTTCTTCTTCTGGTACTCCTATAATGTGAATATTGTTCCATTTGGGTTGGTCACACAGTTCTCTTAATATTCTTTCATTCCTGGAGATCCTTTTATCTCTCTCTGCCTCAGCTTCTCTGTATTCCTGTTTCTCTGATTTCTGTTCCATTAACAGTTTCTTGCACCTCATGCAGTCTGCTCTTAGGTCTTTCCAGAGATTGTTTTATTTTTGTATTCTCCCTCCTGACTTCATCCCTTAGCTCTTACATACTTCTCTGCAGGTCCATCAGCATGGTTATGACCTTTATTTTGAATTCTTTTTCAGGAAGATTGGTTGAATCTATCTCCCCACGCCCTCTTTCGGCGGTTGTCTGGGTAATTCGGGACTAGACCAAATTCTTCTGCCTTTTCATGGCGATAGAGGTAGTTGTAGGCAGGTAGCGAAAGTGTCAGCTGGGAGAACAAAGTCCCTTCCTGGTTGCTGGTCACCTTGCCCTTCTCCGCTGCCTGTGTCGGTTACCTGGTAGGGACTCATGGATTATCTTTTCCAGTAAGACTTAAACCGCAAGAAATGGTCTCCAATGTCTGCAGAGGAGATTCTGATTAGATGTGAAGAATTTCATAATAGCACAACTTTTGCAATGTCTGCAGAGGAGACCCAATTGGAGAGAATGTAGCCCAAACAGTGTCCCTCTCCTTGGGCTGGCCCCGTAAGTGCCCCAGCTTATGTGTGAAAACTGATAGCTCTCCCAGAGACACCTGCAGCATGCCTGAGAACCAGGCTGTCCCAGTAAAATCCCCTGGCCAAAGTCCTCTGCCTCATTTTGCGAGTAGAATTTTGGTTCTTGAATCCAGACTCTTGCGGCCTTATGCAAGTCCCAGATATAGCACAGTCATAACTTACAAACTAAAAGTGTTCCCTAAGGAGAGCCCCGAGGATGGAGCAAGACTGTATCTGTATCTCAAAACCTGTGGGGAAATGTTCGTCTGTTCCCAAACAGAGGTTTCTACTAACGGCACAAAACAGGCAAAGAGGTTTTGCAACAAGCAAGCCTTCAGTTTCAAAGCTGTGGGGCATCCAGGACTCCAAAGAGCTAACCCATTCTTTAACCCAGAACGCAGGACAGTGCACAGGCAAAGGAAGGGCATGTGGCATCTGACCCCATCCACAACCTCACCTTTCACCAGCAGCCTGCTGTAAGGGAGGGCCCTAGTGGGAAGAGAGGACAGTTCCCTCCTGTGGAGCTAAAGCTTTATTGTGATCGGAGCTCTTTTACAGCAAAAACAAAGCCATAGCGATGGCTTCTGGAGAATGAACAGCCAAGTATTTCTTTCAATGTGTACTTCATTCATCCATCCATTTACAGTTATTTGTTGAAAGTCTGCTATGTGCCTGATAGTGTGCTGTTTCCAAGAGACTGAGAAACTCCTGCCCTCGGGCAGCTAGGTGAGCAAGCCACACCTACAGGTGCACTGCAGACGCCTCAGAACTCAAACCTCTCTGGTACTGGTGGTGTCATCCAAGTGAGAAAAAGGGGCAAGGCCGGTAGGTAGCCTAGCAACAGGCCAGGTACATCATCAGGTGGTTAACATTCCGTGAGAATCCTGGCCATAAGAACCCCAACTGGCCCACACAGCGAACTTGCCAGGGGCTGAAAGCCTTTGGCAAGACAAGTGGCGAAGTCCACAGTATTCATTGATTACTAAGGAGAAAGAAAGGCGGCCCTTATGGGTGGGGTGCTTCAGCGGGCTTCCCCTAGGAGAGGGCAGACAGTGGATTGTCTAAGGGAAGCACAGGAGGAGGTGGCACGAGAACGCCAGATGTGGAGAATTAAGGTGAAGGTAAGAGCTGCTGAAGACTGAGCTGGCATTGCTGTGAGGCGCGGTAGAAAAGCTAAAGGTTGTGGCAGTGGAGGCACTCGGGGCAGGGGAGAGAAAGGTGCCATCAGCCCTGGAAACAGAGGAGCTGGGGAAGGATGAAGGGGTGGTGCCAGAGGCCCTGACCCCTCCCATACTGAAAGCACTGTGGCTGTAAAGAAAATAAAGACCCAGCAACTGAAAGTTCCCCTAGGAGAGGAGTAGTCCCCTCCCCAGGTCTCTGTGGACCACCCCTATAGTCAGGCTGAGCTGGTGGATTTGGCAGTTTGAGCTGCCCAGTTTAGTCAGAAGCCCTCAGAGTCAATATCAGCTTGGCTCCTGCATCTCTGGCACTTAGTTACAGCCATTAAGACCAAAGAGGCCACAAGCCACAAGTCCGACCTGTGTGTTTGTAAGACTTCCTTCTGGAGAGCGGACCAGTGCCACTCGAACCCACACAGGAAGACAATTGAGGAACACGGTTTGACTGAGGGGAAGGTCAAGGTATCTCCCCTGAGAGACCAGGGAGAAACAGTAGGCCACATGTTTAAATAGCTATCCATTGGTCCCCAGTGAACATACAATGTATCCTGGCTCTGGTGGACACAGGGGCTGAATGTTCACTGATTCATGGTGGAATTGTCTGGCTGGGTAAGACCAGAGCTATACCAGAAGCAGTTATAGGTAAAGTCCAGGCCTTTCCTACCCCTACAATTACAGCATTCCTTCAGGAGTTTCTGGGTCTGCTAGGCTACTGGAGAGAGTTTATCTCACACTTGGCACAAATTCTGAAGCCCTTATACCGGTTGGTATGAAAAGGCGTCAGGTGGGAGTGGGATGAAACTTGTGCATCTGCCTTCACTACAGCCAAACAGGCAGTGAAGGCCGTTCAGGCCTTGAGTGTGATAGACCAATTAAGGCCCTGTGAGCTGCATGTACATGTGACTGAAGACGGTTATAGCTGCGGTCTCTGGCGGCGGCTTGAATGAACTTGCCACCGTATTGGATTCTGGTCACAACTTTGGAAATGGGCAGAGGTATGATACACTTTGATAGAAAAACAACTGAATGCCATGTATCACT
Source organism: Manis pentadactyla (assembly GCF_030020395.1). Taxonomy (NCBI): domain Eukaryota; kingdom Metazoa; phylum Chordata; class Mammalia; order Pholidota; family Manidae; genus Manis; species Manis pentadactyla. The sequence goes on from NC_080021.1 coordinate 105,853,433, forward strand.
CCTTGCTGGCTACAGAACCCATCACTGGAATGGCCCCGATAAGGGAAATACCCACCAATCCCATCTTGGGGTCGGTACAAGAATGGATGCAAAAGCCAAAGAGTGGTGTGGTACAAATGCCAACAATGGCCAAGTGGGGTTCTTATCCTCAGCAGCATAGTGCCCTCTCCAGTAGCCCCTTGAGTGAAGAACTCCAACGCTTATTGGGCCGGTGACATATACTAGTGAAAAGCAGGAAGAATTTGCTTTTGAACCATTAGTAGCAGAAAGACCCTATTGGGAGGGAAGAGCCCCTATACCCGAAGATGCATGGTACACAGACGGCCCCAGCCGTGGGCAGTCCACAAAATGGAGGGCCATAGCTTTCCATCCTAAGACTGAGACAATATGGATGGAAGATGGTGGGGGGAAGTGCAGCCAATGGGCAGAGTAGCAGGCTGTGTGGCTTGTGATCAGCCAGGAGCCCTCCCCTATAGTTGTCTGCACTAACAGCAGGTCTCTCTATCGGGGCTTGACCCTGTGGCTACCAGCCTGGTACAATGCCAAGTGGCTGGTTGGTCACCGACCCCTTTGGGGACAGGAATTGTGGCAAGACTTATGAGCCTGTGGTCAGAGTAAAATGATTACAGTATACCATGTGACAGGTCATTTGTCACTGGCTCCCCAGGAAATGATGAGGCAGATAAATTGGCCCAGATACATTGGTTAGAAGGAAAGCCTGCCTCTGATGTAGCCCAGTGGTTACATCAATGTTTGTTGCATGCGGGGTAAAAGACAATGTGGCCTGTAGCCCGTCGGTGGGGCTTGTCTTTGACCTTTGAAGAAGTTAGTAGAGCCTGGCAGGAGTGTGCCATATTCTCCAAAGGGACTTACACCAAGTTCCACATCAATATTGGACAATAACCAAGGGGCCTATACCCCTCATCAGGTGGCAGAGAGACTCTGTTGGGCCTCTGCCTGTGTCAGAAGGATATCAGTATGCCATGACTTGTGTGGACACGGCCACTGGACTTCTGGTTGCATTTCCTACCCGTTGTGCACACCAGCAGACAACCAAAAGAGGCCTGGAGCAACTCTGCCGCCTATCGCTGACCACAGGTAACTGAGCATAATCAGGACACCCATTTTACTGGACATACACTGCAAGAATGGGTGCCACAGCTGGGAATCAAATGCAAGTTCCATGTGCCATACAATGCTACCACAGCAGGCATGATAGAGAGGCACAGTGGCTTGTCAAAATCCGGACTAAAGTCAGTTACTAATAGTCTGTGGGGTCAGTCAGTCTGTTTATGGACCATGCTATGGTGTTTGAATGAGAGACACCAAAAGGGAGCCCTGAGCCCCATGGACATGCTAACACATATGGTTGCCTCCCCTCTACAACTGCAAGGACAAACCAAGGAAGAATCACTGAAGCTGAGGTTCGACCACAAGAATAAAATCTTGCTGCCAGCACCAACTGCACTGAACCCTGAAGACTCCATTGAGTGAACATGGCCTTGGACCTTTCGACACCTGGACCAACGATGGCTGGCTCTCCTGGCCCCTTGGAAACAAGGCCTAGAAGCTGGCCTCCTGTCTATTCCTGGAATAACCTCAGAGTGGCCCCCAACGGTTACAGTAGTATATCCTGAATGGCCAGAAGGCAGGAGAATCCTACCGGGCAGTTTTGTTTTATTGTTATGGCCAGTGCATGCACCTCCAGTAGCACTATGTAACCCCCATAGGGAAAGGAGTAAAAGTATGGTATACTAGACCTGAATGGGACCCCCTTCCTGCTACATTCCTGTCTTAGGACTACTCTCTTGCATGCATCCTACCTGATGGACAAGATTTACCTATGTTGTTGTCATTTAAACATGTGTCTTATCACCCCTAAGGTCTTTGTGGATTGGGAACTTCCTCTGGCTTGAGGATTATTATAATTTTTGTTATTAGGAACCTCCTCTGGCTTGAGGATTATTATACTTTTTGTTATCTGTATCAAAATCTTGTTGTATCTTAATTTTTGTTATTATCTTTAAGTTGTTGTTACTCTCTGTTGCTGTTTTGGAATCTGGTGACAGTGCTCCAGGTTTCTCGCACAGGGACCACTGTGGAAGATTGAGAGCATGTAGATTGTAAGGCGAGAATCGTGGAGTGGTGGAGTGTGGGGGAGTTCGGGTTCCTATGGCTAGGATCCTCACTGAACTTAAACCACCTGATTATGTAATTGGCCTGCTGCTTGTCTGCCACTTCCAGGCCTTCAGGCAATGAGCTATTATTGCACCATATAGAGAGCTCAGCCCAGTAATCTGGGCGGAGGCAGAAATGCTAGTGGTTGACCCACCTCCACGATAACAAGCCAGGTAATAAACACTTTCATCCTAAAGAATCATTCTACTGTCATTTCTTTGGTCTCACTGCATCCATAGCGAACTCGCTGGGGTCTGAAACCATTGGCCAGACAGATCTTAGAGGTTTGCTAGACCTTCTTTACTTCCAAGATAACAATATACTCCAGGACCGCTTGCACTTTTTTTTTCTGCTCCACACCTGAAACCAGTCATTTCTAAAAGCCCTGGTTTCCTTAGGAAATGGTAGAGGCTAAAATCTGGGCATTTTTTATGCACACTCCTTGGATTGATCATTGTTTCTCATCCTGTTTTATGAGCAGAGCTAGGAAATACATGTAATTTTTTAAGATATAATAAATCATGAATTTATACTCTTTCAAATTCAAGGCTAAGGGTTTTCACATAAGTTTGTCACTCTTATTATCTAGATCTCTTTCAGCTACACCAAAAATCTGGGTTCCTGGAGATACTGACTAAATTATATACTTGATTTCCCCATGGGTCAAAGACAGCAGTCTACATTTCTATAAATTACTACTGCATTACTATAAATGTTACACTTACTGAAAACATTTTATGTGTTACTTGTCATTTTCTTTTGCTTTTTTACATATAGGTTATAGTAAGGATGTACAAATTACCATGTTTTCAAATTACTGAACGATTTCTTTTCTGTGTGTAATTATGACAACTCACTTAATTGCTTTTATGCTATAGAGACATTATTCTACTCCACATTTTCTATTTCTTATCATAGTTTTCAATGGGATGCATGATTTTCTCTGTTACTTTTTAAGTGCAGTAAGTTTTCCTGTAATTTTAGGTAAGAGGAGTGGGTCAAATAGCCTGTTTTTCATCTTTGTGACTGGAGTTCTCTCTTCTATTGTTTTCACAAAGTGATTTTAAAAAATACAACCCTCAGGCTATCTGAGAGCTTTCCTTTTTTTGACCCACCTCTCTTTTATCTGAACTTTTTCTTGTCTTTGTTTCTCTTATTCTGTTCTGCTCAATTTGGATCCTACTCCTTAAAGTTTTTCTCAGAGCAATGTTAGTTTTGAGAGCTTATAGGGCTCAGACTGCTTCAACACCAATAGACTTTGTTCTTACTCTCAGCCTGAGAATTCAATCCTTGGAGTCCTTCCCAGGCTAGTCTCCTGTTTTCATGCCACTGAAGGGCCCTATGCTCAGGGCCACCAGAGAAGTCCAGTTGTCTTCTGTCTGCATCTTTGGGCACAAATGCTGACACCATGTAGGTCTCAGAGTTGTCTGACAAACTAAAGGTTTTGGGGGAAACACTGTCTCTTCATTTTGTTGTAGCTTGGCTTTTCTGTTTTGCTATGTGTTTTTTTTTTTTCTTTGAAGAGTGAAGACCTGTTAAATATTTAATTTTCGTAGTAATGAGTGAGCCAGCAGAATGATGAAGCTGGTCAGAGTGCTATGGAAACACTGAAGTATTCTAGTCACTGAAGAGTGATGGAATAAGATTGCTAAATTAGGTGCCAAGCAGAATAATGACCTCTGCATCTCTACCTGCAAAGTATTTGCAGTGCTATCAGTTTTCTACAGTAAACATCTTACAGATGTAACCGTTATGGTTGTAAAAAAAAACCTAATCAATAACAGTGAATCAAATAAAAGGTACATGGCCCTAGGAAATGAGGTAATCCATTGAAAGGCATTCCAGCATCCTTTTTGTCTGATTTCAGATTCTGGATATTTCTAATTCTTTCCTTAACTTTATCACCTTTCTCACATATGCTCTTTCATAGCTAATTTTAGAACACAGGCTTTTTTGTGAACATGTTTTTCTATTATGCTTTATTTTTCTTTGTAGGTATGTTATTTTTTTCCCTATACCTTTCTTCTTATGAAAACCTTGTAGATTTCACTGAATCTTCTTTTCTATTGCTCATTATTTTGTAAAATTAGTTTTAGAAAGGAGAACTGACTTGATATATAAATCTTAGGACAGGTGTTATATTGTATTATATTATAAACTAATATCAAAAGACTCAAATTGCTAAAATCAGAAATGCAAATGGACATATTAATACCAATTTACAGAAATAAAAAGTATTATAAGAGAGTACTATGAACAGTTTTATACTAGCAGGTTAGATAATAGCTGAAGTGAACAAATTCCTAGAAATGCACAACCTGCCAAAACTGAATCATGGAGAAAATCTGAATGTACCTAGAACTAGTAAAGGGATTGGATACATAATCAAAACCATTCGCAAAACAACAAAAAGACCTTAAGCAGATGGTTTCACTGGTGAAGTCTACCAAATACTTAAAGAAGAATTAACACCACTCCTCAAATTCTCCCAAAAACTTGAAGAGGAAGAGCATTTCTTAACTCATTCTATGAGGCCAACATTACCCAGACACCAAAGCCAGACAAAGATACTACAAGAAAAGAAAACTATAAGCCAATATCTCTTCTGAACATATATACAAAAGTTTTCAACAAAATACTGGTAAAATAGTTACAGCAACATATTAAGCAGGAGCATATACAGTGACCAAGTAAGGTTTATTCCTGGCATGCAAAGATGGCTCAACAAATGAAATCCAGTTAATGTAATAACACCATATTAACAATTAAGGAAGGAAGGGGGAAAATGGTTATCTCAATTGATGCAGAAAAAGCAATAAACAAAAATCAAAATATCCTTTCATGATTAAAAAAATCTAACAAACTTGGAACAGAGAGAAAATTCCTCATGGATGGATAAACAAGAGGTGGTATATACATACATTGGAATATTATTCAGCCTTAAAAAGGAATAAGATTCTGATACAAGTAACAACATGGATGATCCTTGAAAACATTACACTAAGTGCAGTAAGCCGGACACAAAAGGAAAAACATGATTCATCTTATATGAAGTTCTTAGGATAGTCAAATCCATAGAGACAGAAAGTAGAATGGTGGTTACAAGGGAGTGAGGGGTGGGGAAGATGGGGAGTAATGGGCACAGAGTTTCAGTTTTGAGAAGATGTCAAAAATTCTGGAGAACAGTAGTGGATATACTTGGATGACAATGTGCACATACTTAATACCTCTGATCCCTACAGTACTGTACCCTTTAAAATGGTCACTTATATGTTACATGTTTTTCCTCACAATTTTATTTTTATTTTTATTTTTATTTTGGTATCATTAATCTACAATTACATGAAGAACATTACGTTCTCTAGGCTCCTCACTTCACCAAGTTGCCCCGACATACCCCTTCACAGTAACTGTCCATTCGCGTAGCAAGATGCTGTAAACTCACTACTTGTCTTCTCTGTGTTGTAGAGCCCCCCATGTACCCATGCCACATTATACATGCTAATTGTAAGGCCCCGTTTTTCTCCACCCTTATCCCTCCCTTCCCACCCATCCTCCCCAGTCCCTTTCCCTTTTGTAACTGTTAGTCCATTCGTGGGTTCTGTGATTCTGCTGCTATTTTGTTCCTTCAGTTTTTCTTTGATCTTATACTCCACAAATGAGTGAAATCATTTGGTACTTGTCTTTCTCCACCTGGCTTATTTCACTGAGCATAATACCCTCTAGCTCCATCCATGTTGTTGCAAATGGTAGGATTTGTTTTCTTCTTATGGCTGAATAATATTCCATTGTGTATATGTACCACATCTTCTTTATCCATTCATCTACTGATGGACACTTAAGGTTGCTTCCATTTCTTGGCTGTTGTAAATAGTGCTGCGATAAACATAGGGGTGCATCTTTTTCAAACTAGGCTGCTGCACTTTTAGGGTAAATTCCTAGAAGTGGAATTCCTGGGTCAAATGGTATTTCTATTTTGAGCTTTTTGAGGAACCTCCATACTGCTTTCCACAATGGTTGAACTAACTTACATTCCCACCAGCAGTGTAGGAGGGTTCCCCTTTTTCCACAACCTCGCCAACATGTGTTGTTGTTTATCTTTTGAATGATGGCGATCCTTACTGGTGTGAGCTGATATCTTATTGTGGTTTCAGTTTGCATTTCTCTGATGACTAGCGACGTGGAGCATCTTTTCATAACTGTTGGCCATCTGAATTTCTTCTTTGGAGAAGTGTCTGTTCAGCTCCTCTGCCCATTTTTTAATTGGATTACTTGCTTTTTGTTTGTTGAGGTGCATGAGCTTTTTATATATTTTGGATGTCAACCCTTTATCGGATCTGTCATTTATGAATATATTCTCCCATACTGTAGGATACCTTTTGTTCTGTTGATGATGTCCCTTGCTGTACAGAAGCTTTTCAGCTTGATATAGTCCCACTTGTTCATTTTTACTTTTGTTTCCCTTGCCCAGGGAGATATGTTCATGAAGAAGTCACTCATGTCTATGTGTAAGAGATTTTTCCTATGTTTTTTTCTGAGAGTATTATGGTTTCATGACTTACATTCAGATCTTTGTTCCATTTCGAATTTACTTTTGTGTATGGGTTAGACAGTGATCCAGTTTCATTCTCTTACATGTTTTGCCTGTCCAGTTTTGCCAGCACCATCTGTTGAAGAGACTGTCATTTCCCCATTGTATGTCCATGGCTCCTTTATCATATATTAATTGGCCATATATGTTTCGGTTAATGTTTGGAGTCTATATTCTGTTCCACTGGTCTGTGGCTCTGTTCTTGAGCCAGTACCAAATTGTCTTGATTACTGTGGCTTTGTAGTAGAGCTTGAAGGTGGGGAGTGAGATCTGCCCCACTTTATTCTTCTTTTTCAGGATTGCTTTGACTATTTGGGGTCTTTTGTGGTTCCATATGAATTTTTGAACTGTTTGTTCCAGTTCATTAAAGAATGCTGTTGGTAATTTGATAGGGATTGCATCCAATCTGTATATTGCTTTGGGCAGGATGGCCATTTTGACGATACCAATTCTTCCTAGCCAAGAGCATGGGATGAGTTTCCGTTTGCTCGTGTCCTCTTTAATTTCTCTTAAGAGTGTCTTAATAGTTTTCAGGGTATAGGTCTTTCACTTCCTTGGTTAGGTTTATTCCTAGGTATTTTATTCTTTTTGTTGCAATTGTGAATGGAATTGTTTTACTGATTTCTCTTTTTATTACTTCATTGTTAGTGTACAGGAGAGCCACAGATTTCTGTGTGTTAATTTTGTATCCTGCAACTTTGCTGTATTCCGATATCAGTTCTAGTAGTTTTGGACTGGAGTCTTTAGGGTTTTTTATGTACAGTATCATGTAATCTGCAAATAGTTTAACTTCTTCTTTACCAATTTGGATTGGTTGTATTTCTTTGTTTTGTCTAATTGCCATGGCTAGGACCTCCAGTAGTATGTTGAATAACTGTGGGAAGAGTGGGCATCCCTGTCTTGTTCCCGATCTCAGAGGAAAAGCTTTCAGCTTCTTGCTGTTCAGTATGATGTTGGCTATGAGCTTATCATATATGGCCTTTTTTAGGTTGAGGAACTTGCCCTGTATACCCATTATGCTGAGAGTTTTTATCATGAATGGATGTTGAATTTTGTCGAATGCTTTTTCAGCATCTATGGAGATGATCATGTGGTTTTTGTCTTTCTTTTTGTCTATGTGGTGGATGAGGTTGATGAATTTTCGAATGTTGTACCATCCTTGCATCCCTGGGATGAATCCCTCTTGGTCATGGTGTATGATCCTTTTGATGTATTTTTTAATTCGGTTTCCTAATATTTTGTTGAGTATTTTTCATCTATATTCATCAGGGATATTGGTCTGTAATTTTCTCTTTTGGTGGGGTCTTTGCCTGATTTTGGTATTAGAGTGATGCTGGCTTCATAGAATGAGTTTGGGAGTATTCCCTCCTCTTTTATTTTTTGGAAAACTTTAAGGAGAATGGGTATTATGTCTTCTCTGTATGTCTGATAAAATTCTGAGGTAAATCCATCTGACCAGGGGATTTTGTTCCTGGGTAATTTTTTGATTACTGCTTCAACTTTGTTGCTGGTAATTTGTTTGTTTAGGTTTTGTGTTTCTTCCTTGGTCAGTCTTAGAAGGTTGTATTTTTCTAAGAATTCCATTTCTTTTAGGTTTTTCAGCTTGTTAGCAGATAGGTTTTCTTAGTATTCCCTACTAATTCTTTGTATTTCTATGGGGTCCGTAGTGATTTTTCCTTTCTCATTTCTGATTCTGTTGATGTGTGTTGATTCTCTTTTTCTCTTAATAAGTCTGGCTAGAGGCTTATCTGTTTTGTTTATTTTCTCAAAGAACCAGCTCTTGGTTTCATTGGTTTTTTTCTGTTGTTTTATTCTTCTCAATTTTATTTCTTCTCTGATCTTTATTATGTCCCTCCTTCTGCTGATTTTAGGCCTCATTTGTTCTTCTTTTTCCAATTTTGATAATTGTGGCGTTTGACTATTCATTTCGGATTGTTCTTCCTTCCTTAAATATTCCTGGGTTACTATATACTTTCCTCTTTAGACTGCTTTCACTGCGTCCCACAGAAGTTGGGGCTTTGTGTTGTTGTTGTCATTTGTTTCCTTATATTGCTTTAATCTCTTTTAATTTCGTTGTTGATCCATTGATTATTTAGGAGCATATTGTTAAGCCTCCATGTGTTTGTGAGCGTTTTTGCTTTCTTTGCACTATTTAGTTCTAGTTTTATACCTTTGTGGTCTGAAAAGTTGGTTGGTAGGATTTCAGTCTTTTTAAATTTACTGAGGCTCTTTTTGTGGCCTAGTATGTTGTCTATTCTGGAGAATGTTCCATGTGTACTTGAGAAGAATGTGTATCCTGTTGCATTTGGATGTAGAATTCTGTAGATGTCTGTTAGGTCTATCTGTTCTAGTGTGTTGTTCAGTGCCTCTGTGTCCTTACTTATTTTCTGTCTGGTGGATCTGTCCTTTGGAGTGAGTGGTGTGTTGAAGTCTCCTGAAATGAACGCATTGCATTCTATTTCCTCCTTTAATTCTGTTAGTACTTGTTTCACATATGCTAGTGCTCCTGTGTTAGGTTCATATATATTTATAATGGTTATTTCCTTTTGTTGGACTGAGCCCTTTATCATTATGTAATGTCCTTCTTTATCTCTCGTTACTTTCTTTGTTTTGAAGTCTATTTTGTCTGATACTAGTATTGCAACACCTGCTTTTTTCTGCCTGTTCGCATGAAATATCTTTTTCCATCCCTTGACTTAAACTGTGCATGTCTTTGGGTTTGAGGTGAGTCTCTTGTAAGCAGCATATAGATGTGTCTTGCTTTTTTATCCAGTGTATTACTCTGTGTCTTTTGATTGGTGCATTCGGTCCATTTACATTTAGGGTGATTATTGAAAGATATGTACTTATTGCCATTGCAGACTTTAAGTTTGTGGTTACTAAAGGTTCAAGGTTAGCTTCTTTACTATCTTACTGTCTAACTTAACTTGCTTATTGAGTTATTATATATACTGTCTGATGATTCTTTATCTCTCTCCCTTCTTATTCCTCCTCCTCCATTCTTCATATGTTGGGTGTTTTGTTCTGTGCTCTTTTTAGGAGTGTTCCCATCTAGAGCAGTCCCTCTAAGATACCCTGTAGAGGTGGTTTGTGGGAGGCAAATTCCCTCAACTTTTGCTTGTCTGGGAATCGTTTAATCCCTCCTTCATATTTAAAGGATAATCGTGCTGCATACAGTATCCTTGGTTCAAGGCCCTTCTGTTTCATTGCATTAAATATATCATGCCATTTTCTTCTGGCCTTTAAGGTTTCTGTTGAGAAGTCTGATGATAGCCTGATGGGTTTTCCTTTGTAGGTGACCCTTTTTTTCTCTCTGGCTCCTTTATTACTCTGTCCTTGTCTTTGATCTTTGTCATTTTAATTATTATGTGTCTTGGTCTTGCCCTTCTTGCGTCCCTTGTCATGGGAGTTCTGTGTGCTTCTGTGGTCTGTGAGGCCATTTCCTCCCCTAGTTTGGGGAAGTTTTCAGCAATTATTTCTTCAAAGACACTTTCTGTCCCTTTTTCTCTCTCTTATTCTGGTACTCCTATGATGCAAATATTGTTCTGTTTTGATTGTTCACACAGTTCTCTTAATATTCTTTCATTCCTTGAGATCCTTTTATCTGTCTCTGCGTCAGCTTGTCTACGTTCCTGTTCTCTGATTTCTAGTCCATTAATGGTCTCTTGCATCTCGTCCACTCTGTTTTGAAGTGCTTCCAGAGATTGTTTTATTTCTGTATTCTCCCTCCTTAGCTCTTTCATATTTCTCTGCAAGTCCATCAGCATGGTTATGACTTTTATTTTTCAGGAAGATTGGTTAAATATATCTCCCCAGATTCCTTCTCAGGAGAGGATGTGGAAGATGTCTGGGTTAGCCTGGTCTGGATCAAATTTTTTTGCCTTTTCATGTTGATAGATGCAGTGGTATGCTTTTGACTAGTCTGTCAGGGGGGAGGGCCAAGACCCTTTCCACTTGCTCCTGGCCTTTCTTTACTGGGACAACGGCGACCCCTAGCGGCTTGTGTTGGGCAGTTGCGCATAGACTGGGTCTCTGTTTCTTGCCTGGCTGCTGTGGAGGGAGCTCCCTTTCTGTGGGCGTGACCAGCCTCAGGGCGCTGCTCTGCTATGGCAGGGCCGCTCCGGAGGGGGAATGGGTGGGGGACTGTTTATCGCCGTGAGGGGTCTCAGAGCTGCTGCCCAGGGGGTTAGGGCGCCTGGAGTTCCCTGGGATTCCCAGCTTCTGGGCTAAGTATCCCAGGATGCTTCCGTCCAGCAGTGGGTTCCCTGTCCCTTTAAGACTTTCAAAAAGCATTCGCTTTTCTTTGTCCCAGGGGTGTCGGCAGCGGGGACCTGCTCACAGGTCTTACTGTCCTGTTTCCCTAGTGTCCAGCACTCCATGCACTGTGTGTCTGCACTCTGGGTGCGGATGGCTAGGGCTGGGTGTTTAGCTGTCCTGGGCTCCCTCTCCCTCACAGCTCTGACTCCTCTCCTCCCGCCGGGAGCTGGGGTGAGGGGCGCTTGGGTCCCACCGGGCCAGGGCTTGTATCTTACCCCCTTCATGAGGCGCTGGGTTCTCGCGGGTGTGGATGTGGTCTGGCTGTTGTCCTGTATCTTGTGGTCTCTCTTTTAGGGATAGTTATATTTGTTTTGCTTTCAAAAATATATATTTTTGGGGGTGGAAATTCCCACTGTCCTACTCATGCCGCAATCTTGGCTCCGCCTCTATCTTGTCTATTTTTTTTATGAAAAAAAAGAATAATTACTGTGTCCTCCAAAGCTTTTCTCTTTTGTTCACTTCTAAGCCATTTACTCGTCATGGTGACAGCAGATCCCCAGCTTCTGCCCAAAAGTCATCACGCAGATCAACAGTCCCAACACCTGCCAAAAGGAGAAGTAGCGTCCTGTGGTCAGAGACGTTAGGCGTCAACATTAGAGAGTCTTTAACTGCGAAAGAAATCAAACGTCAGGAGGTAAGCTGCCATTCAGTAGCGAGAGCATATATATTGGCTTATACTAAAAAAAAAGTACCTGTTTTTTAAATAGGTGTTTTGCCAGAAGATTAGCAAACTAATGCCTAAGGCAAAATCAACTTGCAATTTTGTATTTGACAGTAATTCTTAATACACGCTAAGCAACACTTTGTGATTGGTGGGGGTCATTGGATTGAACTCTTGATGGGGTAAAGTTATAATACATAGGGCACTATATAAAACATTGAGACTCCATTCTGAATTTTACTTTTCAGACAGAGACACTTTAAAAAGAACTGTTTGAAACATCAGTTAAATAATGGTGAATATCAATTGTACATAATTTTCCTTTCTCAGAGGAAGGGATGGTGACTTATGATGTTTGCTTCATTTTTTTTAGGCAATATATGAAATGTCCCGAGGTGAACAGGATTTAATTGAAGATCTCAAACTTGCAAGAAAGGTCAGTGTATTTATCATACACTCTGGTTTTTAGAAATTATATTTAACAAATTCTAACATAGTTTTCTTTTTAGAAGCAGAATATAATCTGCTAGTGAATACTTTTTTTTACATGAGCTTTATTAGACACATCTTCAAATATGAATGTCAGTGAGAGAGTCTTTTAGGGGGATTAGCAAACATATACTTTAATTTCTTCTATGTTTTACAGTAGAATCCACAGTAGCTTTTGTACAGTTACTCAAACTTGCATTCAAGTACAGATCTCTCATAATGTCTTCTTTGCTTTATGTCTCTGTGTGATGCATTTCTCCCCCTCTGGTAGGCCTACCACGACCCCATGTTAAAGTTGTCTATCATGTCAGAAGAGGAACTCACACATATATTTGGTGACTTGGATGCTTATATACCTTTGCATGAAGGTGAGATATGCTACTTAATTTTCTTTAGAATCTTGAACAGCAGGAATACAAGGAAGTTTAAATCTAAACTTCTAATTTAGTGCTGCATTATTTCTAAAATAAACCAATTCTTGGTATTTCTGCTTTTTTATGCTTCAGATTTTTTGGCAAGAATAGGAGAAGCAACCAAGCCTGATGGGACAGTGGAGCAGATCGGTCACATTCTTGTGAACTGGGTATGTCATATTTTACTCCAGATAGTTTTTCACAAGTACATGCCACACTTGTCATTGTAATGAATATCAGAAGCACTTGATCCAGGAACTAGATTATAAAAACAGATAATGCATTAAACTTGAACAAATTTTTGTATCTGTGAGAACTTACAGTCTCTGTTTAAAAACCTACTTGATGAATGATACAGTTTTCTTTTAAAAATATGTTCCTCCTTGCACAGAGTTTTTACATTATATGCAGTTAATTTTCTGTTTCATTCTTTCAGTTAATTTTTGAGTGCCTGCCGGATGCTTGGCACTGTTGTGGGAGGGATCACTGGGAATTGAGAGATAAAAGGCAGTCTCTCCATGAATAATATAGTGAGGGATAGTCAAGTAAAGAAACAATCTGAAGGTTGGTGATGAAGGTGATACAGCTAGGCTACGGTGTCCTGGGACTAGAGAAGACTAGCATCTAACTAGTTGGGGAAAGTAAAAGTCATGAGTGTTTGGTTGAATTTAGCTACATTAGGGAAATTAGAAAAGGGTGTTTGGTGTTGGCCCAGAATACACTACTCCCCCCTAATATCACCTGCAGGACAATGCTCACAGCTTGTCAGAGCTTTCCAGAACAGGTGTGAGCTCTATGTTTCATGTTCAAAAGCTTACTAGTGGACTGACCATAGCAGGAACTTACCGTACTTTGTTTTCTGGTGTCACTCTTCAGTTGCCAGGCTTGAATGCCTACAAAGGCTACTGTAGTAACCAGCTGGCAGCCAAAGCTCTTCTTGACCAAAAGAAACAGGACCCAGGAGTCCAGGACTTTCTCCAGCGATGTCTTGAGTCTCCCTTCAGCCGAAAACTAGATCTGTGGAGCTTCCTCGATAATCCCCGAAGTCGCCTAGTCAAGTACCCTTTACTATTAAAAGAAATTCTTAGACATACTCCAGAAGACCACCCTGATGTTCAGCTTTTGCAGGAAGCTGTAAGTAGTCCAACTAATGATTCTTGTGTTTTCCAAATTTGTACATTAGCTTGTCTTAGAAAGTTATGCAATGCTACTCCCAATTATGCATAGTGACTCAACAGTGGGAGGTGTTTGGTGGATGTTTTAAGCACGCCATATGCTCGTGCACCACACACTGAGTAATAAAGAGGCAGTACACAATCTGTATTTATATTCTAATCAAAAGACTGAATTCTGGTCTTACCACTTCCAGTACCTAGCTGGAGAACTTTGGGCAAATTACCTAATTAGGCTGAAACTGTTTCTTTATCTGTAAAATGAAGGGACTGACTGAATTAACTAATTTCAAGAGTCCCTTCAACCTTTAAAATTCTATCATTTTGATGTGGTGTTTTAGCCCTGTAGGGACACTGCTACATTATTCTGAAAAGACTCCATCAGTTTTTTAATAATTTTTAGATATTGATAATACAAGGAGTTCTCTCTGATATCAACTTGAAGAAAGGAGAATCAGAATGTCAGTATTACATCGACAAACTGGAGTATCTGAATGAAAGGCAGAAGGATCCTCGAATTGAAGCAAGCAAAGTATTGCTTTGCCACGGGGAGCTGAAGAATAAAAATGGACGTGTAAGTGTACCTTAAAACTAATAGGAAATGAGCCATTGCTTCCCTTTCCTACCCAGTTTGTTTCCAAATAGATTATGAAGCAGGTTGTAAAATGGACTCATCAAATAGTGAAAGAAGGTTACTGGTTTTTGTTCTTTGTTACCAGCTTTCATAACGTACACATTTGGTTTCTGTCTTTGCAGAATAACTTAAATGTCTCTGGAGAATCAATAATATTTTATTTTTTAGTTTTGGAGCATAAATCAATTAGGCTAGCAGTTTTTCTGAATAAATTATTAGTTCCATGTTTCATAAAAAAATAACATATCCATCAGAAGATTTTTCTGAAGAGTTGATAGTGATGGAAGTAGGTTTGGCATTACTAACCAGATTTCTGCAGCAGACTAACTGGAAGCAAACTTACTTTTGGAATTTTAATTGAAAAATTACCTGCCAGAGCTGAGTATAAGCATGAGTGGTGTTTTTTGTTTCATTATTTGCTTTTCAGAAGTACGATTAATAAGGTGAGGTTCTTTTGGGTAAAAGATGAAATCTGACGTCTCTGATTTATATTGTGAGTCCCAGCTGCTCTTTAAAAACTGAAATTTGTGTGGGACAAAGTAGAACCATTAACATTTTTCCAGCTTGCATTCTTTAACTCCTTACTTTGTTAGAAAACTTTGGTATACAATCCTGGTCTTTCCAGGCATGTTTCTACTGATAGGTCTTTGTGGGGGGCAGTGATTACTCACCTGCTACCTCATCTAATGTTATATGCCAATAAGAAGTTTTTATAGTCTGAGATTAGACAGGCTCTCCAAGCAGAACATGCATCGCCTTCGAATCCTCCTCTTTCTGAGGTCATGTATAAGGGGAATCTCAAATAAATGTGATGAAATCAATCATGTCTAAATTCCAATCACTTAAAATCCCAGGGTTCCACATGTAGGAAGTATTTGTTTCTCATTTCTGCAGAAATTTTACGTTTTCCTATTTCAAGACATCTTGGTTTTGACTCGTCCTGTTACACGAAACCAGCGTCACTCTTATGAAGTTTACCGACGACCAATCCCCGTCCAAGAGCTCGTCTTGGAAGACCTGCAGGATGGAGATGTGAGAGTGGGTGGGTCCTTTCGAGGGGCTTTTGGCAACTCACATAAAGGTAAAAATACAAATTGTAAAATTGTTTCAATTAACAAACTCAGAACCTATGTGAATTTAGTTTTAATCTTTAAAAATTCTTTCTCAGATTAATATATAAGATACATTTAAATATTCACACAGTTCAACCCCACACCCCAAAATCTGATTTAAAAAATGAGAACCTGAATGGAAATTTTCTGAAGATGTACAGATGACCAACAGACACATGAAAAGATGTTCCGCATCACTAATCATCAGGGATGTACAAATCAAAACCACAATGAGATATCACTTTACACTAGTCAGAATGGCTAGTATTAAAAAACAAACAAATAACAAGTATGGGCAAGATTGTGGTGCACTGCTGGTGAGAATGTAAATTGGTGCAGCCTCTGTGGAAACAGCGTGGAGGCTCCTCAAACATTTACAGAGAGGAATACCATATTATCCAGTAACTCCACCTCTGGATACTTACCTGAAGAAAACAGAAACACTAATTCAAATAGATATGTGTACCTCTATGTTAACTGCAACACTATTTACAATAGCCAAGATATGGGTCCATCAATAGATGAATGAATGAGGAAGATGTGGATACCTGTGCAATAACTCAGCCATAGAAAATAATTAAATCTTGCCATTTGTGACAGCATGGATGGACCCAGAGGATATTGTACTAAGTGAAAAAAGAGAAAAACAAATACCATATGATTTCACTTCCATCATACAGCGTCTGAAAAACAGACAAAACAGAAATAGACTCATTAAGACAAAGAATAGGTGGTTGCCATGGTGGGGTGGGGTATTAGGCAAAATAGGTGAAGGGGATAAAGAGGTGCAAACTTCCAGTTACAAAATAGTCAAAAACTGAAAGTACAGCATAGGGAAAATAAAAAAGAATTCTGTCTCCACACAAAAAGTTACAAATGAAAGGATTCCATTTTCCTATAGCTGCTGCTGTTATCAAGTTGTGCGCTGACACCAGTAGGTGCATCTAATAAATAATGTCCCAAGGCTTTATTTAATCCATCCACCTAACAAGTGTACATGTACAGAAATTCCAGCACCCACACCAAGATTATATGACCACTTTATCTACACAAACTGTTTTTAAGTCTGATTTCCATTCTTTTTTCCAATTTTTCTTTTCCTAGCTAAAAATATCTTTAGAGTTGGCTTTCAAGACCCCTCTCCAGGCCAGTCTCACACTCTGCAAGCCAATGATGTGTTCCACAAACAGCAGTGGATCAACTGTATTCGAGCCGCCATAGCCCCTTTCCAGCAGGCCACCAGTCCAGCCGAGCTACAGGGTTTGCCCCAGCTCCATGAGGAGTGCGTCGAGAACAACCCCTCCGCTGGGACTGTCGAAACCCAGAAAAGGGCATCTACAGCACCCAGTGTGACTCAGGTCGAAGTTGATGGGGATGCTTCAGCGTGTGTCTCCCCTGCGTGCACCACAGACAACATGAAGAGTGTCAGCACACCGAGCACAGCCTGGCTTCGCAAAGCCAAGGGACAAATCTTCATTGGGTGTTGAATGGAAAGAGATGTCAGTATAAAGGAAGTTCTGTGTATTACTGGTGCAGAGCCTGTTTATTTATAAATGTTTACAGTTTGGTTTTTGTAATGTGAGCATGGGTGCGTTGCAGGGTTACTTAATACTAGTCTTCACATTTTTTGTTACTGCTTTTTTTTTGTTTTTTTTTAATGGCAGCTAAAGATACATATACAGATTACTGTTAAAACTGCAGCCTTCTTTTTTAAGATATATTCTCATAATTTGGAACATGCAAGCCTGGTATTTTTAATCAAATGAAATATTTATGGAATGGGTTACTTCTTTATTCTAAATTCGTTAGGACTTTCCAATACCTACCTATTGTGATATTTACAATATCTACCAAACCTTAAAATTTTTCAAGTACTGGAATTTTACCAGTGTTTCTTTGATAAACTGCGTGTGCGGAATTTGAAATTTTAACATTGTCTCCTAAAATCTACACAGAATACAGGTGTGTAATACATTATAATTTATACTGTATAAAAGGAACATAAGTTCCTTTTGAAACAAAGCATCAAACTTTATACAGATTTTCCATTTTATGAACTGGAATATTTTATATTAGTTTTTTTCACTACACCTTCCTCATTTTCATTCACTTAACCTCCAATTATTTAATTTTTTTTTCTTATAATGTAGTTTTTAGTATTCGCTTCATTTATTTATTTTTTACTTTGACACCTTTACAGATTGGTAGCCTTTATTTTTTCACCTTGATAAAAATGTGTACATATGTGCATATATAGATATATATATATGTTTTTTAAATCATATTACCTTTATCAACGGAAACCAAGCCATACTGTTTTTGAGCCAGTTAAGAAAACTGCGATTTTTCCAGTGTAGTATTGCAAGGTGGTGAACACACATGAACTGACTCAGTGTATTCTGGACTACTGACAGAAAACCACCTTAAGGGTTTTCTTGAGAGCTTTAGTGTTGTCTGAAAAGCAAGAGGGCAGGCAGTTGGCTGCTAATACATAAAAAAGAGGGAAAAAGAGAGTAGTTTGGTCTTAAGGTAAAAATATCTGGTTGTGCTAGAACATGCAAGAAGATAGTAAAAGCTAAACTTGCGGGTGTAGAGTAAGTTATAGAAGGCTTGGGGAAAGTGAATTTTATTTGTTGGTTTATAATACCTGCAAATAATGAGTTAGAAAAGAAGCAGGTGTGTTGAAATTCTGACCATACTATATCAATTTTTGTGGATTTATTCATGAGGTAAAAATAATGAATCTTTTACTCTAAAATATTTCTGTTCAAATGAGATCATACTCTTTAAGTGGAGGACTAAATGCTCTGTGTCACAGCAGACTTATAATGTTGATCATTCAAGGAAATGTTGACTATTCTGTGAACTGTATTTGGCCAGCGCAAGTGAAAATGGAGAAAGATTGTAAATAGATCAATCCGAATGACTTCTTTTTATTTTATTTATTTATTTATTTATTTATTCGTTTGTTTATATTTTTGTTATCATTAATCTACAATTACATGAACACTATGTTTACCAGGCTACCGCTCTCAGCATGTCCCCCCGCCCACTACAGTCACTGTCCATCAGCGTAGCAAGTTGCTGTATAAACAGCACCTGTCTTCTCTGTGTTGTACAGCCCTCCCTGTACCCCCCACAACACTATACATGCTAATCGTAATGCCCCCTTTCTTTTTCCCCACCCTTATCCCTCCCTTCCCACCCATCATCCACAGTCCCTTTCCCTTTGGCACTGTTAGTCCATTCTTGGGTTCTGTGTTTCTGTTGCTGTTTTGTTCCTTCAGTTTTTGCTTTGTTCTTATACTCCACATATAAGTGAAATCATTTGGTACTTGTCTTTCTCTGCCGGGCTTATTTCACTGAGCATAATACCCTCTAGCTCCATCCATGTTGTTGCAAATGGTAGGATTTGTTTTCTTCTTATGGCTGAGTAATATTCCATTGTGTATATGTACCACCTCTTCTTTATCCATTCGTCTACTGATGGACACTTAGGTTGCTTCCATTCCTTGGCTATTGTAAATAGTGTTGTGATAAACATAGTGGTGCATATGTCTTTTTGAAACTGGGAAACTGCATTCTTAGGGTAAATTCCTAGGAGTGCAATTCCTGGGCCAAATGGTATTTCCATTTTTAGTTTTTTGAGGAACCTCCAGACTGCTTTCCATAATGGTTGACTAGTTTACATTCCTACCAGCAGTGTAGGAGGTTTCCCCGTTTCTCCATATTCTTGCCAGTATTTGTTGTTCCTATTCTTTGCTATGTTGGCCATCCTAACTGGGTGAGGTGATATCTCATTGTGGTTTTAATTTGCATTTCCCTGATAATTAGCAATGTGGAGCATCTTTTCATGTGCCTGTTAGCCATCTGAATTTCTTCTTTGGAGAATTGTCTGTTCATATCCTCAGCCCATTTTTTAATAGGGTTATTTGTTTTTTGGGTATTGAGGTGTATGAGTCCTTCATATATTTTGGATGTTAACCCCTTGTCATATATGTCATTTATAAATATATTCTTCCATACTGTAGGATGCCATTTTGTTCTGCTGTTAGTGTCCTTTGCTGTACAGAAGCTTTTTTAGCATGATGTAGTCCCATTTTTTTCATTTTTTTATTTTGTTTCCCTTGCCCAAGGAGATGCGTTCAGGAAAAAGTTGCCCATGTTTGTAGTCTATAGATTTTTGCCTATGTATTTTTCTATGAGTTTTATCATTTCATGACTTACATTCAGGTCTTTAATCCATTTTTAGTTTACTTTTGTGTATGAGGTTAAACAATAATCTAGTTTTATTCTCTTGCATATAGCTGTCCAGTTTTGCCAACACCAGCTGTTGAAGAGCTTGTCGTTTCCCCATTGTATATCCATGGCTCCTTTATCATATATTAATTGACCATATATGCTTGGGTTTATATCTAGGCTCTCTAGTCTGTTCCATTGGTTTATGGGTCTGTTCTTGTGCCAGTACCAAAGTGTCTTGATTACTGTGGCTTTGTAGTAGAACTTGAAGTTAGGGAGCGTATTTCCCCCAGCTTTATTCTTCCTTCTCAGGATTGCTTTGGCTACTCGGGATCTTTTGTGGTTCCATATGAATTTTAGAATTATTTGCTCTAGTTTGTTGAAGAATGCTGTTAGTATTTTGATAGCAAGTGCATTGAATCTGTAGATTGCTTTAGGCAGCATGGCCATTTTGACAATATTAATTCTTCCTCTCCATGAGCATGGGATGTGTTTCCATTTATTGGTATCTTCTTTAATTTCTCTCATGAGTGTCTTGTAGTTTTCAGGGTATAGGTCTTTCACTTCCTTGGTTAAGTTTATTCCTACGTGTTTTATTCTTTTTGATACAATTTTGAATGGTATTGTCTTCCTGATTTCTCTTTCTGCTAGTTCATCATTATAGGAATGCAAGAGATTTCTGTATATTCATTTTGTATCCCACAACTTTGCTGAATTCGGATATTAGATCTAGTAGCTTTGGAGTGGATTCTTTAGGGTTTTTTATGTACAATATCATGTCATCTGCAAACAGGGACAGTTTAACTTCTTCCTTGCCTGTCTGGATGCCTTTTATTTCTTTGTGTTGTCTAATTGCTGTGGTTAGGACCTCCAGTACTATGTTCAGTAAAAGTGGGGAGAGTGGGGGAAGGTTTTTTACTAAGTGAAATAATTTTTCATTAATTTGAGTTGTGCTAAGTTGTATGTTTTATGGACTATGTCTAATTTATATTGGCATATAGTTTCTTTTTTTATAATATCTTATGTTTGTGGGATGTATAGTGATCCTACAGGATGCGTCTTTTTCATTCCTGACATTATTTGTACCTTTTTAAAAAGGAGTTAACCATGTATTAGTCTTAAACAAACCCATTGTCTTAATTGACAATTCCTCTATTATATATGTTTCCTTTTCATTAAAATATGTTATCTTTATTATTTCCTTGTTTCTGTGGGCTGAATTTTCTGTTCTTTGTCTAACTTCTTGAAGTTGACACTCAGTGCATCGATTTTTCAGTCTCTTTTTTCTATTGTATGCCTTTAGTGTTACACATTTCATGTAAGTGTGGTTTGAATATATAGTTTTTTGGTCATTGGGTTAATATTGTTTCTATAATTTCCTTTGTGATTTCTTCTTTGGCCCACAGGTACTTATAAATTTACTTATTAATTTTCGAAGATTTTCTAGTCAATCAGCTTAATTCCATTGGAACTAAAGAACATACTCTGGTATGATCTTGATTTTTTTGAAATATACTGAGACTTGCTTTATGACTCTGAATATGTCAATTTTGGAAAATGTTCTTTGTGTTTTTGAAGATCATATATATTCTGTAGTCAGTAGGTGTAATGTTCTATATGCATATCCATCAAAAAAGGTTTGTTTAGTGTTTAGATTATTAGTATCCTTATTGATTTTTTTGACTGTTTTAACTATGAGAGAAGTGTGTTAAAATCTTTCACTACAATCTATCAAACTGTGGTTTTGAACATTTCTTTTTGTATTTTTTGCTGTGTATGTTTTGAAGCTATATTACAAGATAGAAGCAAATGTAGAATTGTATCTTCTGGGTGTATGGGCATTTTTATTATTATGCAATATTCTTTAGCTGTAATGTTTCTTGTTCTAAAGTCATATTTATCTGATAGCAGTATAACTACCATGGCTTTCTTTTGATTTGTGTTTTCATGGTATATCTTGTTTTGTAGTCTTGCTTTTGACCTTTCTGTATTATACCTAAATGCATTTATTTAAGTAGTGTAGTTTTTAAAAAATCCATCCTGGAATTATTTATCTTTCAATTGACATATTTAGTTCATTTACATTGAGGATAATAACTGATGTATTTGGGCCTAAAACTGTTGTCTTACCATTTGCTTTTTATTTGTTCCTTCTATTCTATATTCTTTTTAAAATCTCTTTTGTCTTTGGATTATTTTCTGTATCCCAGATTAAGCTTTATTTCTCTTGTATTGGTTATCCTAGAGATTGTAGTATGCATCCTTGTCTTATTAAAGTCTAATGTAAATTAATACATTTTCCTCATACCAAATAATTTGGAAGTCTTAGACCAGTGCTACTCAAAGTGTAGTTTTTGGTTCAGTCTGTGGTCTGTGATGGTTAATTTTATTTGTCAACCTTGTTAGGCCATAGTACCTAGATATTTTGTCCAACACTAGTCTAGATATCACTATAAAGGTATTTTTTAAATGATATTAAGAGCAGACTTCTGTAGGCTACTTATTTAAATTCAGTAGACCTTGATTAGAGCATGTTATCTTCCACAAAGTGGGCGGCCTTCATCCAATCAGTTGAAGGCCTTGAGGAAGAGGGGTTTCTGCCTCCAGACTGCTTTCAGACTCCTGATGTAGCATGAACTCTTCCCTGGGTCTCGAGCCAGCTGCCCAGCCTGCTGTGCGGATTTTCGACCTGCCAGCTTCCACAATCGCGTGAGCTGATCCCTTGAAGTAAATCTCTCTCTCTTTATATCCATCCTGTTGATTCTGTTTCTCTGGAGAATCCTGACTAATACAAGGCCCTACACCAGAACCTGGGGAGTTCGCAAGGATTTCCTTCCTTGGCAGGTTCCAAACTCTCATTTTTGTCCGCCTTGCCTTACAAGTTTGTTGTAAGTTTTGCTCCATTTCTGTGGCTCTCAGAAGGGAGATCTCCCTGGGGAAAAGGTGGTTGACAATGGTAGGCCCATTTCTCTGAGTTCCCTTCTTTTCTTGGGCTGTAATTATTCACTGCCCTGTTTGTTCTCTGTTGCTCTCAGACAGATTCAGAACTATTTTCTCAGCTTTTCTAGTTGTTTCAGTGGGAGAGTTGGTCTGGCTTATGTAGTCCACTGTTACCAGAAGTGATTCCCCTGGCGTAAGTGGCTGTCTGTCCTTCTTGTTCAAAATGTACACAGGAAGTCTCCGACTTCTTTTGGATCAAGTCTTCTGTTTTGCTTTTATTTCATTAGAGGAGCTTTTGAAATATCCAAGGTAAGAAAACAGAAAGTGGTTGGATAAACAAATCTAGAACTCAGGAAGAGAGATCTCTGTGGAGAAAAATTTTGATATCAGCAGCATGTAGATAACATTAAAAATGATTAAATGAATGAAGTCACCTAGGAGAGAGTCTAGATGGGGAAACGAATAGGAATTGAGAATGAACTTTTAGGAACTCCAACATCTAGAAGTTAGAGAAGGAGGTATAGGTGAAACTGGGAAAAGGTTGTCAGCGGGATGGGAGAGAAGCCATGAGAGTATAATTGCATAGGAGCAGAGAGCAAAGGGGATGTAAAGAAGCAGAGAATGACTAAATATGATTTATCTGATGCAAAGTCTGACAAGACAAAGCCTAAAAAAATCTCTGATTTTTAAAAAAATTAATTAATTAATTAATTAATTATTTTTTTTGAGAGGGCATATCTTATATTTATTGATCAAATGGTTGTTAACAATAAAATTCTGTATAGGGGACTCAATGCGCAATCATTAATCAACCCCAAGCCTAATTCTCAACAGTCTCCAATCTTCTAAAGTATAATGAACAAGTTCTTACATGGTGAACAAATTCTTACATAGTGAATAAGTTCTTACATGGTGAACAGTGCAAGGGCAGTCATCACAGAAACTTTCGGTTTTGATCACGCATTATGAATCATGAACTGATTTTTGAGCATCGCAAATATACTAGAGACACTTCACAGATGACCATCCTTGTGAAGTAGTTTATTTATTTATTTATTATAGCCTCAGGAAGAGCGACTGGGGGCTGTGGGAGGCCTTCCCGACAGCCATTGCCTCGGTGGCTTTTGATGTCTAATATGATAATAAGCTCGGTGCTATCTCAGCCTAAAAGACTTATTTGAAACCTGTGCTCCTTCCTTTTGGAAAATAACTTGGGCAATACCTGTCAAGAGCAAAGAAGGATCGTAATGTCCCTACTTCTCCCTAATACTTACCAGCTCTTCAGGGAGCAAACATGTAGTTCCCGTTCTAAACCTGGGCACAGCCGCACCCCCCGAGGCGTGCTTTCATCGCTCACCCCCACAGAACGCCCTCCCATACTGCGTATCTCACCAGAACTCAGAGGCAGAGGAAACGCTGATTTCTCATCCTAGAGATGTGTGCTTCTTCACAGCAAGCTTTTTACTTTGAGTTCTCAGTGTAGCTTTCTGTAGTCTTTGGTTCAGAGGAAATTTCAGACTTTAGGAGAACCTGTTACTTTTATTTGCCAATATTTCCGAAAATACTGGTGTCAGGGATTGGAAAAAGTGGCAGTAATATACAGCATATACTTAACTACAATCTCCTTATTTTCCTAGAAAATATTAAAGCTTGGGTGCTTCCCCGTAGAAATGCTTGGCAATGTGTTTGTGTATCTGTGGTGAATTTGACCACTAGACACACTGATGGTACCTACACTGTAATGAAAAGGCCATTGCCTAGCAAGGAAAACAGGGACCCCAGTGCCCACTACCCTTGGCGGATTAGCGTGAGGTGAAATACCCCCACTCTGAGCTATTGACTTGGAACCAGGTGCAAAATGAATTTAGTTATTTTTTTAGTTTATCTGATTCACACCTGGTGAGGTAAGCAGAGTCAGCTTGAAATGATGGCGAACTGGTTCACTCAAGAGAGGACACTTCAGAGAGAAGTCCTGCTGCTGCTTCAGGGAAAGGCTGTTTGGACACAGTTTAAGCCCCTTTAAATGTGGTCTTTAACCAGTGAAATCCTGGCTAAGCTGTCTAACCCTACTTACTTGCTAGATCTTGGTGGTTATTAAAGAGGGTGTATTCATGTATGGTAATATCTCTGTGGGTAAAATTAAATAATTTGTTGAGTGATTGGTAAAATGACACAGCCTGAAATGTTTTAGTTCTGTGTAATTGAGTCACTTCATCTTTCTGATTTTGATCCCTAAATGTAATGTGAGAATAACAGAATACTTGTCCTACCTACATCACAAGGTTATGAAGATCAAACAGGACAATGTATGGAAGGCTCTAGCTAAAGATAGGACTTTGTTTACTGTAATGTAATCTTCTTTGCCGAAGTCATGTCTGTAGCTTTATCTCCTGTCAGTCACTGAGTATTGGAAAGGCTCTCTGTAGTCTCACAACACTGGCCCAGTTTAATCACTATCCGGCACTCATAACCACCCAGGACCACCACAAACCCTTGAGACTTAAAAAAGACTTGTTTAAGCACTAAGGAAAATAGCCAAGAGCTTAAGCTGAAAAGGCCATAGATACTATCCTGTGGTTGGTCATTTTAATAGCAGAAGGAAAGGTGTGTATTCATTGGCTGATGACGGTTATAATAGGCAACTGTGGCAGCACCAAAGCCATGAAGCATAAGGAGAGAGAGAGCCAGGAAAAGCTGGTGTATTAGGGTTCATGAAAGAAACAAAACCAATAGGATATATATATATACACATTCATGTGTAAATTTATTTGTGTATATATATGTGTGTGTGTGTATGTATATAGATTATATGTATCTATATATATGTATATATATAGAGAGACACAGATATATTTATTTATTTATTATAAGAATTGCCTTACAAGATTATGGAGCCAAGAGGTCCCATGACCTGTTTGCAAGCTGGAGAACCAATAAATGTGGAAGTGTAATTCAGTCCAGTTCAAATTTCCCACCTGGCATCCACAGCAGACATTGTTGAGCAGTCACTGCTCTCATTTTACTTAGTCAAGGTGACTGAGTGGCAAGGGAAAGAGTGATCCCAGGGGTGAAGTACTTGCTGTGTGGGAATGTGGAGAGTGTCACCCACAGCCTAGTGGAACAGCATGTGAAAGGGATAAATAGAATTCATTAAATTATCTGATTCTCACCTGGTGAGATAAGCAGAGCTGGTGGGTCAGGTCCAGAAATGTAAGGATCTGGTCCACGTAGAGGTCAAGACAGTGCTCTAGGTTGTTGCTACAAATCCATTAGAATAGGCACAAAAAATGAAATCTACTTGCCACCAGAATTTTATTCAGCCTCTTCAAATGACAATCAGGAAACTGTGGGACAAGAATATGAAATAAGGTGTTAAAGTTCACACAAATAGTCAACCAGGAGTAAACCCCAAGTTTCTCTTTACTCAGTTGGAAACTCAAGACCCATCTCTGTTTGGGGCTATTTTACTGAAAATTGATTCCTGGAGTGGTTGGGCAAAGTAGAGAAAGGAAAAATTTTAGATATTAAGGTTTAAGCCAGTGGATCTTGAGCGAGGGTTTTGTTAATGTACTAGCTTGCTTGGGCTGCTGTAACAAAGTACAAAGACTGGGTGGCTTAATCACAGAAACTTAACTGTCTCACACTTTTGGAGGTTAGAAGTCTGAGGTGTTTAGTTTCTTCTGAGGGCAGTAAGACAGAATCTGTTCCATGCCTCTCCCCTGGCTTCTGGCAGCTAGCTGGCAATTTTTTGTTTGTTTGTTTCTTGGAGTGTAAACATGTCACCCTCGCCTCTGCCTTCACATTCTCTGGGCATTCTTCCTGTGTGCATGTGTGTGTCTTTCTATCCAAATTGGTCCTTTTTTGTGTGAACAAAGTTATAGTGGACTAGGGCTCACTCTAATGACTTCATTTTACTTGGTCATCCGCAAGAACCATATTTCCAAATATAGTCAGTCACATTCTGAAGTACTAGCGGCCGGGACTTCAACATACGAATCTGGGAGATACAATTTAACCCATAATGGTGAGGTTCAGTTTTTCCCAAGTGTCAGGTCTCTGGCTATGGGAGTCTGATTCCAGTCTAACAGCTTTCTTAATGAAGTATGTCTAACATTAGGGTTGATTCTTCAAGAAGTTGTCAATAACAGAACATGCAGATGAATTCAGAAATCATTGTTAATTCTGTTTATTGTACAATGAAGATGTTCAAGGTGCATACAACTGTGCTTAAGAAGGAGAGGGAATGGCCAGGGGGAGGTAAAACCATGCAGCAGAGAATGATTCCTCAGAGACACTTTGGAGCGAGGTTATGCTATGCTGCTGCTAGTTAGAGAAATGGGTAAGGACGACCACAGCTGGACAGCTGGCAGATACCCTTGGACGAGGCTCGTCTATACATAAAGATTAAGGAGATGCCAGGAAACCACCATGTTCTGTGGGACTGGACAGAGCCAGAGGCATGTGAGAAGGGTAAAACTCTGTTGCCTGAGAGCCTTGCTCCCCAAGAAAATTACTCTTAAAGGGAGATCTAAAATACAGTGATTCACATTTAGGTATGAATGACAAGAGTTTAAAGGGGGCTCTGTCTTGAATGATGTGTGATTGTCAAGGCCTTAAATTAGAGGAGTAAAGCTCTAAGGCTAGAAATATGGATAACGCAGTTCTAAATGGCACCTCTTTTATTAGCTAATCAGCCCCAAATTAAAATGCCACAGTGTTCATATATCGTCTACAATTGTCAGTGATCTAAGAATTTGATGACTACATTAGCAATTTTTTAAATTCCAGGAAGATGCAAAGTAGGAGGTTATGAACATATGAGCCTAAACTTGTTTGCCATGCTTGCCTCACCTACATTTGTGCTGGCAATCTCATCTGATTATCCAGAGTTTGTCAGAACAGGACGTGTTATTCAGTCCATATCATAGCCCCCTCTCTTTTCATCTGGCTTGGATGTATAAAGCCCAATTCTGTTTGTTTCCTGGCAATCAGAAAGGAGCTTCTCTTTCTGCCATGGATTTCCTGATGGTGCCAAATAGTGCAGAATCACTGAGAGAAGGGCTTCCCCTATTTCTTTTCAGAAGGGTATTCACCAGCCTTCCCTGTCCCTTGTCTCTGCTCAATCTCCCTTGGTCTTTTGTCTAACTCAGTTGAAGGGAAAGGGTGTAGAAAGTGTAGGTATAAATGTAGATATCGATATCAGTGCAGGCACAGGTGCAGGCAGGATGTAGGTGCAGGTGTAGAATGGAAGAAGCCTTGGCAGAATCTGGCAGGTGAGGATGGCCCGGACTGAATGTCTCATGGATCCTGACGTAACTCGCTGCCATCTCTCAGCAGCTCCGGAGCATGGTTTGGTCGGCCACTGAAGGTGTCTGTCAGACAGCCAACTCCATCACCCCTCAGAGAGCTCATGATACCCTTAAGAAGGCAGGCAGGATTCCTCCCAGGAAGTTAACACAAAATAAGAAAATCCCTGATCTTGCTTTCTCTCCTGCTCAGACAACTGACCTAACAACTTTATAGGACATGTTAGCATGTAGTGGATACAGGCAATAGGACCCCCAGATAATAAATAATTCAGTAAGAAATACATTCCAGAGAAGTTGATGTGATCAGAGAGCTCTTTGATAAACACAACGTCTCCAAACACTCATTATGTTATATTATTATCGCAAAAGCTAATTTATTCTGATTAAAAAATATTCTCCATGAAAAGAATGGCTGGGGGAACTTAAAGTTCTGGGGAGAACAACCCCAGAGTTACATTTAAATAGCTCCTCTAGAGTAAATGCCTTTCTGAATTAATTGTCAGCTCACTGAGTTTCTTTGCCCTGGATCCTGCAGGTGCTGTTATGTACTTTGAGGCCTCACTCTTGCAGAGAATGGCAGGGTAGAGATTCAAGACCAGGTTTTCAGCAGACACCCCCAAGGCATGATATTCCTGTCTGGTTGGGTGAATTCTTTCAGGAGTGTGATGAACTGATCGATAGCTTGCTTGACTGACTGACTGCCTGCCCACACTCTTTCTTTCCTTGAGCTTATAATTATGTTTATTTGATGTGCATAAAAAACTCAAACACCTCAAAAACAAAAAAACAAACCCCCAAAGCTACAATTTCAAACAGTACCCAAAAAAAGAAAATCCTAAAAAGTCAAGTTTCCTTCCACCCTTGACACAGTTTCCTAGTTCTGTTCCCTATAGGCAACTAGCATTGGCAGTTTCTTGTGTGTCTTTCCAAAGATTTACTAAGTAAATGTTAATATTTGTATGTTTCTCTCTGTTTCTCTCCCTCTCTCAGTCACTTACATAATCATACTATACATGTGGTGTTATGCCTTGCTTTTTTCACTAACAATTTTTCTTGGTCATTGTTCTGTCATCTATCCATCTCTCTCTCTCTACCTATCATCAATCTTCTATCTATCTCCAGCCAAAGTATTTATAATGGCTGCATAGTATTCCATTTCATGAATGTACCATCATTTATCTAGTCAGTTTCCTGTTGATGTTTGGGTGGTTTTATCTGTGGCTGAAGTGATTGCTAAGGTGGAGGTGGGGAGCATGTGCAGAGACTGGGCTTTGTTTTGAGGGTAGGTACCTCCTAGATTGTTGGGACAATTGAGGGGCATTTGTGGAGGCTGGGTGGGAAAAGGAAAAGAGTTCCATGAGAGAACAGATGCCCAGTGAGTGACTGGGTGAAGTCTTGCTCTGTGGGATGTGATTCATTTTTTCCTCCACCTTCCCGGGAAGTCCTCAGTAAAATCGGCATCACTGGCAAAAGCTTTTGACCTTCATTCACCCATTCATCACATACACGGCATTCCTTCTGTGTGCTAGTCACTGACCAAGGTGCCGTCTCCCCAGCACAGCAATGCACAAAACACAGTCCCTGCTATCGTGGTGTCTGCATGATACATGTTTTGTCTTCCCTTCAGTAAAGTAAAATTAAAAGCAAATAAATATATAACTCTTCCCTTCAGGAAAGTAAAATTAAAAGCAAATAAATATATAACTTTTCCAAAGACAAAAACAGGCAGGCCTGGAGAGTGACAGCGGGTGTTGGAATTATCTTCCTTGGCAGTGGTGCTGAGCGTTCCCGTCGGCAAGGTGAGTTCACGGTGGGCTCTGAGGCTGCTGGGCAGTATCACCACATCTGGTGTCCTGGGATACCTGTTGGCCTTCCCTCCCCTCCCCTCCACATGCTCGCACAGGCCTGCTGCCAGCTGGGCATCGCCAGCAGATGCTGCCTCTGTAGCCAGGAATGGAGCACCATCTCATTTCAAGGTACAGTGTATGATGGAATTTGTGTCGGAGGCAGAGAGGAAAAGGGGAGCCCTGCAGTAAAAGGATGGTAGCCTAGGGAAAAATGGGGATATTGTACCCTCAGATTAATTCAACATCACTGAATTACCAAATGGCTTCTCATCATTCACTGTTTAGCAGGGGGCAGGGAAAATTATTCATTATTCAGTAGGAACTGAAATGAAAATGCCACACTTTTTAAAACATGCAACAAGGTTACCTACTATGGTAACTGCTTGTGGAGTTTTAATGTGTCTGCAGCACAGCTAATGAACTTGCTCTGAGCTTCGTTGGAGTTCCTATTTGAGATGATTGTCTTGGTAACTGAATGCACCACAGAGAGTGAGAACATCAGAAATGCTATCTGAGGCTACTGTTATCAGTCTGAGCCTTTTTTCAGGACTTTCTCAGCCACCACTGTGAAGGCTGTTCTGTGTCCCTGTCTAGTCCTTTTCAGATGCGTAGGGTGGTCAGGGTTTTCTAGAAGTTCCATGGCCCATAATGTTATATGTGCTGTGGTTTAGAATCCAGACTCTGAAGTCAGAACAGTCTGGGTTCACATTTGCTAGAAGCCATTCACTGTGTGACTTCAGGCATTTAACATCACTGTTTCCTCATCAACATGTTAGAATAATTTTAGTACCTACCTCAGAGAGGTGCCATATAAATCACAGCAGACGCGTTTGTAAAGCCCCTGGTCCACGTAGGCGCTCAATAAACAGAGCTGTTCTCTTCTCATTCTCCTCCTCCTCCTTTGTCACCATCATCATGACTGGCATCATTTTGTTCCCCTTTCTGCCTGTGTGTGTAATTGGTGTGTTGGGATCTGAGGTATTGTGTCCAAACCAGGCAAACACTAAAGGGAGGTGTTGGCACAATGGGTACTATCTTCTAAGGCCCCAAGGAAACAAGCAAATGGGTGACTGAGCTCTGGTTGGTCCAGGCTTCGTGGCAGCCATGTGATTTGGGCCAATCCTTTCGTCTCTCTGGGCTCCACCCTCCTGTTTGGTAGGACAGAGAGATCAAAATTAATGATCCCAGGAGCTGTCTGCTCCAAGGGGAGTGGCATCTAACGGACCACACCTAGCTAAGCTAGGGTGTGTTTGGCAGCAAATAGCAAAGTAAACAACGGACAGTGGCTTAAACAAATGACACAGGCTTAAAAAAATTCCGAATAAATTTTTAGCAAACCAAATCCAACAATGTGTAAAAACCATTATATAGTACAACCAAGCTGGAGTAATTTACTCTTTGCATCCTCTGAATACAGCTCATTCAATAACCCACTTAACATGTATATAGTTTCTTCTTTGACAACATTGGATCTTTCTTGAGAATGCTGGTGGTATCATATATTTTTGTACCTCTCAGAGTTTCTAGTTTAGTATTTTGCAAAATAAGCATCCATTAATTTAACTGAAAAAATTAGAATGAATGCAAAATCCTGGTAATCATCATGGTGCCCAGCATGTTACTGCCAGGTATGTCTCGGGTCTATCAACAATTTGTAAATTGGTAGATTGTTGAGACTTCTTTTTTTAGTCTAATGGTTTGCATATGTAATTCCTCGTGAGCTCTTAACATATCACAAGACTATTATAAAACAGCAATTGACCTTGTGAACAAAAGAGAAGTCACAAACATTATTTATTACTTTGCCAGTCTTAATAAAGACTTGCTGTGCTAATAGTTTCTCATGGAGACAGCTGCTATCAGTTAAGTAAAAACATCATTAAGTTGCAATCACAAGTATCAATAGAAGCAGAAGCAACTCATTTTCTGATTGCTGCCTGGCATTAACTGGTTTAGGGGTATCCATTCCAACAGCTTTCTGTTGTATTGTGTTATTTTATGACTGTTCAATGCATCCACATCTACACACATTAATTGAATATTATAGCTGGGAAGCACTTTTAAGAGCATCTCACCCAACATTTTTCAAACTGTGGCCCAAAGGTCTCTTAGGGGTTTCTGGAAACCTCTTAAAGGACTTTCTGGGTGTTGTAACACAGGACTGGTGTACAGTTCTTTGGGTGAAGTGGGACACTTTGACATGGCTATCTTGATACGAGATTCATCTTGGCTCAATCCGTTTGATGCAGACCTTGTGTCATGGCATGGCTGCACAAAATGATCCTGTAAAATCATAACATCACTGTTCCTCATCATCAATAATGTGTGCAATAGCTATTCTTGATCCTTACTCTACCCTAATCTCTACTCCTGTTCTGGGGATTTTCATTTTCTATTTTATTCACTTATCAATTGTCTGAATTCTTATGCATATTTATTACTTATATTCAGAAAAAATATTAAAGATATTTCTTAGAAGTCTGATTAAACTGGGCTAGGTTCTTAGGAGCATTGCGCTTATCTCCCCAAACCAGCAATATATAGAAATACTATGAAGTGAAAGTGTATATTACCAAAAGTTCTGAGAGAACTGTTAGAAATATAATTGGCAATTTCCTGTGCAGACTGGAGCTGAGAATAAATGGCTAAATATCTCTACACAAAGGGTCTTTAACTCTGATAGATGAATTAAAGAATTTGAGACGTGGACCAGTCAAGGTGTGAGTAAATTCTTAGAGAACTCCTGAGCCTCACTCTGTCTCGGAGCACATCCACCCTTCACCACACCTTCAGCTTCACCCCATCCCTACTGCTCCATCCCAGAATGGTGTTGGCAGCGTGAATGTATCGTATGGGCTTATTGGTTTTTCACATTACTTTGTGTATTAGTTTCCTGTGACTGTTGTAACCAATTACTACATACTTGGAGGCTTAAAACAACAGAAAGGTATTCTTTCACAGTTCTGGTTGCCATAAATCCCACATCAAGGTGTCAACAGGGCTGTGATTCCTCTGAAGGCTTAGGGGGGAATTTCCCCTTGTCCCTCCCAGCTTCTGGGGGCTCCAGTGTTCCCTGGCATGTGACCACTGAACACCAGTCTCTGCCCCTGTGTTCATATGGCCTTTTCCTGTGTGTGTCTTCTCTTCTGTATCTTATAAGGACACCTCTCATTGGAGGTGGGGTCCACCTAGACAATATAGAATCATCTCCTCATCTCAAAGTCCTTAACTATCTGCAGAATCCCCCTTTTTAAATAAGGTAGCATTCAATCTTTTACCCTGTAAGGTAATATTCACAAGCTCTGGGGATTAGGCTGTAGATATGCCTTTTTGAGGCTCCCATTCAACCTACTGCATCGATAATTAAAAAACAAAATGGGTAGTTGTTTTAAAAGCT
The DNA here is from genome assembly GCF_030020395.1 of Manis pentadactyla. Lineage (NCBI taxonomy): Eukaryota > Metazoa > Chordata > Mammalia > Pholidota > Manidae > Manis > Manis pentadactyla. The sequence goes on from NC_080021.1 coordinate 105,886,732, forward strand.
TAAAAGTTGAAATTTCAGTTTATTGTATTTTCTTCTGAGTCAAAATATTCCTTGGTCAAACATCTGCCAATATGAGAACATGACTCATCTGACTCCGGAGCCCATCTCTCTATCAGCTGGAGCCGCTTACCTATTTTGGGCCTTTCTCCAGCAGCTTAGACTAGAATAAAACTTATACAACTACATATAAGATTGGTAACTCCTACTTCTTGCCTAATAACTTCATTTTTTTCTATGAGGAAATGAAGGCCCAGAGGTTGGAAAGAACACCATTTTTGAGTGCTAAAGGCTGCAAACTTTGTTCCATTGTCACCAATCACCAGTTCTGGGACTGCAGTTACATCACCTAATTTCATTGCTCTTTAATCTCTTCATTGATAAAGAGATGCTAATAATGGTTATGCCTCTCATTGGAATTGTTATGAGTAACAAAATGCTTTAAAAGTAGGTATAACATTCTATCTATGATATTATGAGGATTTCTCAACATATATTTGAAATCACCCTGGAAATGTGTTTATGCCTTGACATTAAAAGTGAACAGGGAAGACAGGTAATTACGAACTCTTGAGCTAGAAGAGACTTACTCTTCCATTATAACCTGCAGCCACCTGGGGAGCTATTGAGAACACAAACACAAATTATAATAATTTAAAGGTTCAGAAAGGGAAGTAAGGAAGAAGCTATGAATATTAGGGCCCATTTAGAGCAGAGGTGGCAGATTCACAAGCCTAAAGAGGCCAGGCAGGTAATAGAAACAAAGCAGGTTAAGCATGAGAAAAATGGAGACAGACACATAATGGAAAATGGTAATGGAGATAATGGTTGGGGAACAATAAGTAGTGAGGACTGTAGACAACTGGGAACTGGGGAGCAGTACTTGGTTCCGTCTCAGGGAAACTGTTCATCTTTAGTTGTCTGCTGGTTGTTGCCACTGAGCAAGCTAGATCTTCCAAGGAGGAAATCTGGATTTTTACATGAGCTATTCTTGTATCAATAGGTGGGTAAGCCAGCCTATGTTGTAATAATAAACAGCTCTCAAATCCCAGTGGTTTAACAATGGTTTATTTCTGCCTCATGTGACCTCTGGGAGTCTGACAACTCTTTAGTGCAACTTCCCGCTGTGCATCAACCCAGCATCCACGCTCTGGCATCTCAACACCAGGCCTCCGTGTTCCCAGTGGCCAAGTGTTACGGGCTGAATTGCATCCCCCAAATATATATATGTTGGAGGCTTAAACCCTAGTAGCAGAAAATGTGACCTTATTTAGAGATTCAGTATATATGAGCTAATCATGTTTAAATGAGGTCATCAAGTGGACCCTAAAGAACGACCAGAAGCAAGGAGAGAGCCCTGGATGGGTCCTTCCCTAGTGCCAGAGGGGGAATGACCCAGCCAACACTTTGGTCTCAAGGTGAGACAATGATTTCTGTTGTTGGAGTCATTCAGTTTGGGGTACTTTGTTACAGCAGCCCTAGGAAATGAATACCCTGAGAAACATAAGAGTAGGGAACACGCATAGGGGCTTTTCCCTGCCTCAGCCTCAAAGACACATGTCATTTCTGCTCACAGTCCATTGGCCAGATGCCGTCATATGGCCCCACTGACTGCTATGGGGCTGGAAAATATGTCCAGGAGAGGTTAAGTAGATGTTGGTAAGCACTAGTAATACCTATTTTCTACTCCTAATTTTAGAGTGTTAGCATCTAATATAGTTTGAAAAAAAGAAAACAAGACTGAACAAGCCTACATCGAATGAGCCAAACAAACCCTCCTTTGCTCTGGGGTCTCACCAGTGGGTTCTGGACTGGGACCTGTAGGCAGTGCTGGACTGTTCATGGGTTAAGATTTTTGCTTCTGAAGGGATGTGGGTTTTGGTTATGGGCAGGCATCAGCACAACTGGAGCATGACACCTTTGGTATCAAACGGAGGTCTGAGCTTAGAAAAAGGATTCCAGAACATGAGACAGTGCAGATGGAGGTCTTGGAAAGCGGAGGATGCAAAGACCACCACCCACTGATGGTTTTTGGCTGGAGCCAATTTTTTTTCTGTCCTATGTCCTGTGTCCTCTTTTGCTTCCTTCCTTAACAGGTACTCCATTCTCTCCAAGAACCAGACCAGTCCTACCTAGTTCACTAAATTACAGGTGAAGTTGGTTTATGCAGATAACCTGGGGAAGCTACCTACTATTCATGGCATTATTTCTGAAAACATACAATCTAAATTTCAAATCACTGGCTTAGAAAATAAGTTTTACAAAACAGCTCATGGGTGAATTTGGGAATGTGGGTGTATGAGCATGTACGTATTTACAACCTTGATTTATGCTCAACCTAGCAACAACATTTTAAAATTATTGGTGTGCAATATACTTTATTCATGTGCATATAATTTAAAAATAATATATCTGGATGCTTTCAACTCAATTTCTCTCAAAATATATATCATATTAACTTGGCTCATGGATCATGCTCAAAATTATTCTTGAAGAACATGCTTGGTTGGTTTCACTGAGCCAATTTTTTTTTTGAGTATTCTAAAAAGCAAGAGAAAGAAATGAGACAAGTTGTATTGTTCATGTACTGCGGCACAAGCTAGAGAAATATAATTGGGCTTCAAGCCAAATTCTGAAGGCAATTGGAGCTGCTTATGTCAATTGGGTATAATGATTCCTCAGCTCCTATTGACAGAAAGAAAAATTGGTAGTGATCTGCTTCCTGATGCTGGGGATTCAGAGAGAATATATGGGCTCCAGATTACGGCAGATGGGTGCGTGCAGAAGCTAGTGATTTGTCATGTGTCAGGAGCAGGGAATCCTCCAGTTTAGAGGAGTCCTTGTCAATCAGTTGCCTTGGGCCATCTGTTCTTCGGCTGGAGGCAGCACCATGCACTCAGCAAATGTTTGTGGAATGAATAATGAATGTTTTTCAGAGACTTTCCCTTTTCTCTCCACCTGACCGCTGTATGGTCCATTCTCTGATGACCATAGGAACATACAGAGTCTGAATCAAACAGGCTAAGGCTCCACCCTTAGATTCATTTATTCAACAATTATTTATTGGACCTACTGGGTGTTGGGACTGTGCTAAGTCCCAGATGTCTAGCTAATAATAGTCCAATCTGGGAAAATGTAGTTTATCTTGAAAATAAGAGAGATGTCTGAGCAGGACAAGGGTCTTCAGTACAGCAGAAATGGTTCCGTGAGAGGTCGGAGCCTCGGCATGCTGATTTTCTTTTTAGGCTTCAGGAATGTAATCTGTCCATGCAAAAGATGGTTATGCCTGATGCCATTCCTTCCTCCTGGACCTTGCTGCCTTGGAATCCTTATACCATCAGTTTCCTACCCTCTGTTATATTTTCAGTCTACTGTTTACTGGCACACCTCCCCCTCAGCAAATAAATGTGTTTAAATCTTTTACCTGAACAGAACCAAGTCCTTAGTTTGCTTTTCAGTTCCTCTTTAGTTTCCACTTTCCTTGTTTCCTTCATGCAGAAACAAGCAAATAGGAAGGGTTAGTTTACTCGGTACCACCCTTTCCTCATGCCCCCTTGTCAGAGCCGTCAGCATGGCTTGCTTCTTGCACTGTGCTTAGAACTGTTCTGATGGGGGTCATGCATCACGATTGCACGCTTAATCCTTTTAAAATCGACATCGTTAATTGTTTTGGTGGCATTTGACCCTGCTGACCAGGCCTTTACTAAAACCCTCTCCTCCGTGGCTTCTGTGACCTCTTGCTTTCTCAGTTACCTTCCTGGTTCTTTTTCTCAGGTACCTGCACAAGCAACTCTTATTCCACCCACTCTTTAAATCTCCTTTTCTGAGTTCTGGATTTTGGACACCTCTTCTTTGCACTCTATTTACTTTCCTTGGGTGATTTCATCTACTTGCATGTCCTTAGCCAGCCCCTATGCTGACAATTTCCCAATCTGTTTTTCCAGCCTAGGCTTTTTTTCTGGGTCAGACCACATACCTACTATTGTTAAATTTCTCCACTCATACATCCCCCAGGGACTTCAAATAAACAGTGGAAAAGTGAACTCTTCATCTTTCCCCTCCATGTTTTTTCCCTCTACCTCAGGGCATGTTATAATTATTCCCTCAGTTGCCTATCATACTGCAATTAACCAGCCACTACGTCTCATCAATCCTGCCAACTTGAGACACTTCCCCCTTTCTACATCCCTACTCCCACTAGCTTGTGAAGGCCTCATAACCTTCTGCTTGGATCACTGCTGCAGCTTTCATCCCTCTGACTGGCCTGCCACCCAGGTTGCCCACTGTCACAGACCGCGTAGTGACCCACTCCCCCACCAACCTGACCAAAATATATGCATTGAAGCCCTAACCTCCAGTGTGACTATATTTTGAGATAGGACTTCCAGAAAGTAATTAAGGTTAAATGAGGTCATAAGGGTGGGGCCCTAATCTAATGTGACTGGTATCCTCATAAGAAGAGGGAGTCAGCAGGAATGAATACACCACAGAGAAAATACCAAGTGAGGATGCAGCAAGAAGGTGGCTGTCTGTAAGGCAGGGAGAAAGGCCTCGGGAGAAGCCCAACCCGCTGACACCCTGGTCTTGAACTTCCAGCTACCAGAACTGTGAGAAAATGAATTTCTGTTGTTTAAACCATCTCTGGTCTCTGGTATTCTAGTATACTCACTGTTGGGTAAATGGAAGTTTTGAACTAGAATGTCCTACCTGGTCTTGATAGTGGTATGCATATAAGGGCCTATTTATACTCAGTCTGAAGTTTACCATCACTGGTCCATCTCAGGGCAGGTCAGGAGCATGAGGTGGAGAGAAAATGGCCATTTTCTCCTCCTCTTCTCTCTTGGTGCCCGATTGGTCAGGCGGTCACCAGTCACAAGAGATGTGCCCATGGTATTACTCCCAGAAGAAGGGGTGGGGTGATGGGGAGCACCTGCCACTGTCACAGGGAGGGCTGGAGCTTGATTTGTAGCAAGGCCAGAGATGGAGGACTAGAGAGCACCACAGCAGAGAGGACTGAGCTGTGACTTACCCTAATCTCTCATCCTCCGTCTTCCTTTAGTCCTATCAGATCCATAAGGAACTTGCCCTTCGCAGGGAACCCACTTCCTCTTGGAGCCACACCCACTTAAATAGATTCTTTCAAAAACAAATTTGATCACATTGCTGTCCTGCTTAATCTTCTTTTTTGTGTAAAGTCCCCTCTGCATTTCCTGCCCCTCCCCTGCACTCAGTACTCTGACCTTGCTAAATAACAGAATGGGCCAAGCTCTTTCTGTATCTTTGCAAATGTTTATTACCTGGCTGGGTTGTCCTCCCTTGTCTAGACCATCCCCCTTCCTTATAACTTCCATTTGCCTTCTGTGACCTGGCTCTCGCCTCTCTGGCCTGCGGGGTGCTGTCCTAGAGCTTCCATAGACCTCGGCTTCTCCATTCTCCAGACTGTGAACTCTTAAAGGTCAGGACAGAGTTCTTACTCATCTTATTTTCAGCACTCTGCATGATGCTTGGAGGATAGCAGGCATTCAAAAGTGATTTTAAATGAATGGGCAAACAGTAAAACTATTCTCAGCGGTGCAAAAGAAAATTGGACAAATTTTCACAAATCACCATGTTAAATTATGTTAATCACATGTATATCACAGTGATAAAAGCCAGTCAGGGAGTAACCTATTTTTGGTCCTGACATATATTGGATCTTCACATGTTGGTGGCCCAAAGACTAAAAAAAACACAGTATTGTCATTGTTGCAATAACAATAGCAGTTTTCACTTACTGAGCCATACTCTATGCCTGAAGTATGTCATGGGTTATTAAAGAGTCTGAGCCCAATTCTTTTGTGTCCATGTTGTGGGGTTACCCACATCACCACTAATTCTCTGATGCCACCAATGGCGAGGAGGAGCAGACACCACCCCCACCCTGTCCACTGCATGGATATGTAGTATGAGTGAGCAACAAACTCTTGTAGTCTTAGCGCTACTGAATATTTTGCTACAGCATGTTAAATTCCATCTTGACTCTTAAAAATCCTTGTCATCCCCTCCACAGGGCAGCCCTGGGGTCCATTGCAGCAGTTCCATCCCCTGTATAAAGAGAATGTACAAAGCAGAAGGGAGACCTAGTACTTCTCAACAATCGAACCATCTCTGCCAACACAGAGTAAGTCTGCTGGATTCCAACTGCTCAACCAGGTCTTGCTGGGTTACTAAGTGTCTAGTATAATCTCTTTAAAGACCTTAAATTTCTAAGTTGGAGAGACAAGAAGGATGAAACTATAATCAACAAAAATATGTACAAATACAAGCTGTAATTATGTGAATGCATTGTGGAGGTGGTTAGCCACCAAATGATATTAATTATAATACATTAATGGCATTAATCAGGGATGAAAGGTAGAGACCTTGAACTGTCACTTTAAAGTTGGAGGAGTTTACTACAGGGTTTTTCAATCTTAGCATTACTAACATTTTAGGCCAAATAATTGTTTGTTTTGCAATTCTTTGCTGTTCTGCACATTGTAGGCTCTTTAGGGTATTACAGTATTCCAGCCTCTATCTGCTAGCTACCAGTAGCATCACACCCGACTCCAGTGGAAAACCAGTGACGTCTACATCATTGCTACAAGTTCCCTGGGGCCAATACCACCCCACCAACTGAGGACCACTGGCTTACTGAATGCAGCTGTGGATGATCTGATCTTATATTTCTACCAGGAGGTAGACCAGTGTAGTATGGAGAAAACAGCAGTTGCTTAGGCAGAGGCTTGAGGAACAGGAAGGTGATGCCCACAAATGTTTCCTCTCCATGAAAGACATATTCCCTGGAGACCTTGGCCAGGGATCCCTTGTTGTGGGTTAAGCAGAGTTGCTTTGCTTTCTGTTTTAATGTTTAATATCCTTGGAAAGGATTGCACAGGAGGCTCTGGCCAAGTATTTATAAAGCAACAAAGGGAGAATCTAAGAATAAATTAGAGCTAAGAGAAAAAAGTAGCAAAACACTGCACTGAAAGAGCAGCAGGGCCCAGGAGGCAGAGCTGATAGCAGGAAGGACAGGGGCACTAGAAGAGTGTTGTCACAGACTAGCCTAGGATGAGAGCCTGGGTGTTTTCATGGGGAGGAAGGAGGGTGAGAGAGGATTTTGGAAGAGAGAGGGTTTTGGAATGTAAGAGGAGAGTGCGCAAAGCTGAATCAGAAGCAAACTTGGGGAAACTCGGAGGGCACTGGGTGCTGGGGTGAGAGGAGAAAGGAAAGCCAAAGGAGAGAAAATCCTCAGGACCCTGGCATGTGTACAGGGGTCTGTTGGCCTGACTGTGTTCCTTCTATGGCCTCATCTCACTGCACTCCCCTCATGCTTGGGGCCTAGCCACTGGGGCCTTCTCTAGTTGTTAAAATGCTCTGAGTTTCATCCTGCTTTCCCACACGCTGATCTACTTCCCTTATACCCCTCTCCCTTACCCTGCCTGAGTTTTTATCTATACCCCTTTTCCGACTTAATGATTTCCCATGCTTCACAGCTCAGCTCTATCTGTTACTTCCTCTGAAATGATTCATATCATCCTGCTTTTCATAGAACATTTCTTATTCATAACTGGACATTGATTTGTGGGATTACTTTATTGCTGACTGTCTCCCTCCCAACTTAAGGCCCTAATGATAGCAGAAAATCTCTCAGTTTTGTTCACCATGGTCTCCACAGAACCTAACTTCATGCCTGGAATATAGTATGTGCTCCATAAATTATTTTTTGAATGAATTTATAAGGGCCAGGATTTTTCTGCCTCAGAATTGTGCCTGGTTGTGTAGCAGCAGGATCCAGAGTGGTATAGAAAAAATAGTAGGGGATAAAGAAAGCAATCATAACAAAAGATACAAACTTATCACACCAATAGTCTTATCTTTATTATTAAAAAGATTTGTTCTCATTAAAATTCTAGGTTACTAAAAAATGGCATTGCTGGCTTATATGGTCAAAGTTCCCCTAGAAAGGTGCTAATAATTAGGTCAGGGGACTGTTTTGGCCAGATACCAAGTTTCTGTTTCATTTTTAATTGAACCCTACTGGCCAATGGAGCCCTGGGTATGTGGGCTCAATGAATCTGATCAGCTATACTCCCTGCAATTGGGAGTTTGTGAAACCCATTCTCATGGCTGCCACAGCTGATAATTTATCAGAAGTTGGTTTGTAAAGCATGCCTTCTCTACGCGGCAGATGGAATTGTTTTCAAGATTCTAAGGAAACATTTGGCAGGACAGATTCCAGTCACAATTTCGAGAATGTTGGCTATCTTCTGTCTTCAAAATGGATGAAGTCATAGAAGAAATGATATTTGTGGAATGGGGTGACTTTCTTCTGTATCTGATATACGCAAGTTTTATAAATCCAAAAAGGCACAATGAAGTCTGATGATGGATGCAAATTATTTGAATTGGAATAATACTAGAAAATCAAGGTTGTAAGGATTACGTTTATCTCCTAACTTTGCCTGCTGTTTCTCTTTCATGACTGAAACCTGTTTCCTTGTTAGACTAAAAGAACTTCCTGACATGGATTGTCTCTTTTGGACTTCACTGCACCCTCTTTCTACTTTGTTATGTTAAAAGCTAAAAAAGCAATTTGAAGTATTATAGTGGCTGAGTCATTTCTCTTTTCTCGCACCTTTGGTTACAACTAATCAGATATCCATAACTGAAAAAGAAGCACCTCTGCACAGCATACCAGGACATCTGAGTGATCCATCCATCTATCTGCATCTGAAAGTGGGTGGATTGGCTGTGTAGCAGGTTGGAGTGAGGAGGTGGCAGTGGAGATGGCTGTGGAAGAGGCAGTGACAACAGAGAAGGTGTCAGCAGGTCCATCAGCAGCCAGCGTGACCTTTTTGGTAAAGGGAGTGGAGGGTGAAGGTAGAGAGCGGGGGTCTGCCTGGCCATGCCTGCTGCAGCTGGAGGGGCCGGGTACTCTCTAAGAAGATACCGCAGTGACTGGGGGAGGAAGAGGAAAGGGAGCTCAGCAGACAGAGACTGAAGGAATTCTCCTTCTGCTATCAGCCCTGGGAAGCAAGAGGACCACCCAGGGACCTCTAGACACTCCCTACTCCCAAATTTGAGGATACCCCTATTCTGCTGTAGGCATACCAGGAGCCCCAAAGCTCGGAATGCTAAGTAAATATACCCTGTCCTCACCTTTTTTTTTTTTTTTTTTTAAATCGGGCATGCTTCCAAACTTGACAGCAATGTTGGCTCCAATAAGATAAACCAAAAATTTGTGCCCTAGTGCCACCTTGTGGATAACAAAAGGATGGCTTCTAAGTACCAATCTGTTGAACTGTTAGACTCAAAGTAAACAAAGCCTTGCTTAAAACAAGAAATATTCACTATTTCAAATGCTGGGGCAGAGGAGTTCTGAACATTGTAAAAAGTCATGATAATATGGTATCAGGAAAAGAAAATGACAATTTCCCAGCAACAAAATCCAAAGACATGAGATAATGTGATCTAACTGATATACAACTTAGAATAGCTGTTATGAAGAAATTCAATAAACTACAAGAAAAGGCAGGGAGATGATACAGTGATCTCAGGAATAAAATGTACAAACAGAAGGAATGCCTATTTTACCAAAGAGAATGAAATTCTAAAAAAGACACAAACAGAAATTTAAAACAGAACCAAACAGAGCTGAGGAACTCAATAAATGAGATGAAGAATTCATTAGAATGCATTGGAAATAGAGCAGATCATATGGAAGAGAAAATTTGCAAGCTTGAGGATAAATATATAGAAATAAGTCAGGTGGAAGAGGAGAGAGGACTAAGATTTTTGAAAAGTGAAAAAAACCCATGAGAACTGACTCTTATTAGAAAAGCTAACATAAGAATAATGGGGAGGAGGGGCAGAAGATGGCGGCGTGAGTAGAGCAGCGGAAATCTCCTCCCAAAACAACATATATCTATGAAAATATAACAAAGACAACCCTTCCTAGAATAAAGACCAGAGGACACAGGACAATATCCAGACCACATCCGCACCTGAGAGAACCCAGCGCCTCGCGAAGGGGGTAAGATACAAGCCCCGGCCCCGCGGGAGCCAAGCGCCCCTCCCCCCAGCTCCCGGCGGGAGAAGAGCAGGCAGAGCGGGAGGGAGACGGAGCCCAGGACTGCCGAACACCCAGCCCCAGCCATCCGGGCCAGAGTGCAGGGCGCTCGATACTAGGAAAACAGGGCAGCAAGAACAGTGAGCAGGCACTGGAGGCTGGGCGACAGAGGGCATAAGAAAAGCGCGCGACCATTTTTTTTTGCTTTTTTGCTGTTTTGTTTTGGCGAGCGCTTTTTGGAAGTCTTAAAGGGATAGGGACCCCAATACTAGGGAAACAGGGCAGAAAGACCGGTGAGCAGAGGCCTGAGGCTGGCACCGCAGAATAAAGAAAAACGAACGACCACCTTATCTTTTTTTTTTTTTTTTAATTAAAAACTTTTTTTTTTTTTAATTAAAAAAATTTTTTTTTCTTTTTTTTTTGGTGGGCGTTGTTTTGTTTTGGCGGGTGCTTTTTGGAAGTCTTAAAGGGGCAGGGCGGGTCACTTAATCCAGAGGTAGGGAATCCGGGATCTCTGGGCACCCTAACCCCTGGGCTGCAGGGAGCAGGGAGGCCCCTTACTGAGATAAATAGCCTCCCAGCAGCTCCTGCTCCAACGCGACTCCACCATTTTGGAGTAGCTGCCTGAGCCAGGCCACGCCCACAGCAACAGCGGAGATTAACTCCATAGCAGCCGGGCAGGAAGCAGAAACCCTGTCTGCGCGCAGCTGCCCAGCACAAGCCACTAGAGGTCGCTGTTCTCCCAGGAGAGGAGGGCCACAAACCAACAAGAAAGGAAGTCCTTCCAGCCGTCACTCATCCCAGCTCTGCAGACTATTCCTATCACCATGAAAAGGCAGAGCTACAGGCAGACAAAGATCACAGAGACAACACCAGAGAAGGAGACAGACCTAACCAGTCTTCCTGACAAAGAATTCAAAATAAGAATCATAAACATGCTGACAGAGATGCAGAGAAATACGCAAGAGAAATGGGATGAAGTCCGGAAGGAGATCACAGATGCCAGAAAGGAGATCGCAGAAATGAAACAAACTCTGGAAGGGTTTATAAGCAGAATGGATAGAATGCAAGAGGCCATTGATGGAATTGAAATCAGAGAACAGGAACGCATAGAAGCTGACATAGAGAGAGACAAAAGGATCTCCAGGAATGAAACAATATTAAGAGAACTGTGTGACCAATCCAAAAGGAACAATATCCGTATTATAGGGGTCCCAGAAGAAGAAGAGAGAGGAAAAGAGATGGAAAGTATCTTAGAAGAAATAATTGCTGAAAACTTCCCCACACTGGGGGAGGAAGTAATCGAACAGACCACGGAAATACACAGAACCCCCAACAGAAAGGATCCAAGAAGGGCAACACCAAGACACATAATAATTAAAATGGCAAAGATCAAGGACAAGGAAAGAGTGTTAAAGGCAGCTAGAGAGAAAAAGGTCACCTATAAAGGGAAACCCATCAGGCTAACGTCAGATTTCTCAACAGAAACCCTACAGGCCAGAAGAGAATGGCATGATATATTTAATACAATGAAACAGAAGGGCCTTGAACCAAGGATACTGTATCCAGCAAGACTATCATTCAAATATGACGGTGGGATTAAACAATTCCCAGACAAACAAAAGCTGAGGGAATTTGCTTTCCACAAACCACCTCTACAGAACATCTTACAGGGACTGCTCTAGATGGGAGCACTCCTAGAAAGAGCACAGCACAAAACACCCAACACATGAAGAATCGAGGAGGAGGAACAAGAAGGGAGAGAAGAAAAGAATCTCCAAACAGTGTATATAACAGCTCAATAAGCGAGCTAAGTTAGGCAGTAAGATACTAAAGAGGCTAACCTTGAACCTTTGGTAACCACGAATTTAAAGCCTGCAATGGCAATAAGTACATATCTTTCAATAGTCACCCTAAATGTTAATGGGTTGAATGCACCAATCAAAAGACACAGAGTAACAGAATGGATAAAAAAGCAAGACCCATCTATATTGCTGTTTACAAGAAACTCACCTCAAACCCAAAGACATGTACAGACTAAAAGTCAAGGGATGGAAAAACATATTTCAAGCAAACAACAGTGAGAAGAAAGCAGGGGTTGCAGTACTAATATCAGACAAAATAGACTTCAAAACAAAGAAAGTAACAAGAGATAAAGAAGGACACTACATAATGATAAAGGGCTCAGTCCAACAAGAGGATATAACCATTCTAAATATATATGCACCCAACACAGGAGCACCAGCATATGTGAAACAAATACTAACAGAACTAAAGGGGGATATAGACTGCAATGCATTCATTCTAGGAGACTTCAACACACCACTCACCCCAAAGGATAGATCCACTGGGCAGAAAATAAGTAAGGACACGGAAGCACTGAACAACACAGTAGAGCAGATGGACCTAATAGACATCTATAGAACTCTACATCCAAAAGCAGCGGGATATACATTCTTCTCAAGTGCACATGGAACATTCTCCAGAATAGACCACATACTAGGCCACAAAAAGAGCCTCAGAAAATTCCAAAAGATTGAAATCCTACCAACCAACTTTTCAGACCACAAAGGCATAAAACTAGAAATAAACTGTACAAAGAAAGCAAAGAGGCTCACAAACACATGGAGGCTTAACAACACGCTCCTAAATAATCAATGGATCAATGACCAAATCAAAATGGAGATCCAGCAATATATGGAAACAAATGACAACAACAACACTAAGCCCCAACTTCTGTGGGACACAGCAAAAGCAGTCTTAAGAGGAAAGTATATAGCAATCCAAGCATATTTAAAAAAGGAAGAGCAATCCCAAATGAATGGTCTAATGTCACAATTATCAAAATTGGAAAAAGAAGAACAGATGAGGCCTAAGGTCAGCAGAAGGAGGGACATAATAAAGATCAGAGAAGAAATAAATAAAATTGAGAAGAATAAAACAATAGCAAAAATCAATGAAACCAAGAGCTGGTTCTTCGAGAAAATAAACAAAATAGATAAGCCTCTAGCCAGACTTATTAAGAGGAAAAGAGAGTCAACACAAATCAACAGTATCAGAAACGAGAAAGGAAAAATCACGACGGACCCCACGGAAATGCAAAGAATTATTGGAGAATACTATGAAAACCTATATGCTAACAAGCTGGGAAACCTAGGAGAAATGGACAACTTCCTAGAAAAATATAACCTTCCAAGATTGACCCAGGAAGAAACAGAAAATTTAAACAGACAAATTACCAGCAACGAAATTGAAGCGGTAATCAAAAAACTACCAAAGAACAAAACCCCCGGGCCAGATGGATTTACCTCGGAATTTTATCAGACATACAGGGAAGACATAATACCCATTCTCCTTAAAGTTTTACAAAAAATAGAGGAGGAGGGGATACTCCCAAACTCATTCATGAAGCTAACATCACCCTAATACCAAAACCAGGCAAAGACCCCACCAAAAAAGAAAACTACAGACCAATATCCCTGATGAACGTAGATGCAAAAATACTCAACAAAATATTAGCAAACCGAATTCAAAAATACATCAAAAGGATCATACACCATGACCAAGTGGGATTCATCCCAGGGATGCAAGGATGGTACAACATTCGAAAGTCCATCAACATCATCCACCACATCAACAAAAAGAAAGACAAAAACCACATGATCATCTCCACAGATGCTGAAAAAGCATTTGACAAAGTTTAACATCCATTCATGTTAAAAACTCTCAGCAAAATGGAAATAGAGGGCAAGTACCTCAACATAATAAAGGCCATCTATGATAAACCCACAGCCAACATTATATTGAACAGCGAGAAGCTGAAAGCATTTCCTCTGAGATCGGGAACTAGACAGGGATGCCCACTCTCTCCACTGTTATTTAACATAGTACTGGAGGTCCTAGCCACTGCAATCAGACAAAATAAAGAAATACAAGGAATCCAGATTGGTAAAGAAGAAGTTAAACTGTCACTATTTGCAGATGACATGATACTGTACATAAAAAACCCTAAAGACTCCACCCCAAAACTACTAGAACTGATATCGGAATACAGCAAAGTTGCAGGATACAAAATCAACACACAGAAATCTGTGGCTTTCCTATATACTAACAATGAACCAACAGAAAGGGAAATCATGAAAACAACTCCATTCACAATTGCATCAAAAAAAATAAAATACCTAGGAATAAACCTAACCAAAGAAGTGAAAGACTTATACTCTGAAAACTACAAGTCACTCTTAAGAGAAATTAAAGGGGACACTAACAGATGGAAACTCATCCCATGCTCGTGGCTAGGAAGAATTAATATCGTCAAAATGGCCATCCTGCCCAAAGCAATATACAGATTTGATGCAATCCCTATGAAACTACCAGCAACATTCTTCAATGAACTGGAACAAATAATTCAAAAATTCATATGGAAACACCAAAGACCCCGAATAGCCAAAGCAATCCTGAGAAAGAAGAATAAAGTAGGGGGGATCTCACTCCCCAACTTCAAGCTCTACTATAAAGCCATAGTAATCAAGACAATTTGGTACTGGCACAAGAGCAGAGCCACAGACCAATGGAACAGACTAGAGAATCCAGACATTAACCCAGACATATATGGTCAATTAATATTTGATAAAGGAGCCATGGACATACAATGGCGAAATGACAGTCTCTTCAACAGGTGGTGCTGGCAAAACTGGACAGCTACATGTAGGAGAATGAAACTGGATCATTGTCTAACCCCATATACAAAAGTAAACTCAAAATGGATCAAAGACCTGAATGTAAGCCATGAAACCATTAAACTCTTGGAAGAAAACATAGGCAAAAACCTCTTAGACATAAACATGAGTGACCTCTTCTTGAACATATCTCCCCGGGCAAGGAAAACAACAGCAAAAATGAGTAAGTGGGACTATATTAAGCTGAAAAGCTTCTGTACAGCAAAAGATACCATCAATAGAACAAGAAGGATCCCTACAGTATGGGAGAATATATTTGAAAATGACACATCCGATAAAGGCTTGACGTCCAGAATATATAAGGAGCTCACACGCCTCAACAAACAAAAAACAAATAACCCAATTAAAAAATGGGCAGAGGAACTGAACAGACAGTTCTCCAAAAAAGAAATACAGATGGCCAACAGACACATGAAAAGATGCTCCACATCGCTAATTATCAGAGAGCCTAATGCAAATTAAAACTACAATGAGGTATCACCTCACACCAGTAAGGATTGCTGCCATCCAAAAGACAAACAACAACAAATGTTGGCGAGGCTGTGGAGAAAGGGGAACCCTCCTACACTGCTGGTGGGAATGTAAACTAGTTCAACAATTGTGGAAAGCAGTATGGAGGTATATCAAAATGCTCAAAACAGACTTACCATTTGACCCAGGAATTGCACTCCTAGGAATTTACCCTAAGAACGCAGCAATCAAGTTTGAGAAAGACAGATGCACCCCTATGTTTATCGCAGCACTATTTACAATAGCCAAGAATTGGAAGCAACCTAAATGTCCATCAATAGATGAATGGATAAAGAAGAGGTGGTACATATACACAATGGAATACTACTCAGCCATAAGAAAAGGGCAAATCCAATCATTTGCAGCAACATGGATGGAGCTGGAGGGTATTATGCTCAGTGAAACAAGCCAAGCAGAGAAAGAGAAATACCAAATGATTTCACTTATCTGTGGAATATAAGAAGAAAGGAAAAACTGAAGGAACAAAACAGCAGCAGAATCACAGAACTCAAGAATGGACTAACAGGTACCAAAGGGAAAGGGACTGGGGAGGATGGGTGGGTAGGGAGGGATAAGGCGGGGAGAAGTAGGGGGGTATTAAGATTAACATACATGGGGTGGTAGGAGAAAAGGGAGGGCTGTACAACACAGAGAAGGCAAGTAGTGATTCTACAACATTTTGCTATGCTGATGGACAGTGACTGTAAAGGGGTTTATAGGGGAGACCTGGTATAGGGGAGAGCCTAGTAAACATAATATTCGTCATGTAAGTGTAGATTAGTGATACCAAAAACAAAGCAAAAAAAAAAAAAAGGGCAGTTCCTGTGTGGTAACCTCCAACGAGTTCTACACAAGGGTATAAAGGGCATATAAAAGTGTAGGCAAAGGGTCTGTTTGTGTTTATACAGAGGATCAAAGCCTAATTGGGCTACCCCGAAAATGAACTAAGATACGATATGAAAAAGAACTTCCAACATCTGCACTCTCTGGAAGACTCACGCCAGAAGATGATCATCAAAAAACCCCAACAAAGATCCACGCACTGCTACAGCTGTAGATGCACTCATCCCACCAGTTCCTGGACTTGCCATGGGAATGAGGAAGGAGATATCTAAGCTGGCCTGTGCATACAGTAAAACAACAAATTTGACTGGATCTATACTGTTGGAACTCAACCAAGAATTTGGAGAAGTGCAAATTGTAGCGCTCCAAACTCTTACAACTACAGACTATTTACTGTTAAAAGAACATATGGCATGTGAACAGTCCCCAGGAATGGGTTGTTTTAATTTGTCTGATTTCTCTCAGACTGTTCAAGTTCAGTTGGACAATATCCACCATATCATAGATAAGTTTTCACAAATGCCTAAGGTGCCTTAATGGTTTTCTTGGTTTCACTGGAGATGGCTGGTAATTACAGATATGCTTTGGTTATGTAACTATACTCCTATTATGGTAATGTGTGTGCGCAATTTAAGTAGTAGCTTAAAACCTATATATGCTGAAGTTACTCTACAAGAAGATATGTCAAAGAAATAATCAATCTTCCCATGTTTTCTTCCGTCTGCTACTTCTATAGCTTTTCTTCTTCCTTCCTAATTACAACCCTTAAATAGAATTCGTGCCTCATATCAAATTTACCGAGTATCTTAACTACTCCAAGTGGTAAAGATACCTCAAGACAAATGCTGGGCATAGAAGCCACAGGGCATAAATATGCAAAGAAGTAAAAAGCTAACCTTTTCAAACAATAAGGCTTCCCTCTCACTTACCAACTTGACATTTCCCTGTATGGCCCCGGAAGATGACTGGTTGGCCAGAGACAGGTAAGATTCCTCAAGGGAGGAACAACCTAAGACAGGCACAGTCGCAGGGGGGCCATCAGGTGAGAAATTGGGGATCAACAGAGGTGAGGCTTAGAACCTCACCCCCCCTATTCTGAGAGAAATCTTCTGCATACGTGGATGTTTTATTGCCCTGGTCTAGCTTGGATTAACACATAGTCTACAGGCACACACCTGATCATCTACATGTGCTCTCTTACAACACTAAACTATGTTTTCTACCTTTATCTTGTATCTACCTACCACTTCAGCATTTTATTAAAAATAATAATAATAAAGAGAGAAATGTGGTATCCACATATAAATCAAGTATAAAAACCAAATGAGTATTCATATTTGAACTGACTGTTTAGAGTTCATAATGCATGAGCAAAACTGAAAGTTTCTGTGATGACTGCCCTTGTACTGTTCACTATGTAACTTATTCATTATGTAAGAATTTGTTCTCCATGTAAGAACTTGTTTGTTATGCCTCAGAAGATTGGAGACTGACGAAAATTAGGCTTGGGGTGGATTAATGATTGTACATTGAGCATTGACTCCCCTATACAGAATTTTATTGTCGTTAACAACCATTTGATCAATAAATATGAGAGATGCCCTCACAAAAAAAAAAAAAAAAAAAAAAAGGACAGACTTCCAATGGTAAAATAAGTAAGTAACCGGGATGTAATGTATAGCATAAGGAATATAGTCAAGATATTGTAACAGCTTGGTAGGGTGATAGCTGGAACCTAGAATTATGTATATAAATGTTCTACCACTGTGTTGTACACTTGAAACTAATGTAATGTAATACTGTGCGTCAACTACCCTTCAATAAAAAATAATTATTTAAAAAAAAAAAAAAAAAAGAATAATGGGTACACCACAAGAAGAAGAGAGGAAAACGGGAACAGAGAGTGTATTTAAAGAAATAATAACTGAGTGTTTCCCACACCTGGAGAAGAAATGATATATACAAGTCCACAAAGTTAATGCAACGTCCTATTATCTCAATACAAGAAGACCTTCTCAAAGACACATTGTATTAAAACTGTCAAAAGTCAACAATAAAGACTCTAACAGCAGACAAAGGGAAAAAAAGATGGTAACTTACAAAGGAACCCCCATGAGGCTATCAGCAGATTCCTTAGCAGAATTTCTATGGGCCAGGAGGAAATGGGATGACATATTCAAAATATTGAAAGAGAAAAACTGCTAGCTGAGAATACTCTAGCAGGCAAAGTTACCCTGCGGACGTGAAGGAGAAATGCAGTTTTCCCGAACAAAAGCTGAGAGAGTTCACTGCCACTAGATGTGCCTTACAAGAAATGTTGAAAGGAGCACTTGAAGCTGAAACAAAGAAATGGAAAGTACACAAAATTCTGATTAAGGTGATGAAAAGCCAGTCAGATTTAGAATACTGTAATACTTATAAAATATATATACTATTTTAAATATATTTTTAATATGTATTTTAAAATATACATATTTATAAAAAATATCCTATTAACTATATTATAAAGGTTAAAGAGAGCATTAAAAATAACTATATACTCTTAAATGACTAAATAACACTACTACAGTGTGCTAACAAAATCACAGCATAAGAAGAGATGATTTGTGATGTCAAAAATATAAAAGGGGAAGAGTAAAAGAATAGAACCTTTATAGGTAAATGAAGATAAACTGCCACCAGCAGAAAAAGGACTGATTTCTCTATGAGATGTTTTATGTAAACCTCATGGTAACTACAAAGCAAAAATCTAGAACAGAGACATGAAAGAGTAAAAAAGAAGCCAAGGAGTCTGAGCAAATCACCGTGGAAAACCACCAACTTACAAAGGTAGACAAAAATGTAAGGAAAAAGAAACAATGGAGAGACAAAATAACCAGAAGATAGAAGATAAAATGACAAAAATATAAACTCACATACCAATAACCACCATAAATGTGAATAGATTGAACTCATCAATCAAAAGGTACAGAGTGGCTGGATGGATAAAAGAAACAAGACCCTGACTATCCGCTGCCTACAGGAGGTTCATTTCAGCTCTAAGGACACACATAGGTTCAAAGTGAAATGATGGAAGATGATATTCCAAGCAAATGGAAATTAAAAGAAAGTGGGCGCAGTTATATTTATATCAGTCAAAATATACTTCAAGCCAAAAAGGGTAACAAGAGTCAAGATCATTATGTAGTGATAAAGAGATCAGTACATCAAGAAGGTAAAATAATCATAAGTATAGTCCTAATACTTGAGCACCAAAATATATTGAGTAATTAATAACAGATCTTAAGGGAGAAATAGACAATAATAAAATAATTGTAAGGACTTCAGTACCACACTGTCAGTACTGGATAAGTTTCAGACAGAAAATCAACAAGGAAACATTGGGATTGAGCCACAATTTAAACAAATGGACTTAATAGACATATACAGAACATTCCAAAAGTGTCAGAATCCACATTGTTCTCAAGTGCACATGGAACATTCTTCAGGATAGATCATATGATAGGCCATAAATCAGATCTTAGCAAATTTAGAAAATTGAAATCATACCACATTTTCTCTGGTCACAGTGGTAAGAAACTAGTAATCAAGAAGAAGTAAGAAGATATTCAAATATGTGGAAACTAAACTACACACTTGTAACCAACCATTAGGTCAAATAAAAAAAATCAAAAGGGAAATAAAAAATTATCTGAAAACAAATGAAAATGAAAACACAACATGCCAAATATTGTGGGATGCAGTAAAAGCAATTCTGAGAGGAAAGTTTATAGTAATAAATGCATATATTAAGAAATGAGAACAATCTCAAACAACCTAACTTTGTGTCTCAAGGAGCTCGAAAAAGAAGGACAAATTAAGGCCAAAGTTAGCAGAAGGAAGGAAATAATAAAGATGAGAGCAGAAATAAATGGGAATAGAAACAGAAAAATAATAGAGAGGACCAATGAAACTAGGAGCTGTTTCTTTGAAAAGATAAAATTGATAAACACTTATCTAGACTATGAAAAAATGAGAAGACTCAAATAAATAAAATTAGAAGTGAAAGAGACATTTCAATGGATACTACAGGAATACATAGAATCATAAAAGACTACTATGAAGAATTATATGCCAACAAATTACATAACCTAGAAGAAATGGACACATTTCCAAAAACACACAACCTCCCAAGACTGAATCAGGTAGAAACAGAAAATCTGAACAGACCAATAATGAGTAAGGAGAGAGATTGAATCAGTAATTGGAAAAACTTCCAACACAGAAAATTCCAGGACCAGATGGATTCACAGGAGAATGCTACCAAATACTTAAAGAAGATTTAATACCAATCTTCTCTGAACTCTTCCGAAATATCAAGGAGGAAGGAGCATTTCCAAACTCATTCTATGAGGCCAGCATTGCTTTGATACCAAAAGTACAGAAGGATTCTGTAAGAAAAGAAAACTGTAGACCAATATCATCGGTGAATGATGAATATAGATACAAAAATTCTCAACCAAATATTCACAGGCTGAATTCAAGGACACATTAACAGGATTATATGCCACGACCAAGTGGGATTTATCCCCTGGATACAAGGATGGTTCAATGTATGCAAATCAATAAATGTAATACATCACAGCAATAAAACAAAACATAAAAATCGCATGACCACCTCAGTAGATGAAGAAAAGCATTTGAGAATACATCTTTTCATGATAAAATACCTTAACAGCTTAGGTATAGAAGGAACATATTAAAGGCCATAAATGATAAACCCACAGCTAACATTATACTTAATAGAGATAAATTGAAAGCATTTTCCTGAGATCAGGAACAAGGCAAGGATGCCCATTCTCACCACTTGTATTAAACATAGTACTGGAAGTCCTAGCAGGAGCAACTAGGCAAGACAAAGAAATAAAAGGCATCCAAACTGGAAAGGAGGAAGTAAAATTGTCATTATTTGCTGATGATATGATCCTATATATAGGCAATCCAAAAGAACCAGTCAAAAATCTGTTGGAATTAAGCAATGATTTCAGCAAAGTGGCAGGATACAAAATCAGCTTCATTCCTTTACATTAATGACAGAAAATTTGAAAAAGAAGTAAAACCATCTCATTCATAGTAGCATCAAAAACAATACCTAGGAATAAATTTAATCAATGATGTGAAACATCTGTACAATGAAAACTACAAAAGTTTGCTGAAAGAAATTGAAAAAGACACAAATGGGAAGAAATCCATTAATGGATCAGAAGACCTGATATTGTTGAAATGTCCATACTACCCAAAGCCATCTACAGATTCAATATAATCCCCATCAAAATACCAAATGCATTCTTCACATAATACAAAGAATAATCCTCAAATTTGTGTGGAAGCACAAAAGGTCCTGAATAGCCAAAGCAATATTGAGAAAAAGGAACAAAGCCAGATATATCACACTTCCAGATTTCAAACTAGAGTTGACCCTTGAATAACATGAGTATTATGGGTACTGACCCTTGTGCAGTCAAAAATCCACCTATGATTTTTTACTCCTGCAAAACTAAACTATTAATTGTCTACCATTGACCAGAAGCCTTAACAGTAACATAAATAGTTTGTTAATACATATTTTGTATTTTATGTGTATTTCATACTGTATTCTTACAATGAAGTAACCTAGAGGAAAGAAAATGTTTCTTCAATGTGTCTCAAATCTCCAAAATTTTTCCCAATATATTTATTGAAAAAGACCTGTGTGTAGGTGCACTCATGCAGTTCAAACCAGTGTTGTTCAAGGGTGAACTGTTTACTACAAAGCCATAGTAACAAAACCATTATGGTACTGGCACAAAAATAACCACATTGACCAGTGGAACAGAATAGAGAGACCAGAATTAAAGCCTGGAATATAAAGTCAATTAATAAGCATCAAAGATGCCAAGAATACCCAGTGGGGAAAGGATAGTCTCTTCAACAAATGGCTCTAGGCAAACTTGGGAAACACATGCGGAACAATGAAACTGGACCCCTATCTCACAACACTCACAAAAATTAACTCAAAATGGATCAAAGACTTAAACATAAGACTTGATACAATTAAACTCCTAATGAAAATGTAGGAGAGGAACTCATTGATACTGGTCTTGGCAATAAGTTTTTGACATGATGCCAAAAGCATAAGCAACAAAAGAAAAAAATCAACAAATGGGGCTACATCAAACTCAAAAGCTTCTGCACAGAAAAGAAATTTAATGAAATGAAAAGACAATCTACACAATGGGAAAAAATTTTTGCCAACCATGTATGGTAAGACATCCCACAAAGGGAAAATAAAGAACTCAGTTAACTCAATAATAAGAAAATAGACAATCTGTTTAAAAAATGGGCAGAAGAACTAATAGACATTTCTCCAAAGAGAACATCAAATGGCCAACAGACACCTGAAAAGATGCTCAACATCCCTAATCATCTGGGAAATGCAAATCAAAATCCTAAGATATGACCTCACACCTGTTAGAATGACTATCATCAAGAGGACAAGAGACAACAGGTGCTGGTGAGGCTCTAGTGAGAGGGGAACCCTTATACATTATTGTTGGGAATGTTAATTGGTCCAACAACTGTGGAAAATAGCACAGAGTTTCCTCAAAAATTAAAAATAGATCTACTATACAATCCAGCAATTCCACCTCTAAGTATATACCTAAAGGAAACGAAAATAGGATTTTGAAGAGATATATGCACTCCCATGTTTATAGCAACATTATTCACAATAGCCAAAATAGGGAAACAACCCCAATACCCATCAAAAGATGAATGCATAAAAAGGATGGGTACATATGTACAATGGAATATTATTTAATCATAAGAGAGGAAGATACCCTCCTATTTGCAACAATGTGGGTGGACCTTGATTACATTATGGTGAGATAAGTCAGAGAAACACAGTAAGTGCTGTATGATATGGCTTATATGTGGAACCTAAATAAGTTAAACTTGTAACAAATAGAGTAAAATGGTGGTTACCAGGGGATGATGGGGAGGATAACAGTGATAGTGACTTAGGGGTACAAACTTGTAATGAGTAGTAAATAAGCCATAGAGATCTAATGCCCAGTATAATGAACATAGACAATAATATTGTACTATGAATGTGCAATGTGATAAATATCACCACGTCGGCAATCATATTACAAGGCTAAATGTATCAAAGTAACACACTGTATACATTAAACTTATACAATGTTACATGTCAAATATATTCAATAAAAACTATTTGTAAAAATTCCTGTAATAAATTAAATTTTAGATAAAAAGAGAAATCAGTATGCTATGTATAATGAGAAGGAAAGAAGTTAGGGCATTCATTAGTTAAAATAGCTAATAACTAAATGGGGCATAATAGCTTTAAAGGGTATATAGAAGAAGAGTGAGGAAATATGATTTATGCAATTACATCACTAGATTGTCTATCTTGAAGAAAGCACAAATTGCACAAATTCAATAAACTTGTATTAGAAACATATATAAAAAAGAAAGCTATAAAAGCTACATGTCCCAGATTCATAGATGTAAATTTTGTTCTGCCAATTAGGTGTACTCAGGCTGAGATCTGGAAGAAAGGATACGCATGCCATTTTCAGCAGCTGTTGTTGGCGAGCTGGGTCATGACATGCGAGAGTAGGAAGGGTCTGGGTGAGGGGCCCGGGGTCCTGTCTGGTCATCGGATTTGTGGGTATGGAGGGTAGCTGAAGCTATGGCCGAAGCTGCAGCTTCCTAACCTGTGGCTTGTCGTGCTGGAGTGACCTTGAAATCTGTAGTAGAATGGCAGCTCTGACGCTCCTCCAGTCTTGCCAATGTCTTTGTAAGTCCCTAACTAACACCCAATATTAAGCTCTCTGCTTCAACTATCTGGAGTAGTTTCTGTTTTCTGTACTCAGTCCTGGTTGTATAGTAACTAAACTCACCACAAAGGAAGACTGTTGTTCATTAACGCATTTATTTATTTGTTTGTTTATTCATTCATTCAACAATTGCTCATGGAGTTATGGAGTATTGGTCTGGCGTTAAGGCACTGAGGCCTCCCTGGTGGATGAGACACAGATTCTGCCCTTTAAGAATTTAGAGTAAGAGCCAGTGTCTGCAGTGGGGTGGGGAGGCAGTACAGAGAATTGTTAATGATTAAAAAGCCAGTGTGGAATGCCTAATAATATAAAAAAATGGAAACTAACACTCATTGATCATTCATTATATGTCAAATATTGCACTGGGATTTTATATGTCTTATATTCATTCTTCACAACAATCTAGTGAAGCTGGTTATTACCCTCATTTTGCAGAATCAAAACTCAAAAGGTTAAGTATCTTGTCTGAAGATCTGAATCAGCACCTGCATGTCCCCAAAGTCCACGATCTTGGAAAACATTAATAACCTTAGGCTGTGCTGTGCAGTTACCAGGCCCCCAGAAGAAATGCACAAAGGGCTCGGCCTCCGCGCCCCGTCAGCGTCTCAGTGTCTCAGCAGCCCACCAGCGTTCATTCGTCCATTCTGCTTTCCCTTCCATTTTGATTTCTATTATTTTCCCTTCCTTTCGGGTTCTCTTGGCCTGCCCAGCAGATAAGTTTTCTCTTTCCTTCTGCTGTTGATTTCCTCTGACTACACTTCTCTTCCCCTCAGTTTGGGCCTCTTCCATTTCTTTCTCCCTATGTCTTTCTTTCCTTCACCTACCTTGAATCATATATTCTCTGTCTCGTCCCTCCCTTTGGGTGCCCGCAGGCTCCCTGCGCCTCTGTGCCCCTCATCCTCGGCCTGCCTGTTTATCTCCGGGGGAGTCCGTGGTGCGGAGCCCTGAAGCCTCTGTGTTCAGGGTGGGGGGCAGATGATTTCATCTTTTCTTTTGGTTCTGCCTTTCGATGGGAGAATTAAAGAACTCTTACCTCTTAGTCGTCAGTGAAAATGCCCCTTTGTTAATAATGTAAGAGTTTTGACTTTCCGCCCTTGTCATCTTCAGACTCGGTTTCTGCCCCGGGTTGCTCTTGCTTTCATAAAACTCATCCTGGTGACGCCACTTTTCCTTCTTTCTCCGCCTGGCTCTGTAGGGAAGTAATGGTTTTGCCGATGTGTCAGCTGTAATGGGGAGGGCTTGGAATGTAGAAATCCCTGACAGATTTCTAAAAAAATTAGTGTTGACCTTGGTACAAATTGAACGAGGAATGAAAAGTTCTAAATGGATCTCGTACCCTGTTAATCTTGTCTTGTGCTGTGATCACGTGGTAATTGTGGGTCTCTCTGCTGGGGCGCCCCTTCTCTGCTGACAGGCACCATGCCCTGGTTGGGCGTCTTCAGGGAGAAGGAAAAGTGGTTTCAAGGGTAAAAGGGCAGTGTTTAAAAAGATCATCTTAAGAAAAAGGAAGAACTCCTGTTATACTTTTTTTTTTAAGGGCAACTTTAGCTTTTGAAATGACCTACATCTTCTCTTTTTCTTTCTTCCTTGCTTGTCAGATTCTATCCCAATATTCTGTTTGTCTCCCAGGATTCTAGTGGAATGGTTGCCTTTCAAAATTCCCAAATCTCCTTCCAGAAATTTCAGCAGTAAGATGCAGATTACTATTTATATTTTGTCGTAGGCATCTTAACCTTTTTAAAAAAGGTAATAATCACAAATGAATCATATAACTCAAGATCTCATTTCTTCTCCATTTAGTAAAAACATAAATGGGTGGAGTTAGGTGGTTTCTTCCGAGTAAATTACCTTTTCTTGGCCCTTAGGCTAGAAGGGCCCTGTCCCATCCCTGTGTGGAAGGGCTGAAAAAGTTAATGATATCCAAGACTGAGTTGGTGAAGAAGTCAGCATGTTCAAGGGAAAGTAAATCCCATTGTACTTTGTGACGGTGAGCCTGGCATTCAGATTTGGAAACCCTACTTTTTAAAAATTACCTGTAAATTGGAACTGATAGAGGAGGACAATTGGGGTGATGGGGTGGCTGAAACCCACATTATATAAGGACTGAGGAAGTACCTAGGTAGGTAAAGAGAAGGGTCTAGAATGGGAAACAGGAGAGGCAGGTAAAAAATACTGCTATATTATCATAGAATGGAACTTACCTTTTAATGTAGAACATAGGACATTGAGGTGTGAAGTAATGAGAAGAATCCTTTATTGAATATTTAGTACTTATGCTTAGTGCCTTATACTCACTTTCTGTTTTAATCATCCTAACAACCTCAGAGGAGGCATAACTATCCCCATTTAGCAGGTGAGAAAACTGAGGCTCAAAGAAGGTAAGAATCTAACCCAAGTTCAGGCCGTTAATAAAAGTCAGAGCAGAATTCATACTCAGGTCCCTCTGGCACTAAAGGCAATGCCTCTAAACACAGCACACCTATGTTTCAGAAAGAAGAAATGGTGATCAAACAAGTGCTTGGATGGGGAGAAAAACAAACATCATTTGTTTTGTGAATGGCTGTGTTTTTGTACCTTCCCACTTGATACTGTGAGAAATACATTGCCTCTTATTTCTGTACATTAGCAAGGTGAATGCATCCCACTCATCTCAATTTACAGAGCAAATGCCGTGGCACAGGTTCAATGGAAATTTTCTCCCTTGTGTTCCAATCTATTGCTGATGTGACAAGGACAGAATTGTCAGAGCAGCTTCTAATTAAATAGTTGAGAGCTTCATTAGGAAGATGTGGCTGGATGTGGGACTCACCAGGAAAGTGTTGACATTAATTGGTCTCTTGGCTGTCAGCCTTGGCACACAGAGGGACTGGACACTGAGGGGAGGCAGAGTCAGCATCAGGAATGGAATTCCCATAGGCACCACTGGTGAGGAATGGAATTCCCATAGGCACCATTGGTCAGGAATGGAATTCCCATAGGCACCACTGGTGAGGAATGGAATTCCCATAGGCTCCACTGGTGAGGAATGGGATTCCCATAGGCACCATTGGTCAGGAATGGAATTCCCATGGGCGCTAGGATCAAGCTTATCACTTTGGCTTTCTCTCCTTCAGTGACTTCTAGAGGTCAGTGGCCTTCTAGACACAAGGCACTCCTATTGTGGCTGACTTGCAAGCACAATACATGTGGGCTCATGCGTGTGTGAGCTCAGACGGTGGATGAACAACAGAGTTGAGGGTGTCTCTTTTGTAGAAGCAGGACTAACCTTTTTAATTAATCTTTCTCCTTTTGGGTGTTGGATTCTTCCTGCATTGTGGGGCTTCCTGACTCAGGGACTCAGGATTGACAATTCCTTGCCCATGCCATGCAGGCCACCCTCAGACTGTAAAATACCAACACAAACAACATTTCCTCAAAATGGATTCATAAATCTGTTAAATATCAGGATTCTGGGTCTATCCCCGATTTGTCTTTATACTTTGCTCCCTGAGATCCTGCATAATCTCAAATAAAAAAATTAATATTTTGATTTCACAAGGGGTATTTACTATTCATAGGCACCATAGATGATGAAATTGAGGCTTAGAGAATATGAAGGACTTGTGCCACCTTACAATTGGTAAGAGGCAGAGCAATGACCTGTTTTCATTCTTTTGGCCCTAAATTGACTATTCTGCTATATGACTTCTTATATCCCACTTTTCACCGTGGCAGACTGTACCCACTTTCAGGATTCCCTTCTTAGTCAACAAATTGTTTTGCTCAAGTTCCCATATATACTTTGTATGTTTGCTGTCAGACCCTATAAAAACACAAGGTAATTAGAAAACAATTGGACAGTGGTTAACCTTATCTCCAGATATTACACCACCTGACTTCTGGCAGAGAGACACCAAAAAGCTTGTGTTTGTTCCACCTTCCCCATGACCCCGAATAAATGGAGGAAGGCACTGTGGTTGCCATTTCAACCACCAACCTTTCACAAAGGGTCTGGAATGGATTAGACTTCGGGGTTCATGTGTGTCCTATGACATAAGGCGTACATACTAAGCATTTGTAAGATTACAAAAATACTGTGATGGCCTTTACAAATCACTTGTGACTACTTGTTCATCTATAACCTGGTTACTGAATAATGCATTTTTGAAGGTGTTCAGTTCTTTTTTAATCACACTGCACATCTAACACTCATAGCTGCCTCCCAGCCCCAGGGGAATTCCACCAGATGAGAGGAAGCATGTTGAGTTTTCATTTTTTATTATTATTTTTTTGTGGCACTTGAAGCAATACTTTAAAAGTTTGGAAATATAAGCATAATAAAAAAAGTTTTTTTTTTTTATTGTATGAAGCTTTCTTCTATTGATTTAATCAGTTATATTTCTGAGAATGGTGTCATTTTCCCAAAATCTAGTCTGGGTTATTGGAATTCTGGAATGCCATGAATTCTGGCTTCCTAATGGGCTCCCGGCAGCCGAACTCCATTTCCTTGAGTACTCTTAGGGTGTGACCATCTTGCTTTAGTCACCGGCCCTGTCATGGTTCTTCCTGCAATTCTCCTCTAGGTTGAGCTGGGACTCTTCCTCCCAGTTGGTTAGCTCAGGTGTGACCTCATTCCTGGAGGCCTGTCCCAGGGTATGCTTCCTCTATTTTGGACTTGGCTGTCTGAATAAATGCCCACAAGTGGGTTAGATTGATTTCTCTCTTCCGATCTTCAAGTGGATCTCCCTTGAGAAGGAACAGGATTCAGCGAGTTCGCTGATATTTTAACATCTTGCCAGTCAGGCACCAGGGGCTTCTCAACTGTAGCCTTCTTGTTTTATTCTCAAGGAATAGTACCTTCATGTATCAGATGAAAATGACCATAAATTTTCTAAATGGAATGTTTAGTCTTCCTGCCTCCTTCCAATTCAGGGGGACAGCGGCTTTGACTTTCAGGAGTGCCGTCACGAGTGGGCAAGGACATCGTTCCCTGGCCTCCCTGAGACCTACTGTCCAGCATCGTGAGCTGCAGAAATGGCTCTGAGCCTCTGCTTTCAGAGATGCTGAAGGGCTGTTATAAATGGGAATTTCTAGCTAAGAGAAAGGAAAGGAAAATACTGTTTTAAAAAGAGAGATAACGTGTGGATAAAGAGAAGGTTCCTATGGCCAGGATTCTCACCTGGCCCTGGTTGGCTAGCTCACTGCACACGTGTGGGTGATACATTGCGATTGACTCTATAAAGAGCTCCGCCCAGTGCTCCGGGTGACACGGTGGCAGGGCCTCATGGCTGCGCAAGAGCTGAGGCTGGAGTAGGGGCAGCGTGGAGGACAGAGACAGAGACGGCTGCCGGGTAGAGGCCCAGAGGCAGAGACCAGCTTGCTGCATGCAGACTGGATCTGAGTGGGCAGGATTCTAGTGATTCACCTTCCACCGTGGGAATAAGTTGGATACAACCCTTTCACCCCAATAACATTCCATTGTCATTTTTTGGTCTCATTGAATCTATAGTGAACTTGCCCAAGGCTGAAACCCATTGACAAGACAATTGGTGACACTGGCAGGATTCATTGTTGACCAACGAAAAGAACAGGCTGCCTTTATGGGAGGGGTGCTTCAGTGGGCTGCCCCTGTGGATGGGGAGACACTCGGGTGTCCCCCCGTGGATGTATGGTCTGAGGTGGCTTGCCTCCTAGAGTACCGGGCCCCATCCCAGGACTGGGAAGGGGTGGGGGTGACACCCAGGCAAGTAGGGATGGCCCTTGGTGTAATAAGTAGGTTCTTTGAGAAACAGCATTCCGGTGAGGTAGTGGGAAAGGTGGGGAGTTTTTTCCTTACAATATTGAGAAAGGCTGTAAGGGAGAAAGATGCCCTCCTGCAGGAAGCACGAGAAGCAGGAGAACATGAGCTGCGACATGCCGTTGAGGAAGTAAAAAATTTGCTGGTGACTGAAATGGCATCACTATGAGGTGCTGTGGAAATGGTAAGGGATGCCATGGTAGCCCAAGAGAAAGCAGCATGAGAAGGAGCAGCAGCTGGGGAAGCAGTGGCCTGAGAGAGTGCAGGCCGCCCGGTGCCGTGAAGCAGGTAGTGGAGCCGTCAGAAATGGAGGAGCAGAGGTTTGATGAACAGGTGGGGGTGGAGGCCCTGCCGGTGCCAGGGGTATCAGCCCCTTGGTTGAAACCCCATCTGGTTGAAAGCTGGTGGAAAGCCCAAAAGAAAATAAAGACAACTGCAGATTCCTCCAGGAGGGGTGCAGCCCCCTCCCCAGGTCGTGGAGCACTCTATGGTCTGCTCCTATCCTCAGACTCAAGCAATGAAAACGAGAAAGGAAATACGGTCTGCTACTTGAAGGAAGAGTTTCAAAGGCCCCATGAAGGTCACGAGGACCCAGATGTGGGCTGATTTGATAAAGGTAGGAGCAGATGGAGAGAAATTGTATGGAAAGTTAAATATACTCTTACTGAAACTGTGGCAACAGTTGAAACCGGAGCAGTGGTTCCAGCTGCTGAGGAAGCAGCAGAAGCCAGAGACAAAGCGACAAGACCGGCCTGTGTGTCTGCAAGACTTTTTGCTGGAAAGACTGGAGACACTGGAGAAGGTGGGTATTGTAAGGCCCACATGGTCCTTTTGGTTAACTCATTTGAGTAGAACTGGTTTGCATACAGCCAGGATGACCACTTGGTGGCATTGGATCTCCTCAGGCTTGAGGGTTATTATAATTTGTCATAATTTTTGTTATTTGTATGTTATTATGGAATTTGGTTACAATGTTCCAGCTTCCTTACACAGGGACCATTGCAGAAGATTGAGGGCATATAGATTGAGAGGTGAGAATCCTAGAGGGGTGGAGTGTGGATAAAATGAGAGTTCCTGTGGCCAGGATTCTCACCTGGCCCTGGTGGGCTAGCTCGCTACACATGTGTGGGCAATACATTGCTGTTGCTATTGACTCTATGTAAAGAGCTCCGCCCAGTGCTCTGGGTGACACAGTGACACAGCTGCAGGGGAGCAGAGACTGGAGTGGTGGCTGCCCTGGGGACAGAGACTGAGATGGCTGTGCAGGTAAAGGGACTGGCTTGCTGCATGCAGACTCATCTGAGTGAACAGGATTTTAGTGACTGACCTGCCACTGTGGGAATAAAGTTGGGTATAAACCCTTTCACCCCAAGAAAGTTCCATTGTCATTTTTCAGTCTCATTGAATCCATAGTAAACTTGCCCAGGGCTGAAATCCACTGGCAAGAAAACATGCTTTATAATTTAAATAACAATTAAATGTTACTTGGGATTTATTTATCTCTTTTTTGCCTCAAATAATAGCTGTTTTTAAAAGGTTCTTTTTATTCATTTATTCAGGTAGGTATTTAACATGTTCCTTCTATTTCTTTAATAATAATAATCATAACAAAAATTCACCAAGCCCTTACTTTGTTTGAGGACTGTGTTAAGTATCTTGCAAGGAGTATTTGAGCCTCTCAAAAATTCTATGAAGTGTTATCAGTCCCATTTAATAAATAAGGAAAGAGAATTCTAAGAGGTTAATGAAAATTAAGGGTAAATAGCTAATAATAAGTGTTATGGGGAATATTAAAGAGACAATTGCTGCCTCAGAAGTCTAGAATGTTAGAATGAGAGGGATCCCTCTTACAAACACCTCCTTTTATAGAAAAGCTCTGAGAGGTTCCATCCTTCCCCCAAGGACATGCAGTAATTAGAGGCAGGGCCTGGACAGAATCAGTAACTCCCAGCTCTCATCCCAGTGTACTTCCCACTCTACGCTGCCTTCCTCCAGCAATTTGGAATATTGTGGAGACACTGCCCCTTATGCCCAACGCCCAGAGCATTGTTACAGTAAAAGCGGGCATGCGCATAATGTAGAAAAGGGGTGCAGTTGGAAATTTCCACAGGTGCTGAGAGAAGGAGGCAGTCTTTAGGGGCTGCTGGTGTTCCTGGAAGGCCTGGTAGAGAAGGTAGCACTGTAGCTCAACCCAAAGCACTGGAAGATGTGACTATTCAGGGAGAGAAGAGAAAAGGTATTCTAAGGACCAGTCTGAACAAAAGCTTTGCATTTCAGGGAGGGATAAGGTGACACCTGCCTATTGGCAGGGGAGTCACATAAGGGAGGAAAGGGAGACAAGGAGGCAGTTTATTCTAAGCTTTCCATGTCATGTGTAGTCGGGGGGAGCAGATGGAGGCAGAGGGAGTGGGTTTTGGAAATAATCTAGATGTGAAATGATGATGTCCTGGGTTCCAGTGGTGACCCTGGAGGGGGAGAAAGGGCATTTTCCTGTGATGATAGGATTTAGGGCATTTCAGGGGGAAACACACATTTGTGCAAACAGGCAGGTTTCAGGGGGAGGAGGTTGAGGTGGGCGGGAGGAGCTGTCCTGGGGAAGGGGAATGATGTGGCTCAGCTCTGGCGGCAGAGCCAGGTGCAAGGCCCCAGGGCTGAACACAGTGGAGTTGCACCCTATTGATTTTTCTGAGCAGACCATTTTCACCTCATTGATTTTCTTGGTTGATTGGCCTATGTTTTCTCCTTGGTTAGAGGTCCCTTTGTTCCCTTTAGATTCATTTTTGGCCTCTTGCTACTTCCTCTTGTTAGTGTGTGCTGCTCGTCATGACTGCCAGCTAGTGATCAAATGTGACATTTCCACCTTTGATAGTTTTAATGTTTGGAGAAAAGTTGAAGTTGCAACCAAGAAACTGAATTTACAGAGGAGTTTGAGCTTAGCTCAGCCATCCTGAGAGAGGTGTCACCAGGAGTAGCACAAAGAGGCAGGGATCACAGGAAGGTGACCCCATCCATGTGTTAAATGCTCAGGGTGGACCATTTAGGAAAGGTGGATAAGTGACCAGAGGTGCCTGCTCACTGCATTCTCACTCCCACCATTACAGCTGAGCCAAGTTTCTTGAAAACAGTGGTGAAAAGACCTCGGACAAAGCCATTTCATTATCCTGGCTCAGGTTTCATCCTCTGTCAAGTGAGAAGTTGTTATTGATACATGAATCCCCCATCTGGCTCCTCCTGCCATTAAAATCCCATCAGCCCTCCCAAAGGCGGAGATTCCGGAGGTCTGTTGTGGAGCCTAGGAGTTGGTATGTTTAACAAACTCTTCACGTAATTCTAACAAACTCGTCTGAGGTCTGCTGTCCAGTGATGTCTGACCCGCCTGCCCTGAAGGATCCTCGTGGTTTTACTTGTTTGCCTTTTTCTCTGGGTTCAGGGGAACTTTAGGGTGCACTGTCTCCCCTTTTCAACTTAGGGGTTTTGGGATGGCACAGGGTCTTCCTGTGAGAGAGTCTGTAAAAGGGCAGCCCTATATTTTGAATCCCTTTAATTCTTCTGGACCTTCCCAGGGAGAAGATGGGAAACCACAGCAGATTTAATTTCTTCTTACCTACAGATTTTATATCTCTTGCCAGGTTCCCAATTTAAATAAGTAGTCTCTAAACAGCACAAGTATTTTAGCCTTATGGAGAGCTTCCCTGGAGAATTTCTTTCCTAAGGATAATAATAATGGGTGGTAATGGTGATGACTATCTTTATTGAGAGCTTACTATGGTCTGCACAGCCTGTGCTCAGTACTTTCTTACATCATCTCCATTTAATTTTCACAAAAACCATTTGCGATAGATACGATTGCTATCTCCACTTAACAGATGAGCAAATGAAGTTTAGAGAGGGTAAGTAATATATCCATTACCACATAGCTAGTGAGCAATGGAGCAAGGACTGAGCATAGCTGTTGAGCCCCTTAAGGCCTGAGGGCTGAGTCATCACCACACTGTGTCACCTGAAGCATGTGATCTGATAGAGGCAAGAGCGGGGCGTGGCCAGCAGGGGGCCTGGATTTGGATCCCAGACATTAGTCTATATTTCACTGCGTTTCTCTGTATCTACATCTCAAGTCAAAGCAAAGCTTAGGTATTTCCTGCTGGATGGGAGGGAATGGGACAACCCCAAGGACTTTTCCTGCTGCTTTAACTGCAGGTGAATCGGAAAGCTTTTGCCTCACAGGCATGTGCAGCACAGGCTTTGAGACCAGGGGAAAAGCCCACTGAGCTCTCCTCCCAGCTTAGAGTCCTAACTTTCTAGTTAAACTCTGGTTGGGATCCCTCTTTCACAAAGTTAATTTACTTCTGCTATGGTTAGGGTATATACTTTGTGTGACTTCCACTCCTTTAAATTTGGTAAGGTTTGCTTTGTGGTCCAGAACACAGCCTGTCTTAGTGCCCTGTCACCTCAACTCTCTAATGATTTCAAGAAAACTTTCAGATGTGCTGTTTGGCTCCTTGCCAATACTTTTTTGTCAGTGTAGAGCGGTGCTCTTTTTGGATTTCTCTGTCTTAACCAGAAATTGGCAGTCTCCCCATGCAGCTGCAAGCCTCCCTGCTTCTGAACGCATTGTGTCTCACTTGGGCAAAGGGAGGGACGTTGCTCTCCCTTCCCCTCTATTTGGCAGACCCCTACTTGTCTCGGTGAGCTCATGTTCTCCTCTTCTCAGAAGACAGGGTGGGTTTACACAAAGATTAAACTATTAAATAACCTTGTGGATTTATAGACAAAAATTGGGATTTACTATCAGAAAACAGGATTTGAGTCTCACCTTTACCCTCAGCAAATCCTTTGTCATACTGAAGCCTCAGGTGCCTTATTTTAAAGTAGGAAGGCCAATATCTGCCTAACCCCCTCTGCTAGGTGAGATAAGGTGTGTGGTAATACCTGAGATGCTTTCAAAGCTCAGTTCCAGCCTGTCAACCCAGCAACAGGCCTGCCCTGAAGAAGACCTGACTCTTCCCAAGAACTCAAGAGCATAGTTGCCAGGGGGGATCTGACTTGATCTTGTGCGGTCTTGTGTGGTCTTGTGGTCTCTGACAGTGGAATCTCTAGGGGGACAAACCCTGTCCTCAGCCAGCAGCCATGAAGTAAAAGGCTGGCCTGGCCCTGGAAGCCCCATATATCCTTATTTTGTTTACAAAGCTTACTGCCAAGCAGTAAGGAAAATAAACTGATTTCCATCTTTACCGATGTGTTAAAATTGCTGCAACCCCTCATAATACCAAATAGATTGACTGTATAAATTGGAACATAGTTTGTACTTCAGGCAGGTCACAAATCTACTTGGGGAGAGCATATCATTCACGGTACACTGATTATAAAAATTAGTTAATTCAAGACAAACATTCCATTCTCTGATTCCTGGCACAAATCCTTCCAAATTCTCCATGCATTACTGCCATGGAGCCAGAAGATAGATCTCCGTCAGGTCACTTGATTCTCCGCAGACCTGATTTAGATGGTACTTATGCTAGTGCATCCACCAAGAAGAGACAGATCTCATTTGTTAAATCTGTCAGGTGAGAACTTAAATGATGAGATTTAGTAATATTGCACTAATCTGTTGCTTTTATTTACTGTGCCCTGTCTTACTGATGTAAATCTCATGGAGAACGCCTCTTAATTTGTTCATTGTGACTCTCCTCATGAGGAACAGGGGTGGCTCATGATCAGGGACATCTCATGAGAACAAGCAGTTTTGAGTGCTTCTGTGCAGTGGACGATGTCAGTGCTCCACCCAGATCCTGAATAAGGTTGTAATGGTGTTAGTAGTGGTGGTGTGTGTGTATATGTTGGGAGGGGAGCATGCAGCACACTGAGCCAGACACTGTGAAACTGTTTTATATGTATATTTCATTTCATCTTCACAACCCCATAAGGTAGGTTACTGTTATTATCTCTGTTTGTAGATGGGGAAGCTGAGGAAACTGGCCCAAAGAATTTGACAAGGATCATGGTGCGAGGAAGGTGTAGTGCCAGGTCTGGCTCCAGAGCTTCTGCTTGGGACCCTTCCGCTACACTGTTTCTGTGCATTTCAGTGGCTAGGGAGACGATGACCATGGGAGATGGCAGATGGCTAGTGGGTGGCCAGCCTCGTGGTATGTGATCTTCCCCATCTCCTTTGCCAATGCTTCTGAGTCCTGCCTGACCTGCAGAGTTACCATCTACCCCTCTGTAAAAACTTGTGAGTCTTCTCTTGCTACTTATCTGAGGATCCTGTTCAAGTTACAGTTTAGATCCTCCAGGATATAATTACTATTATTTTATACACTAACACAGGTCTTCTTTTATTTCATACAGGGTCATTATAGCTAAAGCTTCTGCTGCCTGTCAGGACATGCCACTATCTCCTAATAAAGAGGGAAGTTGAGAGATAACTGAAAGCCACCAGCCCAAGTTTGCCAGCTGAGTCCCATGTTTAGGACCCAGAACCATCTCTTTGGTGAGCTGGAGAAGTGACTTCCTGAACAGGTAAGCAGAGATTGTGCTAGGTGTAAAAAAGGGGGAAATGAACTTGAAAATGACAAGAAAAGAGGATGACCAGGCACAAAAATGAGATCCAGATACTAAATTTCCCAGCACTGCTTACAGTGGGGGGTGATCATGTACACTACTTCTGGTCAATAAGATGTAAGGGTAAGTCAGCTTGGGATATCTGAAAATGTCTTTGCTTTCTGGATAAAAGGTACCTATCACCTTCTCTCTTTGAACCTGTCCCTGATGCACAGGGGTACGGCTGTCCTCCTGTGACCATGAGGCAGCAAGCATGGGAGGAAAAGCTAACAGGCTGCTGCTGGTGGGGCTGAATGCAGAAGGAATCTCCGTCTTGAAATACTGCCAGTAACAGCCTATCTGTAACTTTCTTGTATGAGAAAAATAAAACCCTATTTGTTTATAATAAAAGTACTGTGATACTTCTTATGTCAAAAATTAAAGAAATTAGCAAAAATAACTGAAGGGAAATCAGAAGCTAAAAGTTCTGATTAAAAAGGCTGTACTGAACCAGTTGGAGAACCTAATGAATCTCATCAGTTGAATAGCTAGATTTCATGTTGAACTTGCTCTTGTTTCTGTAACTAAAAATTGGAAGTCCCCAACAGGTTTCTCCTTTGCAGGGACCAATAAACAACTTGGCAAGATGAGCTCTGAGTAAGTATTCCCTCTGGATTTTGGGCAGTGGGCAGTCAGAGCTCTCTGCTTTGCGGAGAGGCAAAAAAAAGCCTACCTGGCTTTGAAAAGCACTCCCTTGTGCCTGGCACCCTCACTGCACATGCCAGCCTGGATTAGAATTTGCTCTTAGGTGGCTGCCTGCTGCACAGTGAGCTCCTGGAGGAACTGTGTCTAATCCATATTTGTAGTCCCAGAGATTAGCAAGGTGCCTGGTGCTTGAGTAGTGCTGCTATGAGTCAGGGTCCCTACGGAAAGCAGTTGGTATCCTCAAAGCTATAACTCAAAGTTTATTAATATAATTATTTGCAAAAGTCTGGGTAGGAGGCAGGGAAGCAGAAGGTATGGTGCAGCACCCCAAGCTAGCAACAGCAGGGAGCCCAAGCCTGAAGGCAGGAAGGGGAGGGATTGCTGG
Source organism: Manis pentadactyla (assembly GCF_030020395.1). Classification (NCBI taxonomy): domain Eukaryota; kingdom Metazoa; phylum Chordata; class Mammalia; order Pholidota; family Manidae; genus Manis; species Manis pentadactyla. Next base: position 105,924,194 of record NC_080021.1, read on the forward strand.
AACCCAGAGGCACCCATGGCTGGGAGAACAGGGCCACTCTATTCATGGCTGCAGCCTGTCTGTGGCCACATTTGGAGAGGAAGCAGGGGAACCAATTCTCTGATCTTACTGTCCTCCCTCCCTTATTGCCTGCTGGTGCTTCCCAGAGACTGAAGCCACCCATGTGCCCTATTGGTGCAGTCTACATACAGTTTGCTCTTCCGGGACTCAGGGCAGGGTGGACAAGGATGGGGGTGCATATGCAGAGGTGAAAGGGAGATCTCTGGCTCAGCCCTCAGTAAGTCCCTGGTGAAGGAGTGGCTGTCAGGCCCATGCAGCATGTTTGCTGAGGGAGTGAGCCTTAGGCTGCTGATGGCTCGCCTTCTTTCTGCCCTTCTTCCCTGCTTGCTCCTTCTCTTTCTCTATTTGCCTCCCTTTTACCCCCTTGCTCCATAAGTGTTGGTTACTGGCTGTGTGCTGTATGACAAACCACTGTGACAGGCACTAGAATATCTACAGTGATAGGACAGCATCATTATAAATGACATGTTTGGGTAGTATTGTGATGACCTCTGGTCAGGGAACACAGAAATGTCCAATCTCTGTCCTGCCCTGGCCATACTTCTATGCAAGGTTCTTGAAGGAAATACCTGTATGGGGAATGGAGTGATGAAAAGCAGGTGTCATCGTTGGTCAAGGCCAGGCAGCTGTGCCGGGCCATGCAGACAGCCCCTTCTTGCCTTGTGGAGAAGGCCTAAGGAGCTTAAATGAGAGGAGGCTAAGGCCTTTGCTTTCCACCCATGATTCCAACCCCCAAATCCTGACATAAACAACCTGATTAGACCAAAAACTGCTTTTGCCTTAATTCTCTGTACCTTCATATTCAGTCTGTTTCCTGCTTAGGGATTTTTCTTTCTTTATCCATGAGAAATTTTAGTGCTGCTTCTAGATTATCTCGCTTCTTCTCATACCTAGATTATCTGTAGGAAGAAGAGAGGATTTTCCATACTAACAGCATGATTTTAGGAGGCATAGCAAGACCTTCTGATCCCAGCTATCAAAACTTCCCTCCCCTCTTGGCTGGCCTCTGAAATTCCACCCTCATTACTCATTTCCTTGGCTTGACTTTGTTATGAAGGCACTGCCGGCCAGAAAGAAGAGAAAGCAGCACTGAGGGATAAAAAGACAAGCCCAGAGCGCTGGGGAGAGCTTTCGCCAGGGCAGTTTTGCTGAGAGTTGGACCTCCTTCTGCTCTGGCTGTTTAGTGACCATGTTTACTTGAGAGCATAATGACTCCCTCCCTCCCTCCCTTCTTCTTTCCCTTCCTTCCTTTCTTTTTCCTTTCCTTTTTACAGTTCTATGTCTTTAAACACAGTGGAAACACCATAGTGAGGATACAGACCAGTTCCCTCACCCCCAAAACTCCTTCAGTCTCCCTCAGCCCTGCCCCTGGGAGCCCCTGATCTTCCTCCTTCACTACCGTTTTGTCTTCTCAAGAATAATGTATCAATGGAGTCATGCAGTGTGTGACCTCTTAAGCCTGCCTTCTTTCCCTCAGCATAAGGCCTCGGGGACTCATCCAGGTTGTTGTGTGTTCTACCACCTGCTTTTGATCTCTCTTGTATTGGATCTGCCCTCACTCAGCAGCACGGGGCCTGTAATCTAGAGACCTGTCTGGTCAACTCTTATTAAAAGTCTGTGGTCTCATCATGGAATAAAGACCCATCCAACTGTGAGAGAATGAGTGTTTATTATAAGAATCCAGGGCTCTCCCAAGAATCCAAAAATATGACTTTCATCATAGCCAGGTCTGGAAATGGGAGGTGGTTTTGGCTCCAAGGCAGCTTTTGGGGAAAGTATGTGATCATAATCTGTCTCAGGACCTGCACCATCTCTCACACTCCTTCCTCCGTGCATAGATGCGCTTTGTTCTTGCTCTTCCCCAGGATGTTTTTCCTGATTACATTGGTATCTACTTCCGTCCCCCTCAACCTCAGTACTAGGTCATCACAATCTTCCCTACCCCTGTCCTTAAAACACTCCTGATTCCGAACGGGGCCCAGTGAACAGCTTGATTTGCTCTGCTTCTCTTTCAAGCCAGTGCTCAGAGCTGTCTGGCCATCTGATGGAATGCCTGCCCTGTGCTGACCACCTGTGTCAGGGCGGATGGGGTCATGGTGACGTGGTACAGTAGATCCCTTAGAAGAGGGGGCATTGGAGGGTGGGGTAGGCCCTGATTGACCCCTCCTTTATTTCCATGAAGAAAGTGCTCTTTGTGGAGGACTACTGAAAGGTCCATTCATTTCTTCAGATATTCTATTCTTCATTATTTGGTCTAACCTTAGGAAGGATGTAGTTGGGCCACCTTGCTCAGCTTCCAGGAGACTGCCTTCACTAAGCTGTGCTTTGCTATCCTGCTGGCTTCCACTAAGAGAAATTACAAGCACACTATTGAAGTTGTGACTGCATTTTCTGTTGAGGACATTATCCATGTGCAAGTCTTCTAATATGAAGCTTCATGTGTGAAATTTATTTTCGGGAAAAATTTAAGGACAACTTTACTGACTCTACAGAACTGGCACACTTCCTTCCTCTTGAACAAGGAAAACTGGTGAACTCATCAAGCCTCCCTCTGTGTTGGTGTCCAGGAAACTGGGGTCTCAGTAAACTGAGGTTGAACTGCAGCAGCTGCCCAGTTGCTGATGGTCTCTGTCTCTGTGCTCTTGGCCTGGTCTTCCCATATTCTAGTTTTTCTTGATCCTGAATTTTAGATTGCATTTTTTCCCCTTTTAACCATCTCATAATATCTCAAAAAATGAGGACTGTTATAAACAGACAGATAGACAAACATAAGCAAACCATACTAGAGAGAGCAATGGGCTATGAAATTTCATTCCTGGACCCAGGCTGCCTTCTGGACTGTCCCACCAGGTCTCTTCTAATGAGCTAATGGTAACAGTCCCTGACTTTTCAAAGTGAGGGAAACCTAAGCAGTCACCAAACAGCCCCTACTGGGCCTTACACCAAGGGTTCTAAGAGTTTACTTGCATCACCTCATTTAATCTGTACATTTAATCTGAATGTGTTTACTGACCAATAGGCCACTGATACCAGGGCAAGTTATTTAAAACTCACTGATACCACATAAAAAAGAAAAAGGTAACTGTGTGAGGTGATGGGTTGGTTATACCTCTTAGCTTGATTGTGGTATTTCACAATGTATACATATGTCAGATCATCAAGCTGCCTGCATAACTGCATACAATTTTTAATAGTTAATTATGCCTTTATGAAGCTGGAAAAACAAAACCAAAACAGCCAAACCAAAGCAAAACAGAAAACTAAATTAGCCTTTAGTTTCCTCATTTGTTCAAAGGAGATAATACCTTCCCCCAGGGGTATGATAAATGGGATAAAGCTATATAATACCTAACACAGCACGTGACACATAGTAGGCACTGAAAAATATTAGTACCCTTTCCAAACTGCAGAGCAGCCTTTCCCGTCATCTGTGCTGAACCTCCTGTCTCACACGGTGACTTGATGTTGATTTTATCTAATCTGAGTGTGTCTTTAGTGCTTTGGTTCTCTTACCTGCATGTGCTTACCTTATCTGACTATGGTTGGGCAAGAGTGATGCTTAATGTCCCTTGACCAACCACAAGCATAGGATCATTCCTGGTAATACATTTTCAATGATAAAATGAAGTTTTGCCTGTGGAAATTTTTTGCAGCCACCTTTGGATCTGGGAATTGATTAAGGAAAGGTTTGTTTTCTGAAAAATGTGGGGCTGGCTCTGATGGACCATTTGGCTTTCTTTGGAGGGATTGGAGTCAGGAGGGGTTATCTCAGGGCAGCTCTGGGATCATTGCTGGTGACCTGACCTCCCTGAAGGAGATCACCCATGCTCCTCTAACAGGAAGTGCTCCTTGTGCTGTGAGGCAGTTGGGAGCTATTAGACTTGGCTGCACCTTTATAATCTTTATTACAACCTATCAACTGCAGGGGCTGCTTAACATAGTACACCTGACAAGGAGTCATTGTCAGGCAGATCTGAAATGGACACTGTGATCCCTGGTATGCAGAGCTCAGAGCAGGGAGCCAGTGCGAACCTGGGACCACCCTCATCTCATCTCCACCTGCAACCCCTTGAAGGAAACACTGGTATAGTCATTAAGAGCCCAAAAGAGAATATCTGTGCAGAGCCCATGAGATGGTGCTTACCTTTCACATCCCTTTAATAGACTGTGGCTGCTGTGAATGATGTTTTCTCATTATTAATAATTTCCTGGACATGATTCCAAACCAAGCTGTCTTGAGACCAGGCTGATAGAAAGAATTAGGATGCCACATCTCAGGTTTCCATCCAGATGAGTTAGAATTGTATGTCATGGTTGAATGTGTTTACTGACCTGCATCTCAAACATTGTATGACTGAGCATCTGATTGCATAGAGAGCTTCATTTTCTAGCCACTGACCTTGACTTAAATTTTAAATTACACAGAAAGTCAGAGTTTTTGTACCCAAGAGGCTCCAGAAAGGCTAACAACTGGAAATCTCCCATGGGAGGCTCTAGGGTCATGGAGCTCCATCCAGAGCCATGAGCTCCTGTCTTTCTTGCTTAAGCTTGAACTAGAGGGGCCAATGCTTTTTGGGGGAGAGTAGTCTTGAGCAATAGACTGGAAGCCCTAGTTCTCAATTCCCTCCTCAAACTTCCATTCCTTGTATGAATTTAGATAATTTCTCTTGAGCAGTCAGCCTTGTGAAAGCAGATACAACCCTCACCTCCTTCAGCACCGGAGCCTTCTGAGAGACCCTTATTTGGAGACTCGGGTCACATTACATCAATCACCCCCTACAAAGGTAGGGTGAGAGATCCAGAGATGTACTTAATTATAGCCCAGTCCCTCCCAGACACTGTCCCTCTGGACAATGACACTATTGTCCAGAATCTCCAGGGCAGTCAGCATCAGCCCAGTCAGGCTTTCTTCAGCTTTTGTGTTTCCTCTTTCAGGAAACCAGATGTCATGAGCTTAGTAGAACCTGCAATTCCATCTAACACCTCGATGCCTTCCCTTCCTTCCGAACACCCCTCTCTGGCAGCAGCCAGAAGCCTCCCCAAAGAGTGTGAGGCTGAGCAAGTGAAAGAGGGAAGGAAGGCACGAGAGGAGCAGATGCCAAAGGGAGAAGAGAAAGTCAAAACAGAGCCAAAATTAACCACCAAACCCAGCAAATGTGTATATATTTGGAGAATATAGAAAAACTTTCCTATAATGTGTTAAGTGAGTCTATGATTTAAATCTGAGCTTCATTCACTTTGGACTTTGCCCCATAATAAGAAATAAATTTCATGTTGTTACTCATACGCACACACAGTTTTCCAGGCCAGCATGCACCACCACTTCATGGAAGCAGCTGACGTTTTTTCTATCCGATTCTACTTCCTTTTTCCCTACCATACCCTATCATACTCTACTCAAACATTTTCTATTTTATTAAAAAAAAGAGAGGGAATGGTGGCTACCCACTAAATTAATTTTATGATACAATAATAAATCATAACTGGCAATTTAAAAAATAGTGGTTTGTTAAAATTCATAGATATACAGATTTGTAAACTTTCAGAACTGTAGATCATTCTTTTTTGGTGTAAGTTCGTTTTCCAAGTGAAGAGACTGAGCCCTAAAGAAGTTGCAATTCATCCTTGACCATACAGCTGGTTGATAGCAGGAACTGTGTTCTTTCACAAATTCTTACGGTGATGCAAGAGGGAGTGAGGGTGGGGCAAAGAGTTCAGGGCGGGAATTTGTAGACATGTTCTGTCTAGAACTCTGTGACCTTGAGCAAACCACTTGAGCAATTTGACCTCAATTTCCTATAAAATGGGCTGTTGTGAGGACCAATTAGGGAAGACGTAGGAGAGGCTTTGCAAGTGGTGAAGTCCAAAGAGAGACCAACTGTCTCCCCTGCCTTTCTACAATAGTCTGTGAGGCGGGGCAGGCTTTATGTGTATGTCTAGACCCCTGGCTTGGGGACAGGAATTGCTATAATTGGCCTCTTTATTTTCATCCTATAGAGCCTCCCATCCCTGTACTTTACCTTCTCCTTTTTTTTATGATTTGTTTATTTCTTCTTGGTTGAATCTAATCATTTCCTGACATTTTGCAACAAAGATCTTTGTCAGTGTGCCGTGATTTTGGGGTCTTCCTAAATTTCCCAAGGTCGATGCATAGTTGGAAATACGCAGTCTGTAGAATGATGATAAACATATTCCAAAAGGCGGAGCCAACATGGCGGCGTGAGTAGGACAGTGGGAATCTCCTCCCAAAAACACATATATTTTTGAAAATACAACAAATACAACTAATCCTAAAAGAGAGACCAGAAGACACAGGACAACAGACAGAATACAACTACACCAGCGAGAACCCAGCGCCTGGTGAAAGGGGTAAGATACAAGCCCCGGCCCGGCGGGACCCGAGCGCCCCTTCCCCCAGCTCCCAGTGGGAGAAGAGTAGGCAGAGCGGGAGGGAGACGGAGCCCAGGACTGCCGAACACCCAGCCCCAGCCATCCGGGCCAAAGCGCAGACACAGTGCGTGCTCGGGGGGCCCTGGATACTAGGGAAACAGGGCAGCAAGACCTCTGAGCGGATGCCGAAGCTGATGCCCCTGTGACAAAGAAAAGCGGAGGCTTTTTGAAAGTCTTAAAGGGACAGGGATTTAACAGCTGGATGGAAACAGCATAGGTCACAGCCCAGTGGCAGGAAATTACAGGGAAAACCAGGCACACTAACCCCCTGAGCAACAGCTCTGAGACCCCTCACGGAGGTAAACAGCCAAACAGCCCCCCGGTCCAGTACCCCTCCTGGTGCTGCGAAAGCAGAGAAACAGCCTAAGGCAAACCACGCCCACAGAAAGGGAGATCCATCCATATCTGCCGGGCAAGACACAAAGACCCAGCCTACTCGCAATTACCCAACACAAGCCACTAGAGGTCGAAGTTGTCCCAGTAAAGAAAGGCCAGTAGCAAGTGAAAAGTTTGGCCCTCCCAGCTGACAGTCAATAGCACCTGTCAACATGAAAAGGCAAAAAAATATGATCCAGACAAGACTAACCCAGACAGCTTCGGCATCTGCTACATCTTCCCCTGAGAAGGAACCTGGGGAGATAGATTTAACCAGTCTTCCTGAAAAAGAATTCAAAACAAAAGTCATAACCATGCTGATGGACTTGCAGAGAAATATGCAAGAACTAAGGAAGGAGAATACAGAAATAAAACAAGCTCTGGAAGGACTTCAAAAAAGAATGGACGAGATGCAAGAGACCATTAATGGACTAGAAAACAGAGAACAGGAACGCAGAGAAGCTGATGCAGAGAGAGATAAAAGGATCTCCAGGAATGAAAGAATTTTAAGAGAGCTGAGTGATCAATATAAAAGGAATAATCTAAGAATCATAGGCATTCCAGAAGAAGTAGAGAGAGAAAAGGGGATAGAAAATGTCTATGAAGAAATAATTGCTGAAAATTTCCCCAAACTAGGGGAAGAAATGGCCTCTCAGACCACAGAGGTACACAGAACTCCCATGACAAGGGATCCAAGGAGGGCAACACCAAGACACATAATAATTAAAATGGCAAAGATCAAAGACAAGGACAAAGTATTACAAGCAGCCAGAGAGAAAAAAATGGTTACCTACAAAGGAAAACCCATCAGGCTATCATCAGACTTCTCAACAGAAACCCTACAGGCCAGAAGAGAATGGCATGATATACTTAATGCAATGAAACAGAAGGGCCTCGAACCAAGACTACTGTATCCAGCATGAATATCATTTATATACGAAGGAGGGATTAAACAATTCCCAGACAAGCAAAAGTTGAGGGAATTTGCCTCCCACAAACCACCTCTACAGGGCATCCTACAGGGACTGCTCTAGATGGGAGCACTCCTAAAAAGAGCACACAACAAAACACCCAACATATGAAGAAGGGAGGAGGAGGAATAAGAAGGGAGAGAAATAAAGAATCATCAGACCGCGTTTATAATAGCCCAACAAGCGAGTTAAGTTAGACAGTAAGATAGTAAAGAAGCTAACTCTGAACCTTTGGTAACCACAAACTTAAAGCCTGCAATGGCAATAAATTCATACCTTTCAATAATCACCCTAAATGTAAATGGACTGAATGCACCAATCAAAAGACACAGAGTAATAGAATGGATAAAAAAGCAAGATCCATCCATATGCTGCTTACAAGAGACTCACCTCAAACCCAAAGACATGCACAGACTTAAAGTCAAGGGATGGAAAAAGATATTTCATGCAAACAACAAAGAGAAGAAAGCAGGTGTTGCAATTCTGGTATCAGACAAAACAGACTTCAAAATAAAGAAAGTAACAAAAGACAAAGAAGGACATTACATAATGATAAAGGGCTCAGTCCATCAAGAGGATATAACCATTATAAATACATATGCACCCAATACAGGAGCACCAACATATGTGAAACAAATATTAACAGAACTAAAGGAGGAAATAGAATGCAATGCATTCATTCTAGGATACTTCAACACACCACTCACTCCAAAGGACAGATCCACCAGACAGAAAATAAGTAAGGACACAGAGGCACTGAACAACACACTAGAACAGATGGACCTAATAGACATCTACAGAACTCTACATCCAAAAGCAACAGGATACACATTCTTCTCAAGTGCACATGGAACATTCTCCAGAATAGACCAAATACTAGGACACAAAAAGAGGTTCAGTAAATTCCAAAAGATTGAAACCCTACCAACCAACTTTTCAGACCACAAAGGCATTAAACTAGAAATAAACTGTTCAAAGAAAGCAAAAAGGCTCACAAACACATGGAGGCTAAACAACATGCTCCTAAATAATCAATGGATCAATGACCAAATCAAAATGGAGATCCAGCAATATATGGAAACAAATGACAACAACGACACTAAGCCCCAACTTCTGTGGGACACAGCAAAAGCAGTCTTAAGAGGAAAGTATATAGCAATCCAAGCATATTTAAAAAAGGAAGAGCAATCCCAAATGAACGGTCTAATGTCACAACTATCGAAATTGGAAAAAAGAACAAATGAAGCCTAAGGTCAGCAGAAGGAGGGACATAATAAAGATCAGAGAAGAAATAAATAAAATTGAGAAGAATAAAACAATAGCAAAAATCAATGAAACCAAGAGCTGGTTCTTCAAGAAAATAAACAAAATAGATAAGCCTCTAGCCAGACTTATTAAGAGGAAAAGAGAGTCAACACAAATCAACAGTATCAGAAACGAGAAAGGAAAAATCACGACGGACCCCGCAGAAATAAAAAGAATTATTAGAGACTACTATGAAAACCTATATGCTAACAAGCTGGGAAACCTAGGAGAAACAGACAACTTCCTAGAAAAATACAACCTTCCAAGATTGACCCAGAAAGAAACAGAAAATCTAAACAGACCAATTACCAGCAACGAAATTGAAGCGGTAATCAAAAAACTACCAAAGAACAAAACCCCCAGGCCAGATGGATTTACCTCGGAATTTTATCAGACATACAGGGAAGACATAGTACCCATTCTCCTTAAAGTTTTCCAAAAAATAGAGGAGGAGGGGATACTCCCAAACTCATTCTATGAAGCTAACATCACCCTAATACCAAAACCAGGCAAAGACCCCACCAAAAAAGAAAACTACAGACCCATATCCCTGATGAACGTAGATGCAAAAATACTCAACAAAATTTTAGCAAACCAAACTCAAAAATACATCAAATGGATCGTACACCATGACCAAGTGGGAATCATCCCAGGGATGCAAGGATGGCACAACATTCGAAAGTCCATCAACATCATCCACCATATCAACAAAAAGAAAGACAAAAACCACATGATCATCTCCATAGATGCTGAAAAAGCATTTGACAAAGTTCAACATCCATTCATGATAAAAACTCTCAGCAAAATGGGAATAGAGGGCAAGTACCTCAACATAATAAGGCCATCTATGATAAACCCACAGCCAACATTATATTGAACAGAGAGAAGCTGAAAGCTTTTCCTCTGAGATCGGGAACTAGACAGGGATGCCCACTCTCCCCACTGTTATTTAACATAGTACTGGAGGTCCTAGCCACGGCAATCAGACAAAACAACAAAATACAAGAAATCCAGATTGGTAAAGAAGAAGTTAAACTGTCACTATTTGCAGATGACATGATCCTGTACATAAAAAACCCTAAAGACTCCACCCCAAAACTACTAGAACTGATATCGGAATACAGCAAAGTTGCAGGATACAAAATCAACACACAGAAATCTGTGGCTTTCCTATACACTAACAATGAACCAACAGAAAGAGAAATCAGGAAAACAACTCCATTCACAATTGCTTCAAAAAAAAATACCTAGGAATAAACCTAACCAAAGAAGTGAAAGACTTATACTCTGAAAACTACAAGTCACTCTTAAGAGAAATTAAAGGGGACACTAATAGATGGAAACGCATCCCATGCTCGTGGCTAGGAAGAATTAATATCGTCAAAATGGCCATCCTGCCCAAAGCAATATACAGATTTGATGCAATCCCTATGAAACTACCAGCAACATTCTTCAATGAACTGGAACAAATAATTCAAAAATTCATATGGAAACACCAAAGACCCGAATAGCCAAAGCAATCCTGAGAAAGAAGAATAAAGTAGGGGGGATCTCACTCCCCAACTTCAAGCTCTATTATAAAGCCATAGTAATCAAGACAATTTGGTACTGGCACAAGAACAGAGCCACAGACCAATGGAACAGACTAGAGAATCCAGACATTAACCCAGACATATATGGTCAATTCATATTTCATAAAGGAGCCATGGACATACAATGGCGAAATGACAGTCTCTTCAATAGATGGTGCTGGCAAAACTGGACAGCTACATGTAGGAGAATGAAACTGGACCATTGTCTAACCCCATATACAAATGTAAACTCAAAATGGATCAAAGACCTTAATGTAAGTCATGAAACCATTAAACTCTTGGAAGAAAACATAGGCAAAAACCTCTTAGACATAAACTTGAGTGACCTCTTCTTGAACATATCTCCCTGGGCAAGGAAAACAACAGCAAAAATGAACAAGTGGGACTATATTAAGCTGAAAAGCTTCTGTACAGCAAAAGACACCATCAATAGAACAAAAAGGAACCCTACAGTATGGGAGAATATATTTGAAAATGACACATCCGATAAAGGCTTGACATCCAGAATATATAAAGAGCTCACACGCCTCAACAAACAAAAAACAAATAACCCAATTAAAAAATGGGCAGAGGAACTGAACAGACAGTTCTCCAAAACAGAAGTACAAATGGCCAACAGACACATGAAAAGATGCTCCACATCGCTAATTATCAGAGAAATGCAAATTAAAACTACAATGAGGTATCACCTCACACCAGTAAGGATGGCTGCCATCCAAAAGACAAACAACAACAAATGTTGGCGAGGCTGTGGAGAAAGGGGAACCCTCCTACACTGCTGGTGGGAATGTAAATTAGTTCAACTATTGTGGAAAGCAGTATGGAGGTACATCAAAATGCTCAAAACAAACATACCATTTCACCCAGGAATTGCACTCCTAGGAATTTACCCTAAGAATGCAGCAATCAAGTATGAGAAAGACCAATGCACCCCTATGTTTATCGCAGCACTGTTTACAATAACCAAGAATTGGAAGCAACCTAAATGTCCATCAATAGATGAATGGATAAAGAAGAGGTGGTACATATACACAATGGAATACTACTCAGCCATAAGAAAAGGGCAAATCCTACCATTTGCAGCAACATGGATGGAGCTGGAGGGTATTATGCTCAGTGAAACAAGCCAAGCGGAGAAAGAGAAATACCAAATGATCTCACTCTTCTGTGGAGTATAAGAACAAAGGAAAAACTGAAGGAACAAAACAGCAGCAGAATCACAGAACTCCAGAATGGACTAACAGGTACCAAAGGTAAAGGGACTGGGGAGGATGGGTGGGTAGGGAGGGATAATGGGGGGAGAAAAAGGGGGATTTTAAGATTAGCATCCATAGGGGGGTGGGAGAAAGGGGAGGGCTGTACAACACAGAGAAGACAAGTAGTGATTCTACAACATTTTGTTACGCTGATGGACAGTGACTGTAAAGGGGTATATAGGGGGGACCTGGTATAGGGTGAGCATAGTAAACAAAGTATTCGTCATGTAATTGTAGATTACTATTAAAAAAAAAAAAACAGTTCCTGTGTGGTGACTTCCAATGAGCTCTACACAATGATATAAAGGTCATATAAAAGTGTAGGGAAAGGATCTGTTTGTGTTTATACAGAGGATCAAAGCCTAATTTGGCTACCCCAAAAATGAACTAAGATACGATATGAAAAAGAACTTTCAACATCAGCCCTCTCGGGAGGACTCACGCCAGAAGATGATCATCAAAAAATACCCCAACAAAGATCCACGCACTGCTACAGGTGTAGATGCACTCATCCCACCAATTCCTGGACTTGCCATAGGAATGAAGAAGGAGATATCTAAGCTGGCCTGTGCATACAGTAGAACAACAAATGACTGGATCTATACAGTTGGAACTCAACCAAGAATTAGGAGAAGTGCAAATTGTAGCACTCCAAAATCTTACAACTACAGACTATTTACTATTAAAAGAACATATGGGATGTGAACAGTCCCCAGGAATGGGTTGTTTTAATTTATCTGAATTCTCTCAGACTGTTCAAGTTCAGTTGCATATTATCCACCATATCATAGATAAGTTTTCACAAATGCCTAACTGGTTTTCTTGGTTTCACTGGAGATGGCTGGTAATTACAGGTATGCTTTGGTTACGTAACTGTACTCCTATTATGTTAATGTGTGTGCACAATTTACTTAGTAGTTTAAAAACTATACATGCTGAAGTTACTCTACAAGAAGATATGTCAAAGAAGTAATCAATCTCCCCAGGTTTTCTTCCGCCTGCTACTTCTATAGCTTTTCTTCTTCTTTCCTAATTACAACCCTTAAATAGAATTCGTGCCATATATCGAATTTACCGAGTATCATAATTCTTCCAAGTGGTAAAGACACCTCAAGACAAATACTGGGCATAGAAGCCACAGGGCATAAATATGCAAAGAAGTAAAAAGCTAACCTTTTCAAACAATAAGGCTTCTCTCTCACTTACCAACTTTACATTTCCCTGTATGGCCCCGGAAGATGACTGGTTAGCCAGAGACGGGTAAGATTCCTCAAGGGAGGAACAACCTAAGACAGGCACAGTCGCAGGGGGGCCATCAGGTGAGAAATTGGGGATCAACAGAGGTGAGGCTTAGAACCTCACCCCCCTTGTTCTGAGAGAAATTTCCGCATACGTGGATGTTTTATTGCTCGTTTAGACCCATCTAGCGTGGATTAACACATAGTCTGCAGGCACACACCTGATCATCTACATTTGCTCTCTTACAACACTAAACTATGTTTTCTACCTTTATCTTGTATCTACCTACCAGTTCAGCATTTTATTAAGAATAATAATTATAAAGAGAGAAATGTGCTATCCACATATAAATCAAGTATAAAAATCAAATGAATATTCATATTTGAACTGACTGTTTATAGTTCTTAATGCATGAGCAAAACCGAAAGCTTCTGTGATGACTACCCCTGTAATGTTCACCATTTAACTTATTCACTATGTAAGAATTTGTACTCCATGTAAGAACTTGTTCATTAAGCTTCAAAAGATTGGAGACTGATGAAAATTAGGCTTGGGGTGGATTAATGATTGTGCATTGAACATTGACCCCCCTATACAGAATTTTATTGTTGTCAACAACCATTTGATCAATAAATATGAGAGATGCCCTCACACACACACAAAATATATATATATATATACATGCACTTCCAATTGTAAAATAAATAAGTAACCGGGATGTAATGTATAGCATAAGGAATATAGTCAAAATATTGTAACAACTTGGTATGGTGATAGCTGGTACCTAGAATTATCATGTATATAAATGTTGAATCACTGTGTTGTACACCTGAAACTAATGTAATACTGTGTGTCAACTACCCTTCAATAAATAAATAAATAAATAAATAAATAAATAAATAAATAAATAAATAACATATTCCAAAGTGACTGTGCAGGCCCATAGACCTGCATCTTTCTCAGTGGGAGTGAAAAGGGGCAGACTAGCCATGTGGAAACTCAACTGCAGTGTTTCCCCTATGTCTTAGGAGAATGTAACAGGTCAGCAGGGATGAATAAGTTGTGTGCATCCTTGCATCCCTTGGTCCTGGAGAGAACCATGCTGCCCCTGGAGCTTTCAGACATCTCTAATCGGAAAGCAAGCAACTAGGAATGGTCTCGCACCAGGAGAAGCCACTCTTGTGTGCGGTGGCTTCGGAAGGCATCTGGAGGGCAGAGTCTTGTTCACAGGTGGCTTTGTCCAGAGGGAGTTTCAAATGGCATCAACCACTTGGATGTTGTTCAGGATCCTCAGGGACAAATATCTCAGGAGGCCCAAGAGGAGGGGGCATGCTGTGGGCTCTCCTGGCAGCTCTTCACACTTGGGTGACCCTGGCTCAGTGCCTTCAGAAGGAGAGCTGAGCTTGATCTGGATTTGTGATCATTCTGGGGCCATTTCTCTGCACCACATCAGAGGGGTTCAAGGGACTGAAGTTCATTTTTTAAAGGACTTTGATGTCTTAGAGCCACAGGAAAAATTTGCCTAGAAAACATTTAAATAAATCCATCTGCTTATTCCTCCTGTTTCAAAATTGAAAGATATGGGGAGGGTAAAACCCATTTTGTTTTTTCTCCTATCAACATAAATTCTGCTCAAATATCTGGTTCAGTTTCTTTCATAATTTATGACTTCTCAGCTCAGTGATTTTCTGCAGAACCAGCCTTTTAGGAGAAAGTACAATCTTCCTGGGGAGAAAATAGCCTTTTCTGTTACTGTAGCCCATATTTAGTGCATAACCACCTGTGTGACATGATCTGAGTTACCACATCTAAAATGAAACTATACCTCAAGAGGACATCTTTTTTGGTGGCAAAGAGTGGAGATTTGGGAGCCAGGCTGCCTGGGGTTGATCCCTACTTTTCCACTTACTAGTGGTGTCACCTTAGGAAGATTACTTAACCCATGTATGCTTCAATTTGTTCATCTATTAAATTGGTGATGATAGTAAGTATCTATATCGTGAAAATGATATGAGTCAATGCAGTGCCCCTGTTGTAGGACCTGCTCTATGAGGCTTAGTGTTTTTCTCACTTGATGACTTGTAAGGTCCTCTGTAGTTTTTAAAAGGGGTGATAAGATAATAATGCAATTTTATACTGGAATAGCTATTTATTGTTTATAAGGCTTGTCTCCATGTATTGTTCTCCAGATAAGGAAACTGAGGCTAAAATCAGGTACTTGTTAAAGGATATACTTTTTAAGAGGAGCAACGGAGTCTAGAGGTGAGCCTTCTGATTCTCAGTTTCTGCTGCTTTTCTCATAGGATAATGTCTTTCAGCTTGGTTTTCCTTCTTAAATGGCCCTCCTCCTAATATCTCTCATCATATTAAGACAGGGCTACCATTCTTCAAAGTACTGGATGCCAGTGGGGAGCCCAATGCATCCATGACTTTTCCTGCTCCTTCCTATTTTCAGTAAGATAACACCAGGTCCTATAACAGATAAACTAAAAACCTCAGGAGCTTAACCCAATAGCAATATACATCTCGCTCATATAAATTGCAGTATCCATATTTTCAGTTCCCAGTTGGTGGGTAGCCTTCCACGTGGCCATTCAAGGATATGGATTCTTCCAAAGTGTGTTCACCTTCCTCTAGGACCTTGGAATTCTCTCCTTCTGGTTAGTGGATGGAACAAATTTTTCATGCACTTTCAACTGAGAGTCACATACATCCCTTCTTTCTACATTTGAGTGGCAAAAGCTAGTTGTGTGGCCCAACCTAGGTGCAAGGAGAGAGGGAAATGGAGTCCTTGGCTAGGCAGTCACTTCCCGATGATACCCTAGGGAGGCATGAATGTTTGGTTATCAGCTTGTCATCTCAGCCACGCTTCCTCACTCCACATCCAATTACATGCCAGCCGTGCCTGTTCTCTAAGTTGCCTCTCATATTGGTGCTCTACTTCCATTTCTATTGCCACCACCCTCGTTTAGACCCATCTGATCTCACCCGAAGATCCTGTCTTAGCTTCTTCAGTGGTCTCCTTGTTTCCACTCCCTCATGCCACTATGATAAGCCCAACTAATCATCCTGAACTATTCTTTTAAAATGTCATTTCAGCAACAGCTCAACCAACAATGATGGGACTCCCACTCACATGGTGAGAGGCGCTGAAGCGACACAGAGATGACTCATACCTGGGTCCTGCATTTAAGCTGATTACAGTGAGCTATGGAGCAAGGCAGGGAGTAAGTTCTAGAAGCACCAATAAATTGCTACGTGGGTCTAGGGTAGGGAGATATTAATTTCTTAGAAAAGAAAAACAATTCTAGTTTTTCAGGAAAGTGAGGTACAAGACTTGGGAGGAGGTAATAAGAGTGTACTTAGTTTCTGAAAGTGAGCTCACATCTCTGGGCCTAGGGGAATTTCATTTCAGGGAGCTGAAAGTGGTACAGTTGAAACAAATGGGCAGCTGGGGAGGCTTTAGGGCATGGTGGAGATTTGGAAAGGTGCTGAGAGATTAAAGATAAGTAGATATATGAATTTTTTTTTAAAAAAAAGAAGATAAGAGATTCTATCTTCTATAGTCTAGTGAGTTTGACATCTATATAGAGAAAAATTATAAGACTTAGTAAGTGGATGGCATGAACCTGGGCAAACTGAACAAATCATCTCAGATTGGTCTTGTTTTCTCTCTTTTAATATAATCACTAGAGTTAAAATCAATAGGAGATAGATTCAGTTTATCTGAATTTCAGTTAGAATTTTGATCAGTTTGAAATTCTCATGCAGAAGTTGGAACAATGTAGTCTGAATAATTGTATGGTTTGGAAGATTTAAATTGTTAAATTAATTAATATAAACCGGGAGGAGGGAGGTTTATAAACCTGTTGTTGCTTCCACTTTTCTTTTCAAAAAGTTAATGATTTTGGTGGAAGACTTGGTGCTCAAGTTTTTATGGTTGATGTGAATTTGGGAGCTAAGCTAGTATTTTTCAAGTAGTGAATACTTCTTAAAATTCTCTGGGTGCCTTTCTAAACTTGAAGCTGGAATAAAAAAGGACAAATGAGATATTGTGCTATGTATGATAAATTTCCTCTGTAAATGTTTCTCCCCTTTGAAAAAGATAGAAGTCAAGGAATTTCTAATTATATTTTGACTCAGAAGTGATCGTGTATTGAAAGTTAACTTTTACTTGTCAGCACGACTCAGCCAGAAGGATGTTCTTGCTTATTAAATTAAAAAAAGAAGTGGTCAAATAGAAGTTAGAATCCCAGTCGTCTGCCTGAGTTTCAGGAGGAAATCAGTTGATGAGTTATACCCTCCTTCATGCCCTCCCAGTTCCTACCATGCTCCCTGCTCCTAAAGTAATACCCATGGAGAAAGGATCAGTGAGAAGCTGGCTATGGTCTGATGAAAAGAAGTTAGGAAATTCAGCATTAGCACCTGAACCTTGGGTACTAACTGTAGGTAGTTGGTAGCATCAGGAGATGTCTGAAGGTACAACTCTATTTGCCTGGTTACCTCAGAAGGAAAATCACGGGTCCTTCTAGGCCAAACCATGGTATAGATAGAATGATTAAAATCATGACACCATAAGTTAACTCCATCCTAAGGAGAAGTTAGAAGACTCTGGAAAATCTTCTTCTGTTGGGCTAGGGATGAAGGAATATGGGGTAGGGCCCTGCTCCTAATATGTGGACTTCTTTTCATTTAAAAATCTCAGTGTTAAAGAGTGCCTAATTTAGCTGAGTCCTGCAAGAGACTCTTCTGAATCACTAAGGTCCATATCTGGAAGTGTGGACACAGAGGCTATGTGGCCCCTTGCTAGTGATGTAGAGGGTACAGGATAGGGGGCAAGCAAGTGGGGGGCAGAAAGGCTTGAGGAGGAGGAACATCCTTTTGGGTACCAAAAATATCCCAATTTCTAAGTTGCTATTTATAGCCTCCACTGTCTGGTTAAGAGTTTAGACTACAGCAACAGAGAGATCTGAGCTTTGGTTCCATCTCTGCCATTTCATTTTGAAAAACTGAACAGGTCAGCTCACCTTTCTGTGCCTCAGTTTTCTCATCTGTAATAATAGGGCTATACTATTATTATGCCAACAGCTGGCTCTTCAAAAGACAACTTAAGAGAAACAACTGATATCAAGCACGGAGGAGTTCATTAGACTTAGCTGCTGTAAAGGAGAGATCACCATTTGGCAAGGACTGTAGTGTCTCATAAGGGGATGCCAGAGGTTTTAGGGCCTGGACTGCATGATTTTAAGGTGGGTTGGAAAGAAAGTGGAGTTTGGGACTGGGCAGTTTACAAGAAAAGCTTTGGATTGGCTGGTGCCATGAGGTGAGGATCTTAAAGTGAGTTTCTGTTCTTCACAGTCTTATCTTCCAGGAATAAGTATCTGCCTGATTGCAGCATTGTTTCCAGGGATAGGAAAGTGTGCTGGTTTTAGTGAATACTTAGCTTATAAGGTTGTTCTGAAGATTAAATGAAAGTATGGACAAAAGTACGTAAAGCACACATCAGGTATTTAGCAAATGTCAGGCATTATTAACCCATATTATCCACTCCTTTCCACTTCCTATGTTACCTGTGACCAGAGGAAACCCCACCTACTTTTATATGTCAATATCTTTATAAATATCATCCCTTCATCTCAAAATTCCCTCTCTCAACTTACGCAGTTATAGAGAAATACAAAACCTTACAACAGCTCCGTGTTCCTGCTCCAGCCTGCCTCCCTAAGCCTCTCCTCACAGGGAGGGACTCTGTCTTCTGAACCACAGATGGGTGTTAGTTTGGAGCTCTCCTTGGTGATACTTGCTGCATCCTACTTTCTACTTAGGATTGTTATATGCATCTAGATATTAATTCTCCCGTTAGACTCTAAGATCATGTTTTCACTCCCACATAGCCCCCCAGAGTGTTCAGCCCACTCCTGGTCCATGGAGTGTTTCTCTAAAAGCTTGCTGATTTAATATACTAATGAATTATTAACCAAACATAAAATTGAAGACCTTAGATGAGAATTGCTGCTTACAGGAAAAGCTGGGTCTTTTTGTATGCTTTGTACACAGTAGGTGAATCCAGTGCCTTAAGCTGTCTGTAAATGTGACTGGGTGATGCCAGGCATGATATATATGGAAGACAGTTGTGCGTGAAAATAGCAAATAGGCTGTGGGATGTCATGCAGAAAGTGGTGGTGAGAGAATACAAAGAGCTAGTAGTTAAGGTCAGGGATATGGGTAAAAAGGACCATTTCACACATGAATCATTGGCTATAACTTATGGCTAAAGATCTAACAGGAAAGACCAGCTAGCAAATTCATTAAATGCATCCAGTTTCCTTTAGGTTAAGGTCATTGCTTGTTAGGTTACCATGTTTATAAACATTTCCCCTCTTCAGATCCATCCAGCAGGTTGCACAATATTTTTGAAGTTAACCTTGGAAATAGGGACCAATATTTTAAGTTAGAAAAAGATAGCCTTTGTGAAGTGGTGGGGGGTAAGTGCTGCCATGTGATGCTAAGATGAAGACAATAGCTCAAGATATGAGGAGGAAATTGGTGTATTGGATCCTGAAATGTATTGCAATAGCTGTCAGGAGCTCCTTGCTATGCCTGGGAATGATCTGTCACGCAGAAAGGCTCTGTAAGTGCATTCATGAGATTGGTGGGGGAATTGTTCTCCCTTTTAGGAGAGTACCTTGACTAAAAGAATGTTCTGGATGTAAAATCGATAGGAATGGATCATTCTAAGCCTCTTTCTTCTTTTTATCTTTTTTCCTTACTGGGAACTGTTTTCTCAGTTCTTTGATGACCTGCTTCAGGTAATTAAATATGGTGTGAGTTTAAGGCTCTGGTTCTCACCCAGGGTGATTGTGCACCGCCACCACCACTCCTGCAGGGACATCTGGCTGTGGAGTCACAAGTGAGAAGGTGCTAGAGCATCTAGAGGGTAGAAGCCACTATACCGGTAACCACTCTGCAGTTCACAGGGCCACCCCCCACCAAAGACTTCTTGGGCCCCACATGATGACAGTAATGAGGGGGTCAAAACCTGGCTTAAGGTCTTTTTGTTGTTTAAATTGTCCAGGTGAGTCATATTTGTAATGACTTCCAAGACCAAAACGGAACCCTCCACATGTACTTCACCCACACCTGTGTGTCTGCTTCTTCCAAATTTATGAACCACATATTTACTCCCTTAAATCAAGAATCAAACAACACTGTTGTGCTGTCTCATGTGATTTTGTGAGAAACTATGCCATTATATTTAAACAAAAATGATAAGGTATCATAGACCTGGATACCACTGCCCTGGATAGAAATGTAACAAAACAAACATAGCAAAACACAGCATAAGGATAATACCCATATATTCAGAATTACTTCTGATAACCTTGGCCATATATCAGGTCTTGGTGAGATAGATGTATTGCAGGGTCCCAGGAACACTAATCACTATACTGAAATATCATCTGAGTTTCAGAGAAAATTGCTTCAATTCAGAGGAAAAATGAGAATAGCTACCACTTTCTAAGTGCTTGTTTTGTACTAGTTTCCTCTTCTCAGTATTTGGCATGATTTATTTTACCTAATTCAAAAGTCCTGCAAGGTGAGTGTTAGTAGCCTTATGTTAGGGATGGATTGTCTCAGGCCCACAGTAGTAAAGGAACTCACCCCATCACAGTGAATTCCAGCGCATTGTATGTTTTCTATCTTACCCACATCCCTTTTTTGGCGCCTGACAAGTAGTAAGTCAGAGAAAACAGAGGGGACCATTTGGAAACGGAATCCCAGGCACAGAAACGGGTTCACTGAAGAAGGCGGATGGATGGCCCTGCACAACGAAGGGCTGTTTTCTCTGCCACTGGAGTCTGTGAGATGGCAAGCCTGCCTGGCCCTGGCCCTGAGAGAAGGTGCATTGTGTGGAACTAAGCAGTCATAGACCACGCTGCAGGGAACAAGGAGAGGTGGGTCCTGGAGGTGGCCAGCAAATGCAAGCACAGGAAAAGCCTCAGAGAGTGGGACCAAGCGGGGCTACTGGGGAGCTCTCTGCCAAATGGGAGAGGAATGGCCACAGGAAACTGTCCTGAGAGACAAAACAGGGATTGCAAGCTCCAATGCCTTTTGGAATCTGGTTTGGGGGAGGCAGTAGATAGTGTGCAGGATCAGGGACTCTGATTTCAACCACTTGCATCTACATCCCAGTTTTACTGTTGATCAGCTGTGTGGCCTTGGGTCATATACTTGACTTCTCTGTGCTTCAGATGGTGTTCATTTTCTTAGGTTGTTTTTACCCCTTTACTTAATTCCTTTTTATACTGAGGCTAGTTGAGATTAACTTTTAAAAGTCACCCAACATTTAGTAGAAACAAGAATTAATCCCAGTTCTTTTGACTTAGTGTTTAGGTGTTTACTGCATACCATCAAAATGCTCCTAAGAGGGGTAGGTTACTCATTGCTGCTATGGGTAATAGTACAGTGGGTGGAGGGAAGGCTGTGAGGGATAAGGAATAGAGAAAAGGAGGGTGGGGAGTAACATGCTGAAATAATGAAGAAGAGGTGATAGAATTAGAGGGGAACTGAGAAGGAATAAAATGAATGTCGAATATGGACAGAACGAAGGAATGGTTGGTGATTAAAAGACACTTATGCATCTTAGTGATGGGTGAAATGAGCCTTATGTGTTAAACTATTTCTAATTTGAACAACAATTTGTAAGCTATAAATTTTTATAATGAGTATAATTTGTTCCACATATGTGAATAGGATAAAGTAAGACATAGCGATAGCCATTAGGAGATACTTTGCAGATTTACAAAGGGATAATTACTTTTTTGGTTGGAACATAATCAATTCAGACATAAATCATTTTATTACTGTTAAAGTCAGAGAAATTCAACTTTCAGATAAATCTAAAATGTAACCCTATCAATAGCTGCACTGATCACTGGATTTGAAATATAAAAGCAGGTTAACTGATCAAGATTAATGGACACTAAAGAAAAATAACCTGATCCTTGATTAGATCCGAGACTGAATAGCTACAAAGTGTATCACTGGGACAACTGGATAAAATTGACTAGCACTGTATATTGTATAATATTATTGGATAATACTGATGTAACTAAATTTTTTGGTATATAATGGTATTGTCATTATATTAGCGAATGAGCGTGTCCCGGAAAGTACATGCTGAAGTATTTAGAAGTGACGTGTCATGAAGTCTACAAATCTACGTTCTTTCAAATGGCATAACAAAAATCAAACAATTGCCCACATACACAAAGAGGGGTGAAAAATATAGCAAAATAATTGGTTAATCTAGGCTAAGACTATCTGAGTGTCTGTTGTAATATTCTTTCAACTTCTCTGTTGGTTTTTAAATTTTCAAAATAAAAAGCTGGGATATATGCAGTTTTAGTATTTACATGAAGTCAGAAATCCAAATGAAAAATGGCTGAGATTACTGAGGGAGTCATGGTGCGAATAACTGAGCTGCTCTAAATTCAAAACACTTAACTCCCTAATCCCATGAGAGAGAGCTAATCTATCCATCATCCTGCTAGTCAGCCAATCAGATGCCTGTCCTAGAATCTCGCTGATTCAATTCCATGAAATGACAGCTCTTCTAGGGAGAAATTAGCAGAAGTCAGGAAAATTTCTTCTTCTCTGAAAAGATCAATTATCTGATATAAAGAAAATCAGCTATCTCCAAGAGATATAGTCAGTGTTACAGAAATAATACAAAGTCCCTAAAATCATGGAGGAGCCAAAACAGGGAAATATTCAAATACAGAATTCCAGGTTATCAGTGCAGAATACCAGCAGAGACGTCTTCCAGTTTCTCATGAAAAGCATCACATAGGTAGAGAATGACCCAACCAACCAACCAAACAACAACAACAAAAAACAGTCATGTCTTTTGAAACAAAATGTAAGAACAGATTTGGAGACATTCTCACTAAGTGTAATTGGGGGTGGGGATAAGAGAGAAATGAATTCCTCCACATCATGCCCTCTGCCTTCAGAGGCAGAACAAGACAGAAAGCCTTAAAGAAAATAAATAGTCTTAAATTAACTCTGGGATGTAAAGATGCACAGTTGAGGCAACAACCCGAACATTATAGGGAATGATTTCATGCTAGATCTTCTCTTTTCTTTTTTTAATCAGGTGTTTTTCTGAGCTGCACCATCTTCCTTCATTGTAACCCATCAATTCATTTTGGTAACTTCTCCATGGACAGCACAGTGTGTTCTGAAATGCATGGCCACCCACAAAGAAACACTATTGATATTGCATTATGTGTGTATATTTATATTTATACATGTATATGTTATTAAAACTCAACAGTAACCACAGCAACTAGATTGATAACAGATTGGGGGCGGGGAGTCATTTATCACTGTTACTTAAGAATTGCCAGCACATGGCAAAAATAAACATCAGCTGACTTTTCATCAGTTTGGTTGCTGGCTGAATTCTCTGCAGTGGATGTTCCCCTTACCACCTGCACCTGGTAAATTGCTTTCACCATCCTTCTCTTAGCAGAAAGTTAGAAAAATCTCAAAAGGTCAGAGATGGGGTAGGAAGTCGTATTTTGGGAAACAGCAAGAAAAGTGTCGTGCAAGCTGAAAAAATGGCCGTAGAAATTAAAATCAGGGTGGACTGGCTTCTGGGAGAGGATTTGGGTGGAAAATTGAGAGCACAGATAAGGGATAACTTAAAGAAAATACTCCTATCTTCTTTGATAGTGACAGAGACTAATAAGGATTTTCAAAAACAATAAAATCAGTAATAAAAGATAATAATTTACTATGTACCAGACATTGTTGTAGATGCTTTCTGTGCTTTACATGTTTTTAGTCATTGTAGTCTCACAATCATTGTACAACATTATATCATTATTATTCCCACTTTGCAGATAAAGTAACTGAGGCAGATGAAGTTCACTGCTAGGAATTGACAGGGCCAGGTGGTACCCCAGGCAGTCTGGCTTCAGACCCTCACTCTGAACTACTACACTGTGCATTTCTTGAGGGACTAAGTAAAGACTGGAACTGACATCAATTTTATTTTTTAGTCAGACTGCTGTTCATCTAAATTGATGTAGCAATAGGGGCTCAAGCACACAAGGAGTATTTGAGCTACACAAGGACAAGGTGTTGAGGTTATGAAAACAGGAGAAAATGAATGGCATCCAGGAATATTTTGCAAAGCAATTATATATGTAGGATTCTATGGTGACTAGAATCAGAAGATAAGAAAAATGAGTCAATGATGACTCAAAAAATGAAGCTTTAATAATGCAGAAAATGATGGTGCTATTGACAGAGAGTGGGAAATGAGCAAGTGGGTGGATTGGCGGGTACAAGGTGATGGTGAATTTAGCTTTGATAATCAAGGAGAAAGTTTCAAGAAGCATTTAGAAGTACTGCCAGCACTATCGAGAAGAGAAGAATGGAAAAGCATATTTCAGAAGTAGTACAGATATCACAGGACACAGTGGAAATTTTGCCCCGTGTTTTCTCTTTAGTATGTGATGTGCTGATGGAATGCTCTATACCTTGCTTCCTTCAGAGGGCTTGAGGCAGTTTACAAGAAACTGAACAAAAGGTTAGGTCAACATTTTAAGCTTCTACATAAATACACTTAATTTTATCTTCATCTTCATCTTTTCTAAATAAAATTATTTTGTTTTTTTCCTCAGCCCTTATTCTAGGTTCAAACTTCTGTTGATCAAATAATGTTCATTTTTAAACAAGCTTTTTGTAGTCCTTTGACTTCGAGTGATGGCAATATTTGCCAGTTGTGATATTTTACATGTATTGTTTTGTCTTGTCCCATTTGCTGTGTTTTACATCTTATAAAATTTTGGAAGTCTAAATGGTAAGGATCGTGGTAACAGCATTTGAAAATCGTGGTTGAAATTGTAGGTGTGCATTCCACCCCCCCCCCCCAGCGGGGCATTTGCTCCTCCTGTGCTCTCTTTTTCCATTTTCTCAACAATGGCTATTTTGGGGCAGATCTCAGTAGAAAGTTCTGAAGTCAGTCTTCCTCCTCCAGGATCTAATCAACTAAGCATATAGATGTGGCTTTGACTTAAATAGTAGTAATCATGATAATAGATGTGTCAGGTAAGAAAATCAGTGGGTGGAATTAAGCAGAAACTTTGTGTTCTTCTCAGTTAAACTTTAGTTTTGGCAGTTTATGTTGAACTGGGAATCTTTATTTTTTTTGTTCTGTAAAATGAGTTTTGAGTTGGTAACAAGTTTTTTGGGGTATTGTCCATTTGCTGCTTCTGACAACCTCTTTATCCATAAGCAAGACTATTTTCATCTGTAAATATGGAGAATGTAGAATCTCAGCAGTGGCATTCATGATGTTCTCTAAGGAATCAATGAGGATCTACTATCTTGGTTAGGGTAGAGTGGAATCAGATAGCACGAGACTGTGATAATGGGGAATGTAAAAAGAAGCACTAGGAGCTGGTGATCCAAGTATCAGAATAATGTAGAATGTTAACAATAGTGGAAATAGTGTGGAGTATATGGGAACTTCCTAGTACCTTTTCAACTTCTTTTCAAATCTGAAACTACTCTAAAATTTTAAAAAAGTTTACCTTTATAAAGCTAAGCCTTCCAATGTGTTTTAATGTTTTAAAAATGTAAAAATAAAGGAATGTATAATTTTACCAGAATTTCAGAATCATTTTTTAAAAAAGAATCAAATATAGAGCAGTTAATATCAACATGGTAATTTGGACACAGCAGAAAATAGAATTTGCAAATAGGAAGATAAGTCAAATGGAAAACAACCAATATGGAGCACAGAGAAGAACATTTGAAATAAGAGATATAAAGGACATGTTTAAATTTCTACATATACATGATCAGAATCCCAGATGGAGAGGAGAGAGAAAATGGAAAGAAGAAATGCCCAAAGAGGAAATGGCCAAACTTTTTTCAAAATTGATAAAAACAAAACACAAAGCCAACCCACAGAACGGAAGCTCAGAGGAACTGAAGTGTTACTGCAAGCCAAGAACAAGAGAAAATCTTAAAGGAATCCAGAAAAAAAAATCAGATTACCACAATATACAAAGAACTCTTACAATTCAAATAATAAGAAAATAAACAATCTGATTTTGCAAAGGAAGGAGCAAAACTGTTTTTCCCTTTTGCCACAGTGACCAGCACTACGAATGACAGTGGCTGCTCCATTAGCATAGAAATTAGAGACAAGTGGGGAGCAGGCCTCCAGCTCACCTTCAGTAGGTCTGTAACCTGAACGAGAAATTAAAGCATGGTTTATGGTTTTTAGGAGCTCCTGAGATTTTGGAATTGTTTTTACCATAGCAAAATCTAGTTTATCCTGATTAATATAAATATGCCCAGCTAACTATACAGCCCATTGATGGAAGGATGTCTGGTTGTTATTTTATGTACTTAAATCTAATATCTTGATCATTTTACCTCACTCTTGTTTTTCTTTTCTCATTCCACACAGTTTAAGATATCCAATTGAGTCATATTGTATGCATCCTTCCTTGTAAGAAGTTTTTGAGAATAGGTGGAGAATAAATAAATAAGGTAACATAATAGATTTGCATGAACCCTGGAGGAAGATACCATTGTGAATTGGCTATGCAGGATAAACAGATTTTAAGCACAGAGTGCTCTGGAAATTCTCTTCTTTTACTAGGAAATACTTGTATAAGCATAGAACCAGCAGCTGTCTTTCCAGAGGGGTGCACTAGAGGGAGTGTGGCATTTAGAGTACAGTAGTGACACTGTTGGCCAATATAGGTACAGGAAGAAAGGATTTCTTTGTCTATTTTTCCATTATTTGAAATTTAAGAAATTCATATTGATTGACTTCCTTTCATACAAAGTCAGTCTTAGGCAAAATAGCGAAACAAAAATTGAGAAATAAAGCCTGTATCATTATTTTATTATAAAATTCAGAATTAAAGGGCATTTTACTTGGAGTTTTACAGTCTTTTCACACAGAAATTTTATTTCAGTGCAGAATTCTACCCAAACTTGCTCAGTGTTCTTTAGTTTTTCCACCTCTTCCCTCAAAACCAAGTTGTGGTCCCTACACCCTGGGAGAGACTGCTAAGTGGCAAGCTTGTTAATTTGGCAATCTAACTTGAGCTAAAGTGTTAATGGCTGACAATGCCTTATTACTAACCACATCTATTTGTGCAGATAGAATTATGTTTTTAACTGGCTGTAGCTTCCAAATCAAAAGGGGATGATAGAGGTAAGAGAGGGTGTTATTCCGAGGCTTACAAGTGTGAGTACTATAACCAGCTCCCCACAGGGTATCCATGTGCCTAAATTCACAGCATTTTAGCCATCACCCAAGACAACAGTTCTATTCTCAGTAGTATTACTACTCATGTAGCAAGTGCTACATGATGTAACACCGTTTACATATTTCATAGAAGAGTTCTGTGAACCTGATGACTAGTGTGAGGATAATGCATCTGGAGTTTCGGTGTGTTATTAGCTGGTTTTGTCACTGTTTAAGTCTTTTGTACCAGTGACAGGAATCTGACACAGGGTTGGAGTGCATTTGATGGTCTCCAAACAGTCCCTCAGTCAAGGGCTTCCATCTTTCCTCTTTGGGAAAAATATAGGATAAATGAAAGAACACAGATTTTGGAGTCAAATAAATCTTGATTTAGACCCAGACCACTACATTATCCTGAGTTTTATATTCCTTGGCTGTAGAATGGGGACACCAATACAAAGCTCAAGGATTGGGGGAAGCTTTATGTCGTATGAACAGTACCTGGAATATCTTAAGAAAATGTCAACTTTCTCTTTTCTACCAAACCTTTTGTCAGATGTAAGACTCATTCACAAATTAATTTAAATTGCCTTTCTAATATATAGAATTGAAATGGCATTTCTAGTTAATATTGGTGAAGTGAACCACTGATAAAGACTACTAATGGTGAGATGCCCAACAGTGGCAAACTGGATTTGGATTTGGTGTTAGCACCCCAGTGAACATCAACACGTGTGACATATGTCCACTACATAAGGTCTGGGATTCTGATTCCCCAATGGGAACAGATAAGCAGAGAATACTTTATTAGCTGGCAGCCTCCAGCCTTCATTCTCATGAAGGAATAGCCTTTATTCTTATCTCAATTTTATATTATTAACCAAGGGATTCCACATAAAAAGTAAAGGAAAATTTAAACTAGAATAGACAATATAACTAAAATATTCCTTTTGCTTGGACATGATCTAAGTTTCCTCTTTTAAAATTAGCCTTTTCAACAGAATAACAAACTAAAGAAATGTTCAGTTGTAGGAACATTATCCAGTTCACAAATTATTTTTGTTTCTGACAAAGAAACTATATACCTGATTAAATGCAGTTCTTATAAACTGTCATTTTCAAAATAATTTGTTAAGTTCAACATGTGGTTTTTTTAACTAGTTAGAAAAAGTAGCCAGAACCAATAAGAAAGCAATACACACACACACATACACATACAGACACACAGTATAGGAAGAACAGTTTCCATTTTAAATTCCTGCTACAGGATGTGCCTTTTAGAAAAAGTTATTATTCCAGAAAATGAAATGTCAGCAATTCTAGCTACACTCTAGTCCCCTCTTATCTGCAGAGTGAATACAACAAAAAATATAAAATTCCATGAAATCCCTGATTATCTGCTCTTAATTTTTATTGAATTGTGCCGTGATCCTTGACACCCTTTGCTACAAATCTTTCGTATTTCCATTCATTTCCTGGAGCCGGCACTGACTGGACTGAGTTAAGGGTGACACATTCTCTCTGTAGTTTCTGTTCTAGGTCTCAAAATCATTCTGAGGGAAGAAGAATCATTTTCATCACTATTTCTTTAGAGAGACAAATAACTCTGGTCAAAGTATTAATTTCCATGACTATCCTATTACGACACCTTGTTTGAACCAGGGATGGTGGTCAAAGCTGATTAAAATACAATTACTGTGCAGTCTCTTGGGTTTCACTGTAAAATATAATTTCGTGCATTTCAAATCCAGTTAAGTTTTTATAGCTACATTTCCTGAGCTTTTTCTTTCTTTGCTAACTTGTATCATTTTGAATCTTATTTATATTATTCAATAAGGTTAAAGGAAGCCATTTCAGAGGGAGATCCATTCTATTTTTCTAGTTTGCCATCTTTAATTTCACCCAGGAGCTGGAGGACTGAGTCACCCCTAACCTAAGGATAAACTTCTGAGACCTTGTTCTGAGTTCTCACTTCTCTCCCTTTGCCCTCTCCATCTCCTCATCCTCCCAGTACAAAAAGGATGTTTTGATCCTTTGTCCTTCTAAGCCTGGAAGATCAGCAGAAATTGCATGAAAACCTTAGTCATTTTGAGCAAAGGAAATAGATAAACTGTCCAATAGAAGGGACAAGAGGGAGGCGGCCATCCAGCGGTAAGTGTGGCAGAAGCGGGTTCAGTCTGGAAGAGGCCAGAAGAGCAAGCAGGTCAAATGGAATAACAGCATGCGAGAATAGAAGAGGAAAATCAAACGTCAATCAGGGCTGCAGGGAGGGAGAGCCCAGCGGGCTGGTTATGTCGCCAGGCATTGAGCTGAGAACAGGGACCCGTGTAGCAGTTAGGATTTGAGATGAACCAAAGGAAGGAGCTGTTGCCCGTGTTCCCAGCGGGGGTCACTTGGTTTTGAGACCATGAAAGACAAGAATAAACCCAGTAATGCCAACAAGAAGGATTCTGAAATACTTGGAATCCCTCGCTCAGGATGGAAAGGTCTGCAGGGACATAGCTTGCCCACGCTGTTATAATCTTGTCAATCCTGAAGCTCATTTGGGTGTATTTTAGTGGTGGGGGGTGAGAGAGGAAGGGCTCTCTAAACAAGGCATTTACTGCTCTACTTCCTGGCATCTCTGGAAATGGGAGAGGTCAGAGGAAGGAGGGAGGGGACTGTCAAGAGGTAACTGATCTGACCTAAGAATTGTCTGGAATGATGGGCCTCTAGTTGATAGAGACAAGTCAAAATGCCAAGGTGAAGAAGAAGAGACATTTGTAGAGAGGGCAATGGAGGGAGAAAATGCACTGATGGCATCTCTCTCTCTCTCTCAAATGTTTTCAATTCATAATGAATATATCATAATTATTATAGAATATAAAATCATATATAATAGATATATTATAATTACACTAAATGTAAATGTATAATTACAATAAATACATTAATGCAAAAAGCAATGTCACCTGCTGAGAATAAGGGAGAGGGGTTCAGGGGTTTGAGGAGACTAATGATCATAATATTAATATTGTATATCAACTAAAATCTGAAAGTATTTTGAGTAACAACTGAATATCAACCCTTCAGTTTATACTGGCCCTATGGACCACTAGCATAGAGACAAAATAAAAAAGTTGTCTTTATATCCAGCAACTTCACTAGGCTGAGAGACTGTAGGGACTGTACTGACAGGGTAGGTTTAGAAGAGCAAGAAATAATGAAAAAAAAAGGTACTGACAGGGTTTTGAGAAAAACCAATGGGGTACAAATTAGGACCAAATTAAATGGTTGCAGTTTTTTGTTTTTCGATTGTTTCACTCCTGTGTAATACATACTACACCATGTAATCTAGTTCATGGAGAAACAAGTAAAACACTGTATTAACAGTTACCAAAATCACACCAGAAAGAAGTGAAATCTGCTATTGAGATAAAGATACCCATTTCTAGAATATGCACATTTGTTGCTCTTTATTTTCATTTTCAACAAGCACTGGCAGCATTGAGTGAGAGAGTTTAAATGTACAGTTTCAATCAATTCATATTCTATTCTCATTTCATGTTTCTTAAATTTATCTGTGCAAATCAATTTAGAGAAAGAAAACACACTCACCACCATCACTCTACCCCAAACCCTCAAAACTTTTTCTTCCTTTTCTGTTACCCATTTTTGCCTTATTTCATTATGATGGAAAGGACCCTGAGCATACAGATTTAGGCCCCAAAACACCAAAATCTATGTAAATGATAATTGAGCAAGTAGCCCAACCTGCCTGAATCCGAGTCCTCCTATTAACAAGGAGTAACATTCGAATTCCTTTGTATGTTGACAGATGGTCACTACACTAATTGTGGTGAGCATTTCATAGTTACGGAATTGTTGAGTAACTCTGTTGTACACCTGCACCAATATAATATTGAATGTCAACTATGTTTCAGTAAAACCAAAACACAAGAATTAAAAATTGTTTCTTTCTAGGATATGGGAAAGATATCCCTAAGTCCCTGCCTTGTCTGTAGACTTCCTCCTCTGACTCACAGGAGAGGAGAGAGCTGCAAGGCTAATCTCTATGGCTAAGAAGGCACCTGTAACTCTGGGACATTCCAGAATCCAAGTCCTGGGAAATGAGACTTGCTGTTTAGGGAAGACTTCTGAAGATGCAGAGTCACATCACGGAAATAGTAAAGCAAATGTGATGTTATTCTGTAGTCACAGGTCTGGGACAGCTGGCTCTCATCCTCAAATTACAGACAAGGAGGCGGGGATGTGGTGAGCCAGTGTCTTACTCAAAATCAATTCAAGGTCACCCAATTGAAAGTGCAGAGCTGAGATTCTAATTAGCAATTTTTCAGAACATTCTTCTTGTCTGCAGGACCAGTCTGTTTAACCCCTCTGGCCAGGAGTATTAAGGTAGCTTATTAAAACAGAAATTTTGTCTTTTATTAGATTGTTGGATGCATTTGTTCCAGTTTTTTCCCTTTTGTTGGGAGACTGTTCGTCTTAAATCCTTTCATTTCTAACATACATTTTATTTTCTAAATGTAGAATATTCTCACCATTTGCATTTACAAGGCAAGAACATTTTGCACACTTTTACTGCCCTCTAACATGTTTAGCTTGTTTGCAGAGTGAGGGTTCCCTGGCACTCCCATTTGTGGGGATCTTTCTGAGGTCCTGCCCATACCTCAAGTTCAGCGCCCACCTGATGCTTATGGTTGTGGGCAAATGGCTCTGCTGTCCATGGTTTTGTAGGAGGAGGGAAGATCCCTGTGTCTTACCTTTAAGATTCAATTCTCCAGTGATTACCCTGACTACTATCATAAGGCCCTCCTGCCCTTGCACTTTTTGCCTGTAGGGTTGGAGCTCCCCTGGACTCTCCTACCTGGACAGCATATTCGAAGAGCTGAGATTTTCCCCACTTACATTTCTCCATAGACCTGATCCTGACTGATTTATATAAAAGATTCTTCAAAATTTCTGCACTAATTAGACTTTTCTTGTTTTCCCATGCAATTATGGAATTTTTTTTGGTTTGGCATAATGTTTTCATAGGATAATTATTAGGAATGAGGAAAGGTACATGTGCTCAGTCTGCCATTTTGACCCAGTATAATTTCTCTCTGACCGTATCCCCTTTCATACCCTGTATACCAACCACATGCACCTAATAACATTTATGAGAACAGAGCTTTTGCTTTTCTTCAAGCCTTGCCTGTTCTAGTAAGAGTCTTGCTACACATTTCTTTACCCATCCTGAGGATTTTCCATTCCTCAATGGCTTCCCTGATCCCTAAGTCTGAATGTTAATATTCTTCTCCAATGAATCCTTACTGTCCTTAATTTGAATCTCTTTTATAACTAAGTGATAAGGGAGAGCAGAATTTATTATCTGCGAACTTATTACTCCTTCACACTGTGTATGGTGTTTTTATTATCTTTGTAATCTCGTTTCGCCTAACAGTGCCTTGCACACAGTAGGGACAAACATCCATGACTGAAATTGAAATAATTTGAATTGTGACCATTTCCCACCAACAAAAGAAAATTCATTGTATACTGTGCTTGAGCTGAGTGTTCTATGGTAACTGTTTTTTTTTTTTTACTGTAGTATGCCATGTTTCTTAGAACGTCAAATGATATTTGTTAAGAAGCATAATAAAATAAATTATACTTGTGATTCACTTTCATCCCTAAAATTGAATTGATGTCTCTTTCATGTTTCACATTTGTATATTCAGATCCCCCAAGAGAATATTAAAAATATTTTGATTTGCTCATCACTAAGACCTTAACTGATGAATTTTCGTAAACAGTGTTATCTGTGTATGTGCCCAGCTTGTACACCCTTAATCTCTTGCAGGGGGTGCCACACTGACACATATTATTATTTATCACAACACTGCCCCTAATCATTCATGCTGCTCAACTTCATCAGAGGTCCTTCCATCAAAGTTTGTCTCCATAGTAACACAAGCCAAATTTGGCCCTTTGTTCTCTGTTTAGAACACAAAGGTCTCCTGAGTGTTTATGACATTTGGGTTTGGTAGTGTATTTTCAAAACTAAGAGTTTTGTATGGCTTTGACATTTGGATACTCTTTATTAATAGTATTTTCCCTTGGTATCCATGTTTCAATTTGGAAGTATATTTGTTTATTGGAAATGAAAGCAACCAATGTAACTAATTTTAATGAGATTTGCATTTCTTTTTTCATTATGTTTCCAGAAAACAATACTTTGTGCTTTAAAAGAGTGCTTTGTATGAAAATCATTGTAAAATATAAATCGCTAAGATTGCTAAAAATATCCTCAACAGACCTGAAAACTTGAGTATTGATTATTTTATAATGTTCTTTTTTTCCTTAAAATATAATTATATCTTGAATATTTGTTGAAATGGGGTAACAGACTTATTTACTTTGTCAGCATACATTGTTACCTTTTTATATCCAGAAAGGATTTGATTTTCAGAAAGAAAGAACAAGCGTGTTTTCATTGAAATAAAATCCTTTGCATCTAAATTGGAGATTGTCTAAAAAAGAAAAGCTTAAGCCTTTAATAAAATGTGTCAAACTCTAGAGTCTTGCAAAAGGAAATTTGGATATAATAAAGAGCATAGTTGTTTCTAGATAATAAGATTCAATATCACAGAATCAATACTTTCCAAATATAGTCTATTTAAAATAATACTAGCTAACACTAAGCACTTCCTATGTGCCTGATTCTGTTCTAAATTCTTTAGATATAGTAACTCATTCAATCCCTAAGAAGCACCCCTAAGAAGCTGATGCTATAATATCCCTCACTTTACCAATGAGAAACTGATACCTAGAGATTAATAACTTGCCCACAGTCATACAGCTACTAAGTGGCATAATCAGGCTTCAGTGCCAGGCAGTCTGGTTCCACAGCCTAAATTAGACTGCCTACAGCTCTCTTAATTGAACACATTCCAATTGAAATCCAAACAAATATTTCTCCAGAATTTTTTATGTGAAGGAATAAGCACCTGACAGTAGCTATTAAAAGTCTCCAAAAAGAAGAATAACTTAGCAGATATTTATTTTTTGAAAACAGAAAACTAGTTAAAAATTATAAGTTTTATTTTTCTCAATTTTCTTAACCAGAAACCTATGTAAGCAGTTGACTACCTGGACAGTGGTTCCATGATACCATCAAGAGAAAATGGGCTCCCTCTAAGGTTCCTTTTATCCATCCTCACTGAAGGCCTTAATTCTCAAGCTTGTTCCTCATGACTGCAAGATGGCTGCTCCACATCCTATATCACTTTTGGATTCCAGTGGTAAGAGATAAAAAGGCATAAGCAAGATGAGTTGTCTCCTTTTAAAGAGCTTTTCAGAAACCATTCACAGTGATATTCACTCATATTACAATTACCTACCCCTATTATATGACCAAATCTAGCTGCAAAGAAGGCTGATAAAATTTTTTTTAAATATTGGTTTTTGAGTGGACCCGTTGCCACCCGGATCAAAATCAGTATTCTAATGGTAAAGAAGCAATGTTGGGGCAGGTCTAGAATAGCCTTTACTACAGGGCTGGTTTAGCCTTATGCCAAGTCTTAGGATTCCCTCAGTAGGCCCTGGGTGTTCAATGAGCTTTGTCACTCTGACTACTCAGCACTCGGTTGTGTGGAAATGTTGAGTTTACAGCTCCCTGGTAGTTCTTTGCTCTACTTCATGAAATTTCACACTAAGGAGACTTTTTTTTTCTGGGTGGCTCCCTCTCTCTTAACTCTTTCTGGAAAATTTTAACTGCCTCAGCCTCCATGAATTCCACAGTCTCTGATAACACAGCTCAGGGAGGTGGTCATACTCTGCTTGGGTGCTCCTATGTTATCACACAGTTCTTGACAGGAATCTGAAGCAATTTGGGGCTCACATAGCTTGTTGTCTTTGTGTCAGGTATTAAAGCCCTGTGCTATGTGTCAACCAATGTCTAAAAACAGGTTGTCCAATTCTCCAGTTGTTTTCAAGGGAGGTCAAGTCCAGTGCCTATTAGTTATTCCACCTCTAAGGAAGCAGGGGTCCTCCCTGACCATTGTTTTCGTTGTTAAAGTGGCACTATGACACTAACAAAGCAGCAGCTTCCCTCATGTGAGTTGTGCATAAATCTTCCCTTATCAATCAGTTGCTTGTAAAATGAAATACATTTCTCATTGAAAGCTTACCATGTTATGGAAAAACTGGAAAACCCAGACTGGATCGCTGACAGAAGAACCAAGTGGCATTAGGAGGCCTAGGAGGTTGAGGTTTTATTTTACACCAGCAGGCTCAGAGGAGAGTAAATCTCCAAAGGTCTGAGGCCCGAACACAAGCAAGGGGAGCAATTGATATCATTCTCATATGTTGCATTTTGGCGTGCACAGGGTGAAAGAGTAGCCCGGAGAAAGAGGGCAGTGGGGGGCTGGGAGTGCCTGCTGATTTTGCCAATGGGAGTGAGGAAAAAGCAGTTTGCTGGCCTTGACAGCTGTGTTGAATATTTTCCTTATCAATCAGGTATTTGTAAATTGACCAAAGATGTGGGTTCCCATGGCCTACGATTTTAATCACAATTTATAACACTGAATTGGTAGGAAAATGCCGGAAGAATTCCAAGTAATTTCCAAATGTGATAGATGACTTATGTGTCACTAATCCTCAGTTATAACAGAGGCCATGCTTTCAACAGCTGACCCCAATCATTCCATATATTTTGGAAATGACTATTATTTATCAATTTGAAGTTATAATTACACAGATTTGTCACATCTCATGATAAATGTGCCATTGCATATTTGTTTTCAATATGAAGTGAAGTTTAGGTCACCATTTTTTAGTTTTATGCATAATTTTACAATCGGCCTTACATTAGATGCCCTGTGACTAGAATTTAAAAATCCATTCATGCCAGGTAAATTGTAGTCATTTTTGTAATTTTATTAAATATATAATAACATTTAAATTATATGTTTACATATTATATTACATAAAATATAAAATAAAAATGAAATATAAATTAGGAAATAAACTATAATAATATAAAATAGAATAAATAAAATAATAATACATAATATGGGAATTTAGGGTTAATGACAAGTCATCATGGAGTTTTATTGTGTTTTTGTTTGTGTGTTTTGTTTGTTTACTATTTCAAATGCTTTTAAACATCTCTCTAGTTATGTCTAACTCAAGGAATTGAAGATGTTAGCTCTCATGTAGAAGAAATGACTGCACAGACTTATTAGATAGGTGGCAGAAAGGCTGGCCTGTACCTCTCTCTTCCATCTCACTCACCTTGGGAGCACAGCTAAGAAAGATTTGTTAGGCAGGAAAATAGATATGAGCGGGGTGGAAAGAGAGTAAGGCCAGGAATAAAAAACACTCAAAAGTTAACTAATTAAAATTAAAGAGCCAGAAAAGACCCAAAGTTAATGAGTTAAAAATACAAAGTTCCTAGGGCCAGGAGTAACTTTGCCTAAAAGTTTAAATACTCCCTGGATAAGGCTCAGCATAGCCTATGCTTTATTGTGTCAATTAGGTCATGCCACTGTAAGATTTACTTTAGCCTGCTAAAGGCTCATTTTATTTTTCCTTTACCCAGATGTTGCTTTAATCAAGT
The DNA here is from genome assembly GCF_030020395.1 of Manis pentadactyla. NCBI lineage: Eukaryota > Metazoa > Chordata > Mammalia > Pholidota > Manidae > Manis > Manis pentadactyla. The sequence goes on from NC_080021.1 coordinate 105,961,333, forward strand.
GGTTTGCCACCTGGGCAATTAATACAGCAAGCAAGCCCAGTCATAAACAACGTAATAAAAACAAAAAGGATCCCATCTTAAAGACAAGATGGCCTTTTAAAACCTAATTAGTTGAAAAGTAAGTTTCTTAACATTCTCGTTAGCAAACAAACAATAACTCAGCCCACCTCGTGGGCAGGGCAAGAAGTCTTGTTTGAAAGCTCCCAGACTAAGACACCGGTATCCAGCAGCAAATTTCTTGTGTTAAGTCTTAACAAGTCTGCACCCGCAGCCCTTTGTCCATTCCTGAAAAGTCCTTAGAAGAGGGAACGCTTAACCTTTGAGGGCGTTTCTCTCTCCGAGATCGCCAGCACTTTCTAAGTGCGCAGCTTTAATTTCTTCCCAATCTTTTAGGGGTGCCTCTTCTCTGGGGTAGCCCACCTTTCTCCGAGTGTGCTCATTTTTTACTTAAATAAACTTCTCCCTGTTCAACTTAGACGTTTTGTCTCTTGGCTTTTCCGGTGGTAAGTGTCCTTATTACTTCGCTTTGTCATTCTAATTCTCCAGATTTCAGCTCAAACCTTCACTCTTTAGGTCCTACCTCAGACAAGTAGGGAGGGGCCGCTGAGAGCTCAGATGTGATCTTGCAAATTACCGTCGCCTGGGTGATCGGGAACTGCAGCTTGCAATCGTGCTCTTTATTAGCCTACCTGAAAGTCTTCTTTCTTTACCTATAGGAAATTCACAGAACATAATCTTACTCCATCCAGTGCTCTGCGGCTGCCCCAAATTCTGGGGTGGTAGGGACTCAGTTCCCAAGCCCTGCAGATCCAAGCGGACACTGGACACCAGGTGACACTTAAGGAGTTAGCGGGGGAGCTCCCCATGCTGAGTAGCTGTTCATTGAACTTCCTTTACTATTCCATCTGTCATTCCCTAACACCCTCGCTTTAATGAATTCCTTCTTCACCTTATACTCTGACTTCCCTGCCTCTCCTAACCGAGTCTCCAACAGATTCAGTTAACTCCATTGCATAAAGGTGGACTGGAAGGTGCTATTTCTAGACATGATTTCTTGGATTGCCCAAGGACTCTAAAAACAGGTTCTAGAGGGGAGGTCGGTCAGGCAGAAAGAGCTGATATCCAGAACCTATTGAGACCAGACACGAGGTACTCTGGGCAGTTGACATGGTGCTGGGGCAGGGGGATCCCACACAGGCAAGCAGAAAAGGTAATTTCAAAGTGGATGGCTTTAGAATTAGGCAGCAAGAGAGAATTAGCACTGAGGAAAATCTACTGGACAGAGCATTGCGGGAACCCAGCAGAGGACCTGGGGTTTGGGGCAACAGTGTCAGTCTCTTGGAGCAAGATTAGAAAGAAATGCAGGCCTTAATTCTAGAAGCACAATAGCACTAGGACAGCATCAAGGCAGAAGCCTGGGTCCAAGTTGAACAGGCAGCTGAAAGACCCATTCAGACTCTCAGAGTGTCAGGCAAGAACTCTCTAATCCCTTTGGTCTCCTCTATCGGTTGATCTTGGCAGTTTTTTATGAAGCTAAACCCAATGGAGGAGATAACGTAAAGCTATGGGGAGAAAAAAAATAAGACCCCTGTTACGAAAAATACTGCTACGGAAAATACTGGAAAACCTGGTCTGGATTGCCGACGGAAGAACCAAGCGGCATTCGGAGGTCTTGGAGTGTTGAGGTTTATTTCACACCGGCGGGCTCAGAGGGGCGTAATCTCCCCAGGTCTGAGCCCTGAGCACAAGCAAGGGGAGCAATTCATATAATTTTGATATGTGGCGTTTGGGCATGCGCAGGGCAGAAGGGGAGCCTGGAGGAGGGGAGGAGGGAGCTGGGGGGGCTTTGCCAACTGGAGGAGAAAGCAGGTTGCTGACCTTGATGGCTCTGTTGAATATGTTCCTAATCACCCGGAGTGAAAACACTGGCAGGGCCAGAAACCACCAGGTTGCCTGTTACGGACTTAAGTGTTTCATGTTTAGAATCATTTTTGAGGTCTTTAAGAGGATTTGTTAAGATAAAAACTTACTAGAGAGATACCACTTTAAGCCCCTAAGGGGTGATCATTAGCATATATTAGTTTATCCGATTAGCTGTTTGTTTCAGAGTAAGGTCCTGGGGGGATGAAATCCAGATGTTAAATTTAAAGGATGCTTGAAGGAAGCAGAATTCCAGAGCAGGTAATCTTACCCATATTGAAAATTAGGGGTGAATTTGTCTTTTTTTCCCCTCGTTTAACATTTCCCTCTAGGCAAAATGCATCAAGAATTTACTATGTACCAGACACTTCCAAAGCCCTTTAAATATATTATTTCATTTAATTCTCTAACTTTATGGGTATGTTTCCATATTAGAAATAGGAAAACCAAGGCTCAAATATTCCCCAAGATCACACAACTTGTAGTTGCAGAACTGGGATTCAAATTCACCTATGTCTGAGGATACAGCTATTTTTACAGGAGGGGCTTTCAGAGGTAAAAGTGAGAGGCTTTTGATGGTTCCATGAAGGAAAGTGTCACTGGGAATGGTGGGATGGGAATGAGGCAAAAAAATGTCACAGAGAGCAGATCAACAGTCAACTGCTATTTGTTCCAAGCCATTCATTCTCAGAGGCTGTGGTAGGTACTGAGGAATGGGGCCAAAAGCCTAGCAAGGAAAAGACATTCAACCGACAGCAATAGATAACTGTAAGTATCAATTTTAAAAAGAGTTGAAAGTTGAGATACTGGCTAGTGGCTGCCATCCCCAGAACAGACCCTTCTGTTTTGATAACTCATATTTTAAGCAAAAGGAAGGAACTGAAGAGAATGGAGATAGGAAAATCAAGAAGAGCAGTCGTGTGGGAGAGAACGTGCTGAGGTGGGTTTAGGACATGCGAAGTTTAGGGGCAGTTGGAGACACCCAAGAATTGTCCACTAAACAACTGGAGATAAGAGCAGGTGCCAGAAGCAAGGGAAGGAGATCCTGTCTTAAGCCCCAGAGAAAAACCTTGTTTGCAACCAAGCTGACCATGATGTAGGAGGCGGCCCAGGGCTCGCCAGGCAGGATCTTCAACCCCTACCCATGTCCACAGCTGTCCTGAGGTAGTGGAGGGGAGGTGGTGCTCCTGAGGGGCAAACAGACAAAGCTGTTAGCAACAGGGATCTGAGACTTTTTAAGGGTTCCTTTTAAAAGCCACAGTCTTTCTTGTTAAATAATAATAGCTAACACGCTTTGTGCTTATTCTGTGCCTGGATGCCATCTATACCACCGTAAGGACATCAGTCTTACTATTAACTCCTCTCTGAACACCAAGAAATGGAGGCCCAGGAAGGGTAAGTAACTCCCGAGTCTGATCATCTGGACGTTGTATTCAGGTTCAGACTCAGTCTGGGCTGAGGGAGCAGGACTTTCTCCCTTCGGTCCTGGAATGAAGCTCCCTATTTTATCTTGCAAAGACAAAATGTATAATTTTATGTCCCCATGCTAGAGGGGAACTGACATTGTCAGCATCTCTGAGTCCTGAGCAGTTGAAACACATTTTGGCAGAGTCTGATGTTCTGTATTTAGTTTCACATCATACCTGAGCCTTCCACCTGATCAGGATAATGGGTGCTCTAACCACAGGTTCCGACTAAATCGTTTTTGTGGCTGCTCCATAAAAACTTTGAAGATGAGGAGAAAAGGGGTTAGGATGCCAGAGGAGACATCAGATATCTAATACTGGAAAAAGCAGCTATATCGAGAAATTTCCAAAATAGATTCTGAAGTCTATGGGAAGCTGGGCCAGGATAACCAAATAGAGAAAGAACTGTCTCATTTCTTAGCACTTGGTAGAAATGGAGCATAACCATGGGGAAATTACCTGACCTCTTTAACCTCTGTTCCCTCATCTATTTAATAGATCTAAGCTGAATGCCACCCTAGATTGCCCTTGTGAAGATTTAATGAGATAATCCTTATATGCTTTCTGCACAGTGTCTGATGCTAAGCCAGGCCTTAATAAATGTTTGCCTTTTTAAACATATGTGGTAATATATATAAAAGCATTTTATAAACCCAAAGAACGGTATAAATGCAATGATTTTTATTGAAATATACTTGATATACAATATTATATTGTTTTCAGGTGTACAGCATAGTGATTCGACAACTATATACATTACTAAATGCCCACCATGATAGGTGTACTTACCATCTGTCAACATATGAAGATATTACAATTACAATTTTATTGGCTCTATTCCCTATACTGTACTCTCTCAATTATTTGTTTAGCTGCAGAAAAAAATGACTCAGCAGTGCATTGTGAATACATAGGCACCTAGGAAGACCTATTTCAAACTGAAGTATTGATATTTAAGTTTCAATTTAAGGCTCTTTTTATTTTTCATGCCTAACATAATATTATCAAAAAACCATTAATTTTCTGTGCAAAGGTATATTGCAGAACTGAATAATAGAAGTTGCACCTTTGAAGACAATTTGAAACATTTAAGCACCAATGACCTAGTATTCTCATCTAGCTGTGTGACTTGTTATCTCCTGACATCAATGTTTCCATTGTCACTCTGCTGTTTCAGATAACAATGCTTTTTGGACATTTGCCTGCTAGCCATTTAAGAGATTAGGGGCCTTTTTTTTGTCTTAGTCTACCACTGTGTGGATTCCCAGCTATACAGTTACCATGTGCAAATCAGTGGAGCAAGAAATTAAGGCCATACTGGCAGCCTCGCCTGTGAAATACCAAGAACAACAAAGAAATAGGATCGCCTTGCTGCCTTCCTGCTGCCTACTGTACATCTAACTAAAACACTATTCCTGCAAATTGGCATCGTTATCTTAATCACCAGGAGGAATAAATGAGGCACAGTAATAAAGAGATTAGCATATGATGAAATAAAAGTCCTGGATTTGATAATACAAAAATGAAGACCTTTTTTTAATGCTTTGTTTCTATGTTTTTGTTTTAAATCTTAGACTTAGATTTTAATGTCTATGCTATCTGTAGTATGTTCCCCTAGGTTGGCTTTGAAGTGCAAATTGTTCTGCCCAAATGATAGGTAATGATTAGGAAACAAAAGAGAGGGGTGGAAATGTGTTGAATAATATTAACTTAGTCCTGGAGCTTAGTTGTTCTTTTTGTGTGGAAGGACCCCAATCCACCTTCCCTGTTAGCTATTCGTATCTCTGCAGATGCTCTGGTGAACTGTCTGGTTAGAAAGGGGCCCCCAATGTGCCTGTGTTCTTCCAGTATGTTCTAGGTGGCACCTATTCTCCCCTCTCAAGAGTCTAGGGCAAGCAAAGGAAATGGCTACACATGTAACAAAATGTGGGCAATGACATAAAGTCCTCACACCCAAATATTGTCCTCAGTCATTTGACAGTGCTTCCAAATGTTCTGGGAACAGCAAAACAGTCCATTGGCATGCAAGATTCCTGGTGTAGGAAGATAGCCACAACAGATATTAAAATATAATGTAATATAATATAATATAATGCTACAATAATGAAAACTGGGTGGCTAGGCAAAAGAACCAACAGATGAAATGGACATCCCTGAGTCCTTAATATGTAATATATGAGAACATATTTGAAAACAGAATATTATAGATGAGGAAATGATGTATTATTCCATAAAGTTTATTAGAGTTTGACTAATTGCTTGGAACAATAAACAAACAAGAATTTCATCTCATAACATACTCCAGGTAAATTTCAGATGAAGAAGTAAACAATAAAAAAAGAAAAACAGCAGTAAATGAGAATATGTGAATGAATAATTAGCTTGATGGACAAGGACTTTATGACATAAAAATAATGGAAAAAACTATAAATTTTGAAACATGATAGATTGAATATATAACAATTCTGATGCTTTCAAGACACATAGTTCTAGAAATAAATATTCACATGAACATACATGTGTATGCATTTCCCTCCTCTAGTTCTGTTTGCTCAGCAGGCCTGGGAGCACTGATACCACAAAAGCAATGAGCACACCTAGTACCAGACCTGGCTTCTAAATACCAGGTCCCCTAAGAGGATCTAGGACTCTTTGGAGAAAGAGCTGATTCCAGGGCTAGGGTGGAAAAGTATAAAATGGGCCTAGAACATCTTATTGTGCCAAAAGTAGGAAAGTGCTCAAAGAATATTGGAGATAAATCCAAAGGACATAGGAGCTTCCACTGGCCAAATCTGGGTGAGCCGAGCACCAAAATAAATGATAGTAACAGATCATTCCATTGAACATAATAGAAATGCATTAGTCTTATTATTTTAATTAATAATGAATTAATTGAAAATTTGAAGTGAAAACTCCTTTCTCTCAAAATACTGATGACCAAGGAGGAAGAGTCCTGACGGACACCACCTCCATCGAGTGTTTAAGGTGAACATTGCCAGTAATGGCACAAATCCAAGGTGTGCTCCACCCAATAGAATGTAATTAGAACACACCATCCCCTCTGTGATATTCCTGACAAACTGCATAACCCAAATCTACTCACGGGAGGTGGGGTGGGGGGCATCAAACTTGCCAGGCCATTCTACAGAACAACTGACCCGTATTCTTCAAAAAGACCAAGGTTGTGAAAACCAAGGAAATGCAGAGTCACTGTCCTACATTTCAGGAGATTAAAGTGGTGTGGCAGCTAAAAGCAATGTGATTCTGGATTGGAGCCTTTCAAGGAAGGGCATTAGGGGACAGTGGTTGAAACTGGAATGGGACCTGAAGATTAGAAAGTAGTCATGTAGCAATGTTAATTTCCTGAATTGAGGGTAGTATTGTGTTATGTAGCACAATACTTGTGCTTTCAGGCAGTGCACACTAAAGAATTCAGAGGTGATGAGGGGAGGTATCATGAAAGCCACTTAGTCTCAAATGGTTAATGAATAAAAAAATTCTTGAATCATTTCTGTAAGTTTGAAATTATTTCAAAATAACTACATTAACAAAAATGCAGGTGTATTTCTCCCAAATTCTCTATTGCCTTCTGCCAGTTGGATACACCTAAATATTATGCATCTTTATGTATTTTGGAGGAATTCTTAGGATGTAGCTATATTCTACAGCACTATAAACATTTTTTATTGTTTTTATTTCAACAAGTGGGTCCATGGGAAATGTACCTACACAACAAGGGAAATCCTCACTGTGTTATATTCTTTTAAAATAAGATTAAAGTAGTACATACAAAATTAATCTGACTCCACATATAAATTTATGACCTGAAGGAATTACATTTCAACCATGGTTATATCTGGGTAGTGTGAATGTGGGTGACCCAGAAAAAATATATAAAAATATTTTTATTTTGGTGTATTGTCTCAATTTCCTACAATGACCATTTATTTTTTAATAATAAATATTGAAAGTATAACAGTAATTAGTATAAAGTGATATTGAGGTATAAGAAAAAGTGGTTGATAAAGGAGGAAGTCCCTGAGGACGTGATGAACACCTGGATGTATTACAGAGGTCATAGTGGTAAAGAAAGTATTAGTTTAACACTGGAGACCAATCATTTTGCCCAAAAAAGAAACTCCCGGTTGTGATTCTGCAACTGACCCCTGTGGCTTTGCTAAAATACAGCTTTAATCCTTGAGTGCCCTAAAGTGAGGGCCAAAAAATGATGGGTGCCACCAGGGCAGTCTGGCTGTTGGCCTGGGTTTCCCCTCTAATAGGGTATGAAGTTCAGAGACAATGTATGTGACGCCACCAGCACAGTGGCTGGCACCCAGTTACAGCCCTTTCTGACTCATGCTCTGTTGGTGCAGAGAAACCTGGGTGGCCCCAGGTACACAGAGCAGCTCTCCTGGAAGCTGGCCACCACCACTTGCATTCATGCACACAAGAGACCCTCTTTCCCACCCAAACCAGGTGGCCAGAGGGGGATGGCAGGGCATAGCCTGCAATAAAGAAGTGGCAATAGATGTTAACAATAATCCACAAAATCCAAATATTAAGTTTCCTGGCAGATACAGAATCATTCTTATTCTCAAAACAAAAGACTCTGTTGGACAATTAATGCACCTGCCTTTAACATTAATAGAAACTATAGGCAGAAATCCTCCTTACAAACAGCAGAAATTGTGGATTTGACAATTCTTCTTGCTCTCTATTCTAGGCTCAGTCTCAGCATACTTGAAATTTACTAGGAGGCGTTTGTTGATATAAAATATTTGCCGACTTTGATCTACTGATGCTAAACTGATCATATGACAGATGGTGCAGAAGTATGAAATGAAACCACCATATGACAATATGAAGGAAATAAGTCTCTTTGCAGAAATATTTATTTGAATGTGTCATAAAAACTGTCAAAAAAAAAATCTCAAAGGGCTTAAATTCAATAGGTAGAAAAGCTGTCAGCAGTGGAGTCCAGCTTCTTGGGTTCAGTGCCAGATAGATGGATCATGTTACTTTGAGCAAGTGACTTAAACTGTAGACTTTAGTTTCTTCATATGATGATGAATGGGATAGCCTTTGGGATTATAGTGACAATTACTGAAATAACATATATACTGCACCCAGGACAATCCCTGGTCTGTATGGGTAACACAATAAAATTTATTATCGTCATCATTGTTGTTTTTATATTATTAATGCATTTGTTGTGTTACGTATAATTTATGTCTACATGCTGTGAAGGTATGGGTAGGCATGCCGATGGAGACGGTGACAGGAAGGAGGAAGAAGAAGCAGAAAATAAATCCCACTTCACTCCCCAACTCTTAACACTCAGTCTTTCTTTTTTCTGTTCATAGTCCTTTCTAGCTCAGCAAATGGAGCCACCATCTACCCAGCTGCTCAAGTCAGTATCTCTGAGCCACTCTCAACATGCCCCTTTCTCTTCCTGGTTGGCCCCACTCACCCACTAGGCAATTCCAATTATGCTAATACCACCACCAACCCTCCCTAGTTTTTTGTAAATTTCCTAACTCTTCTCCTAGCTTTTGCTCCAAGCCCATTCTCTAGTCCATTCTCCATGCAAACCTAGAACTATCTTATTAAAACATAAATCAGATAGTTCTCTTCCCAGCAGAAAACCCTTCAATGACCTCCCATTGTACTTGGAATAAAATCTAACACCTCCGAGGCCTTGCATGATCTGCATCCTAATACCCCCCAATGCCACCTGCTATCACTCATTCCTTCCCTGGATATGTCAGTCATTTGACAAGCCAAGCACCTTCCCACTTCATAGCCTTTGCACATGCCGTTCACTCAGCCTGGGACACTTCCTTTTTTGCACAAATGTCTGATCCCTTCCTGACCGTCAAACCAGAGCTTTTAATCTAACCAGAGTTTCAAGGTCACCTCCTCAGAGAGGCCTTTCCAGCATTCCAACTAAAGCAGCTGACTTCTTCACCTCATTTATTTTCCAGATTGTCATGCCGCCTTCTTAACAGCATGTCAGACAATTTGTAATTATTTTATTTCATTTTTTACTTTTTATTTCTCTGTGCCTCCCAAAGACTGTAGATAAATTGAAGGCTAGAGCCATATCTTTCCTTTAAAGCACTCCTCATGCTTAGTTTATGCATTGTGCTGGGCATAGAGAAGGTGTAAATATTTGTAATGTAAAGATTTAAATAGTAAATATTTGTTGAAAAACATGGGGAATTGAATAATCCAATCTTGTACATTTCCAGAGTTAAAATACATTAGATGTATAATAATTTCTTTTCATTCTTTATTATAAGGTCAGAGATGAAAAATGTGAGATAACACATTTTTATATGTTTATATGTATCCTGAAACAGTTAAAAATAGCTCATTCTATACAGAGTGATTATTTAAGAGTTCTGTTATCTAGAAAGAGGTCATGTTGCAAAGGAATATGTAAATTCAGGCACTTTGCTCATTGAAGTTACTTAATTGACAATTTCAGGGCCAGTTCCATTTTAAAAATCTGTTCAGTGTTAGAGGATACTTTGGTTTGAAACCAACATTATAACCACCTGCTTCATAGGATTCACCCATTTTTGATCAAGGATGATCAAAAACTAGTTTCTTTTTCAGGTGGGTATTTGTCATTTGGGGATTTATCATCTCAGGGGTCCCTGGCTGTTTCTGAATAATTTTGTCAATATATGTAAAACTGACAGGGGTAGATGCTGTGGTGTGTCACCTGGACCCTCGTCTCCAGCTCTGGGAGTGCAGGGAAAGAGAACTGCCTCGTCTGAGGTCATGCCTCATCCCAGGGAAGGTTCTCCTCTGAAAATTGGTCCTGGATGTGTGTGGTGGGGGGACTCCAGCCTCTGGTCTAACAGGGGCAGGACCCAGAGGCGCCACCCCAGCTCCCAAGCTCCGGGGTCAGCTGAGGCCTCTGCTACAACCACGCTGACATTGAGTCCAGCTCCTCCCATGGCCAAAACCTGCTTCATTTACTTCACAAGTGTTGATTCAGAGAGCATTTCCAATGAACTTCGGCACCCAAATCTCCATCTCATGATGGAGACATTGTCTCCTGCTTCAGACACTAAGCTGATTTAGTACCAGTCTTTTCCACTGTCTTCCTTATCCTTGGCTTGAAAGGCTTCATCTCTGGAAAAGATGGACAGGTAGAATCTGCTGCCCAGCTGTCTCCCAACCAAGTAGAATCAGATGACAGGACTGGAAATGGTGAAATGCAGTCTCCTGCTGACCCATCCCCTAGCCTAAGCCACCATGTACCCACCTTGCCTACCTAATGCATTGTTCCAGGGCAGAGAAAAATGTACTAGAGACTATGTTCTCCTAATTAATTAGAAAGCAACTAACCCTAAATATGTACTCCAATATAATTATTTTTAAAATCAGTGCTATGGGGGGGGCGGAAGATGGCGGCGTGAGTAGAGCAGCGGAAATCTCCTCCCAAAACAACATATATCTATGAAAATATAACAAAGACAACCCTTCCTAGAATAAAGACCAGAGGACACAGGACAATATCCAGACGACATCCGCACCTGAGAGAACCCAGCGCCTCGCGAAGGGGGTAAGATACAAGCCCCAGCCCCGCGGGAGCCGAGCGCCCCTCCCCCCAGCTCCTGGCGGGAGAAGAGCAGGCAGAGCGGGAGGGAGACGGAGCCCAGAGCTGCCGAACACCCAGCCCCTGCCATCCGGGCCAGAGTGCAGGGCCCTGGATACTAGGGAAACAGGGTAGCAAGAACAGTGAGCGGGCACTGGAGGCCGGGCGACAGAGGACATAAGAAAAGCGCGCGACCATTTTTTTTTTGCTTTTTTGCTGTTTTGTTTTGACGAGCGCTTTTTGGAAGTCTTAAAGGGATAGGGACCCCAATACTAGGGAAACAGGGCAGAAAGACCGGTGAGCAGAGGCCTGAGGCCGGCACCGGAGAATAAAGAAAAACGAAGGACCACCTTTTTTTTTTTTTAATTAAAAACTTTTTTTTTTTTTAATTAAAAAATTTTTTTTTCTTTTTTTTTTTTTTGGTGGTCATTGTTTTGTTTTGGCGGGTGCTTTTTGGAAGTCTTAAAGGGGCAGGGCGGGTCACTTAATCCACAGGTAGGGAATCCGGGATCTCTGGGCACCCTAACCCCTGGGCTGCAGGGAGCAGGGAGGCCCCTTACGGAGATAAATAGCCTCCCAGCAGCTCCTGCTCCAACGCGACTCCACCATTTTGGAGTAGCTGCCCGAGCTAGGCCACGCCCACAGCAACAGCGGAGATTAACTCCATAGCAGCCGGGCAGGAAGCAGAAACACTGTCTGCACGCAGCTGCGCAGCACAACCGACTAGAGGCCGCTGTCCTCCCAGGAGAGGAGGGCCACAAACCAACAAGAAAGGAACTCCTTCCAGCCGTCACTCGTCCCAGTTCTGCAGACTATTCCTATCACCATGAAAAGGCAAAGCTACAGGCAGACAAAGATCACAGAGACAACACCAGAGAAGGAGACAGTCCTAACCAGTCTTCCTGACAAAGAATTCAAAATAAGAATCATAAACATGCTGACAGAGATGCAGAGAAATACGCAAGAGAAATGGGATGAAGTCCGGAAGGAGATCACAGATGCCAGAAAGGAGATCGCAGAAATGAAACAAACTCTGGAAGGGTTTATAAGCAGAATGGATAGAATGCAAGAGGCCATTGATGGAATTGAAATCAGAGAACAGGAACGCATTGAAGCTGACATAGAGAGAGACAAAAGGATCTCCAGGAATGAAACAATATTAAGAGAACTGTGTGACCAATCTAAAAGGAACAATATCCGTATTATAGGGGACCCAGAAGAAGAAGAGAGAGGAAAAGAGATGGAAAGTATCTTAGAAGAAATAATTGCTGAAAACTTCCCCACACTGGGGGAGGAAGTAATCGAACAGACCACGGAAATACACAGAACCCCGAACAGAAAGGAATCAAGAAGGGCAACTCCAAGACACATAATAATTAAAATGGCAAAGATCAAGGACAAGGAAAGAGTGTTAAAGGCAGCTAGAGAGAAAAAGGTCACCTATAAAGGGAAACCCATCAGGCTAACATCAGATTTCTCAACAGAAACCCTACAGGCCAGAAGAGAATGGCATGATATATTTAATACAATGAAACAGAAGGGCCTTGAACCAAGGATACTGTATCCAGCACGACTATCATTCAAATATGACGGTGGGATTAAACAATTCCCAGACAAACAAAAGCTGAGGGAATTTGCTTTCCACAAACCACCTCTACAGAACATCTTACAGGGACTGCTCTAGATGGGAGCACTCCTAGAAGGAGCACAGCACAAAACACCCAACATATGAAGAATCGAGGAGGAGGAACAAGAAGGGAGAGAAGAAAAGAATCTCCAGACAGTGTATATAACAGCTCAATAAGCGAGCTAAGTTAGGCAGTAAGATACTAAAGAGGCTAACCTTGAACCTTTGGTAACGACGAATTTAAAGCCTGCAATGGCAATAAGTACATATCTTTCAATAGTCACCCTAAACGTTAATGGGTTGAATGCACCAATCAAATGACACAGAGTAACAGAATGGATAAAAAAGCAAGATCCATCTATATGCTGCTTACAAGAAACTCACCTCAAACCCAAAGACATGTACAGACTAAAAGTCAAGGGATGGAAAAACATATTTCAAGCAAACAACAGTGAGAAGAAAGCAGGGGTTGCAGTACTAATATCAGACAAAATAGACTTCAAAACAAAGAAAGTAACAAGAGATAAAGAAGGACACTACATAATGATAAAGGGCTCAGTCCAACAAGAGGATATAACCATTCTAAATATATATGCACCCAACACAGGAGCACCAGCATATGTGAAACAAATACTAACAGAACTAAAGGGGGATATAGACTGCAATGCATTCATTCCAGGAGACTTCAACACACCACTCACCCCAAAGGATAGATCCACTGGGCAGAAAATAAGTAAGGACACGGAAGCACTGAACAACACAGTAGAGCAGATGGACCTAATAGACATCTATAGAACTCTACATCAAAAAGCAGCAGGATATACATTCTTCTCAAGTGCACATGGAACATTCTCCAGAATAGACCACATACTAGGCCACAAAAAGAGCCTCAGAAAATTCCAAAAGATTGAAATCCTACCAACCAACTTTTCAGACCACAAAGGCATAAAACTAGAAATAAACTGTACAAAGAAAGCAAAGAGGCTCACAAACACATGGAGGCTTAACAACACGCTCCTAAATAATCAATGGATCAATGACCAAATCAAAATGGAGATCCAGCAATATATGGAAACAAATGACAACAACAACACTAAGCCCCAACTTCTGTGGGACACAGCAAAAGCAGTCTTAAGAGGAAAGTATATAGCAATCCAAGCGTATTTAAAAAAGGAAGAGCAATCCCAAATGAATGGTCTAATGTCACAATTATCGAAATTGGAAAAAGAAGAACAGATGAGGCCTAAGGTCAGCAGAAGGAGGGACATAATAAAGATCAGAGAAGAAATAAATAAAATTGAGAAGAATAAAACAATAGCAAAAATCAATGAAACCAAGAGCTGGTTCTTCGAGAAAATAAACAAAATAGATAAGCCTCTAGCCAGACTTATTAATAAGAAAAGAGTGTCAACACAAATCAACAGTATCAGAAACGAGAAAGGAAAAATCACGACGGACCCCACGGAAATGCAAAGAATTATTGGAGAATACTATGAAAACCTACATGCTAACAAGCTGGGAAACCTAGGAGAAATGGACAACTTCCTAGAAAAATATAACCTTCCAAGATTGACCCAGGAAGAAACAGAAAATCTAAACAGACCAATTACCAGCAACGAAATTGAAGAGGTAATCAAAAAACTACCAAAGAACAAAACCCCCGGGCCAGATGGATTTACCTCGGAATTCTATCAGACATACAGGGAAGACATAATACCCATTCTCTTTAAAGTTTTCCAAAAAATAGAGGAGGAGGGGATACTCCCAAACTCATTCTATGAAGCTAACATCACCCTAATACCAAAACCAGGCAAAGACCCCACCAAAAAAGAAAACTACAGACCAATATCCCTGATGAACGTAGATGCAAAAATACTCAACAAAATATTAGCAAACCGAATTCAAAAATACATCAAAAGGATCATACACCATGACCAAGTGGGATTCATCCCAGGGATGCAAGGATGGCACAACATTCGAAAGTCCATCAACATCATCCACCACATCAACAAAAAGAAAGACAAAAACCACATGATCATCTCCACAGATGCTGAAAAAGCATTTGACAAAGTTCAACATCCATTCATGTTAAAAACTCTCAGCAAAATGGGAATAGAGGGCAAGTACCTCAACATAATAAAGGCCATCTATGATAAACCCACAGCCAACATTATATTGAACAGCGAGAAGCTGAAAGCATTTCCTCTGAGATCGGACACTAGACAGGGATGCCCACTCTCTCCACTGTTATTTAACATAGTACTGGAGGTCCTAGCCGCGGCAATCAGACAAAATAAAGAAATACAAGGAATCCAGATTGGTAAAGAAGAAGTTAAACTGTCACTATTTGCAGATGACATGATACTGTACATAAAAAACCCTAAAGACTCCACCCCAAAACTACTAGAACTGATATCGGAATACAGCAAAGTTGCAGGATACAAAATCAACACACAGAAATCTGTGGCTTTCCTATATACTAACAATGAACCAACAGAAAGAGAAATCAGGAAAACAACTCCATTCACAATTGCATCAAAAAAAATAAAATACCTAGGAATAAACCTAACCAAAGAAATGAAAGACTTATACTCTGAAAACTACAAGTCACTCTTAAGAGAAATTAAAGGGGACACTAACAGATGGAAACTCATCCCATGCTCGTGGCTAGGAAGAATTAATATCGTCAAAATGGCCATCCTGCCCAAAGCAATATACAGATTTGATGCAATCCCTATGAAACTACCAGCAACATTCTTCAATGAACTGGAACAAATAATTCAAAAATTCATATGGAAACACCAAAGACCACGAATAGCCAAAGCAATCCTGAGAAAGAAGAATAAAGTAGGGGGGATCTCACTCCCCAACTTCAAGCTCTACTATAAAGCCATAGTAATCAAGACAATTTGGTACTGGCACAGGAGCAGAGCCACAGACCAATGGAACAGACTAGAGAATCCAGACATTAACCCAGGCATATATGGTCAATTAATATTTGATAAAGGAGCCATGGACATACAATGGCGAAATGACAGTCTCTTCAACAGGTGCTGCTTGCAAAACTGGACAGCTACATGTAGGAGAATGAAACTGGACCATTGTCTAACCCCATATACAAAAGTAAACTCAAAATGGATCAAAGACCTGAATGTAAGTCATGAAACCATTAAACTCTTGGAAGAAAACATAGGCAAAAACCTCTTAGACATAAACATGAGTGACCTCTTCTTGAACATATCTCCCCAGGCAAGGAAAACAACAGAAAAAATGAATAAGTGGGACTATATTAAGCTGAAAAGCTTCTGTACAGCAAAAGACACCATCAATAGAACAAGAAGGATCCCTACCGTATGGGAGAATATATTTGAAAATGACACATCTGATAAAGGCTTGACGTCCAGAATATATAAAGATCTCTGTCGCCTCAACAAACAAAAAACAAATAACCCAATTAAAAAATGGGCAGAGGAACTGAACAGACAGTTCTCCAAAAAAGAAATACAGATGGCCAACAGACACATGAAAAGATGCTCCACATCGCTAATTATCAGAGAAATGCAAATTAAAACTACAATGAGGTATCACCTCACACCAGTAAGGATGGCCGCCATCCAAAAGACAAACAACAACAAATGTTGGCGAGGCTGTGGAGAAAGGGGAACCCTCCTACACTGCTGGTGGGAATGTAAGTTAGTTCAACCATTGTGGAAAGCAGTATGGAGGTATATCAAAATGCTCAAAACAGACTTACCATTTGACCCAGGAATTCCACTCCTAGGAATTTACCCTAAGAACGCAGCAATCAAGTTTGAGAAAGACAGATGCACCCCTATGTTTATTGCAGCACTATTTACAATAGCCAAGAATTGGAAGCAACCTAAATGTCCATCAATAGATGAATGGATAAAGAAGATGTGGTACATATACACAATGGAATACTACTCAGCCATAAGAAAAGGGCAAATCCAACCATTTGCAGCAACATGGATGGAGCTGGAGGGTATTATGCTCAGTGAAACAAGCCAAGCGGAGAAAGAGAAATACCAAATGATTTCACTTATCTGTGGAATATAAGAACAAAGGAAAAACTGAAGGAACAAAACAGCAGCAGAATCACAGAACTCAAGAATGGACTAACAGGTACCAAAGGGAAAGGGACTGGGGAGGATGGGTGGGTAGGGAGGGATAAGGGGGGGAGAAGTATGGGGGTATTAAGATTAACATGCATGGGAGGGGGTAGGAGAAAAGGGAGGGCTGTACAACACAGAGAAGGCAAGTAGTGATTCGACATTTTGCTATGCTGATGGACAGTGACTGTAAAGGGGTTTATAGGGGAGACCTGGTATAGGGGAGAGCCTAGTAAACATAATATTCATCATGTAAGTGTAGATTAGTGATAGGAAAAAAAAAAGTGCAGTTCCTGTGTGGTAACCTCCAACGAGTTCTACACAAGGGTATAAAGGGCATATAAAAGTGTAGGCAAAGGGTCTGTTTGTGTTTATACAGAGGATCAAAGCCTAATTGGGCTACCCCGAAAATGAACTAAGATATGATATGAAAACGAACTTCCAACATCAGCACTCTCTGGAAGACTCACGCCAGAAGATGATCATCAAAAAACCCCAACAAAGATCCACGCACTGCTACAGCTGTAGATGCACTCATCCCACCAGTTCCTGGACTTGCCATGGGAATGAGGAAGGAGATATCTAAGCTGGCCTGTGCATACAGTAAAACAGCAAATTTGACTGGATCTATACTGTTGGAACTCAACCAAGAATTTGGAGAAGTGCCAATTGTAGCGCTCCAAAGTCTTACAACTACAGACTAGTTACTGTTAAAAGAACATATGGGATGTGAACAGTCCCCAGGAATGGGTTGTTTTAATTTGTCTGATTTCTCTCAGACTGTTCAAGTTCAGTTGGACAATATCCACCATATCATAGATAAGTTTTCACAAATGCCTAAGGTGCCTAACTGGTTTTCTTGGTTTCACTGCAGATGGCTGGTAATTACAGATATGCTTTGGTTACGTAACTATACTCCTATTATGTTAATGTGTGTGCGCAATTTAAGTAGTGGTTTAAAACCTATACATGCTGAAGTTACTCTACAAGAAGATATATCAAAGAAATAATCAATCTTCCCATGTTTTCTTCTGCCTGCTACTTCTATAGCTTTTCTTCTTCCTTCCTAATTACAACCCTTAAATAGAATTCGTGCCTCATATCAAATTTACCGAGTATCATAATTCTTCCAAGTGGTAAAGATACCTCAAGACAAATGCTGGGCATAGAAGCCACAGGGCATAAATATGCAAAGAAGTAAAAAGCTAACTTTTTCAAACAATAAGGCTTCTCTCTCACTTACCAACTTCACATTTCCCTGTATGGCCCCGGAAGATGACTGGTTAGCC
Source organism: Manis pentadactyla (assembly GCF_030020395.1). NCBI lineage: Eukaryota > Metazoa > Chordata > Mammalia > Pholidota > Manidae > Manis > Manis pentadactyla. The sequence goes on from NC_080021.1 coordinate 105,979,377, forward strand.
AGAGACGGGTAAGATTCCTCAAGGGAGGAACAACCTAAGACAGGCACAGTCGCAGGGGGGCCATCAGTTGAGAAATTGGGGATCAACAGAGGTGAGGCTTAGAACCTCACCCCCCCGTTCTGAGAGAAATCTTCTGCATACGTGGATATTTTATTGCCCTGGTCTAGCTTGGATTAACACATAGTCTACAGGCACACACCTGATCATCTACATTTGCTCTCTTACAACACTAAACTATGTTTTCTACCTTTATCTTGTATCTACCTACCACTTCAGCATTTTATTAAAAATAATAATAATAAAGAGAGAAATGTGGTATCCACATATAAATCAAGTATAAAAACCAAATGAGTATTCATATTTGAACTGACTGTTTAGAGTTCATAATGCATGAGCAAAACCGAAAGTTTCTGTGATGACTGCCCTTGTACTGTTCACTATGTAACTTATTCATTATGTAAGAATTTGTTCTACATGTAAAAACTTGTTTGTTCTGCCTCAGAAGATTGGAGACTGACAAAAATTAGGCTTGGGGTGGATTAATGATTGTGCATTGAGCATTGACTCCCCTATACAGAATTTTATTGTCGTTAACAACCATTTGATCAATAAATATGAGAGATACCCTCACAAAAAAAAAAAAAAAAAGGACAGACCTCCAATGGTAAAATAAATAAGTAACCGGGATGTAATGTATAGCATAAGGAATATAGTCAAGATATTGTAACAGCTTGGTAGGGTGATAGCTGGAACCTAGAATTATGTATATAAATGTTCTACCACTGTGTTGTACACTTGAAACTCATGTAATGTAATACTGTGTGTCAACTACCCTTCAATAAAAAATAATTATTAAAAAAAAAAAAAATCAGTGCTATGAGCAGAATTGTCTCCCCCTGAAATCCATATGCTAAAATCCTAACCTCTGGTACCTCAGAATATGGCTGTATTTGGAGAGAGGGTCTTTAAAGAGACAACTAAGGTTAAATGAGGTCATTTGAGTAAACCCTTATCGAATGTGACTGGTGTCCTTACAAAGGAGGAAATTAGGACACAGATTCCTACAAAGGAAAGACCATGTGAGGCCATAGGGAGAAGACAGCCATCTACAAGGAGAGAGGCCTCAGGAGAAATAAACCCCACTGACATCCTGATCTCAAATTTCTAGCCTCTGAAACTGTGAGAAAGTGAATTTCTGCTGTGTAAACCATTTAGTCTGTGGTACTTGGTTACGGCAGCCCCAGCACTCTAATACAGCATGCCATTGTAAAACCTGTGGACTGCAAAGCCTGCTTCATGTCCTCTCAATGCACTGGGCACAGCTAAGGGCCCAGAGGTATCTGTGGGAGGGCTCCGGAATGTATGGCTATGTGCATTCTTCATCCCTTGCTTTGCCCCATATTTGTGACCCTGTCTTTATTTCTGCTTGATGTGGGTCCCTCTAGACCATGGGATTTATAAGACCACATGGTTTTATAGTGTTTCCTCCCGCCCAACCTTGCATCTGTATACATCTTCTTTTATTTTGATGCTGTTTGGCTGATTCCTTATCCTGTAGCACAAAACCCAGACCCCAGGAGGCTCTCTTGGCCACCTTCCAGTCATCTAGCCTTTCCTGCAGGAACACATAGGGCTGAATGCCACAGGAGCGTCATGCAGCTCAGAGGGCCTGAGTTACTGACTGGGTGTTAATCACATTGGTTTTTATCGCGTTTGCTCCTTGTGGCGGTGACGACAGCGATACGTACACAGACCTGGTTCACTTCAGTTCTTTATTGTTGCTCGAAGGTCGGAAGGTCGGGAGAAGGTGAGTGAGAAGAAGCAACAGCCGGAGAGAGCGAGTGAGAGGAAGAATGAGAGGAGAGAGACTCTCCTTCTCTTTCCTGCTTATGCCTTATATAAAGGAAGCTGGCCTATGGTGATCAAGATCATGCGTGACCTTTAAGCTGATTGGTAGCATGCCTTCTGCATGAGTTGAGCACGAGCGCGGAAGCATGGGGCAAGCCTATAGGAGCAACTTCCTTATGCTAATGCCACCAAACCAGGAAGGGTGGCGCCCAGGAAGCGGGCGCCATCTTAGGGCGTTGGTCAGCTACAGTGGAAGGGCGGTGTTCAGCCATAGTGGGACTCAGCCTCGGCCATAGGCCGGCCCCTACATCTCCCCATTTTTTGTTTTTTAACACAATCAGACTCGGGGACCATGCCTGTCTTAGGTTGTCAGGGAGGCGCAGCATCCTTACCCGTCATAGGGCAACAGACAGCTAAGGTCTGCGCCCTGTCTTAGGTTGGTATGCGTACCTCCTAATCTTACCCGTCTTTGACTACTGGTCCAACATATTGAGCCACACCCTAGGGGAGATGCCTTCCTCTATAGCTGCCATGGCCTGCACCAGAGCCATCCGCACTTCCCGATGTTGCCGTTGCATGGAACAGACTTTTCTCCCAAGTAGGAGAAGACCTACAAGGAGTAATATACCCATAACACCCATGCCTGACCAGGCTTTGGTGGCATTTAGCACGGCTTCAGCAAACTGAGCTACAGACAGCGCCTCTACCTTTTGGGAACTAACATTCAATATTTCTAGCCACAGCTGAGTGGTGAGCACGTCAAACTCACTGGACCAATTGATGGATAACATCTTGCCTAGTTCCCTGGACAGATTGGCAGCTTTAGAGAGGTTATGAAAAGGAATGCCAGTAACACATAGAGCTGTCAAAGGGCAGATATGGGAGATTAAGTGTACTATTGGTAGAGAAAAAGGAGGGAAAGGTATGTGCAGTTTCAGTCACCAGGAGTGGTAGAGGCCAAGCCTTCACCAGACCCCATAGTTCTCTGGGTTCCGCTATCGCCTGCTGAAGGATCAGTAGCAGGATCAGCATCAGTGGGGTCGGCATCTCACACTTCCGGTTCTGGTCTTGCCACTCTCCGTGTCAGGCGTTCAGGCACCCAGATGGGATTGTTTTGGTCCTGTGGGAAAACACAGACAGAGCCTCGGTTCCAGATTAACACTGGATCCGGGCCTTTCCATGATCCTTCCAATACATCCTTCCACATAACTGCGGGCATGTCTTTAGGCCTGGAACAGCGATTATGCCGCTCTGCTGCACTGTGGCCATCTTTGTCCAATGTCAAAAAATTTAAAATGAATAATATGATGTTAAGTTTGTCTCTGGGGGATCTGAAGTCTGCCCCTATTCCCCCTTTTTGTTTATAGAGAGCATTTTTAAGGGTCAGGTTGGTGCGCTCTACCACACCTTGCCCTTGAGGGTTGTAGGGAATACCTGTGGTATGGGTGATATCCATTACCCTTAAAAATCTAAGAAAGGATTGGGATGTGTACGCTGGTCCATTATCAGTTTTTACATGCTTGGGCTTTCCCCAGGCCGAAAACGCCTGAAGGCAGTGAGTTATGACATCTCTAGTTTTTTCCCCTGTATGGCAAGAGGCAAAAATGATGCCTGAGCAGGTGTCAAAAGACACATGAATATATTTCATCTTGCCAAACTCTGGAATATGAGTGACATCCATTTGCCAAATGTGATTGGGTAGTAGTCCCTTTGGATTGACTCCCTCTGAAACGGTGGGTAAGAGTGTAACACACCATTTACAACTTACTACTATGGCTCTAGCTTGGTCTCTAGTAATATTATATTTTAAGCAAAGGGTGTTTGAATTCACATGAAATTGTTTGTGAAATTGTGTGGCTTGTTCTACATGGTCAAATATCACTGAGATGTTAGACTCACGGGTCAGGGCATCGGCACGTCTGTTTCCCTCAGCAATGGGTCCTGGGAGGGAAGTGTGGGCTCTTACATGTCCAATAAAGAAAGGTGTTGATCGATCCCAGATCAGTTGTTGTAGCTTTCTAAAAATACTGGCAACGGGGGAAGACTGGCTAATATAACTTACATTCTCTAAGATGGACACAGCATTCACTACATACTGACTATCTGCTAGAAGGTTAAAAGGTTCCTGTGAGAAAAGTGTAAAGGCTTGTGCTACAGCCAACAGCTCTGTTTGTTGGGCTGAAGTGGTTGGAAAACTGAATGTCCAAGATTGGTCACCAGTGACCACAGTCCCGATGCCATTCTTTGACCCATCAGTGAACACCACCTTAGCCTTGGGTATGGGATTATCTCTTGTGTTTTTAGGAAAGATGACGGGATTAGAGAGGCAGAACTGTAGCCAAGGATGTTTTGGGTAGTGGTTGTCAAAGGAAGCATTGGTGATGGTGTAAGCAACAGCCCATGCATCACAGCATGCAGTAAGACATTCAATCTGCTCAGCAGTATAAGGTGTTATTATTATGTTTGGGGGAATCCCAAATGTTTTTATAGCTGTCCTGATTCCCTTGATGATCAAATCAGCTATACTCTGAGGATACCATCTTAATGTTTTTCCTGGAGAGTGGGCCAGATATACCCAGAGAATTGGCCCTTCCTGCCAAAGTACCCCTGTTGGGCTATTATTACTGGGTATCACTATAAGGAATAGCAATTTGCCATAGTCTATTCTATCTACCTGGGCAAGCTGCAAGCGGGATTGGACTAGGCTCAAGGCATCCTTGGCTCGCTTACTGAGACAGCGCGGAGATGATTAATCAGAATCGCCCTTCAGTGTCTCATATAATGGACTGAGCTCTTCATCTGTAAGCTTTAGGAATGGCCTTACCCAATTTATATTTCCAAGGAGTTTTTGAAAATCATTGAGGGTGCTTAGATGATCTGTTCTTATGATCACTTTTAATGGTCTAACAATAGTATCTTCCAATTTTATTCCTAAATGCTGTTTGGTACAAGTTACCTGTACCTTTTCTGGTGCTAGTTCTAAGCCCCATTGTTTAAAATGTTCTTGCAAGAAGCAGAGGCCTTCTTCTACTACACTGTTCCTTTCATGACATAAGAGAATATCATCCATATAATGATAGATAATCACTTCAGGGAACCTTTTTCTAACTTCTGCCAGGGCCTTATGTACAAACAATTGGCACATAGTAGGGCTATTCGCCATGCCTTGTGGCAACACCTTCCATTCATACCGCTCATCTGGGTGACCATGATTGACGGCTGGTACCGTGAAGGCGAACCTTTTACAATCCTCAGGATGAAGAGGGATGGAAAAGAAACAATCTTTGATTTCTATTACAATGGTCTTCCAATCTTTTGGCAGGGCCATAGGCAATGGTAAACCTAATTGTACTGATCCCATGAGAATCATCTGATTATTTACAGCTCTTAGATCATGCAGCAATCTCCATTTAACTGATTTCTTTCTTATGACAAATATGGGTGTATTCCATGGGGAAGTAGAACTTTGAAGATGCCCTGCGGCAATTTGCTCTTGCACTAATGTGTGGGCTGCTTCCCTTTTCTCTTTAGTAAGGGGCCACTGAGGAACCCACATGGGCTCCTCTGATCGCCATTGTATTTTTAGTTCTTGTCTGTCCTCAATGGCCCCGAGGAAAAACCCAGTCCTGGGCCTCCAATCCTACTGTGTACCACTCCTGAGAGCGGGATGGGTGTCTCTCTGCCAGTCAAGTTTTTTCCTATGCCTCCGGTCCCTGTATGGCCCTGCTTCCTCATAATGGACTTTGCCTGATTACTATAGAAGGTTTCTGTTGTTACTTTAAGATTCATCTGGGTCAGTATGTCTCTTCCCCAGAGAGACACCGGTATGCTCAGCACATAAGGTTGAACTACTCCCTCATGCCCTTCCGGATCTTTCCAGGGGAGTGTGGCAGCACTACATAATGGGGCTTGAGCTATGCCCAGCCCTCTTAGAGTCTGAGCAGCTCGGTTTAGAGGCCAATCTTTAGGCCACTCAGCTTCCCTTATAATGCTGCGATCTGCCCCTGTGTCTAATAGTCCTAAGAAGTTCCTATCTCTAATCTTCAGGACAAGCATAGGCCTGTCTCCCAGCTCCATTGTGAAACAGGTCAGAGGGGCCCCAGATGATCCAAATCCTGATTGACCTCTTTTCATGTTTTTATGTCCATATTGTCTATGCTTACTAGGAAGCATAAGAATTTGAGCAATGCGGTCTCCAGAATTGATGGCTGTAATGCCTCTTGGGGAGGAGACCATAATCTTTACTACTCCCTCATAATCTGGGTCAATAACTCCTGGGTGTACTATCAATCCTGCTTTGGTTGTGGAACTCCGGCCCAATAGGAGTCCCACTGTATCCTTAGGTAATGGACCTTTAAAGTCTGACTCTACTAACTGGACTCCCAACTCGGGAGTCAGTACGAGTCTGGTGGTGGCACGGATGTCCACTCCTGCGCTCCCTGAGGTGGCTCTCCTTGGTTCTTCAACTCCAAGCTAGATCCTTGATCTGTCAGATGAAAATGTGTCCTGGGAATTTGTTGGATCACCCCATACGTTTGAGGGCCCTGAGGTGGGGGGCCCGGCCTCCCGTTTTTTGCCTGCTGTGGGGGTAGTGGGCGTCCCTCCACATCTACTACTGATCTGCACTCTCTTGCCCAATGGTTTCCTTTTCTACATCTGGGACATAATCTAGGTTGTGGTTTGATGTTGGTCACACTGGCTCCTCCTCCGCCTAATTTTGGCCAATCTCGCTTTAAATGACCCATCTGCTTGCAATGGAAGCATGCCCCGGGAGGGGTACCCCTGCTACGCGCCTGTTGCAGTCCCTGAGTTATGGCTGTGGCTATCACTTGTCCTTGCACTACACTATCATTGATGTCTCGGCAAACTTTGAGGTACACATTTAAATCTTTATTTTTCCAAGGACTGATAGCTTCTTTACACTATTTATTTGCTTGTGCATAGGCCAACTGTTTTACTAGGGGCATGGCTGTGTCAGCATCTCCAAATATACGGCCTACGGTTTGCATCAGTCTCGTCAAGAAATCTGCGTAAGGCTCATTTGATCCTTGGAGTACTCTGGATAGTTGACCCTGTAAATCACCAGAGCCCTGGAGTGTTTTCCAGGCCTTGACAGCTGCTGTAGCTATTTGCATATACACTGCAGGTGGGTAATTTATCTGATTATGCTGTCCTAAGTAAGGTCCTGTGCCCATCAGCATCTCTAGGTTCCACTGATTGTTCCCTGCGGCAGCATTGTGCCGGGCAGTGTCTTGTGAAAGCTCTGCCCACGCAGTTTTGAATAGCAGGTACTGACCTCCAGTAAGGCATGCTCTGGCTACATTAGCCCAATCATCTGGTGTTAGATTCTGAGTGGCTAATGACTCCACTATGGCCACAGTGAACGCTGCTTGCACTCCATAGGTGGTGGCAGCGTCCTTTAGGCTTTTTACAAGCTTAAAATCTAGGGCTTGATGGTATCTTTGCTGGGTGTTTGGATCTTCTATTACTGGGAAGGCTGCATTCCCCTCCATGGTTAGCCATTCCCTCCATCTATTCTTGCCCAATTTTTCTTGGCACCCCTGGCCACCACAACATGAGTAACTCTGGTAAGGGGGTGGCTCTGCTCTATAGGTTGGAGAGCAAAATGGATGATTTGGGGTGGTTGGCACAATCTCTTCTACCTTACTGCTCTTATTGGGGAGAGGGGCCGAACTAGTCTCTCCTTCCTCTCTGCTTATTCTCAGTTGGCTCAGTGAGGGGTACAATGTGGGCCGATGTCCTCTCTGAGCAGCCCTAGCCTCTAACTCTTCTCCTGATAATTCTTGGTCCTCTTCCTCATCAGAGGACCCCCCCTGTGTAGATCCTCTTTCAGATGCTCTCGCAGAGGCTCTTTCTTCTTTCACTTCCTCAGGAACCTCCTCTCCTTCCCTTATGGCCTCTCTACAACTAGGTTTATTCTCCTTTAGGCAGCTCCTAACCAGCCCCCATATGGGAAGCGTCCCAGCCGGGAGCGGCTCCCTGCGATCTGCGTTGCGCAGATCCTCGCCTAACCTTTCCCACACGGGGGTAGTGATTCTTCCTTCATCTAGGAACCACGGAGCATGCTTCTCTACTGTGTGGAGGAAAGCCCTTGTGGTTTTTGTTTTTAATGGTGTTCCGTTGGCCCTCAGGAGTGCTCTCAAAGGCTCTTCTGCTCTCAGTCTAGACCCTTCAGACCCCATGTTAATAGTGAAGAGATTAAGATATACTCCTGATGTCTATAGGTAGGGGGTACTCTTATCACTAATTTACATTCGTCGCTATCCTGCGAACTTTCACTGGCGCCCTTACTTCATCTAACATACTTAGCAACAACAAACACAGTAATAAGCACAAGGATGAACAAGACGAACAGACAGAATAGAAATCCCCACCTCGGCTGCTTACTTTCGTTTTGCTTGTTGATCCACTCACCCTCCTCTTTCGAGGTGCCCTCCCGAATGATCCTTCCGAATGGAGTCCACTGGTACTGCTTCAGGGTAAGAAGCTCTATGGCGTCCGCGTCCGCCAGTTTCTCCTCTGGGTGGTTGGAGAAAAACTCCCGGGTTTCGGCACCAGATATCACGTTCGCTCCTTGTGGCGGTGACGACAGCGATACGTACACAGACCTGGTTCACTTCAGTTCTTTATTGTTGCTCGGAAGGTCGGGAGAAGGTGAATGAGAAGAAGCAACAGCCGGAGAGAGCGAGTGAGAGGAAGAATGAGAGGAGAGAGACTCTCCTTCTCTTTCCTGCTTATGCCTTATATAAAGGAAGCTGGCGTATGGTGATCAAGATCATGCGTGACCTTTAAGCTGATTGGTAGCATGCCTTCTGCATGAGTTAAGCACGAGCGCGGAAGCATGGGGCAAGCCTATAGGAGCAACTTCCTTATGCTAATGCCACCAAACCAGGAAGGGTGGCGCCCAGGAAGCGGGCGCCATCTTAGGGCGTTGGTCAGCTACAGTGGAAGGGCGGTGTTCAGCCATAGTGGGACTCAGCCTCGGCCGTAGGCCGGCCCCTACAGGTTTTATCTTGACTTCCCATCTAGAGATTCAGGTATTAGATCTTATGGATAGCCTAGTGCCACTTAGATATAAGGTCTTTGACTATAGTGTTTCAAAGAATTTAATTAAGGGAAGGAAAAGTTAATGAGTATATATTCCAGAAGCGAATATCATTGTGACAATACCCATTTTCCCAGGCAGCCATTTGTGTGACACTTTAGAGTCTCCATCCAGTCTTCTCCCAGCACTGTGATGGTCAAATCATCTCAGATGATGGCCTTCTAGCACTATCAAGCCACTGTTATCCCACACCTGGGCCACCACATATGGTTATGAGCCCCAGGGACCTAGACTGTGTGGTGGTCTATGGCAGAAGGGACACCTCTGGTTTCTTGTGCCATTTGTGCTTCCCAGGCACCAACTGTGTGCTGCCTGCATGACAACTCAGCTTCTGGTGTCGGAGCTGTTTGGTTGCTTCACTGACAGCTTCCATCCTTGCCCTTGGGTTCAGTCAAGGCCCAGGGATGTAGCTGAGTGACAGCTTCTGGTCTGTGCTCCTGTCTGATGACTAAGGCTTTGTTTCTGGGTCAAGCTTGTCACGACTCCTTTCCCCCTCAGGGAAGCTCTCTCTTCATTCACTTCTCAGTCCCTGGTGTGAAGAGACGTCTACTAGGTGGTCCTGCTGGCTCTTCGAGCAGGCCTGAGGGCTGCCTGCTGGCTTCAGGACATGCCAGGGGCATCCTCTCTCCAGCACCTCTACCCACAGCCCTCTCACATAAGTCTATGGAGAGCGGACTACAGATGAAAATAAACAAAACACAGTTGTTCATTTAGGGACACGCAGAAATGCTGGCTGTATCCCCCTCTGAGTATTCTATGTTGCTCTTGTCCCACTTGTCTGGTCTGAGAGAGGATGTCCAACTGTTGTACTAGTATTATTGCAGATAATTCTATTGCCTCTACTAGTTTACTAGAGAATGGCCATGACACGTCCTAGTTCTGTCACCTCAGTGCCCCGTGCCTGTAGATTTCCTGTCAGCTGAGTCTTCTGTGAAAAACCAGTGCTCTGTCCTGGTTCCTTCCCGAATCCTCTCGGTGCGCCTCCATCAGGCAAAGACTTTGAGAGCATTTTCGGTGACAGTAGTCTCCTCCTGCTGAGGCCAAAGGGAACACTCCTCGATGTTTTAGTTTTAAAAGCTCATGTCTGATTTGACATGGAAATAGATGGAGTAAAAATATGATGTGTAAACGGCATTAGATTTTGGATCAGGGAGGGAATTATCTCATACAGGGTCATTCGAGAGTTTTCTGTAACCAAGATCATCTGCTGGCCAGAAATGACTTTGTTAAATAAAATCTTCCTTGAAATAAGTGATGTTTTCTATTTTTACTGTATGTAAATCTGAAGTGCTACTATTAATAAAACAAGAGGTTAAAACTAAAGTGCAGTAGGGTTTTTGTTCATTTCTTGGCTGTTTTTTTTCCATCTGGAAAAGGACATGCAAATCCAGCTTTCTTAAGGACTTAGGAAAGGTGAAGACAGGTAAAAAAGAGTTAATTCTTCTACTAATGTGGAAGCAATGGCCCGTAACATTGTCATTGTGCCTTCATCCCACTGAGGGGTGCATATGATCTGGTGGAGAAACTGCTCAGGGGATCAGCCTAGGGGCAGCTACCCAAGGCCTGCTATGACCTGGGTTTCCTTGGGAATCATTCTTTCTGAAATGCACTAATAACCTTGAATAATACTAAGCCTTGCATGGGGTCACAGTTAAACACCAGAGTCAAAAGCAGAGCTAGAGGGCATAGAGGATGCAAACCTGAGAAAACACTGGGAGAAGAGGCTTCTTTTTCTGTGGATAAATTCCACAAACATAATGTTGTGAAGCAATCTGAAAGTGCATTCTATATGATTTCCTTATCAAGTTAAAAAAAAAGTTGAAAAATTTGGAAAAGTGGGCTTCATTCGAATGCAGTAAACTAAAGTAGTCTTGATCAACCCCAATTCAGGATAGTGGTTTTGAGCTGGGGAGTGGGGCAGCGGCCAGTTAGTGATAAATAATCCAGAGTAGAACCTGCATCTTGAGGTTGCATCATCTTAAAAAATTATATGTGTTTATACACACACACACGCACACACACACACACACACACATTTTTTTATGGTGTACTTAAATGACTAAAGGGATTTAGAACTCAAATAACTGCATTTCAACGCTGGTTCAGGATAAGCTCCCCATAGAATTGTTAGAAGGAAATAAATAGGAGACTGTAAGAAAGCCCTTAACTATAAATCGCCCTAAATGACAGCTTTTAAGTTTTCTATTATGCTGTTCAACCTGAAAGACAAATATTAATGATGAAGCAGGAGCCATTTCACCTACTTCTTTTCTATTCACAGGGTAATGTAACACAGTGCTCAACACATATGGGTAATATTAACAGAGGTGAAATAAATACTTGCTCATTGAGAACAACCATGATATCAGTAGGATAAGAAAACATTTAAAGGAAAAATATGAGTAAAAATGAAAGAAGAGGAAAAAAGAAATGAGGAATCAAGGGTTGTGTAGGTGGTTTGCTCATGAAAATGTCTGGTATCTGATCAGATTAATTTTGCCTTGCTCAGATTCTCATTCACTAGTAGATTTAATATCACACATCTTGAAGTCAGACAGCCACTGGCACAAAAATGATTTTGAAAAAGGTGGCCTGTGGAATCCTGGATCAAAATGTCAAGTATAATTATTTCTTGTATTTACTCTCAGAAAGACTCAGAGGATCAGATACTAAATGTGCAACCTGTTTAAGAATCAGGAGGATAGTTCATAATCAGAGAGGGAGAAATAATATGTCACTCAGATAAACATACACTGTCTATAAGTGATAATATACATGCGGCTCTCATATTGGATTGTTATGATCTGCAGCACCTTCTTGACGTTCTCTAGTGGGAGCAGTAATCAACTTAGCTGGGCAGTCTTATTTGAACTTTAACGTTTCTGTTATTTTTTGTGCGTCACCCCACAGGGGGGCCATAAATGTCCTGACTGTAGGCTTTTCCTAACTGACACAGAAGGAAACCTGGGGATCCCAGATCAATCACGAGCCTGAGGTGACAATTTGATGATGGAGGTAGCACTTGGGCACACACCTTCTGAGTCAGCCTCCGTCTTGCTGCTAGATTTGCTCTGCCTCTGCACAGCCTGTGGTTTGGGCTAAGAACAACCATTTGTATGATCAAAGCTGACTTCTTAGGTTAAGACACCCTCTGAAAACTAATCAGCCTAGTATTGGAGGAAGCTCTGGCTGCTTCTAGGAAAGGGCCTGAAACTAGGGGTTGCTAGCCTTGGCTTAGCAGGGGAAAAAATGACCCAATCAGAAATGGTGGGGTCACTTGCATTAATTTTCTTGCCTCCCTTCTCTCCCCAGACTGGATTCCCCAGCCAGGTGTCCTCAGTATGCCTGTCACCATCCCTCAGTGGCTTCTTCCTGCAGCTATCTGCCCTTTTCACCTTGTCAGTTCCCTTTCTTCAGTTGCCAGCTATTGCAGGAGAAGAGATTTTTGCTCCAGTGATTGAGTTTATTTCAGCGACTTCCCCACCACACTTCCTCATGGGTACCCAGCAATGCCACTACTCTTCCCCTGTAGCTTCGTGATATAAATTCCTTCTCTCCTCCAGGACATCCGGCTCCGCCCCCAATTGCACACATACACGCTCTCAGGATGTAGTCCTGCTCTGCTCCACAGCACTGGCTCACTTTCACTTTACATTCATCTCTCCAATTCAGAATCTTTCTATGTCCTTACTCCCTAGGTCTTCTTTTATTTACATTCCCCAAGGTGAACTTTGTTGGTAGCCGCACCTACCGCACCCTGAAAATGGCACCCTCTTTAAGAGGAAGTCCCTGCATAAGGGAGAAAAACAACTTGTGCAACAAAAACCCATGCAAATTGAGTCTGAGCATATGAACCAATCAGGCCAAAGTGTCATGCTAATTAAGGCTTATGCAACAGCACCCACCAATCAGCGTAGAGCATGAGGCCTATATAAGCAGACCCTCTCTTCCCATCTGGGTCCTGCCCGACACATTTGTTTCACAAAGAGCTGAAGAGTAAAGCTTTCTGCAGAAGAATCCTGCTGTTGTTGCGTGCTGTTCTTGCCGGCGAGGACGGGGCGCGCGACAAGTGGTGCCGAAACCCGGGAACCAGAACATCACCGGCACAGGGAGGACCCTTCAGACATCTGCAGAGGATTCAGAACTGCAGGACAGAAGAAAGCCCGGAGAGGTAAGTTCCGAGAGACGCGCTTTTAAGGGTGGTGGCTGATGGTTCTCTGTAAATAAAGAGGCACCATGGGAAACGCACCATCGTTAGTCTCAGCACTACAGGCAGTTCTCAAAGAGCGAAATTTGAAGGTCTCTGCCAAAGTTTTAGGATCATTTGTAAAAGAAGTAGACCGTGTTGCCCCCTGGTTTATCTGTTCAGGGTCCCTCTCCATCCCGAGCTGGGACAAGTTAGGGAAAGATCTTGATAGAGAGGAAGAAGAAGGACGCTTGAGGGGAGGCGCTAGACCATTGTGGAAACTGATTAGAGCTTGCCTGCAGGATGAAAAGTGTGAAAAGGTGATAAAGGCAGGTCAGAGAGCCTTGTCAGACATCCAAGAAAGTATGTCAGAAACGGAACGGGAGACAGAGCTAGCTCGCGGCCGAAAAAGGGCCGCTAAAACGAAAGTTAAAAAGCCCCAGAGTGAGGGAGAGAGCCCATCTAGGGCAAAAGCGAAAGAGCCCCGAGAAGCAGGTGACGACCGCCTCAGAGAAAATAGCAAATACCCCTGGAAAGAGTTGAGGGAACTACAACTTTCCAATAGGGAATCAGAAGATGAACTAATGTCCTCGGAAGAGGAGGAGGAGACTAGAACCGTGAAGTGCGGAAGTAAGGGAACCAGCAAGGCTGAAAGGCAGACCAAAGAGAAAATGAAAGCAGGGTGCTCTCCGTCGCCCACTGCTCCGCCACCTTATGTGAGCGGTACACATACTTTCTGTCACCCAGATACCATACAAGCAATTAAGCAAATGTTCCCTGTGTTTGAAGACAACGGGGTACGCTCCCACCAGCCCCTGAGCCATAAACAAAGATCTAGCAGAGTCCGTTAGGGCTTACGGAGTCAGTGCTAACTACACCTTAGCGCAGATTGAAAGGTTGACAGAGACAGCTATGACACCTACAGATTGGCAGTATGTAACTAAAGCATGCCTTACTAGTATGGGACAATATATAGAGTGGAAAGCATTGTGGCATGATATCAGCATGACCCAGGCACGTGCAAACGCTGCCGAAGGGCAACCCGCGTGGTCGTATGATATGTTGACAGGCCAGGGACAGTGGGTGGCCAACCAGACCGCCTTCCCCGCACAAGTGTACGCACAAATAAACGCGTGCGCTGCTAAGGCATGGAAAGCCCTCACTAACAAAGGGGAAGTGTCAGGCAATTTGACAAAGATTATCCAAGGGCCGAGCGAGCCATTTTCAGATTTCGTCGCTCGCATGATGGAGGCCGCGGGTAGAGTATTTGGGGACCAAGAGCAAGCTATGCCCCTAGTGGAGCAATTAGTATTCGAGCAGTGTACCAAAGAATGCAGGCAAGCGATTACACCCTGGAAACAGAAGGGGATGACTGCTTGGCTAAAAGCCTGCAGAGAAATAGGGGGACCACTCACCAATGCGGGCCTAGCCGCGGCTATATTACAAAGCCACAAACAAGCCAGAATTACTAATAAAAATATTAAGTGTTTTCAATGTGGGAAATTAGGACATATAAAGAGAGAATGTAGAAGCCCAACTTTAGAGCACAAGACCCAAAAGACCCCTGGATTGTGCCCTAAGTGCAAAAAAGGCAGACATTGGGCCAATGAATGCCGATCTGTTAAAGACATAGAAGGGAAACCCTTAGAGCTGCCAAAAAACGCCCAGAGGGGCCCCCGCCGTCAGGGCCCGCAAATATATGGGGCAACCAGCACACAGGTGTCATTCGGGAGCAACAAAGCACCCCAAGGAGAGCCACTCCAGGTTCCGCGGAATTGGACATCCGTGCCACCACCAGAATAGTGTTAACTCCACAGATGGGAGTTCAACCCATCCCCTCAGACTTTAAAGGCCCCTTACCACCAGATACAGTTGGGTTGCTCTTGGGGCGCTCTTCTGCTGCCTTAAAAGGCCTTGTAGTCCACCCCGGAGTTATTGATCAGGACTATGAAGGACAAGTAAAAATTATGTGCTCAGCCCCCAGAGGAATCTACCCTATATCCCCAGGAGACCGCATAGCCCAGCTCTTAGTGCTGCCTAGTCTTCATGCCAATTATCCTGCCACCACCACTGAGAGAGGAGAAAAGAACTTTGGATCCTCTGGTTATAACTCAGCCTTTATAGTATTAGATTTGGCGGACAGACCAAAATTGACCCTTAAAATAGAGGGAAAAAATTTTGAAGGAATCCTAGACACTGGAGCAGATAAAAGTATTATCTCTGCAACCTGGTGGCCCTCTAAATGGCCCGTAACACAATCCTCACACTCATTACAAGGTTTAGGATATGAATCTAGCCCTACCATTAGCGCCAAACCATTAAAATGGCAGGCTCCTGAGGGACAAGAAGGTACAGTTACCACTTATGTACTCCCTCTACCAGTCAACCTCTGGGGGAGAGATGTTATGCAAGGTCTGGGCCTTAAACTCATTAATGAATGCTCCACCCCTGCCCTAGGCATGATGATGGATATGGGATACATCCCTGGTAAAGGGCTAGGGAAACACCAACAGGGATGCACAGAGCCTATCCTACCCAAAGTAAAAAATGACCGTCGCGGCTTGGGTTTTTCATAGGGGCCATTGAAGACGCCATGCCCATACCTTGGCTTACAGAGGAGGCCATATGGGTTCCTCAGTGGCCCCTATCCTCTGAGAAATTAGAAGCAGCTCACCATTTGGTACGAGAACAGCTCCAATTGGGACATTTAGAGCCCTCTATATCTCCATGGAATACACCTATATTTGTAATCAAAAAGAAGTCGGGGTCATGGAGATTGCTTCATGATCTAAGGGCAGTAAATGCTCAAATGAGAATACTTGGACCTGTCCAGCGAGGACTGCCACTTCTCTCTGCTCTACCCAAAGAATGGAAAGTAATCATAATAGACATTAAAGATTGTTTCTTCTCCATACACCTAAACACCAAAGATAGAGAAAGGTTTGCTTTCACCCTGCCAGCTATTAATCATGAGCAACCAGACGCCAGATTTCAGTGGAAAATCCTCCCTCAAGGGATGGCAAATAGCCCCACCATATGTCAACTGTATGTTCAGCAAGCGCTAGCACCAATTTGCGAAAACTATCCCAAACTAAAAATCATTCACTATATGGATGATATCCTTCTCTGCTACCCACAATCAGCAGAAGTAGAAGAGGCCTATGTAAAGCTCACTAAATCCCTAGAGACTTGGGGACTGAATATAGCCAGTGAGAAAGTCCAAAAATCTAGTATTAGCAAATTCCTAGGAACCACTATTTCCACAGATGTTATTTACCCCTAAAAGCTTGAGATAAGACATGATCAGCTGCAAACTTTGAATGATTTCCAGAAACTCCTAGGGGACATTAATTGGTTGCGGCCATTTTTAAAGATACCTACCACTGAATTGAAACCGCTATTTAAAATCCTAGAAGGGGACTCACAACTAACATCACCGCGCTCCCTTACACCTGAGGCAGTGCAGGCCATCCACAAGGTAGAACAGGCCTTAATGACAGCACAATTGAATAGGATACAATTAAATGAACCCTTTGAGTTATGCATCCTTCCTACTTCGGGACTGCCAACTGCAGTCTTGTGGCAACGAGGGCCACTGATCTGGATCCATCCCCAAGCCTCTCAGGCTAGAACGATAGAATACTATCCAGCTGCCATAGCCAAACTCGCTCTAAGAGGAGTAAAGACCTCCATAACACATTTTGGAGACGCTCCAGCAAAAATCATAACCCCTTATAATATAGAACAGATTCAAATATTATGTGCTATGAATGATGATTGGGCCATACTTGCTTATAGCTTCTCAGGAACCTTTGATAATCATTTCCCAAAACATCCCCTCATCAATTTTGCTAGAAATCATCCCCTAGTGTTCCCTCGGGTCACTAGCTTAACCCCGTTGCCACATGGAGAAACAGTCTACACAGACGGATCCAAGACTGGTACGGGTGCCTATGTCCATAACGGCAAAATTGTAACAAAAAATTATACGCCCAATACTCCACAAATAGTAGAATGCCACATAGTTTTAGAGGTTCTACAAACCTTCCCTGGACCCTTGAATGTTGTGTCAGATTCTTGTTATGTAGTTAATGCAGTCAAATCTCTGGAAGTGGCCGGGCTAATCAAAGCATCCAGCACAGTAGCCACTCTGTTCAAGCAGCTGCAATCAGAATTACTTAATAGACAATCACCCTTATATATAACCCACATCAGAGCACATTCGGGCCTTCCCGGGCCTATGGCCCGCGGCAACCAGCTAGCAGACCTCGCAACTAGAAGTCTAGCTTTTCCTCTGCTAGACCCTGTCACTGCAGCTGCTCAATTCCATTCAAAATTTCATGTCACTGTTGAAACACTACGCCAAAAGTTCTCTATAACTAGAGCTGCAGCCAGGAACATTGTTCTTAGTTGTCAACACTGTTGTAGTTTTCTTCCTGCCCCCCATGTGGGAATTAATCCCCGCGGTATCAAACCCCTACAGGTTTGGCAGATGGATGTCACACATGTTTCTTCCTTTGGGAAGCTGAAATATGTACATGTGTCTGTAGATACTTGTTCTGGAATCATCTTCGCCTCCCCATCCTCTGGAGAGAAGGTTTCCCATGTCATTAACTACTGTCTTGAAGCTTGGAGCGCATGGGGAATGCCCCTAATCCTAAAAACAGACAATGGTCCCGCCTACACCTCTGCCAAATTTGCTCAATTTTGTCATCACATGGGGATAAAACATGTTACTGGCCTACCTTATAACCCACAAGGTCAAGGCATTGTTGAGCGCGCAAATCGCACTCTCAAATCTTATCTCTTAAAACAAAAAGGGGGAATTGAGGACTTACCCCCTACACCTAAAACAGCTATAGCCCTAGCACTTTTCACTCTCAATTTTTTGAACCTGGATGCTCAAGGCCATACAGCGGCGGACCGCCATCATCAATGGCCAAAAGACCCACAAGAACTAGTAAAATGGAAGGATGTACTATCTAACCAATGGAAAGGCCCGGATCCAATTATAATTAGATCCAGGGGGGCTGTATGTGTTTTTCCCCAGGGTGAAGAAAACCCCTTCTGGATCCCGGAACGCCTGACCAGGAAAGTCCTGAACAAAGGAGATGGCGTCTCTGTGCCTGTGGATCCTGCTCTTGTCGATGGGAATCCTGACTCAGGGAGTACTGAGATGGGGAATATTGTCAGTCTTCCCTAAGCCCATGCCTGTTCGCTATAATGCAGCAGTTTTTCCACGCTTTTTTACTACTAACTCTAGCATGAACCTGCCTTACTTACCATTAGATTCTCTAGCAGCTTCTTTAGGAGAAAACCGAACCTTTGAAACCGATGGATCTTTGTGCTTCACCACTCGTAACCACTCAAATTGCCTGTCCCTTAAACAGCTTATGTACGGGTGGTTTAGCCGTGATAGAAAATCGGGTGAATTTAGTCAGTCCTTTCGTGAGAATAAGACCTACACTAATGCAGCAGTAAGCCAAATGGTCCTTTGGATCAATGGTACATTTGTGAAACCTCCTATTAAGCAGATTAATTATAGCAACATATTCTTCCCTTACCGTCCCCGTCAACCCAAATATGCTCCCCATTGTGTGGGAGATTATGAGGGAGAGCAATGGCCCTGGACTGATTGCCAGTCACATGCAACAACCTGGGCAGATGAGGGACATAAATTTTCCTTGGACCCAGATATGGAGGAAATTTCCGGCAGTGTTTATAGAAGGGTGGCAGAAGGAGGGGAGTTCCAACAAGATGTAGGCAGGAACCCCTTCCATAAATGGCTGCTGTGTGGAGTTAATGGTTCATGTTCAGACCTTTCTCCCTTTATTGTCCTACAGGGGGGAGGGATTGGGATGTCTAATAGTTCCTGTACCTATGAATCTACAAGCCCAACCTTAGATGGCAAAACTGTATACCAGGTGAATAAGACTACTTATAATATTTCATGTCAAAGAGTTGCACCAGCCCCTGGCCAATATCCACCTACTCCAGTATGCGTGTATCCCCCATTTCTATTTATCTTATCCAATAACAGTTTTGACTCTTGCTCCAATGACACCTGTTTCTTGTCTCAGTGCTGGAATATAACTGTCCATTCCAATGCTTTAGTGGCCCGCATTCCTCGCTGGGTCCCTGTCCCAGTGGATTCACCTGATTCCATGACCTTGTTTCGTGAGAAACGTGACTTTGGTGTCACTGCTGCCATAGTGGCTTTAATATCTCTGGCTGCAGTGGCTGCCACTGCAGCTGCCATAGCCTTGGACACCTCTGTTAAAGCGGCTGCAGAATTGAATAATCTTGTGGATTCAGTAGCCACTGCTCTGGACCGCCAATCCTCACTTGATGGAAAGATGAAAGGAGGAATTATGGTCCTCAATCAGCGAGTAGATCTAGTGGAAGAGCAACTAGATGTGCTCTGGCAGTTAGGCCAATTGGGATGTGAGCGAAAGTTTCGCGCTCTCTGCATTACTAGCATACAATATGAAAACTTTACGCGAGCAGCTAATCTGTCACGAAGCCTGTCCCAGTATCTTTCAGGAAACTGGTCCCAAGACTTTGATGGAGCATTGGAAGAGCTACGGCGAGAAATAACCCACATCAACTCCACCCGGCTAGATATCTCCGTAGCAGAAGGACTCTCTTCCTGGTTCCACAGAGCTCTCTCCCACGTTAAAGAGTGGGCGGGCATGGCTGGGATGGGTGTATTCATGCTTGGAGGTCTCATGCTCCTACTCTGGTTGTTATGCAGGCTCCGTGCCCAACACAGGCAAGATAAAGTGATCCTTGCTCAAGCCTTGATGGCGGTAGATATTGGCGCCTCTCCCCAAGTATGGCTCAACATGCTCAATAAAGAAGCTCAGCTTTAGCTTGAGGTAGCCCTTGCACCCTGAGCCCTTGTGGCATTGCACCAGGCCCGGGTACCTTATTGCTTACCTGCAGCTTTCCCTAAGAAACTCGCAGTGCAAGAGGGTCAAAGAAAAGGTCCAAGACCCTTTGTACCAGACGGTCCCAACGTCTGCTAGAGGATGCGAGGCTATGCACTGCAAGAGGTTTTGGACCCCTCTGAGAGACATGCCTGATTGCATAGGGGTAGATGTCTACAAACCCCTCTCCGAAAATAGGACATCAAATGTTTCTGGAGATCAGGCCTCTATCTCCGCCTCAGCTGACATGTTCCGTTCTGAGTTTCTATAAAACAAAAAAAGGGGAGATGTTGGTAGCCGCGCCTACCGCACCCTGAAAATGGCACCCTCTTTAAGAGGAAGTCCCTGCATAAGGGAGAAAAACAACTTGTGCAACAAAAACCCATGCAAATTGAGTCTGAGCATATGAACCAATCAGGCCAAAGTGTCATGCTAATTAAGGCTTATGCAACAGCACCCACCAATCAGCGTAGAGCATGAGGCCTATATAAGCAGACCCTCTCTTCCCATCTGGGTCCTGCCCGACACATTTGTTTCACAAAGAGCTGAAGAGTAAAGCTTTCTGCAGAAGAATCCTGCTGTTGTTGCGTGCTGTTCTTGCTGGTGAGGACGGGGCGTGCGACAGAACTTCACCTTTCCAGGGCTAGCAGTGCCTCTGTGTTCAGGTGCCTGCCCTGTTTGCCCGCTTCAGACTCAGTCCATTGCTTCCTCCTCTTCTCCATGTCTTTTCAACCATTCATTCATTCAATCACCAAACAGAGCTCCCACCATGTGCTAAGGCATCCATGACACCAAAATGAATAAATGATGGTCTCTGCTTTTGAGGAGATGTAGAAAGAAAAATTCTAATGCAACGGTGTCAGATATTTTCTAAAGGTACTGTGAGAGAGAAAATTTCTCGAAAACTGGTTGTGCAGGGCATGATGTATGAACTTAATATATTCTGTATTTTTTTCAAAGCTAGATTGGCACATGATTTTCTCTTGCTGCTCTTCTATTGCTCCTTTCTCTTGCTCTGATTTCTACTAGCCTAAAAAAGCCTTTCGAGATTGCTCTCTCTTTTACTTGCCTTTATCATCAGCCTTCTTAACAGAGTCTCCCATGGCTAATTTTTCTATTTTCCTACTCATTTATTCAAAAAATATCTGTGACCTTGAGTGAAATAGGAATCATCCCAGTATATATGTGTATGAAATTCATTTTATGAACAAAATCTTTTGGATTACCTATATTTATGTGTATGTGTGTATAATTTCTAGACAGTGGCAAACATTTCTGTCCTGATAATTCTGGGGCTTTTCCTGATGTGCTTTGCAGAAGTACTTTAACCAAAACTTGTTCTTTTAGGATCTTCTTGGTCAAAGATAACTTTTAGAGATATCATATTCTCCAGGGTTGGCTTTAAACAGACTCAATTCCTAGGGGATGACCAAGTTTTATATCTTAACTTGCAGAACTAATCAACAATTGGATCTGCCTCTGGGAGCCAAAGAGTTGAGTAACATTTGCTAAGGCACTTGTCTAGGTGAGAACATTAAGCCATGAATATAATCTTTCATATCACACTCACCAAAAGATATAACACACTCTTTTTTTTAAATTTTGGTATCATTAATCTATAATTACATGAGGAACATTATGTTTACTAGACTCCCCCCATCACCAAGTCTCCCCCACAAACCCCATTATAGTCACTGTCCATCAGCATAGCAAGATGCTGTAGAATCACTACTTGTCTTCTCTGTGTTGCACAGCCCTCCCCATGCCCCCCCTCACATTATACATACTAATCATAATGCCCTCTTTCTTCCCCCGTCCCCCTTATCCCTCCCTGCCGACCCATCCTCTCCAGTCCTTTTCCCTTTGGTAACTGTTAGTCCATTCTTGGATTCTGTGTTTCTGCTGCTGCTTTGCTCCTTCAGTTTTTCTTTGTTCTTATACTCCACAGATGATTGAAATCATTTGGCACTTGTCTTTCTCTGCCTGGCTTATTTCATTGAACATAATACCCTCTAGCTCCATCCATGTTGTTGCAAGTGGTAGGATTTGTTTTCTTCTTATGGCTAAATAATATTCCACTGTGTATACATACCATATCTTCTTTATCCACTCATCTACAGATGGACACTTAAGTTACTGCCATTTCTTGGCTATTGTAAATAGTGCGATAAACATAGGGGTGCATCTCTCTTTTTCAAACTCGGCTGCTGCATTCTTTGGGTAAATTCTAGAAGTGGAATTCCTGGGACAAATGGTGAATTTCTATTTTGAGCTTTTTTTTTTTTTTTTTTTTTTAGAGGGCATATCTTATATTTATTGAACAACAATAAAATTCTGTATAGGGGACTCAATGCACAATCATTAATCAACCCCAAGCCTAATTCTCAACAGTCTCCAATCTTCTAAAGTATAATGAACAAGTTCTTACATGGTGAACTAATTCTTACATAGTGAATAACTTACATGGTGAACAGTACAAGGGCAGTCATCACAGAAACTTTCGGTTTTGATCACACATTATGAACCATAAACAATCAGGTCAAATATGAATATTTGTTGGATTTTTATACTTGATTTATATGTGGATCAAACATTTCTCCCTTTATTGTTATTGTTATTATTATTATTTTTAATAAAATGCTGAAGTGGTAGGTAGATGTAAGATAAAGATAGAAAACATAGCTTAGTGTTGTAAGAGAGCAAATGTAGATGATCAGGTGTGTGCCTGTAGACTATGTGTTAATCCAAGCTAGACAAGGGCAATAAAACATCCACGGATGCAGAAGATTTCTCTCAAAACGGGGGTGGGGAGAGGTTCTAAGCCTCACCTCTGTTGATCCCCAATTTCTCACCTGATGGCCCCCCTGCGACTGTGCCTGTCTTAGGTTGTTCCTCCCTTGAGGAAGCTTACCCGTCTCTGACTAACCAGTCATCTTCCGGGGACATACAGGGAAATGTAAAGTTGGTAAGTGAGAGAGAAGCCATATTGTCTGAAAAGGTTAGCTTTTTACTCCTATGCAGATTTATGCCCTGTGGCTTCTATGCCCAGCATTTGTCTTGAGGTATCTTTACCACTTGGAGGAATTATGATACTCCGTAAATTCGATATGAGGCATGAATTCTATTTAAGGGTTGTAATTAGGAAGGAAGAGGAAAAGCTATAGAGGTAGCAGACAGAAGAAAACATGGGGAGATTGATTATTTCTTTGACATATCTTCTTGTAGAGTAATTTAAGCATGTATAGGTTTTAAACTATGAATTAAATTGCACACACACATTAACATAATAGGAATACAGTTACATAAACAAAGCAGATCTATAATTACCAGCCATCTCAAGTGAGGCCAAGAACACCAGTTAGGCACCTTAGGCATTTGTAAAAATTTGTCTATGATATGATGGATATTGTCCAACTGTACTTGAACAGTCTGGGAGAAATCAGACAAATTAAAACAGCCCATTCCTGGGAACTGTTCACATCCCATATGTTCTTTTAACAGTAGATAGTCTGTAGTTGTAAGATTTTGGAGTGCTACAACTTGCACTTCTCCTAATTCTTGGTTGAGTTCCAACAGTGTAGATCCAGTCAAATTTGTTGTTTTACTGTATGCACAGGCCAGCTTAGATATCTCCTTCTTCATTCCAATGGCAAGTCCAGGAACTGGTGGGATGAATGCAGCTACAACTGCAGTGTCGCCTGGATCTTTGTTGAGGGTTTTGATGATCATATTCTGGTATGACTCTTCCAGAGAGTGCTGATGTTGGAAGTTCTTCTTCATATCGTATCTTAGTTCATTTTATGGGTAGCCAAATTAGGCTTTGATCCTCTGTATAAATACAAGCAGACCCTTTGCCCACGCTTTGATCTGCTCTTTATACCATTGTGTAGAACTCATTGGAGGTCACTACACAGGAACTGCCTTTTTTTTTTTAAGAGAAAAGAATATTATCAGAAAAGTGTACCTCCATAGCCGATCATCTGACACCCTTTAAGTGATCAAAGTTGAGGATATTTAAAGTATGGGTTAATCATTGAGTTATAGTTAGTTTTATCCTATCATGGAGTAATCCCCCTTTTCTTTCTTTCTTGTTTTTTAATCTTTAATCTACACTTACATGAAGAATATTGTGTTTACTAGGCTCTCCCCTATACCAGGTCCCCGCTATAAACCCCTTTACAGTCACTGTCCATCAACATAGCTAAATGTTGTAGAATCAATACTTGTCTTCTCTGTGTTGTACAGCCTTCCCCTTTCTCCCACACCCCCGATGCATGCTGATCTTAATACACCCCTTCTTCCTCCCCCCCTTATCCCTCCCTACCCACCCATCCTCCCCAGTCCCTTTACCTTTGGTACCTGTTAGTCCATTCTTGGGTTCTGTGATTCCGCTGCTGTTTTGTTCCTTCAGTTTTTCCTTTGTTCTTATACAACACAGATGAGTGAAATCATTTGGTATTTCTCTTTCTCTGCTTGGCTTATTTCACTGAGCATAATACCCTCCAGTTACATCCATGTTGCTGCAAATGGTAGGATTTCCCCTCTTCTTATGGCTGAGTAGTATTCCATTGTGTATATGTACCACATCTTCTTTATCCATTCATCTACCAATGGTCATTTAGGTTGTTTCCAATTCTTGGCTATTGTAAATAGTGCTGTGATAAACATAGGGGTGTATCTGTCTTTTTCAAACTGGGCTGCTGCATTCTTTGGGTAAATTCCTAGAAGTGGAATTCCTGGGTCAAATGGTCAATTTCTATTTTGAGCGTTTTGAGGAACCTCGGTATTGCTTCCCACAATGGTTGAACTAATTTACATTCCCAGCAGCAGTGCAGGAGGGTTCCCCTTTCTCCATAACCTTGCCAACATTTGTTGTTGTTTGTCTTGTGGATGGTGGCAATCCTTACTGGTGTGAGGTGATATCTCATTGTGGTTTTAATTTGCATTTCTCTGATGATTAGCGATGTGCACCATCTTTTCATGTGTCTGTTGGCCATCTGAATTTCTTCTTTGGAGAAGTGTCTGTTCAGCTCCTCTGACCATTTTTTAATTGGATTATTTGCTTTTTGTTTGTTGAGGTGCGTGAGCTCTTTATATATTTTGGATGTCAACCCTTTATCGGATCTGTCATTTATGAATATATTCTCCCATACTGTAGGATGTCTTTTTGTTCTATTGATGGTGTCCTTTGCTGTACAGAAGCTTTTCAGCTTGATATAGTCCCATTTTTTCATTTTTGCTTTTTTTTCCATTGCCCAGGGAGATATGTTCATGAAGAAGTCGCTCATGTTTATGTGCAAGAGTTTTTGCCTGTGTTTCTTTCTAAGAGTTTTATGGTTTCATGACTTACATTCAGGTCTTTGATCCATTTGGAGTTTACTTTTGTGTATGGGTTAGACAGTGATCCAGTTTCATTCTCTTACATGTAGCTGTCCAGTTTTGCCAACAGCAACTGTTGAAGAGGCTGTCATTTCCCCATTGTATGTACATTACTCCTTTATCATATATTAATTGACCATATATGTTTGGGTTAATATCTGGAGTCTCTATTCTGTTCCACTGGTCTGTGGCTCTGTGCTTGTGCCAGTACCAAATTGCCTTGATGACAGTGGGTTTGTAGTAGAGCTTGAAGTTGGAGAGTGACATCCCCCCCCCACTTTATTCTTCCTACTCAGGATTGCTTAGGCTATTCAGGGTCTTTGGTGTTTCCATATGAATTTTTGAACTATTTGTTCCAGTTCGTTGAAGAGTGCTATTGGTAATTTGATAGGGATTGCATTGAATCTGTAGATTGCTTTAGGCAGGATGGCCATTCTGACAATATTAATTCTTCCTAGCCAAGAGCATGGGATGAGTTTCCATTTGTTAATATCCTCTTTAATTTCTCTTAAGAGTGTCTTGTAGTTTTCAGGGTATAGGTCTTTCACTTCCTTGGTTAGGTTTATTCCTATGTATTTTATTTTTTTGATGCAATTGTGAATGGAATTGTTTTCCTGATTTCTCTTCCTGGTAGTTCATTGTTAGCGTGTAGGAAAGCAACAGATTTCTGTGTATTAATTTTGTATCCTGCAACTTTGCTGAATTACGATATTAGTTCTAGTAGTTTTGGAGTGGAGTCTTTAGGGTTTTTTTAGGTACAATATCATGTCATTTGCAAATAGTGACAGTTTGACTTCTTCTTTACCAATCTGGATTCCTCATATTTCTTTGTTTTGTCTGATTGCCGTGGCTAGGACCTCCAGTACTATGTTGAATAACAGTGGGGAGAGTGGGCATCCCTGTCTTGTTCCCAATATTAGAGGAAAAGCTTTCAGTTTCTCGCTGTTCAATATGATGTTGGCTGTGGGTTTGTCATATATGGCCTTTATTATATTGAGGTACTTGCCCTCTATACCCATTTTGTTGAGAGTTTTTATCATGAATGGATATTGAATTTGGTCTAATGCTTTTTCAGCATCTATGGAGATGATCATGTGGTTTTTGTCCTTCTTTTTGTTGATGTGGTGGATGATGTTCATGGATTTTTGAATGTTGTACTCTCCTTGCATCCCTGGGATGAATCCCACTTGGTCATGATGTATGACCCTCTTGATGTATTTTTGAATTTGGTTTGCTAATATTTTGTTGAGTATTTTTGTATCTATGTTCATCAGGGATATTGGTCTATAATTTTCTTTTTTGGTGGGTCTTTGCCTGATTTTGGTTTTAGGGTGATGCTGGCTTCATAGAATGAGTCTAGAAGCATTCCCTCCCCTTATATTTTTTAGAAGACTTTAAGGAGAATGGATATTATGTTTTCTCTGTATGTCTGATAGAATTCTGCAGTAAATCCATCTGGACCAGGGGTTTTGCTCTTGGGTAATTTTTTTATTACTGCTTCAATTTTGTTGCTTGTAATTGGTCTGTTTAGATTTTTCTGTTTCTTCCTTGGTCAGTCTTGGAAGGTTGTATTTTTCTAGGAAGTTGTCCATTTCTTTCAGGTTTTCCAGCCTTGTTAGCATATCAATTCTCATAGTATTCGCTAATGATTTTATGTGTTTCTGTGGGGTCCATCATGATTTTTCCTTTCTCATTTTCGATTCTGTTGATGTGTGTATATTCTATTTTTCTCTTAATAAGTCTGGCTAGAGGTATTGTATTTTGTTTATTTTCTTGAAGAACCAGCTCTTGATTTCATTGATATTTTTCTATTGTTTTATTCTTCTCAATTTTATTTATTTTTTCTCTGATCTTTATTATGTCCTGCCTTTTGCTGACTTTGGGTCTCATTTGTTCTTCTTTTTCCAATTTCAATAATTGTGACTTTAGACAATTCATTTGGGATTGTTCTTCCTTCTTAAAACATGCTTGGATTGCTATATACTTTCCTCTTAGAACTGCTTTTGCTGCATCCCACAGAAGTTGGGGCTTTGTACTGTTGTTGTCATTTGTCTCCATATATTGCCTGATCTCTATTTTAATTTGGTCATTGATCCATTGATTATTTAGGAGCATGTCATTAAGCCTCCACGTGTTTATGAGCCTTTTTGCTTTCTTTGTACAATTTATTTCTAGTTATATGCCTTTGTGGTCTGAGAAGTTGGTTGGTAGAATTTCAATCTTTTGGAATTTACTGAGGCTCTTTTTGTGGCCTAGTATGTGGTCTATTCTGGAAAATGTTCCATGTGCACTTGAGAAGAATGTGTATCCTGCTGCTTTTGGGTGTAGAGTTCTATAGATGTCTATTAGGTCCATTTGTTCTAGTGTGTTGTCCAGTGCCTCTGTGTCCTTATTTATTTTCTGTCTGGTGGATCTATCTGTTGGAGTGAGTGGTGTGTTGAAGTCTCCTAAAATGAATGCATTGCATTCTATTTGCTCCCTTAATTCTTTGAGTATTTGTTTCACGTATGTTGGTGCTCCTGTATTGGGTGCATATATATTTATAATGGTTATATCCTCTTGTTGGACTGACCCCTTTATCATTATGTAATGTCCTTCTTAATATCTTCTTACTTTCTTTGTTTTGAGGTCTATTTGGACTGATACATGTACTGCAACACCTGCATTTTCCTCCCTATTATTTGCATGAAATATCTTTTCCATCCCTTGACTTTTAGTTTGTGTCTGTCTTTGGGATTGAGGTGAATCTCTTGTAAGCAGCATATAGCAGGGTCTTGCTTTTTTATTCATTCTGTTACTCTGTCTTTTGATTGGTGCATTCAGTCCATTTACATTTAGGGTGATTATTGAAAGATAAGTACCTATTGTAATTGCAGGCTTTAGATTCATGGTTACCAAAGGTTCAGGGTTAGCTTCTTTACTATCTTACTGTCTAATTTTACTCACTTATTGAGCTATTATAAATAGTGTCTGATGTTTCTTTATTTCTCTCCCTTCCTATTCCTCCTCCTCCATTCTTTATATGTTGGGTGCTTTATTCTGTGCTCTTTTGTGTTTGACTGCTTTTGTGAGTAGTTGATTTTATTTTTTGCCTTTAGTTAGTATTTGGTTGATCTGCTTTCTTTGCTGTGATTTTATTTTCTCTGGTGACATCTATTTAGCCTTAGGAGTGCTTCCATCTAGATCAGTCCCTCTAAAATACCCTGTAGAGGTGGTTCATGGGAGGCAAATTCCCTCAACTTTTGCTTGTCTGGGAATTGTTTAATCACTCCTTTATATTTAAATGATAATCATGCTGGATACAGTATCCTTGGTTCAAGGCCCTTCTGTTTCGTTGCATTGAATATATCATGCCATTCTCTTCTGGCCTGTAAGGTTTCTGCTGAGAAGTCTGACATTAGCCTGATGGGTTTTCCTTTGTAGGTGACCTTTTTTCTCTCTCTGGCTGCCTTTAAAACTCTGTCCTTGTCCTTGATCTTTGCCATTTTAATTATGTGTCTTGGTGTTGTCCTCCTTGGGTCCCTTATGTTGGGAATTCTGTGGGCTTCCATGGTCTGAGAGACTATTTCCTCCAGTTTGGGGAAGTTTTCAGCAATTATTTCTTTAAATACAGTTTCTATCCCTTTTTCTCTCTCTTCTTCTTCTGGTACCCCTATAATGTGAATATTGTTCCATTTGGATTCATCATACAGTTCTCTTAATACTTTTCATTCCTGGAGATCCTTTTATCTCCCTCTGCCTCAGCTTCTTTGTGTTCCTTTTCTCTGATTTCTATTCCATTAATGACCTCTTGCACCTCATCCAGTCTGCTCTTTATTCCTTCTGGAGATTGTTTTATTTCTGTATTCTTCCTCCTAGCTTGATCCTTTAGCTCTTGCATATTTCTCTGCAGGTCCATCTGCAGGATTATGACTTTTATTTTGAATTCTTTTTCAGGAAGATTGTTTAAATATATCTCCGCAGGCTCCCTCTCAGGGTTTGTCTGGATGATTCTGGAATAGATCAAATTCTTCTGCCTTTTCATGGCTCTAGAGTTAGTTGTGGGCAGTTGGCACGTGTTAGCTGGGAGAACAAAGTCCCTTCCTGTTTTCTGGTCGCCTTGCCCTCCTCAGAGGAGCTTCTGGTTTTATTTCCTGAGCCACCACAGGTGGGGCAGCCGTCAGGGCAGCCCAGAGCCCTTCAGGGAGGGGCAGGCATGCCGGGTATGCTCTCCTGCAAGAAGAAGACCCTTGGCGCCCTGTGCCGGCTTCCTCTGTGTGCGCACACCAGAGGGGCCTCTTAGTCTGGCCCGGGGGTCTGCGGAGGAGGCTCTGGGTGGTTGCTGTGGTTGCGGCCGCTCTCAGGCTGCGCCCCTGTTATTGCGGGGCCATGCCAGAGGGGGAATGGATGGGAGGCTGTTCATCACAGTGAGGAGCTTCAGAGCTGTGCTTTCTCCAAGGGGGCTGGAGCACCTGAATTTCCCCAGGATTCCCAGCTGCTGGGCTGAGTGTGTCAGGACGCTTCCATCCAGCTGTGAGGCCCGTGTCCCTTTAAGACTTTCAAAAAGCACTCACTTTTCTTTTGTCCCAGGGGCACCAGGTGCGGGGATCCGCTCACAGATTTTACTGTTCCATTTCCCTAATATCCAGTGCACCACGTAATGTGTGTCTTTGCTCCTGGTGTGAATGACTAGGGCTGGGTATTTGGCAGTCCTGAGCTCCCAATCCCTCCCCGCTCCAGTTCCTTTCCTCCCTGTGGGCTGGGGTGGGGGGAGCTCTTGGGTCCCGCCAGGCCGTGGCTTGTATCTTACCCCCTTCATGAGGCACTGAGTTCTCGTAGATGTAGATGTAGCCTGGCTGTTTTACTGTATCCTCTGGTCTCTCTTTTAGGAATAGTTGTATTTGTTTTATTTTCAAAAATATATCTGGTTTTCAGAGGAGATTTCTGCTGCCCTACTCACACCGCCATCTTGGCTCCTCCTTCAGCAGGGCTCAACACTCTCTCTTTTTTTATTTAAAAACATTTAAATTAGGCTCCATTCTTGATATTTTGTATTGTCTAATTCACAATCTCTTTTGGGACAAATGTGTATAATTTCATTGGTGATGTGCTATTCCTGCTGATAAAGAATGCCTATGGTAGTTTGCATAGTTTTAAATTAATAGTCATGTTGAACGTGTGAATTACAATCACCACTGGGCACACTCTAATGTAAACTAAGAAATACTTTTAAATGGCTAAGGTACTGTTAGAAAATGACTCTTATTATGGGCACCTGATTGCATTAGGCCATTTTATAGTTATTTCCACATCCTCTCCTATGTTTTTCCTGTTTATTCATGTTTCTAATTCTGTCTCACTTCTGAATTCAACACATTACTATTCCATTCTTCCAAATTATTTGATTAATAGAGTTCATGGGTTAACTAATGGTTGGCCATATTTTAAAGTTCTTAGTGTCAATTGACAGATGATGAATGGGGTCATAAGGCCCCATCTTTTAATTTCTTACTGTCTAGCTTATCTCAAATCACTGGTCTTGAAGTGACTTTTGAAATTGCATTATTAGAATGTCAAACATTACTAAAGGTATATTTTTTAAATATGGAGCCCATAGTAATTTTAGAGCTGTAATATAAAATTTCTGGAAGGGAGTTTAACAGAATCCTACAGAGTGTTTCATTTTAAATATTTAAGCTTTACGATGAACTCAGAAACATTGATTATCTTTGTCATTTGTAGAGTTAAAGCAAGTAAATAGAATATAGTAAGCATTTTTCTTAGAAAATGTACACACACAAGTACTTTGCTTTTTCCTGTAAAATGATAGTGATTTTGGTTTTTCAGGTGGAAAATTGAGAGGAAGAGAAACAATCTTGCCCAATATATCTAGTTGTGTTGGTAGCAAATGTCCAAGAAAACAAAGCCCTCCCTCCATAAAACAGGGAAAAGGGTTCCAATTGTATTCATTATTTCTCGATTTCTATGTCAATGTTCTTCACTTTTGAAGTGAAGGGACTTGCTGCATACAGATGTGCATTTAGGCATCCACTTCTTTTTGGCAATAAGAAGCAATAGTTCTTGATCTCGCCCTTCCTGTCTCTCCACCATCCAGTTTGTGCTCTGTCTACCAACACTGGAGAGAGCCACTGAGAGCAAGGAGTGAAAACGATTAGCTGTGCCTGAAAGCTGCTGCTGCACATGTTTTTAAGCATCAGACTGAACCTTCAAAGGTGTGCCACAGAATTGGTGGACTTGGGGGAAAGTATATATTGCTGGGTACGAACACATTTTTAAATTAGTGTTAAAGATGGATTTTGTTGTTTGTTTATATTTACTCTGCTAGTTTTCCTGCTTTTCAAAGCTATCTTGTATAGAATCTACTGCTCCCATTACACTAATTGGCAATGTAAATATTTCAACAAACTCTGTGGGTCACTTTACCTGGGAAGTAGGGGATGTGTAATTAACACCAGCAAGGCAGCTGGTATCATCTCATTGTTTCATGCTTCTCAGCCTTGAATTAATTACGTGACAAGGAATTTTGCAAAAGTTTAAAATCAGAAATGAATTTGTAATTCAGAAGACAAGGCTATGCCTTCGTTTCAGTTTCAGGAACTCTCAAAAAGGAATGTACATTGGAATTTTTATTGGTGTTGCTTAAATCAAAGGAAACAAAATTCTTCCACATGTACACACCTAGTACCTAACTACTGTAACCATAAGGGTGGCTAATTATACTGCTGGCCAGGAGAAGTTCACCCCGAACCAGGTATGCCTAAAACTTTATTTCATGGTCATTAAATGACATTTATGCAATCCCTCCTTGTCCTCATTGCGCTAGAGGAGCCTTGCTTTGGAGTGGGATATGCAAAAATTATTTTTTTTTCTGGTGGTTTTTCCATCTCTCCTTCTTTCCATTTCTTCCTCCTCTTGTGCTTACTGCCCGCAAAGTGGCTGGTTGATGATCTCTCTTCCTTCTTGACCAATTCCAGGAAAGAAGGGACTTTAGATACAGGACTAATTCTCAAATGACTTCTTAAATTTTTCAGCTTAGTGGGAAATCATTCCCGTTGGACACCAGAAGAAGTTACTTGATTGTTTGCATGTCTCTTCCGCTACCATTGTGTTTACATACATACAAATGAAACCTTATTAAAAATGAACACCAAGGGAAATCTGATCTGTGGAACTCAAGAAAGAAATGCTAGGACTCACAGCTTAGGAGGAGAATTCATGCTCAGAGCAAATGTCACACAGCCCGAGAGGGCCACAAGGATGTGGTGGGGAGGGGAACATCAAAGAGAAGGGATTGGACACTGGGGTTAACTGTTTTGCACAACCTCAGGATCACTGTTGACCAGCCCTTAGCTCCTTTTTACTGTGCCTCTTCCTTTATGATAAGTGCTCCTCACATTTTAAAGTACTAAATGCTCGAGGGGCGGAAGATGGTGGCATGAGTAGAGCAGCGGAAATCTCCTCCCAAAACCACATATATCTATGAAAATATAACAAAGACAACCCTTCCTAGAATAAAGACCAGAGGACACAGGACAATATCCAGACGACATCCACACCTGAGAGAACCCAGCGCCTCGCGAAGGGGGTAAGATACAAGCCCCGGCCTGGCGGGAGCCGAGCGCCCCAACCCCAGCTCCCGGCGGGAGAAGAATAGGCAGAGCGGGAAGGAGACGGAGCACAGGACTGCCGAACACCCAGCCCCAGCCATCTGGGCCAGAGTGCAGGGCCCTCGATACTAGGAAAACAGGGCAGCAAGAACAGTGAGTGGGCACTGGAGGCCGGGCGCCGGAGGACATAAGAAAAGCAAGCGACCAATTATTTTATTTTTGTTTTTTTTATTTGCTGTTTTGTTTTGGCGAGAGCTTTTTGGAACTCTTAAAGGGATAGGACCCCCAGTACTAGGGAAACAGGGCAGCAAGAACAGTGAGCGGGCAAAAGGGGCCTGGCGCCGGAGGACAGCAGAAAAGTGAGCGACCATTTTTTTTTTTTTAATTAAAAAAAAATATTTTTTTAATTTAAATTTTTTTTTTTTTGTGGTCGTTGTTTTGTTTTGGCGGGTGATTTTTGGAAGTCTTAAAGGGGCAGGGAAGGACACTTAATCCAGAGGTAGGGAATCCGGGGATCTCTGGGCTCCCTAACCCCTGGGCTGCAGGGAGCAGGGAGGCTCCTTACGGAGATAAATAGCCTCCAGGCCACTCCCACTCCAATGCCACTCCACCACTTTGGAGCAGAGGCCTGAACCGGGCCACGCCCACAGCAACAGCGGAGATTAACTCCATAGCAGCCGGGCAGGAAGCAGAAACCCTGTCTGCGCGCAGCTGCCCAGCACAAGCCATTAGAGGTCGCTGTTCTCCCAGGAGAGGAGGGCCACAAACCAACAAGAAGGGAAGTTCTTCCAGCCATCACTTGTCCCAGCTCTGCAAACTATTCCTATCACCATGAAAAGGCAAAGCTACAGGCAGACAAAGATCACAGAGACAACACCAGAGAAGGAGACAGACCTAACCAGTCTTCCTGACAAAGAATTCAAAATAAGAATCATAAACATGCTGACAGAGATGCAGAGAAATACGCAAGAGAAATGGGATGAAGTCCGGAAGGAGATCACAGATGCCAGAAAGGAGATCGCAGAAATGAAACAAACTCTGGAAGGGTTTATAAGCAGAATGGATAGAATGCAAGAGGCCATTGATGGAATTGAAATCAGAGAACAGGAACGCATAGAAGCTGACATAGAGAGAGACAAAAGGATCTCCAGGAATGAAACAATATTAAGAGAACTGTGTGACCAATCCAAAAGGAACAATATCCGTATTATAGGGGTTCCAGAAGAAGAAGAGAGAGGAAAAGAGATGGAAAGTATCTTAGAAGAAATAATTGCTGAAAACTTCCCCAAACTGGGGGAGGAAATAATCGAACAGACCACGGAAATACACAGAACCCCCAACAGAAAGGATCCAAGGCGGACAACACCAAGACATATAAGTATTAAAATGGCAAAGATCAAAGACAAAGAAAGAGTTTTAAAGGCAGCTAGAGAGAAAAAGGCCACCTATAAAGGAAAACCCATCAGGCTAATATCAGACTTCTCAACAGAAACCCTACAGGCCAGAAGAGAATGGCATGATATATTTAATACAATGAAACAGAAGGGCCTTGAACCAAAGATACTGTATCCAGCATGACTATCATTCAAATATGACGGTGGGATTAAACAATTCCCAGACAAACAAAAGCTGAGGGAATTTGCTTCCCACAAACCACCTCTACAGAACATCTTACAGGGACTGCTCTAGATGGGAGCACTCCTAGAAAGAGCACAGCACAAAACACCCAACATATGAAGAATCGAGGAGGAGGAACAAGAAGGGAGAGAAGAAAAGAATCTCGAGACAGTGTATATAACAGCTCAATAAGCGAGCTAAGTTAGGCAGTAAGATACTAAAGAGGCTAACCTTGAACCTTTGGTAACCACGAATTTAAAGCCTGCAATGGCAATAAGTACATATCTTTCAATAGTCACCCTAAATGTTAATGGGCTGAATGCACCAATCAAAAGACACAGAGTAATAGAATGGATAAAAAAGCAAGACCCATCTATATACTGCTTACACGAAAGTCACCTCAAACCCAAAGACATGTACAGACTAAAAGTCAAGGGATGGAAAAACATATTTCAAGCATACAACAGCGAGAAGAAAGCAGGGGTGGCAGTACTAATATCAGACAAAATAGACTTCAAAACAAAGAAAGTAACAAGAGATAAAGAAGGACACTACATAATGATAAGAGGATATAACCATTCTAAATATATATGCACCCAATACAGGAGCACAAACATATGTGAAACAAATACTAACAGAACTAAAGGGGGAAATAGACTGCAATGCATTCATTCTAAGAGACTTCAACACACCACTCACCGCAAAGGATAGATCCACTGGGCAGAAAATAAGTAAGGACACGGAAGCACTGAACAACACAGTAGAGCAGATGGACCTAATAGACATCTATAGAACTCTACGTCCAAAATCAGTGGGATAAACATTTTTCTCAAGTGCACATGGAACATTCTCCAGAATAGACCACATACTAGGCCACAAAAAGAGCCTCAGAAAATTCCAAAAGATTGAAATCCTACCAACCAACTTTTCAGACCACAAAGGCGTAAAACTAGAAATAAACTGTACAAAGAAAGCAAAGAGGCTCACAAACACATGGAGGCTTAACAACACGCTCCTAAATAATCAATGGATCAATGACCGAATCAAAATGGAGATCCAGCAATATATGGAAACAAATGACACCAACAACACTAAGCCCCAACTTCTGTGGGACGCAGCGAAAGCAGTCTTAAGAGGATAGTATATAGCAATCCAAGCATATTTAAAGAAGGAAGAACAATCCCAAATGAATGGTCCAATTTCACAATTATTGAAATCGGAAAAAGAAGAATAGATGAGGCCTAAGGTCAGCAGAAGGAGGGACATAATAAAGATCAGAGAAGAAATAAATAAAATTGATAAGAATAAAACAATAGCAAAAATCAATGAAACCAAGAGCTGGTTCTTCGAGAAAATAAACAAAATAGATAAGCCTCTAGTCAGACTTATTAAGAGGAAAAGAGAGTCAACACAAATCAACAGTATCAGAAACGAGAAAGGAAAAATGACGATGGACCCCGCAGAAATACAAAGAATTATTGGAGAATACTATGAATCCCTAAATGCTAACAAGCTGGGAAACCTAAGAGAAATGGACAACTTCCTACAAAAATACAACCTTCGATGATTGACACAGAAAGAAACAGAAAATCTAAACAGACCAATTACCAGCAACGAAATTGAAACGGTAATCAAAAAACTACCAAAGAACAAAACCCCTGGCCAGATGGATTTACCTCGGAATTTTATCAGACATACAGGGAAGACATAATACCCATTCTCCTTAGAGTTTTCCAATAAATAGAGGAGGAGGGGATACTCCCAAACTCAATCTATGAAGCTAACATCACCCTAATACCAAAACCAGGCAAAGACTCCACCAAAAAAGAAAACTACAGACCAATATCCCTGATGAACATAGATGCAAAAATACTCAACAAAATATTAGCAAACCGAATTCAAAAATACATCAAAAGGATCATACACCATGCCCAAGTGGGATTCATCCCAGGGATGCAAGGATGGTACAACATTCGAAAGTCCATCAACATCATCCACCACATCAACAAAAAGAAAGACAAAAACCACATGATCATCTCCACAGATGCTGAAAAAGCATTTGACAAAGTTCAACATCCATTCATGATAAAAATTCTCAGCAAAATGGGAATAGAGGGCAAGTACCTCAACATAATAAAGGCCATCTATGATAAACCCACAGCCAACATTATATTGAACAGCAAGAAGCTGAAAGCATTTCCTCTGAGATCGGACACTAGACAGGGATGCCCACTCTCTCCACTGTTATTTAACATAGTACTGGAGGTCCTAGCCACGGCAATCAGACAAAACAAAGAAATACAAGAAATCCAGATTGGTAAAGAAGAAGTTAAACTGTCACTATTTGCAGATGACATGATACTGTACATAAAAAACCCTAAAGACTCCACCCCAAACTACTAGAACTGATATCAGAATATAGCAAAGTTGCAGGATACAAAATCAGCACACAGAAATCTGTGGCTTTCCTATACACTAACAATGAACCAACAGAAAGAGAAATCAGGAAAACAACTCCATTCACAATTGCATCAAAAAAAATAAAATACCTAGGAATAAACCTAACCAACGAAGTGAAAGACTTATACTCTGAAAACTACAAGTCACTCTTAAGAGAAATTAAAGGGGAAACTAACAGATGGAAACTCATCCCATGCTCGTGGCTAGGAAGAATTAATATCGTCAAAATGGCCATCCTGCCCAAAGCAATATACAGATTTGATGCAATCCCTATGAAACTACCAGCAACATTCTTCAATGAACTGGAACAAATAATTCAAAAATTCATATGGAAACACCAAAGACCCTGAATAGCCAAAGCAATCCTGAGAAAGAAGAATAAAGTAGGGGGGATCTCACTCCCCAACTTCAAGCTCTACTATAAAGCCACAGTAATCAAGACAATTTGGTACTGGTACAAGAGCAGAGAAACAGACCAATGGAACAGACTAGAGAATCCAGACATTAACCCAGACATATATGGTCAATTAATATTTGATAAAGTAGCCATGGACGTACAATGGTGAAATGACAGTCTATTCAACAGATGGTGCTGGCAAAACTGGACAGCTACATGTAGGAGAATGAAACTGGACCATTGTCTAACCCCATATACAAAAGTAAACTCAAAATGGATCAAAGACCTGAATGTAAGTCATGAAACCATTAAACTCTTGGAAGAAAACATAGGCAAAAACCTCTTAGACATAAACATGAGTGACCTCTTCTTGAACATATCTCCCCAGGCAAGGAAAACAACAGCAAAAATGAACAAGTGGGACTATATTAAGCTGAAAAGCTTCTGTACAGCAAAAGACACTATCAATAGAACAAAAAGGGACCCTACAGTATGGGAGAATATATTTGAAAATGACAGATCCGATAAAGGCTTGACGTCCAGAATATATAAAGAGCTCACACACCTCAACAAACAAAAAACAAATAACCCAATTAAAAAATGAGCAGAGGAACTGGACAGACAGTTCTCCAAAAAAGAAATACAGATGGCCAACAGATACATGAAAAGATGCTCCACATCGCTAATTATCAGAGAAATGCAAATTAAAACTACAATGAGGTATCACCTCACACCAGTAAGGATGGCTGCCATCCAAAAGACAAACAACAACAAATGTTGGCGAGGCTGTGGAGAAAGGGGAACCCTCCTACACTGCTGGTGGGAATGTAAGTTAGTTCAACCATTGTGGAAAGCAGTATGGAGGTACATCAAAATGCTCAAAACAGACCTACCATTTGACCCAGGAATTGCACTCCTAGGAATTTAACCTAAGAATGCAGCAATCAAGTATGAGAAAGATCAGTGCACTACTATGTTTATCACAGCACTATTTAGAATAGCCAAGAATTGGAAGCAACCTAAATGTCCATCGATAGATGAATGGATAAAGAAGAGGTGGTACATATACACAATGGAATACTACTCAGTCATAAGAAAAGAGCAAATCCAACCATTTGCAGCAACATGGATGGAGCTGGAGGGTATTATGCTCAGTGAAACAAGCCAAGCGGAGAAAGAGAAATACCAAATGATTTCACTTATCTGTGGAATATAAGAACAAAGGAAAAACTGAAGGAACAAAACAGCAGCATAATCACAGAACTCAAGAATGGACTAACAGGTACCAAAGGGAAAGGGACTGGGGAGGATGGGTGGGTAGGGAGGGATAAGTGGGGGAGAAGTAGGGGGTTATTAAGATTAGCGTGCATGGGGGGGTAGGAGAAAAGGGAAGGCTCTACAACACAGAAAAGGCAAGTAGTGGTTCTACAACATTTTGCTATGCTGATGGACAGTGACTGTAAAGGGGCTTATAGGGGGGACCTGGTATAGGGGAGAGCCTAGTAAACATAATATTCGTCATGTAAGTGTAGATTAGTGATACCGAAAAAGAAAAAAAAAGGGCAGTTCCTGCGTGGTAACCTCCAATGAGTTCTACACAAGAGTATAAAGCGCATATAAAAGTGTAGGCAAAGGGTCTGTTTGTGTTTATACAGAGGATCAAAGCCTAATTGGGCTACCCCGAAAATGAACTAAGATACGATATGAAAACGAACTTCCAACATCAGCACTCTCTGGAAGACTCATGCCAGAAGATGATCATCAAAAAACCCCAACAAAGATCCACTCACTGCTACAGCTGTAGATGCACTCATCCCACCAGTTCCTGGACTTGCCATGGGAATGAGGAAGGACATAATCTAAGCTGGCCTGTGCATATAGTAAAACAACAAATTTGACTGTATCTATACTGTTGGAACTCAATCAAGAATTTGGAGAAGTGCAAATTGTAGCGCTCCAAAATCTTACAACTACAGACTATTTACTGTTAAAAGAACATATGGGATGTGAACATTCCCCAGGAATGGGTTGTTTTAATTTGTCTGATTTCTCTCAGACTGTTCAAGTTCAGTTGGACAATATCCATCATATCATAGATTAGTTTTCAAAAACGCGTAAGGTGCCTAACTGGTTTTCTTGGTTTCACTGGAGATGGCTGGTAATTACAGGTATGCTTTGGTTATGTAACTATACTCCTATTATGTTAATGTGTGTGCGCAATTTAAGTAGTAGCTTAAAACCTATACATGCTGAAGTTACTCTACAAGAAGATATGTCAAAGAAATAATCAATCTTCCCATGTTTTCTTCTGCCTGCTACTTCTATAGCTTTTCTTCTTCTTCCTTCCTAATTACAACCCTTAAATAAAATTCGTGCCTCATATCAAATTTACCGAGTATCATAATTCTTCCAAGTGGTAAAGATACCTCAAGACAAATGCTGGGCATAGAAGCTACAGGGCATAAATGTCCAAAGAAATAAAAAGCTAACCATTTCAAACAATAAGGCTTCTCTCTCACTTACCAACTTTACATTTCCCTTTATGGCCCCGGAAGATGACTGGTTAGCCAGAGATGGGTAAGATTCTTCAAGGGAGAAACAACCTAAGACAGGCACTGTTGCAGGGGGGGTCATCAGGTGAGAAATTGGGGATCAACAGAGGTGAGGCTTAGAACCTCACCCCCCCTGTTCTGAGAGAAATCTTCTGCATATGTGGATGTTTTATTGCCCTTGTCTAGCTTGGATTAACACATAGTCTACAGGCACACACCTGATCATCTACATTTGCTCTCTTACAACACTAAACTATGTTTTCTACCTTTATCTTATATCTATCTACCACTTCAGCATTTTATTAAAAATAATAATAATAAAGAGAGAAATGTGGTATCGACATATAAATCAAATATAAAAATCAAATGAGTATTCATATTTGAACTGACTGATTATAGTTCATAATGCATGAGCAAAACCGAAGGTTTCTGTGATGGCTGCCCTTGTACTGTTCACCATGCAAGAACTTATTCACTATGTAAGAATTTGTTCTCCATGTAAGAACTTGTTTGTTATGTCTCAGAAGATTGGAGACTGACGAAAATTAGGCTTGGGGTGGATTAATGTTTGTGCATTGAGCATTGACTCCCCTGTACAGAATTTTATTGTTGTTAACAACCATTTGATCAATAAATATGAGAGATGCCCTCACCAAAAAAAAAAAAAAAAAGTACACACTTCCAATGGTAAAATAATAAGTAACCGGGATGTAATGAATATAGTCAAGATATTGTAACAGCTTGGTATGGTGATAACTGGTACCTAGATTTGTCATGTATATAAATGTTGAATCACTATGTTGTACACCTGAAACTAATGTAATGTAGTACTGTATGTCAACTACCCTTCAATAAAAAATAATTATCTACAAAAAAAAAAAAAGTACTAAATGCTTAGGGCAGCTCTGAACAGAAGGTGAGCTCTCTCACTCAGGCTGCATCTCCACTGGTAGGAGTGAAGATGGAGTAAGGATGGCACCTGGAGGTCGGGTGCTTCAGAGGAGGCACTGTCTCCCCATGAGAGGATACAATTCTGTGTCCCATGTGCTCTGGCCACCACCTTAAGTCTTGGCCTCTCACCCCTGCAGGGCCCACCTTCTTAGTCAGCCCTGCCCTGCTCACACTAACTTTTTTTTTTTTTAATAATTATTTTTTATTGAAGGGTAGTTGACACACAGTATTACATTACATGAGTTTCAAGTGTACAACACAGTGGTAGAACATTTATATACATAATTCTAGGTTCCAGCTATCACCCTACCAGGCTGTTACAATATCTTGACTATATTCCTTATGCTATACATTACATCCCGGTTACTAATTTATTTTACCATTGGAAGTCTGTCCTTTTTTTTTTTTTTTTTTTGTGAGGGCATCTCTCATATTTATTGATCAAATGGTTGTTAACGACAATAAAATTCTGTATAGGGGAGTCAATGCTCAATGCACAATCATTAATCCACCCCAAGCCTAATTTTTGTCAGTCTCCAATCTTCTGAGGCAGAACAAACAAGTTTTTACATGTAGAACAAATTCTTACATAATGAATAAGTTACATAGTGAACAGTACAAGGGCATTCATCACAGAAACTTTCGGTTTTGCTCATGCATTATGAACTCTAAACAGTCAGTTCAAATATGAATATTCATTTGGTTTTTATACTTGATTTATATGTGGATACCACATTTCTCTCTTTATTATTATTATTTTTAATAAAATGCTGAAGTGGTAGGTAGATACAAGATAAAGGTAGAAAACATAGTTTAGTGTTGTAAGAGAGCAAATGTAGATGATCAGGTGTGTGCCTGTAGACTATGTGTTAATCCAAGCTAGACCAGGGCAATAAAACATCCACGTATGCAGAAGATTTCTCTCAGGACGGGGGGGTGAGGTTCTAAGCCTCACCTCTGTTGATCCCCAATTTCTCACCTGATGGCCCCCCTGTGACTGTGCCTGTCTTAGGTTGTTCCTCCCTTGAGGAATCTTACCCGTCTCTGGCTAACCAGTCATCTTCCGGGGCCATACAGGGAAATGTGAAGTTGGTAAGTGAGAGAGAAGCCTTATTGTTTGAAAAAGTTAGCTTTTTACTTCTTTGCATATTTATGCCCTGTGGCTTCTATGCCCAGCATTTGTCTTGAGGTATCTTTACCACTTGGAAGAATTATGATACTCGGTAAATTTGATATGAGGCACGAATTCTATTTAAGGGTTGTAATTAGGAAGGAAGAAGAAAAGCTATAGAAGTAGCAGGCGGAAGAAAACATGGGAAGATTGATTATTTCTTTGATATATCTTCTTGTAGAGTAACTTCAGCATGTATAGGTTTTAAGCTACTACTTAAATTGCACACACACATTAACATAATATGAGTATAGTTACATAACCAAAGCATATCTGTAATTACCAGCCATCTGCAGTGAAACCAAGAAAACCAGTTAGGCACCTTAGGCATTTGTGAAAACTTATCTATGATATGGTGGATATTGTCCAACTGAACTTGAACAGTCTGAGAGAAATCAGACAAATTAAAACAACCCATTCCTGGGGACTGTTCACATGCCATATGTTCTTTTAACAGTAAATAGTTTGTAGTTGTAAGACTTTGTAGCGCTACAATTTGCACTTCTCCAAATTCTTGGTTGAGTTCCAACAGTATAGATCCAGTCCAATTTTGTTGTTTTACTGTATGCACAGGCCAGCTTAGATATCTCCTTCCTCATTCCCATGGCAAGTCCAGGAACTGGTGGGATGAGTGCATCTACAGCTGTAGCAGTGCGTGGATCTTTGTTGGGGTTTTTTGATGATCATCTTCTGGCATGAGTCTTCCAGAGATTTCAGATCTTGGAAGTTCTTTCTCATATCCTATCTTAGTTCATTTTCGGGGTAGCCCAATTAGGCTTTG
Organism: Manis pentadactyla; assembly: GCF_030020395.1. NCBI lineage: Eukaryota > Metazoa > Chordata > Mammalia > Pholidota > Manidae > Manis > Manis pentadactyla. The sequence continues at coordinate 106,022,381 of NC_080021.1, forward strand.
ATCCTCTGTATAAACACAAACAGACCCTTTGCCTACACTTTTATATGCCCTTTATACCCTTGTGAAGAACTCGTTGGAGGTTACCACACAGGAACTGCCCTTTTTTTTTTTTTTGCTTTGTTTTTGGTATCACTAATCTACACTTACATGACGAATATTATGTTTACTAGGCTCTCCCCTATACCAGGTCTCCCCTATAAACCCCTTTACAGTCACTGTCCATCAGCATAGCAAAATGTTGTAGAATCACTACTTGCCTTCTCTGTGTTGTACAGCCCTCCCTTTTCTCCTACCCCCCCCATGCATGTTAATCTTAATACCCCCCTACTTCTCCACTCCTTATCCCTCCCTACCCACCCATCCTCCCCAGTCCCTTTCCCTTTGGTACCTGTTAGTCCATTCTTGAGTTCTGTGATTCTGTTGCTGTTTTGTTCCTTCAGTTTTTCCTTTGTTCTTATATTCCACAGATAAGTGAAATCATTTGGTATTTCTCTTTCTCCGCTTGGCTTGTTTCACTGAGCATAATACCCTCCAGCTCCATCCATGTTGCTGCAAATGATTGGATTTGCCCTTTTCTTATGGCTGAGTAGTATTCCATTGTGTATATGTACCACCTCTTCTTTATCCATTCATCTATTGATGGACATTTAGGTTGCTTCCAATTCTTGGCTATTGTAAATAGTGCTGCAATAAACATAGGGGTGCATCTGTCTTTCTCAAACTTGATTGCTGCGTTCTTAGGGTAAATTCCTAGGAGTGGAATTCCTGGGTCAAATGGTAAGTCTGTTTTGAGCATTTTGATGTACCTCCATACTGCTTTCCACAATGGTTGAACTAACTTACATTCCCACCAGCAGTGTAGGAGGGTTCCCCTTTCTCCACAGCCTTGCCAACATTTGTTGTTGTTTGTCTTTTGGATGGCAGCCATCCTTACTGGTGTGAGGTGATACCTCATTGTAGTTTTAATTTGCATTTCTCTGATAATTAGTGATGTGGAGCATCTTTTCATGTGTCTGTTGGCCATCTGTAGTTCTTTTTTGGAGAACTGTCTGTTCAGTTCCTCTGCCCATTTTTTAATTGGGTTATTTGTTTTTTGTTTGTTGAGGTGTGTGAGCTCTTTATATATTCTGGACGTCAAGCCTTTATCGGATGTGTCATTTTCAAATATATTCTCCCATACTGTAGGGTTCCTTTTTGCTCTATTGATAGTGTCTTTTGCTGTACAGAAGCTTTTCAGCTTAATATAGTCCACTTGTTCATTTTTGCTGATGTTTTCCTTGCCCAGGAAGATATGTTCAAGAAGAGGTCACTCATGTTTATGTCTAAGAGGTTTTTGCCTATGTTTTCTTCCAAGAGTTTAATGGTTTCATGACTTACATTCAGTTCTTTGATCCATTTTGAGTTTACATTTGTATATGGGGTTAGACAATGGTCCAGTTTCATTCTCCTACATGTAGCTGTCCAGTTTTGCCAGCACCATCTATTGAAGAGACTGACATTTCGCCATTGTATGTCCATGGTTCCTTTATCAAATATTAATTGACCATATATGCCTGGGTTAATGTCTGGATTCTCTAGTCTGTTACATTGGTCTGTGGCTCTGTTCTTGTGCCAGTACCAAATTGTCTTGATTACTATGGCTTTATAGTAGAGCTTGAAGTTGGGGAGTGAGATCCCCCCTACTTTATTCTTCTTTCTCAGGATTGCTTTGGCTATTCGGGGTCTTTGGTGTTTCCCTATGAATTTTTGAATTATTTGTTCCAGTTCATTGAAGAATGTTGCTGGTAGTTTCATAGGGATTGCATCAAATCTGTATATTGCTTTGGGCAGGATGGCCATTTTAACGATATTAATTCTTCCTAGCCATGAGCATGGAATGAGTTTCCATCTGTTAGTGTCTCCTTTAATTTCTCTTAAGAGTGACTTGTAGTTTTCAGAGTATAAGTCTTTCACTTCATTGGTTAGGTTTATTCCTAGGTATTTTATTTTTTTTGATGCAATTGTGAATGGAGTTGTTTTCCTGATTTCTCTTTCTATTGGTTCATTGTTAGTATATAGGAAAGCCACAGATTTCTGTGTGTTGATTTTGTATCCTGCAACTTTGCTGTATTCCGATATCAGTTCTAGTAGTTTTGGGGTGGAGTCTTTAGGGTTTTTTATGTACAGTATCATGTCATCTGCAAATAGTGACAGTTTAACTTCTTCTTTACCAATCTGGATTCCTTGTATTTCTTTATTTTGTCTGATTGCCGTGGCTAGGACCTCCAGTACTATGTTAAATAACAGTGGAGAGAGTGGGCATCCCTGTCTAGTGTCCGATCTCAGAGGAAATGCTTTCAGCTTCTCGCTGTTCAATATAATGTTGGCTGTGGGTTTATCATAGATGGCCTTTATTATGTTGAGGTACTTGCCCTCTATTCCCATTTTGCTGAGAGTTTTTAACATGAATGGATGTTGAACTTTGTCAAATGCTTTTTCAGCATCTATGGAGATGATCATGTGGTTTTTGTCTTTCTTTTTGTTGATGTGGTGGATGATGTTGATGGACTTTCGAATGTTGTACCATCCTTGCATCCCTGGGATGAATCCCACTTGGGCATGGTGTATGATCCTTTTGATGTATTTTTGAATTCGGTTTGCTAATATTTTGTTGAGTATTTTTGCATCTACGTTCATCAGGGATATTGGTCTGTAGTTTTCTTTTTTGTTGGGGTCTTTGCCTGGTTTTGGTATTAGGGTGATGTTAGCTTCATAGAATGAGTTTGGGAGTATCCCCTCCTCCTCTATTTTTTGGAAAACTCTAAGGAGAATGGGTATTATGTCTTCCCTGTATGTCTGATAAAATTCTGAGGTAAATCCATCTGGCCCGGGGGTTTTGTTCTTTGGTAGTTTTTTGATTACCTCTTCAATTTCGTTGCTGGTAATTGGTCTGTTTAGATTTTCTGTTTCTTCCTGGGTCAATCTTGGAAGGTTATATTTTTCTAGGAAGTTGTCCATTTCTCCTAGGTTTCCCAGCTTGTTAGCATATAGGTTTTCATAGTATTCTCCAATAATTCTTTGCATTTCCGTGGGGTCCGTCGTGATTTTTCCTTTCTCGTTTCTGATACTGTTGATTTGTGTTGACTCTCTTTTCTTCTTAATAAGTCTGGCTAGAGGCTTATCTATTTTGTTTATTTTCTCGAAGAACCAGCTCTTGGTTTCATTGATTTTTGCTATTGTTTTATTCTTCTCAATTTTATTTATTTCTTCTCTGATCTTTATTATGTCCCTCCTTCTGCTGACCTTAGGCCTCATCTGTTCTTCTTTTTCCAATTTCGATAATTGTGACATTAGACCATTCATTTGGGATTGCTCTTCCTTTTTTAAATACGCTTGGATTGCTATATACTTTCCTCTTAAGACTGCTTTTGCTGTGTCCCACAGAAGTTGGGGCTTAGTGTTGTTGTTGTCATTTGTTTCCATATATTGCTGGATCTCCATTTTGATTTGGTCATTGATCCATTGATTATTTAGGAGCGTGTTGTTAAGCCTCCATGTGTTTGTGAGCCTCTTTGCTTTCTTTGTACAGTTTATTTCTAGTTTTATGCCTTTGTGGTCTGAAAAGTTGGTTGGTAGGATTTCAATCTTTTGGAATTTTCTGAGGCTCTTTTTGTGGCCTAGTATGTGGTCTATTCTGGAGAATGTTCCATGTGCACTTGAGAAGAATGTATATCCCGCTGCTTTTGGATGTAGAGTTCTATAGATGTCTATTAGGTCCATCTGCTCTACTGTGTTGTTCAGTGCTTCCGTGTCCTTACTTATTTTCTGCCCAGTGGATCTATCCTTTGGGGTGAGTGGTGTGTTGAAGTCTCCTAGAATGAATGCATTGCAGTCTATATCCCCCTTTAGTTCTGTTAGTATTTGTTTCACATATGCTGGTGCTCCTGTGTTGGGTGCATATATATTTAGAATGGTTATATCCTCTTGTTGGACTGAGCCCTTTATCATTATGTAGTGTCCTTCTTTATCTCTTGTTACTTTCTTTGTTTTGAAGTCTATTTTGTCTGATATTAGTACTGCAACCCCTGCTTTCTTCTCACTGTTGTTTGCTTGAAATATGTTTTTCCATCCCTTGACTTTTAGTCTGTACATGTCTTTGGGTTTGAGGTGAGTTTCTTGTAAGCAGCATATAGATGGGTCTTGCTTTTTCATCCATTCTGTTACTCTGTGTCTTTTGATTGGTGCATTCAACCCATTAACATTTAGGGTGACTATTGAAAGATATGTACTTATTGCCATTGCAGGCTTTAAATTCGTGGTTACCAAAGGTTCAAGGTTAGCCTCTTTAGTATCTTACTGCCTAACTTAGCTCGCTTATTGAGCTGTTATATACACTGTCTCGAGATTCTTTTCTTCTCTCCCTTCTTGTTCCTCCTCCTCGATTCTTCATATGTTGGGTGTTTTGTGCTGTGCTCCTTCTAGTAGTGCTCCCATCTAGAGCAGTCCCTGTAAGATGTTCTGTAGAGGTGGTTTGTGGAAAGCAAATTCCCTCAGCTTTTGTTTGTCTGGGAATTGTTTAATCCCACCGTCATATTTGAATGATAGTCGTGCTGGATACAGTATCCTTGGTTCAAGGCCCTTCTGTTTCATTGTATTAAATATAGCATGCATTCTCTTCTGGCCTGTAGGGTTTCTGTTGAGAAATCTGACGTTAGCCTGATGGGTTTCCCTTTATAGGTGACCTTTTTCTCTCTAGCTGCCTTTAAAACTCTTTCCTTGTCCTTGATCTTTGCCATTTTAATTATTATGTGTCTTGGAGTTGCCCTTCTTGGATCCTTTCTGTTGGGGGTTCTGTGTATTTCCATGGTCTGTTCGATTACTTCCTCCCCCAGTGTGGGGAAGTTTTCAGCAATTATTTCTTCTAAGATACTTTCCATCTCTTTTCCTCTCTCTTCTTCTTCTGGGACCCCTATAATACGGATATTGTTCCTTTTGGATTGGTCACACAGTTCTCTTAATATTGTTTCATTCCTGGAGATCCTTTTATCTCTCTCTATGTCAGCTTCTATGCGTTCCTGTTCTCTGATTTCAATTCCATCAATGACCTCTTGCATTCTATCCATTCTGCTTATAAACCCTTCCAGAGTTTGTTTCATTTCTGCGATCTCCTTTCTGGCATCTGTGATCTCTTTCCGGACTTCATCCCATTTTTCTTGCATATTTCTCTGCATCTCTGTCAGCATGTTTATGATTCTTATTTTGAATTCTTTTTCAGGGAGACTGTTTAGGTCTGTCTCCTTCTCTGGTGTTGTCTCTGTGATCTTTGTCTGCCTGTAGCTTTGCCTTTTCATGGTGATAGCAATAGTCTGCAGAACTGGGACGAGTGACGGCTGGAAGGACTTCCTTTCTTGTTGGTTTGTGGCCCTCCTCTCCTGGGAGAACAGCGGCCTCTAGTGGCTTGTGCTGTCCAGCTGCGCGCAGACAGGGTTTCTGCTTCCTGCCCGGCTGCTATGGAGTTAATCTCCACTGTTGCTGTGGGCGTGGCCTGGCTCGGGCAGCTACTCCAAAATGGTGGAGTCGCGTTGGAGCAGGAGCTGCTGGGAGGCTATTTATCTCCGTAAGGGGCCTCCCTGCTCCCTGCAGCCCAGGGGTTAGGGTGCCCAGAGATCCCAGATTCCCTACCTGTGGATTAAGTGACCCGCCCTGCTCCTTTAAGACTTCCAAAAAGCACCCGCCAAAACAAAACAAAGACCACAAAAAAAAAGAAGAAAAAAAAAATTTTTTTAATTAAAAAAAAAAAAATTTTTTTAATTAAAAAAAAAAAAGGTGGTCGTTCGTTTTTCTTTATTCTCCGGTGCCAGCCTCAGGCCTCTGCTCACCGGTCTTTCTGCCCTGTTTCCCTAGTATTGGGGTCCCTGTCCCTTTAAGACTTCCAAAAAGCGCTCGCCAAAACAAAGCAGCAAAAAAGCAAAAAAAAAAAAATGGTCGCGCGCTTTTCTTATGTCCTCTGTCGCCCAGCCTCCAGTGCCTGCTCACTGTTCTTGCTGCCCTGTTTTCCCAGTATCAAGGGCCCTGCACTCTGGCCCGGATGTCTGGGGCTGGGTGTTTGGCAGTCCTGGGCTCCGTCTCCCTCCCGCTCTGCCTGCTCTTCTCCCGCTGGGAGCTGGGGGGAGGGGCGCTCAGCTCCCGCGGGGCCGGGGCTTGTATCTTACCCCCTTCGCGAGGCGCTGGGTTCTCTCAGGTGCGGATGTGGTCTGGATATTGTCCTGTGTCCTCTGGTCTTTATTCTAGGAAGGGTTGTCTTTGTTATATTTTCATAGATATATGTTGTTTTGGGAGGAGATTTCCGCTGCTCTACTCACGCCGCCATCTTCCTCCCCTCCTCACACTACCTTTTATAGCCTTTATCTCCCCACCCAGCCCTTTATACCTTTCCCTGCTTTATTTCTTTTCATATTTATCACCATCTGAAATGAAATATATTTTACTTATTTAGTCTCCACAGCTAGAACAATCTCCATAAGAATAGGGATTCTGACCATTTCTTGATTGGTATATTTTCTACACTTTACCTTGCATACAGGAAGCTCTTGATCCACAGTTTTGAATGAATGAAATTAAAACTTATTTCCCTCACTCTTCTGCGTATTGAATCTGTACAACTAGCATTTGGTAACATTGGAATAAGGATATCTCTGTTCTCTGTAGGAACTGTGTTGGGTTCTGTGAGCATAAGCTTAACAATAAGGATCATAAATATTTGCAACTATCTGTACAGCTACCATGGGTGCCTTCCCAACTGAGTTCCAGTAGCCCAAAACCTACCATAAAATTAATTAGGCAGCGAGTGCAACGTTCTGGCAAGAACATAGGCAAAAAGAAAGAAGGCTGGGGCTCCACTCTTGGTATACTTCCAACTTGATATATGACTTCAGACAAGTGTGCTACTCTATACAACAGGATGTCAGAGTAAATAATGTTGAAATTTCCTTTCACTCCTACCACATCCCTCTGTCTTCCAGTCCAATATACTCCACAGGAAAAATGTACAATTATACACGGCCTGCAACAATATAGAAAGGGTTGAGAAAAAACAAAACAAACCAAGGAATCCTCCCAACACATTTCAAATTTTTAAAAAAGCCACCTTAGCTATAAATATCTTGAAGCAAAGCTGTAAATACCTTCCTCTGCTTTCTAAAGAGGTTTTACCCTGTACTTCATGTCCTCAATTCTTGTCCCTTCTACCTATTCCCAAAAGGTTTATATTATAGAATGCTTACCTTTATTGGTTATCTTCATTGAATTTTCTTGGGAAGCATAACTTTTAGAATGAAATTATTTTTAAACTGTAGCTGTATTTCCAATTAAGCATCCAAACCAAACATTTTTATTCTGATAGTGATTATCTTGCCAGTTCATTGGATTCAGTGGAAGTATCTGCTATTAAATGAATTTGGGTCAAGGTAAAAAATGAAAAGCCAAAGGAAAAAAAAATCACCCATCAAGAAATGTGACATAATCTTCTTTCTATTCACCATATTACTGCCTGGAACATAAGGGGTAGGAGGAAGATAAAGCCTTTGCAGTAGATGCTATTTGAAACAACTTGCATATGCTTTACAGAAGTGCAGCTTTCAATTAAACTACATAGTGAAGTTATACAGCTCCTTCCTCCACACAATATAATGCAAAGGTATGGCAGAAGTTCAAAATTCATAGACAAAATCAAGTAGATAACACCAGTGAGATCTTAAAATGTGGAATATTTTACTAATGTATGTAAGTTAAATCTTGGACTCCATCTGCCTGAATAGATGAAATTAAAATGATCATTTTGATGTACTTTAACTAGCAGTATGCATATGTAAATGTTTACAGGTCCTTAGTTAGAGCTGGGAAAATGACAGTAAAAGGGGCAACTAGCCAAATTGCCCAAAACAATGATTTAGGAAACACTTGGGCCACCTTTTCAAAAAAGTTAAAAATCCAGATAATAGTTTAGATGATTTCAGTAAAGTTAGTGGTGAAATAATGTGTTAGTTTCAATTACTGAGTATCGTTTATATTAATAATCGTCCACTTAGTTCTAGAGTGCCAGCTCATACAGAAAGCAATTCTTAAAAAGTGCCTCTGTACCCATCATACTGATTCTTGCAGATTCTTCTGTGGAAAAAGAACAAGCAAGTGTATCAGAATTGAGATTCTAATGGTTAAGTAATTACAGAGGAGAGTGGGTGTTCAGTTTGGATAGAAGAAAGAGAAAGGTTCCAAGAAAGATTCCCCAGGCAATGGTGGAAACCCATTCCCAGCCCCTCAGTGGGAAGCTGGTAAATGGTGTTTTGATCATATGAGACAGCATGGTTTCATCCTGGGCACCTCTGTGAGGGTCCAGCTCTAATTTGAGCATTTATAGAGGTCATAGCCTTTGGAATTTATTATCTTAAAGAAGCAGTTATTTCAATAAGATTGTTGCCTTCGAGAAGTCATTACTGAGGCTGTGCTTCAGTTTCCTTCTGCATCAACAGAGGCACCTACCTTACAGGCATTTCCATCAGAGAGGAATGTTTGCATATAAAAGGAGATAATGCACTGGACGAAAGTTTGTGCATTAAAAAGAGGGAGATGTTAGAGAGGTTATTATATTTTCTTGCTTCAGAGGGTCATCACATTGGTGTGCTGTCAGTGCATGGAGTCTTCTTACAAGGGGCTTGAGTAATACACTCAATGATTTAACTTACAAAGTTGAAAGGGCAAGGCAGGGGAAAACATCAGGAACACTGTAGGATGGTGAAATCCACATTAAGGCAATACCAGTGGCGTGGAGAGAAAGATACATTTGTGAATGAATTTACTTGGGCTGTAGTTTATGTACAAATATGGCAGGGCAGAGTTTTTTGGGGTTCAGAAAGCAGGAATGAGCGCTGTTCTGGCCCTTGCTTGCTGTCCTGAATCTCTGCACTCCTCTGCTGGGCTCAGTTACAAGGTGCTGTTTGCTTCCCCCACGCCCATTCAGCACTCTGCTTGCCCTGAGCCTCTTTGCCCAGCACTGGATGGGTGGATTAAAACTGGAATGAGAGGTAAGAAGACTGGGCTTATTATTCAATTTGGATTTAACAGTAATAAAGGTGACATTCTACTTTAAGTCTCAGCTACTTGCTGCTCATTTCCAATTTGGCAGAAATGAATTGAGGATGTGTGTGTGATTAATTCCTCTAAACCCCTGACAGAGAGGACGAGCATCTCTGGATAAAATAGGAAAAAATAACAGCAGAAAAAAATACTGTGAGAAGGCAGAGAATGAAACTGGTAAAAAGAGTTTGTGAGCCAAACAAAGTGATGTAGAAGACAAAGAAGAAGCAAACCTGCCATTTCTGGAGTTGTAAACAGATATGAACCTATTCTAAAAGACAGAAACTTTGAACATTCTAGAATCACTGCATCTTAGGCCTGATCATCATTATAATTCAAACTCATTATGTAAAATTTACAATTCATTATTTCCATCCTAAGCCCATGCATGTCTCCTGCTGTATTTCTGTCTGGTTTCTGGGATGACAGTTTGTAACTAGCTCAGAATGGACAGGGTCTTTATGAGGTACCTGGAGTCCAAACGTGATACTCATATTACCTCATCTCACGCCTGCCTTATCCCTCCTGTATATTTTGCCAAAATTTTCATCAAGAGATGACAGCGATGGTTCCATTCCCTAAGCCTCCAGCAAAATGTAATCAAGTGGCTCCTGGGCTTCTCAGGTCTTAGCCTGAGTCTTTCCCAGAACTTTTCAATTCTACTCAGCACAACAAAGCCCTCAACTGGCCAAATCCAACTTTGCTAGAAAACAATCCTGCAATTACCTGTTACCACTCAAGCATGCTCCTTGGGTGGTGGTAATTGTGTGTGTGTGTGTGCGTGCAAGTATGCTCATCACACTATTTCTCCATCAAAAATGTATCTCTTGAGAAGGAAGGAAGACATGTCTACTGTTAACAAAAATAAGATTCCTTTCTGTGTCTTCACACCCAAAGCAATTATCTCAGTCATTTTCAACTCTTTTGTCTCTCTTCCGTGGTCAGATATCAAATCCGGCCATCAAAAATCCTTAGTAGACATCCGAGTCACACCGGAGTCCGAGTATCCACTATCAGACTGTGGTATTCACTACCAAATACTCTTTAATAATGCCCCGATCAAATACACAAATACTCATTGGCTGGGCATGTGGAGCTTTGTGACCAAGCTCTTCCATTTACAGCCTCAGCCCCCGTGCCTTCCCACCACGTTTAAGCATGTTGTTTTCCTGAGCCCGTTATCTGCGCACACTGCTCTGTCTGTCCCCCGTTTAATTAGTGAACTCCTATCCATTCATATGTATCAAACCAATTATCTTCTCTGAGAAGCCTTCCCTGACTACCAGCCTCTTCTCCCTGCCTTTATGTAACCACTCAACCCAGACCTTCATAGAATCACCAACTTCCTACTTTGCATTCCCACAGCCTCCTGCCTATCCCTCTATTGTAGCACTCATCATCTGTACCTAGTGTTCTTTATGCATTACAGTCCTGGTGTTTTTCTTAATTTCATTGCACTTTTTAAAACAGATTGAAGAACATGAATTCAATTTGACCTGTTGCATCTATTTACTCCAATATATCTTTTCCCTTTTGATGTTAGTTGTTTTTTGTTTGTTCTTTTGATGTTTTTAAAAGGCATACCAGATTTTTAAGTTAATTTACCACTTATTTTCCTATATGATTGTTTTTAAATGTAAAATTTTTCCCATCCAGATATTTGATAGATATTAATTTTAATATTATCTAGATTTTTGGTTTGATTTCCTAAATTTAGCTTTTTAATTTGTATGGTATTTATCTAGCACATGATGTGACACAGGATCTAATAATATATTTGCCTAAAAGCTAACCAATAGTCCTAAAATCACTTATTGAATAAATGTTTTTTCTTTATATTGCTTTTTATGGCTTTGTATTATATATATGTTCTTATATCTGGCAGCAAATCATATAGGAAAGTAATTGGTAAGTGAAACTCACATCTTTTCTTGGACAATCTAATCAGTTTCTTTTGAAAAAGAAAAGGAATAGCTCAAACTGAGCAAGTAAAAATCCACCTGGCTGTTCATCAGGCTAGTATAGCTAGCTGCAAGATGAACAGGAAATCCTTATTTCTCCCAAGGGCACGCAATGGCTGTGAAGTGTCCCAACATCCATCTTTTCGGGGTGACTACTGCTTTCTTACTCCTTGGAAGATCTTGTTCTCTAAAGTCACAGAGTATCAGAAAATTTGATTTTTAAAATTATATCAGTAAGATGGAAACATCCTATTCTTAGTTGGGGGTTCTCACTCACTTTGACATGGAGAAACAGCCCTGATTTACATCTCAGGAGCAAAGCTTCAGACAAGGCTTTTCGGAATATGGCATTCCACATTTATTCATGGAAACAAACCCCGGGTTCATTTTGCAGTCCAAGTCTCATGTTGATTCCTTTACTCCCAGCCCTACTATCAAAACTTGGCCTTACTATTGCTCTATTGAGCGGTCTCCATTTTTACAATAAGTCATTAAGCCTGATTGTGGAACTATGTTTTGTCCTTGATGGACTTGGACTGATTGGATTGGACACAGCCTTCTATTCTTGTGTCAGTGAAAAACTCTTAATTATTATAATTTAAAATATGGTTATTTTTCATTGTTAACTAAAGGTTTTCCAATTTTTTGGTCTTTCGGCCCTCCTGTACACTCTTAAAAATCATTTGAGGGCACCAAAGAGATTTGTGTCTTATCTTTTGGTATTTACCATAATAGAATAAAAACTGAGATGCTTAAAAAATATATTTATTTTAAAGTTAATTTTAAAACACTGGTAAATTCAGTACATGTTAACATAAATAATATTTTTATGAGATGTAACTATAGTTACCAAAATAATAGAAATCTAGGAGAGAGAGTATTACTTATATTGTTGCAAATTTCTCTAATGTCTGACATAACAAAACATATGTGCTTCTGCATTCAATCTGTTGTGATATCACATATCACATAGCCACTGGAAAACTTCACTGTATACTTGTGAGAAAATGGAAATCATAAAAGAAGTGAAAAGAAAAGTCTTACTATTATTATGAAGGCAATTTAGATGCTGTGAACGTCTTGACAGGGCTTCTGGGACCCCAGATGCTCCCCCCAACCACAGCCTGAGAACTGGTCTTAGCTATTCCAGCTTCTTTAGATTCTCAGATGAATTCTAGAATATTTTTTGTATTGTAATTGGGAAGTAGTACTTAGGTATTTAAAATCTTTTCTTCTCACTTAAGGGTAGATATCCTGTCTCTCTAGTTAATAAAACATTTTATAAATGATTTCTCAATAGTCTTGCATTTTTCTTTTCGTATCTCCCACATTTCTTATTTTTTATCACTTAGTTATTTCATGCTTTGTTGTTATTGTGAATGGAAGTAATTTTTCGCATTGTACCTTAATTGATTATTGTTGGCATATTTTAATTTATATGTGGTTCCTTGGCTACTCTTTATTCTTATGTTAATAAATTTGATATGATGTTTTTTAAAGAAACAACTTAAAATTTTGTGCCTGTTTACATAATGTTGGTATTGATACAGACATTCTCAAGATTCTGAGAAAAATACACTGTTCAATGTCTAGATTTCGAAGATAGTTTACGTGAAAGGATCTAGAACATGCTAAATGCCTTTTTGGCCTCAATTCAAATGATTGTTGTTTTTCTTAAGACAGATGCATTGATTAAGACTAGATAACCTCTGGTCTTTTCTAGAATTCCTTAGATAACATCATGAACGCCAGACCCATTTACATTATTAACAGAATCAAAGAACATTTTGATTACGGTTCTCACCTTCTGAGGTGGAGAGCTAACTATAGCCATAATGTCCTTTGAGGCTGTTTAAGGGAATCTGGCCAGCGTGGTCCTCCCAGTGAGCCCTGTTAGGAGACTGGACAGGACTCCTAGGCAGGAAACCCACTACAAGGCTGGTGGTGAACAGGCATCCTCCTGAGGGCAGGGTTCCTGCCTTGACTTCAGCCTGAGCCCCAACTTCCTTAAAGCCGCCAAAGGGAACTGGATTCTGGGGCGTCCCATAGTCACTTCCCTCTCGGGGCTGAAACCGCTGCTGATTTTCGGGCTCGGGGCCTGCGGGCCACGAAATGATGTCCTCGAGGTCTGGGGGAGTTCTTGGGGAGAGGACACCGCGCAGTACAACGAGGTGAACTTCTTCCAGGACACTGGGCCCGCCCGCAACGGCTGCAGGGATCCGGGGGCGCGCCAGAGTGGGCGCCAGGCCAGGGAGGGCGCCCGAGTCCCGGGACCCCGCGCAGGGCTCTGCGGGGACAGGGCGCGGCTAGCGCGGCCTCCCCTCGGCTCACGGGCTGAGGGAGGGACGCTCCCCTCTGCCTGGAGGGGGCGGACGGCAGGCGCGGTCCTCGGGACTCCCTGGGCCGGGTCGCCGCCGCCGGCTCCTCCCGCCCGCCGTCGGCCCGCCCCTGGGGGGGCGGCCCAGTCCCACCCCCCAGTCCCACCCCGCTGGCCGCCCGGAGAGCAGTGAGCGGGCGCCCCGCTTCCGGCCCAGGTAGGCTGCCGGCGGGCCGTGCCCGGGCTCCGGGAGCTCGAGGCCTCCGCGCCCAGCCGCCCCGAGACCGGCCGGGGACCGTGAACCGTGCGGGGACAGCGCCCCGGGTCCCGGCGGGCTCCCGGAGGACCTGTGGCCTGCGCCGCTGCAGGTCCACCCAGGGGAACCCACTTCGGGATGATTTCTGTAGGAGCAGGTCGGTGGAGCTGGGGTCCCCGCAACTCCAGACGTATGCAAAGTTTTCTTTTAAAGGGAAAAGTTGAGACAAGAACGTTGTGGTCCCTGTGGAGACAGAGAAATCCTTCCAGAAACCATGTCATTTCAATTTGCTCACCGCCGGCGCTGTTCTGCTCGCCAGTAGTTTCTGCATGCACTTCGCTGTAATTTTCGTACAAGAAAATGTTTACTTTTTATGTCTTATAAGTTACTTATACAATTTTTCTATTTTGTAAGTAATTTGTTATTATTTAGAATGTAATTGGACGTAAGGTTTGAAATAGCCGCTATAATGGACACTAACATTAAAAAATACATGTATTTTTGAAAACCCAAAGAGTTCTTGTGTCCTCTGCAGCAGGCGCGTGGTCTGGGGGGGCCAGGGAGGCTGGCGCGACCCCGTGTCCCTGCGGCAGTGTTCCCTTTTTCAGTTACCCAGTGGCTGCTCTCAACCTCAGTTTACATTTAGAAATTGAGTTCTACTGAGTAGAGCTTCCATAAGTTTAGGAAAATAGAAATTACTTTGTGTGAAATCCTTGGATAAATAATTTATTAAGGAAAAAAAAAACAAAAACCCCAAAGGGTTTTTTTGTTTCTGCGGTTTTCTTGGTGATTGTAGGTGCTCTTAAAGCCTCTTAAGTTCATTTGTAATTTACATTGACTCAGTAACTGACTTGAGAGGTGTTTTATGCCAGTACAGGAAATGAGGTGCTTTGTATTCCTTATTAACTGTGTAAAAATGCTAAAACTGAGGAATACATTATAGTCCTGTCATCCTACCTCAGTGTTTCTAAGTTCAACTTCTAATTTCTTTCTCCAGGTTCTGGATGCCTCTCCCTGAAGCACTGTGACTTTTTTTGTTGTGTGTTACAGGCCCAGGGTCGCAGCTGCAGCCTGGACACTTACGCCAAGTCCTGATATCTGAGCATTATTATGCATTATTTTCAAGCCTTGGTAAAGGTATGTGATAAAGTTATCAAGTTTTCTGAATTTACTGCAGCCTAAGGGCCAAGGCTTTACAGGTAAATGAGGGTGCATGTTATTTATGACATACTGATGTTTTTATTACATTATAAAAGATAATTGTTTTCCAATGGGAAAAATTAAAGATGTATAAGATTTCAAAGATAACTTGCTCTTTATGAATATATTGATGTGATATCTAGCATGTGAAAAATTACTCTCATTTGTCTTAGTCCTTTTTTTATTATTGGGAACCAAAAAGTGCAAAGTAAAAGATTCAGTTTGCTGATTTTTACACCAGCTTAGTGTATCATTTGCAGAGATTTTGGTCACATCACATAAGGGGATAACATTGCCCTGTGCTTCCTTTACAACTATAACTTTACAGCCTGTTTTTTTGTGCAAATATTCTTTGAAAAATAACTTTTCTCTGAAATCCAAAATATTTGAATACCCATTAGTTGCTACTAATAGTTTGAGAAATAAATATTTAAAAGTCAAAGTATATCTTAGATTCTATAAATGTTAATTACATAAAGTTTGATGGGAAATGTTTTATCATTTTAATAATTTCTCCAATGTTAGTGCTCTAAACTATTTCCAACTTTTTGTTTGTTTGTTTAATCTTTACAAACAAGGATTCCTGCATTAGTTTTTTTGCCTGGATTACATATAATTTGTAATTACATGTAACTTGAAAGATTGTATCTAACAAGCTCCCTTTTCTTGCTAATAGAAAACAAACTCAGCTATCCGTTAGAGGGCAAATAGAAGAATGGGGCAAATAGGTTTTCAAACTTAATTCACAGAGACCCCTTACCACTCTGGGGAGTCAGCAACTTCAAATTGGGAAGCAGTGCTCTTTTGAATTGAAATAATCTATCATTAAACACCAAATTTATACCATGGACTTTGACTTGGTTTATTTCTTGACTGTACCATTTAACAGCATTTTTTTCTGAAAGTGAGGGCTACACGTAATGCCTTTCTGAAGGCTTCTATGCGCATTTAAGGTTACTGACATAATGCATGTGAAACTCTGGTACCTGTTCTATGATAAACAGTCATAAAATGTTATTCATTTTTTTGATGCCTAAAACCTCTCCATATGGATAGGTCTATGTTTATTGGCCATTTCTTAACAGAGAACAACAATAAAAAAAATCATGTAGATGTCATAGGCTGATATTGATGAAGGCTGAATTTGGCCTTCAGGTGTTTATTTGTGTCAGCTCAGTGCTTTACAATTGTTTACAAATGTTTTAAACTTAGTAACTTTTGAATAAATTCCCAGAATCCTAGCTTCCCCTGAAAAACAAGAGGACTGGCAAGGCAGGGCTCGAAGCTGCTGGCAGCTGAAGCCAGGATGTGGTTGCCCACTTCGGAGGCGGCATACATGCTCCTCTTTGCCACAGTACCTCCACTCACTGCTTTTACATCATCCAGACCTGCTGTGCTCATGTATTTCACCTCCTGTGCCCCTGCAGACCTTTCAGTTTGTGATTTCTGACACAGACGATATACCTTACTAATTTGAACAGGAGTTATGTGACCAAAACTATAACCTGACTTCCATCCTTCAAAAAGGAGGAGAGTAATCCTGTATGACAATTAATGAAGCATTTCTTCCTAAAACTCATTGGACACAATATCAACTCTGAGAATTAGTTCTGACATGCATTATTATTCCAGTTTACAGCTGTGGACATTGAAGCTTGTAGGTTTGTACTAAAGCTTAAAATTTCTGATAAAGATTTTTGAATTCTCATCAATACCACTTTTTAAGTATGGAGAAATTTTCTAGGAAATGATAGCCTTTCTTTTGGTTCTAGTATTTATTTTAAGCAAGTACTTTTATCTCCATAATTACAAAGTAAGAAAATGAGTGGTAGAAAATAGAATACATGTGTAGAAAGACAAAGTAGACCGTTTTTCTCCTCTCTACAAAACATTTTTGAGCAAATCAAAGGGAACAAAACATTGATTATGGCTCATTTAAAACACCGTACAAGTAACTAGACAAAGTCTGTTTTAAACCATATTTATTGCCTGTGTTAGGGGTAAGCTGAAAAGGATATGTGTCTAGCTCATCTGGTCTCTAGTTACGTTGCATCAGAGACTTCTTTGAGTCTGTGTTTTAGAGTTCTGTGGGAAAAGAGATAACCAACACTTGTTTGGTAATTCATCCTGGTGTCTCCAGAAGGTGGTTTTATATAGCAAACTCACTTTTTCACAAGCTTCTTTAAACCAGGAAGGCTTAATTTTATTACTTCATAATCAAACCAGGAAAGTAATTGATTTATTACATTAAAATCAGAAATAGTTCATTTGTGGGTATACTAACTCTATGTGATCCTGAAGGTATGTGAGTATGTATGAAGAAAGTTCAAGCCAGCCCTGTAGAGTGGGAGACGCCTCCAGGCAAAGATAACAGGAGGTCCTGCAGCAAAAAAGGGTTTTCAGTGTCCTAAGACCTATCAGAAGGCAGTTGAGGCTGAAGTCACTGTGAGTGGTAAAAAAGAATGGAGGATGAGTTTAGGGAGGTCAGAAAGGGCCAGCTTTGATTCAGGGTCTGCAGGACATAGTAAGAATGTGAATTTTGAAGAATATTTAACAGGAAAATAATTTGATCTGATTTCTGTGTTGAGATCATTCTGGCTGCTCTGTGCAGAGATAAGTTCTATAGTGAACCAGTTTGACATTTCAGGATGTCTCCCACATCACAGGCGGGCACTCCTTTTGAATCTAACATAAACCTTATGTGATGCGGTTTGAACAGCTTGACAGAAGTGGGTGCTTAAAGGGAAGGATCTTCCAATAATGTTCTACAGTAAACAAATGATGAATGTTTTTAAAAGTGAGAATCACAATATTAAAATATTTCTTGGTTTTGAGTAAAGCCATCTGTTACTTTCTCTGTGTGTTCTATATCAAGGCAAATTGCATTTTCATTGAGAAATGGTATTCTCTATGTATTTTCAAAAAGTTCACAATCTGATTGACATTTGTGTTATATTAGAAAGGAAGATGTGCTCATGTTCATTTATGAGGCAGTAATCCCTAAATTGGATTTCTAGCCCCTTTTCACTGATAAATTTGGTTATTATATCTAAAATATTAAAAGATACTTGGAGAGAATGATTTTCTGCTGTTAATTTCTGTACTCTCCTTAGATATTATATGACTTAAGAATTGTTAGGAGGTAAGAGTATGAAGGCGTATTAATGCAAACATTGTGAGAAAAGTAATTTTCATTTTTCTGT
The DNA here is from genome assembly GCF_030020395.1 of Manis pentadactyla. Taxonomy (NCBI): domain Eukaryota; kingdom Metazoa; phylum Chordata; class Mammalia; order Pholidota; family Manidae; genus Manis; species Manis pentadactyla. The sequence continues at coordinate 106,040,429 of NC_080021.1, forward strand.
TATTTTCTTTTGCTAATATTACTTCTAAGAAACTGTCCATTTAATATCAGTTTTAAAGTTTATTGATACAAAGTTATGTTATCTTTTTCATCTCTGCTGTAATTTGTCAGTCTCTTCATCCTTAATATTGCTCATCTCTACCTTCTCTCGTTTGTTTTTTATTTCTTGATTAGTCTTGACAGATGTTTGTCTATTATAAAAAATTCTCTTTGAAGAGCTGTTGTATTAGTTCCCTATCATCTTTTTTCTCTATAATGTCTTCCTTTAATTTCTACTCTTACCTTACTTTTTTCTCTACTCTTTGGTTTTATTCTGTAATTATCTCATTTTTAGTGTCTCTTCCTTTCTAATACAAAATTTGAGGCTAATGTTTTCCTAAATGTACTGCTTTAGCTGTATCCCATAAACTTTCATGAGTAATATTCCCATTATTATTTAGGTCAAAGTCTATTTTAAAATTGTGAGTATATTTCCTCTTTGGCTCCTGAATTGCTTAGTAGTGCCTTTCAAGGTATCTAGTTGCATGGATTAAAAAAAAAAATCTTGTAATTGATTTCTTACTTAATTATATTGCAGTCATATGTGCTTATGAAAAATATTTATCCATTTGTAGATATAGGCTATCATGTGTATCCCAGGATATCCATTAAATTCTCCTTGTTAATCATGTTGTTTAAATTTTACTTATCGTTAAAAACTTTTTTGTCCACTTGATCCAAAAATCACTGAGAAAGTGTTTTAAAATCTCCTTCTAACATTGTGATTTTCTCTATTTTTCTTTGTATTTCTTTCAGTTCTTATTTTATGTATTTTGGGGCTCTGTTTTGAGCTTTTATATTTTCTTGCAAAATTAAATCTTTTGATTATTATATAGTGAATCTTTTTACCTCTAATAAATATTTTTGCCTTAAAGTATATTTTATCTGGTGTTTATCTAGTGATACTCACTGTCTTTGGTTGAGTATTTATATATACCACTATTTTACTTCCATTCTATCACTGACTGTGTGAATCTCTTGCAAACAGCCTATAGCTATTACTTTCTGTCTTTTCTCTAGTAAGTTTGGTCCATTTACAGTAATTGTGATTACTGGTAAACTTATAATTATTTCTACTGAGTTTTCTCATACTTTCTATTTCTCCTGCTTTTCCTGTGCTTCCTTTATTCTCCTTTTCTGAGGTTTTTGATTGAATGAGTTTGTTATCATCAGTTTTTCTCCTGTAATTTTTTGGAAGCTATACAGGTATTTTGAGGTTCTAGGGTGTAATATATATTTTCTTTGTCAATCTACCTAAAGATTGATCAATTTTGTTTCTCTCTCTGAAGAATCAACTCTTGGTTTTGTTGATTATTCCTTGTTGTTTTTCTGTTCTCTATTTATCTCTGCTCTAATCTTTATTATTTCTTTTCTTTTGTTATCTTTGGGTTTAATTTGTTCCTTTTATTCTAATTCTAGTTCTGGGATATAAAGTTAGGTCATGGGTTTGAGATTTTTCCTTCTAAAAATATCTTTTTATTTATTTACTTATTTATTGGAATAAAGTTGATATACAATATAATAGTAGTTTCAAATGTACAACATAGTGAATCAATAATTATCTACATTACTAACTGCTCATCACAAGTGTAGCAACTCCCATTACCATACCAAGATTTTACAACATTATTGGTTATATTCTCTATATTTTCATTCCTATGACTAATTTATTTTATTTTATTTCTGATCTATTTGTATCAGAGGGTTTTACTTATTTATTTTTCCCAGTATATTTTTATTGAAATATAGTTGGTATACAATATAATATTGGTTTTGGGTATACAGCATAGGGAGTAAACAATTATATACATTACTAAGTGCTCAACACAATGAATTAGTTACCATCTGTTAACATAAAGCTTTTACAACTATAAATTTGCCTCTTGGCACTGCTTTTGTTACATCCCATAAATTTTACTATGCTGTAGTTTTGTTTGTTGCCAGATACGTTCTAATTTTCCTTGTGATTTCTTGTATGATGAATCAGTTGTTTAGCTGTATGCTGTTTAATATCCACATATTTGTGGATTTTCTACTGATGTAAGACCTAAAGGAAGTGAGGGAGTAAGCTGTGTAGATACCTGGAGAAAAAGCAATCCAGGCAGAAGGAAGAGACAGCTTGGGAGATAATCCCTGCTGTGTTTTAGAATGAGTATAAAGGTAGTTTGATTATTTTAGTAAAAAAGAATTAAGTGAAGGTTTACAAAACCAATCAGAATAATTTGTTGAGATAAATGTTAGTATCCTGAAGTAAGATTCATTGTATTATGGTCTTTTTTCTATCACAAGAAAACCCCAACAATTCAATATATAATAAATCAATTCAAAGAGATGATTCTTCATTTTTAAAATGTAGCTTTATAAGTACCTTTACAGAATTATGGTAAATATATACATCAAAATAGAGTAATATGCATGAAAAACAGTTTTTTAGCTTACATAATCATATAATTAAAAACTTAATTGTGTGTTTAGTTTTATGAGGGACAGAATTTCTTTTTATTCCATGAGTGCTAAAGGGCTAGAAAAAATGTGAACATTCATTGCTATGTAGAATGCAATTTACTACAATCATGAAATAATCAGTTGTTTACTAACTGTGACATTTTACTTTATTCTTAAAGAATAAAAAGCTATGTAGTGGAAAAAATAGTGTAGGAGTCAGAAGACTTGCTTCTATTCTAATTCTTTATTTAGTTCTTTAATTAAGTTCTTTAATGTTTAATTTTGAGGAAGTCATTTTACATTTCATTTTATTTACTCATTGGGAGTTTTGTTTGTTTTAAATGAGATTCGACTAGGTGTATTCTGTGTCCAAAATGCCTGTGCTTGTCATTCTGTGATTATTGTTTTATAATGTGTTACAGTAATGCACTGCCTTAATTATATGTCATACTGCAAACTTTTAAAGAGGAAATTGTATTTTGGACAAACTCCTGTTCATGTTTAATGTTCAGCTCCAATACTGCCTATTTTATATATCTTTTCATGATCACTTAAGATTAGTTGTTTCTTCATCTGGGCTTCTGTGGTACTTTATACCTATTTCCATTTCTCTTTCATAATATATTGCAGCTACATATTTATTTATCTATCCTTGAGTTGCCTATTTTGGAATTCTCACAACTTTAAAATACTTTTCATATATTTGGTGTCTAGTCATTTTTTAACTGGATTCTCATGCCTGTCTATTGAAAGGCCAGTAGTTAATACACCAGAAATTAAAATTGTGTTCAATAACATTTGCCATTTGAAAGGTAACATTCTACATAATGAATGTTTCTCCTAGTTGAAAACTCCTATTACAGGCATTTAACAAGATTTAATTTGGTCTTTTGGTCTAACTTTTACATTACATGGATGGCATAAATGCTTATTTGCATGACTCAAGTAGACAGATGTAAGAAGTAGTTATCTTGTCACTGATTATGAAATCACTAAAGTGGATGATTATTACTGATTATCTCCTACTTGTCCCTTTGCATTTTGGATCAAAGGCACATATTTCATAAAGATTAAGTCTTCCAAGGACTATTCATAAGTGTGTTTTTACATAGGGATGTAATTTTTAGCAGGCATTCACAGCCATTTACTGCATGGTATGCCTTTAAGTATGATGAATCAGAGTATGATCCTTATTTTGTTTAGATTTTCAAATTCCTTTCATCTAATCACCTAACCTAATCTTTATTTCTCTCCCTCATTTAAAAACAGTGTTTAAAGAACCATACTGATGCATTTATTCAACAGCTACATATTTAATATCTACTACTTGCCAGACACAGAGTTAGGCATTGTTAGATTTGAAATTGAACAGATAGTTAGATAAGGTCTCTGTTGTCAGAATTAAAAGGTAAAGAAACATTTGCCCATTTAGCCAGCATTTACTAATTGCATACCGTGTGCTAGACATTGTTCTGGAAATTGTGGACACAGTAGTAAAAATAACAAAGTCTATATACCCTCTTGTAGCTTACATTCTAATGGAGAAATAAACTATGTGGGGAAGGTTGGTCAGGAATGGCCTTCCCAAGAAAGTGATGTTTGTGCTAAGATCTGAAGGCTGCTGTAGGACGACAGGAGAAGACTAATTGAGGCCAAACAGTGGTTACCAAAGATAGATAATGAGAATGGATTCATGTTTGATGCACATTGTTTTGTAGTTTTTGAAATGAGAAGATTAAGGAATTTTTAAAAATAATAACATAATTTTTAAATTAAGGATTAAGAACATTTCACAAAGAAAATCTCCCATAAAGAAGCACTCTGTTAATTTTACTTCAAAAATAAAAGCATCCGTAATTTTCTTTTTATATCTACTACTATTGCTATTTTTTTAAATGTGAAAAAGTACTTTTATCTGTTTTGAATTAATTATTAGTTTCCTAGTCTTTAAAAACTGGGAATAATTCTACCTTCTCCTTGTTCTTGAATTAAATGAAACACAGTGGAGTGGGTGAGAAGAGAAGGGACCCTAAATGACTGCAATTGATATCAATCCAATGGAACTTGTTCAACAACCGTTCTGTGGAAAGGTCGCCATGTGCCAGGTACTGAGCTGGGTGGCATCTGTCCCTGGTCTTAAGGTAGGGAGGAAAATGGATGAGGAAACAAACCACAATATAATGTAGAAAGTACTGTATTACAGATATGTATAAAGCACTGGGGTTCCAGCTAGTAAAGCACTGAATGAGGGAATGAGGGGCTAAAGGTAGAGTCAAGGAAATTTACAGAGGGAGTAATAATGGTGCTGTGCTTTCAAGCAATAATGGCCAGATGGACAAGGGGTTGGTATGTCAGACAGAAGAATGAGGATATACAATGACATAGAGAGTGAAGGGCATATGCACTGAGACAATAGCAAATATCAGGCTGGTGTAGCCTGGTCCTGGATTTCATGGAGAAGTTACTGGGTATCTAGTCAGAAAAGTAGTTGGAGCCCCTATCACATGCTGAAGGCTATTTTATGACCTGCTGAGAAGTTTAAATTTGTAGCTATTGGCAGTGGGAAATCATCAGAGTTGGGTGTTTTTTTTTTTAAATCATTTTAAAGTGTATAATTTAATTTTATTTAGTACATTGTGCAGCCATTCCAACTATTTCCAAAAGAAAACTTTGGACTCATTAAGCAGTCACTCCCTATTCCTCCCTCCTTGTTTTCTGTCTCTATAGCTTGGCCTACTCTGGATATTTCTATAAATAGAACCATACAGTACATTGCCTTTTCTGTCTGGCTTCTTTCACTTAATGTGTGTTCATGGTTCATCCATATTATAGCATATGCCAGCACATCTTTTCTTTTGATGGCCAAATAACGTTCCATTATACAGACACACCACATTTTGTTTATCCAGTTATCAGTTGATGGACATGTGGGTTGTATCCACCTTTTGCTAATACGAATAGTGCCTCTACGAACATTCATGAAGATTTAGTTTGAGTATGTTTTCACTCTTCTGGATATATTCCTAGGAGTGGAACTGCTGGGACATTTGGTAATTCTATGTTTAACTTATTGAGGAATCCATCAGACAGATCTTTAATCGAAGAAATGGCATGATAAGATTTTAGTTTGGAAAGATAAATGTACTGAATAGATATTTAAGAAACAAGATCGTACAGAGCTCCTCAAAGATCCACCAAATAGCTATTCATTTGCTCCTTCCTACATTCCCTTCTTTCCTGCCTGCTCTCTCCTTTTTTTCTTTTCAAACCTACAAATTGGAATATAATCTGGTGGTCCAAATATATGTCCACCCACATACCTTGTGACTCTAAACCATCTTCTGAGGCGTCTGTGCTAAAATTCTGCTGGCTCAGCCCATATGCAATGGTTCAGATTGTTTTCTTGCTTTGAAATTCGTGCTCTAGAGAAGTATCTTTAGATACTTTAATAAATATTAATGCTTCAATAAATAGGTCTCTTGGTTTCAAATGAGAGGTCCTAGAGGAGGACAACTGTTCCATCAGGAAATATGAGGTGCACTGGAGTGGTTGGTCTCGAACATTCCTGCCAAGATGACTGGCTCCACGTGAACACCCTTTCTCTCCACCCCACTCCTCCAAACACAGGATCATTCGTGGCCAAACAACCACTTCCTCGGGTGTCCTCCCGGGTTTCTAATTTTGAAAGCAAACAATTCTTCACAGAATTTCAAGGACCTTCAAGCCCAACACAGACATGAATAAAGCATTGCTTGGTTTCTCAAATGTTGAATATTTGCCTCTATCAGCACATCAGGACATAGGCAATAGCAGAGGGATTCACTCATTCTCTTTCTCAAAGTTGTCATAGTGACAGATGCGCTTGGAAGTTGTAGTGATGGTCACTCAGTTATCAATCAAGGGATTGGAATGAAATGTGTTGCTCCTGTTGTTACTTTCTGAGGCAGCCCTTTGACCAGCAAAGCTTCCTTGGTATCAATAATTATCTGCCAGAAGGGCCTTTCAGGATGAGGGTGTCGATGTCCCGGTCGATGCCCAGGAAATAGCACTTCCTCCAGAGGCCCAAGTAGGTGGCGAAGAGCGGGCGGCCGCACTCGGCGTCCAGCCCGCCGAGCCCCAGCAGCGAGCGCCAGGACTCGGGGTCGGCGTGCTCCGAGCCGCCCTGCAGCAGCCGGCGCCCCAGGGGGGGCGCGTCCCGCAGCGGCAGGTGCGACAGCGGCATCAGGCGTTTCTTCTGGTCCGGCGGGTCGGCGCCGGCGCGGCTGCGCTCACAGCTCTCCTGGTGGCGCCGGGGGTCGGTCTCGTACCAGTGGTCGGTGAAGATGGCCGTGACGAGCAGCCCCAGGGAGCAGAGGCTGAGGCCGAGGCTGAGTGCAGTGACGAGCGCCCGCGGCCCCATGGCTTCCCTCCCCGCCGCAGCCTCCGCTGGGCTCGCGCGCCGCCGCCAGACACTGAAGATTAAGGAGTTTATCGTTGATTTTATTTTTTAAATTATTAAGTGAGGGCATCAGTTGGGAAGTTTTGTGGGAGGGGGTGGGCAAGCAATGAGAGAACAATTTGGAGAGAGAGGTCACTGTGAAGCAGTCACTCCAGAGAGAAGCAGGTATACAAACCAGGGACATGCAGTGGGATTGCTGGGCAGTGTTGAGGGTCTACTTGTTAATTGTGAGTTTGAAGGGAAACTAGTCAACCTGGTTGTGTGGTTTTTCCAGCTATGAAACAGGTGTAAAGAAGATGTAAGGTTTAACCAGAGTTGGGGTTTTTTTACTCCAGGAGACTGGCCCTGGAGAGAGAGCAGAACAAGAGTGTTGATGAATTATGAAACATAATTCAAGAAGTAGAATTTAGAGTGGGGAAGGAGAAAATGAAGAATGGAGGCTGAGGAAAGTTGATGGATATAAAGAAAGTGAGGAATCCATGGATTGGAGGCATGGATGAGGTTGAAAGTTGTGGATAGAGAAGTGAATTTTATAGGCTAATATTATTATGCAATATTAAAACATACTTAATAGATATTTTTCTCTGTATGCATTCACATAAAAACATACCAACTTTTTAACTTTGAAAAGAGTGAGGCTTTGCATAGATAATTGAAAAGATGTGATGGCCACCAGAAGTTCTGGGAGCCATTCCTTTTTTTAGTAATTTCATACAAATGGCTGAATGCAATATAGCAAGGATGTAAAAGGTTAAAAGCACTACTCGGAAATCAAGAAATCTGGGAACTTGTTCCAGGTTCTGTGCAAAATTTCCTATTTAAAGTCACCTGACCTCATTCGCCGTGTTCTCCTAATTATTTCAAGCACTGTGCCCCGTGCTGGGCATATAGTCATACCAGAAAATGAGAACAGAGTGCCACTGGAGTACGGAGATGGGCATTCAACCCGAATGGGATTGAGAGTTGTCCCATTTGGAGGAAGTCGTGTCTAAGCTGGAGTTTCGAAAGATAAGAAGGAGTTAGAAGATTGCTAAGAAACCACAGGCAGAAATGGGAGGGAATAGTGTATATAGAGATCCTCAGGCAAGAAAGAAATGACCTGAAGGATCCCAGGTGGCTGGTTCAGAGTGTCTGAGAGAAGAAATGTTGAGATACAAGACTAGGAAATTAATAAGGGCCATATTTTAAAGGACCTAGAAGGTTATGTTAAAAGAAATTCCATCCCAAAAGCAATGCATGGGCTCAGTGTTGGGTTTTGCCTAGAGCAGGACTGTAAGACGCAATCACTTTAATGTATGGGATTTGCTTTGATGAAGAAGTTGAATTTTACCATTTCTAAGATGCATTCTAAAATTCTTTGATTCATTATATTAACACCTAAATATAAAGCATTACATCAAAATGAGTTAAATATGGTCCTCATATTTTAATCTGAAAAGAATTTTAATAGCAATTAATATGGGACTATAATAAACATAAAAGTAAAGCCCTACTTAGAAAGTCTTATTAAACTTATATTCGTCTGTTTGCCAAAAGAATGGAAATTAAAATTTCCTGTGACTCTGAGTACATTTGGTTACTGCTGTGTATCTTCTTCCATCATATCAGTGAAAATATTAGGTAATTTCCCATGAGTTTGTGTACCATTTAATATCCCTGATCAAATGTAGATGAAACTACTTTTTGTCTCCAGTGATTTAGACTTTGGGATGCTTCCATTAATTGGAAAAACAATCATCTTTGATAAGTTCCCTGATCCTTCGGATACATGGGAAATCACTGAAACCATTGGCAAAGGAACTTACGGGAAAGTTTTTAAAGTGTTGAAGAAGAAAAATGGCCAAAAAGCAGTAGTCAAAATTCTGGATCCAATTCATGTAAGTCACATTACTTTTTTTCCCACTAATTAACTTTGTTTTTATCTGTATTGAATAGTTAAAAAGTCTGTAAGCATATTATCTTGATTTATTTGTCACAGCGTCAATTAGAACTTGAAGAAAATGTAAAAAGAAAGTCTACTTAGTTTTTCCTTATTTAGCTGCTTAACATCTATTATGGGGCCAATAAATACTTGATAAGTGAATAAATATAAAATACAAATAATTACATAAATATAGTTCTCAACAGCTGAAGTTGATTTAATAGGATTTTAGATTTCAAAAATTGTAAAATACAGTCGCATGGGTCTAGAAGTATTATGTCATTTTGACCAGACCTTTTCTTCTTGCCTTTATTTAGGTTTCAGGTAGAATTTCTCTCAAGCTAAGTCAGAAATGTTTTTTAAAAATTAAATATCTTTCAGAGAAGGGATGTTAATGTTCAGGTTTGCTTAAATATTTCTAAAGCAGAAATGGTATATAATCAGGGTAAAGTTCCTTGTGACAAACTGGATTTCAGGTTTAGTCCTCATGGCCTATTTGTAAGTGATGCCCCAGTGGAATCTTCCTTTGATTTTTTTGGAATAGCAGTTGTGATAAGGGATCCTACGGAGCCTTGCCTTTGCCTTAAAGAGCATGAGGAGATTGACAAGATTATTTTCTGGGGTTGAAAGCTGGCCATTTGGAAGCATTTTCAGCTCCTGGGAAAAAAGTGGCTCCCCCATGGCACACGGTGAGCCAGAATGACTCAGCCGTCACATAATCCCCCAACGTCTATGGAAAGAACCTTCTCCAATTACTTGATGGTTGCACATGATGGGACTGTGGTTTGATGAAGTGATGTCATGTGTGCGGTGAGGACATGGAGTCCTAGACCTTGTCACAGCTCTTACATGAACAAACATACAACAGTGCAAAAGGTCCTGGACCTCTGTTCATCTTATGGTTGCTCTTTATTTTTTGATAGTTTATTTCTACTAAACCCATTATAACCACAGTGCTTCATATATTTTGAGCAGAGAGGGAGAGTGGGGGTTTATTCTTAAGTAATAACTTAGATACACTGGAGGAAAAAAAATGAGAAATACTATGCTCAGGTTAACTGATACTGAAGGTCTTCATATTCCCTTATGGAAAGTTCTGACCATTTAAACTGAGAGAACAGAGACACGAGTAAGCTGCATCAAAGTGACTGTACCTCCTGCCTCCAGTCTTTGTAGCTACAGGTTGGGATTCATGGTGGCAACAGAAAGGCCTTCCCCTAGATCTCAGTGTCTGGCCCCACAATTAGGGTTTCTGTCTCATTTCCCTGCTTCTTAATGGAGAAGAATGAATGGTTTACAGATTCATGAATCCACTATTCTTTCATAATTTACTCCTGTTGGTGTACTACTATCTTATAAACCATGTTTTGTTTTATTGTTTTATTGAAACATACTGAGTTCATAACTGTAGTATGAAGTTTGTTCTATGGCTGCTTTCATTCTTTTCATAGTACATATATACCTTTCTAGGAATTATTTATTTACTCTTCATCATGTCCCAAGTTGAATAAAAAATATTTATAACCATGAGATTATAATCTTAATCAAATAAGTTTAAATGCACCCAAGCATTTTACAGAATGGCTTTTTTATTAAAAGGATCCTACTATTATGAATTTTGAACTAGTAAATTTCTTTCCAAGAAAGAGGTGAAATGAACAGAATTAGAAGATAGTAAGTGGGCTGCTTGTCTCGAGCCTGCCCACACTCCCTTCTTGAGTGTGTACTTCACTTTATTGAACTATTCTTTGTTTGTAAAAAAAGAAGGTAATAAGTGGTAGACTTTGAATCTAGACCTACATCTTTTGCTAACTAGCTCTGTGACTTTAACTTCTCTGAGCTTTAGTTTGTTCCTCTCAAATTAGAGCTCTGGTCCATAACTCTTTACAGCTCTGTGATTGCATGGTTCTGTCTTCAAACAGTGTGGACACTAAATGTTACTGTAAAAACAGTTTAAGCTTTCTCTCATCTATTATTCTGTGAGTTGTTTCATGTATTGTGTTTTTCTAGAAACATGACTAAAGTGTCTATCTTGCATTTTTCTTGAAAAGATAGCAACCTCTTCTATTTCTGGTAAATGGACCTTTAGCTAACTAAAGGCTATATGCCATCTTCTATAATTTAACTCTATTTTACTTTTTTGGAAAGGTGGGAATTTATTGCTTATATGACTAGTATTTGAAAGCTTCTAAATATCCTGTATTTCAAAAACAAAATGAACCAACTAAGAGTTTTTATTTCAGATCAGTGGCTTTGCCATTGAAACAAAGTTAATACTACAAAGAAAGGAAAATCATCTGGAGTAGTTCTCCATGCATGTTTCTTTCTAATTGCATACAAAAATAATTTATTTATTTATTCCTTTTTAAGTCAATGAAATTTATTTATTTATTTGAAATAATTTATTCATTCCTTTTTAAGTCAATGAAATTAACACAATCAGAGATGTATTTGATTAGCAAGAAAATTGCAGTCTCTCCCCAAAAACAATGTTATGAGAAATTTCAATACATAATACTGAGAAGAAGAAAAGCAATTAAGACCTTGCTTTGATAAAATTCTGTATTGGTAGTCTATAATAGGTTTCTTTGACATTATTCGTGCTTTTCTCATAGTTCTCTTCCTATGACTTTTTGAAAATAGGACATAGATGAAGAGATTGAAGTGGAGTGTAACATACTGAAAGCACTTTCTGACCACCCTAATGTTGTTAAATTTTATGGGATGAACTTTAAGAAGGACGAAATAAATGGAGATAAGCTGTGGTTGGTTCTTGAGGTAAGTGTTCCACATGATTTTATAGTTGGATGTTTACAGTGTGGTATAGGAATGACTTAATGTTTATGTAACATTGACACCATAAAGCAGTTCTAGAATGTTCCTTACTGGTCACATCCTCAGTAAAATATTGTGTCCAGTTCTGGCCTTGTTATCTTAAGACACATAAGGAAATTAAAGATAAGCCACAAAGACTATTAAATAAAAAAAGAAAATATCTTCACAATAAAAGACTAAAGAAACTAGGGTTATTTTCTTTGCAGAAGAACAAGCCTAAAAGGGACTTCATTATAATATTTACTTATTCATCCATATTTTGTTCAACTAACACATGATAGAGGCTTAGTGCCAGGTGCTAGAAAATAAGAGGAAATTAGTGTCAGTGAGACTTCATTAGACAAAAATGGTGAGCTGTGATTTTCTTTTTCTGTCTTCATTGAATACTAATGACATAAAATACAGAACCAGGTATTTACATTTATGGGGTAAAAATATACCCTATTAGAAATGGTGTTGAATACTTAATAAGTTGTCCCCAAAGAACTGCAGAGTGTGTCTTTTCAAGTCCCAAGAATTGGTTTGGACAATTCTAATGTAGGAGTACTAAAAGGTATCCCTCTAAGGTAACTGCCAGCCCTAGAACAATGTGCTTTTTCTAATTTTCATTGAATATTATTATTCAAGAGGTAATCTTTCCTTCTAATAAAATTCATAAGAAGTTTTAAAGGTTGCTTTTATCCAACTAAAGACTAGTAGAACCTTTATTTAACCACTGTAATGGCATATTTTGTGTCCATTATGATGTTATTAGCATTTAATTATTATATTTCTTTCAGAATGTTCTATTGGTTTTCCTGCAGGGAAATGGTAATGACTATTAATTATAATGTTTCCATACTTTCTTTATATATATATTTTTTATTATGGTTTTTAAGTGATTCTACAAGTAATGGATGATCATAGTAGAAAACACTTTAGACTATACAAAGAACCACTTGTAACATTTTATGAATTTACCTCATCCTTTTTTGTATGTTTAAAATGATTGGCAATATTATTTATGAAATTTTTTTCACTTAATATAATTTGAGATAGACAATCATTTTTATCTTTTTCAAAATAAATACATTGATATTGTTAATTAAAAGCAAATATAACCAAAAGGCTTGTACTGTAGAGCAATAATAATGTAGGTGCACCTTCTCCTGAGCAGGTGATGTACCTGGAAATGTATGGCTGAGCTCTGCTCTTTCATTTTGTAATCTGCACTCTGAAATTTGGCAAGGTCCTTAAATTGTACTTCTGGAGTCCTACATCCCCCTGCTCCATTCTGGAGGTCTGTCATCTGACCTCTCTGATAGCTCTCTGCTGTGCCCTTGGGTGGAATCAAGTTTTCTGGACCTCCTGGCCTCCTCTTTGCAGGTTTGCTCTCAGTCTTGCACATCGTGTAGTAGTATGCACCATACACTCATTATCCACTGCCCTGGTGTCACCACATCTTGAGTCCCTTCTATTCAGTTTCTCTAGGGAACAAAACTTCGGTCTCTTGCCTGGGTGTGTGTGACAGAGGAGGGCCCAGGCAGGCTCCTGGATGTGGATATTTTGCATGTGGGGTAAGAAAGTGTCAGCACTTTGATTAGAGACTTCCAAAGGATCCCTTGCTTTCTGCTCCTCCTCTTCCAACTCTGCCTCCACTTTCACTATTAACTAGCTCTTCTTGGGCTGATCTGCTCAGGTGACCTCAGAGTAGCCCTCAGCTAGTACTTCAGCATGCAGCTGCCCCTGCATCGCTAAACCAGATGTCACTAGGTTATCTGCTTTCCATACTGAAAAATTTTGTTGAAATTGCTTGTCCACTGCTCTCCTTTTTTCTTGTGGTTTATACTTTTAAAATATTCTTTTGCTATCATTTTAATGAAGATTTATAGTGAGAGGAAATAAATTTATATGTTAAATCTGCCACCTTTAGTTGAACCATAGAGCGTTTCATAGTTGTAAAAAAGTATTTTCAAGAATTTTTTTCAAAATCTGAAACTGTGTATTAAAGTATTTTATAGAAGTTTAAAGATTTTAAAAAATAACCAGTTGTGCTTTTTAAAAATAGGCAATTTATTATGATAGAATTATTTTGATTTCTCAAGTTTAAGATAACTTCTTTTTAGTTGAATTACACATTAAGACAAAGCAAAGCTTTTACTGATCTAAACTTAACTGCCTAAGTAATAGTACACAAATTATGAACTTAGACTATTTTGCCTTATGTCAGTGGAGAATTCTTAAAAATTTGCTTTCATGTTTGTGTTTGCATATTTGAGATGTAATGGTGTGCAAATCTTAATGTAGTCTTGAATATAAAATTTTTTATCATTATTTCCTTCAAAACTTTTTCAATAATTTATTATTTTTTTTCCATGCAGAATCATTTACAGTTTAGCATTTGAATGGAGATTCAGGTATTCTGCCTAGTGGGCCTGGGCACAAGGTATAAATCTCTGTCCAGAGATTAAAATATTGAATGAGATCGATCATTGTCTTTTATGCCTATCAAATCCCTGTTCTAATTATATTGTTATTTCTCAGTATTGTCACTTGGGATTAGGGGAGAGTTGGAAACTCTGGATTATAGTTAAATGTCCTTTTGAGAGAGTAGAAAAAGTTGATTAAAATGGTTTTAGAACATCCAGTACAAGTGAAGCAGTTTCCTGATATAATGAATCAGTAGAGAATTAATATCTTCTTTGAACTTTGTTCTTATATTTTATTATCAGGTGGGGGCGTATTGGAAATATTCCAAAGTGACTTGAGGAAAAAGAATACATGGTAGTTTATTAAAATAATATTTCAGAAATCTTATGTAACTGAACTTACAAAGTAGTGAAAGAAGAGCATAAAGAAAGTACAAAGTTGGCAAACTGTATGTAAGATAAGTGATTTGCATATGTAAATGAGGCTAATTACATGTACACATAAGTGACTCAAAGTGCAATTATCTGATTTGTAAACATGAATGGTGCAGGTGCTGCTTTAGAGGCTTGTTCAGAAAACTGGCTTGTGACATCAATACTTTGTTGTACAAAATGACTAATTATACTTCTTTGGTAATAAAGCCCAAATAAGTTATTTTACCCAAGGATACAAATGCGTGGCCAACGAGAGGCTGTAATATTACACAGAAAGTCATTTTATCAGTGCCAGGCTTCAATATGTATCTCCACAGAGAGGGTGTCCTGGAGGGGTGAGCAATCGGTGTTACACCCTGTTATTAGCTTGGCCTGTGGGGAGCTACACCTGCTCAGACAAACTCCTGCTCAGTGACTTTTCCCCATGAAAAATCATTTTATTTATATTTTGATCCAGAATTGAAACCCTAAGAAAAATATTTCCCCAGCTCTTGCTGGGCGGCCTGTTTTCTTTATTATTTAGTCATGAGTTTTAATTATTCTTACTTTTTGATACAGTTTTTCTCTTTCCTGTATTTTTCCTTCTTTTTGTTATACTCTTTGATCATGAGTGATATACAAAGCCCTGTTTAGCAAAATTTCCTTATAAATTCTCTATATGTTAATTTTCAGACTCTATTGCCCATATTTATTAAAAGAGCACTAGTTGCGCTCTGAAATTCCAGTCACATGCTTATAACGAAACTAATAAGAGAAGGGAAAGAAAGTTTGCTGTGGGAACTGATTTTTTAAAATATATTTTTTATAGAATGCCTGGGAGTTTTATTGCCACTTATATCTTAGGTTCTCCTAGTGATACAGGCATAAGGGGAGAACTAACTTTTTTTTTTACTTATGAAATACTATACTTACATGATTTTTTAAAAATACCATACTTAACATTAATTTCTGCTTATTGCTACCATATTTCTTGATGACATGCTTACTAAACTATAGATACCTCTTTTGGCTTTGAATTTTCTTTAAGTCCTAGTGTGTGGTATTGAGGGTCAGTGGCCAAGTTGGAGGGAAACCTGAGGAGGTGGGAGTTGGTTAGGTTTCTGTATGTTTATCACTGAGCTGAGAGACTTAACAGAGTAAAAATTGAATTAAATCAGTCTGTTATTAAGCATTTGCCCCTGAAAAAACAAGGGGAAAACAAATTTACCAGTAATTTTCCTTCTTGGTTGGATGAACAGCCACATTGTAATCACGTAAGGAAAGCAGTCTTCTTCTGTTCCAGGGACTGTTTATGTGGGACTTCAGCCACAAGGGAGCCAAAATTCAGAGTTCGGATATCTTTCTGTTAAGGGACCCTTTCCCTCATAATCCAGTCTTAACTATAATTACTCCTTTCACAGTGGTCCTGCAGACTGTATTCTGTTATTTATCTGAGTTAATCCTGATTTGTTCACTCTTTTAATAGTGACATTGCTTTCTCTCATTGCTTTCCAATTTTAACAATGTTTGTCCTTAAAATTATATCCCTTCCAAGAAATCAAATACTGGAAATTACAGGTGGCACTTGGAAGCACAAAAATTAGGCAGATAGTCATAAAGGCTCTCAAATGCACATTTCAGGTAATTAAAGTGGTTTTCATAGATATAAATACTGCTTTCATCTGTCATGTGTAGTTCTGTTTTTATACTTACATCTAGTAAGATAAGATTTGTCATTAAAAAAAGAAACGTAGGGTGACAGAAAATAAGTTAGAGAAGTGAATAAGTGGCTGCTATTTGTTTAGTTATTAACCCTGTGATGTTTCTGCCCTGGAGATAACATGTCCACAGAAGGGGACATGAAGCCGCTGCAGGCTTGTCTATGTGGGAGGTCCCGGAAGCAGGGCAGGATTGGGAAGCCCGGCTTCTGGATTGCTCTAATAGCATAGCATTGTTCCTTCCTTCCTGTAGCTGTGCACAATTGCAGTGGAGGAGCAGACTGAGGGGATGGTTCCTTTTATGTTCATAGGGCTGAAACAACCATTCCCAGCTCTCATATAAAATGCTGTTATTTGGTGTACTTGCAGCACAACAGATAGCCAATTACCTAGAATCATTTCATTTAATTTTCTGTTTAAAGGACAAGTTGGAAAACCAGGCTAAATGTACTTCCTTACACTCATCTAACCCAGGAAATATATAAATACTATATGTCATATTTGTGAATCTTTCTTCCCTAGCCATACTTAATTCTTCCAACAGCATCAGCTCCTTGAAGAGGAGTGCAAGTATAGTATTATTTCAGGGGGAAAAAGTCAAGGGACCCAAAGTGTTTTGCTGTTTGGTGAATCAATATATTTTTACCATATACATTAAAATATTTCATCCGAGTTCCTTTTTTATCATCAATTTCTTGTTGCTATAACATTATTGATGTTTATGATGTTTTCCTAAGGATTTTAAAACCTGTTAGGGTGAGGGAACTGTTTAATATCTTGATTTAGTGGTTACATCATTCATACAATTGCCAAAACACATCCCACTGCATACTTAAATGAGTCAATTATGTCATATGTCAATAGTGCCTTAAAATACTGCTTCCAGTTTACACACTAGAAAAGTAATGTGAAAATTATATGTATTACAAATCTATACATTAGGAAATACCTATCAGTTGATGGTACCATTCTCATTAGTATTTTCTCAGGAATTTTTTGGAATGCAGAATTTGGTATGTTTTATTGAAATTAGGTCAAACATGTCAAACTTTGAAGAGGTACCTTCCATACCATGTGAAAAGATGGCCTTCTGTTACTGTGTGAGTGTGTGTGTGCACTCATGTGCATGCGCACATGCATGCATAGGGTACAGAACTTAAGTGTATTCACCCAGTTAGTTATTAATTTCATAAATGTTATCTATCACTTCTAGCCAGGCTGAAGTAAAGTGACCTATACCTGTTAGTGCTCCTATCTGTGCTGGTAGGGTTTGCATGTTCAATGGAGAGTCTGTCATCATAAGGCTTATAGTCTAATGGGGGAGAAAGACAACGTAAAAGAAATAAATATGTAACTATATGTATGTATTAATGCTATAGGGAATATAAATGGGCTATTAATAAAGATGAAAGGAAAGACCTATGAAAAGAGAAGTGAAAGGAGGGCTGAGTAGGTAACATTTGAGTCTGCCACCTGAAAAAATAGGGTAGTTTTTATACCTTTATTCTTTAATACATCTTCCAAATACTCTGATGCTAGGAATCACTCCTGTCTCAAACCCACTGAAGCAAAAACTTCAAGAATGACATTTTAAAAACTAGTTTTTAAACAAATGCTAAGGTGATTCTTTTCAAAGGAAAATTTGAAAAACACTGTCAAAGGATCTCAAATTTCGGTGTGCATAAAAATGATCTGAGACTTCTGCTTCTGGCTATTGCAGTAACTTGTGTCATCATGTACCAAAATTAGCTAGAAAACTGGATAAAATGTATTTTAAAACACAATACTTCTCAGACATTGGAAAAGAGACAGCTTAGGCCTGTGACACTGAAAATAGAAAATCAATGAGGAGAATTCTACAGTCACCTCATTTTCATTGTTAGAGGCAGTAAAGACCAAGGAAGGAATTCCCAAGGAGATCACAGCAGTCTTATTAAACTGAAAGGATTGGAAGGGTAGTTGTGGCTGAAATTTGCAGAAAAGAGGGAGTTAAGGAGGAAGAAAGTGGCCAGAAATCTGCCTGGGGACTCCCATTAGTCTTTGACCAAAAATCAAACTCAATAGGTAGAGGGCAAGACTTCAGGCAGTTGGGCAAAGAACAATTACCAGGGAGAGAATTACAGAAAGCTATAATTGAAACAACTACCAGAGTTTGTGCAGGCTTGAGAGATGCTTGAGAAACTTTGTTAAATACCTGAAGCAGTAGAGACCCCTAGAAAGGTTATGTTTTAGGGGAACGGCTAAACTAGACGTAAAGAGCTACCCTAAACCCACCCCAAAAACTATAAAAACAAGTCTTCAAAGGTTCAAGTTGGTCCACAAGTAAATTAACTGCTTGCCAGAACAACATTCAACATTCATTAATGGAAAACAATAAAACCCAAACATTCAAATATAAAATTAATAACATCCAAGATGTAATAAAAATTATTAGATATGTGAAGAGGCAGGAATATGTCACCCATTATCAGAAGAACAATCAATCGATCAATAGAAACAGACCCACCAAATAAACTAAAATAAAATGACCAAGATGATGGAGTTATTAGGTAAGGACTTCAAAACAATTATAAATATGCTCAAGGATCTCAAGGAAAATCTGAACATAATGTTGAAAGACATGGAAACTATAGAAAAGAACTGAATGTAACTTCTAGAACTGAAAAATACAGTATCTATAGTGAAAAATGCACAATATTGAGTTTTATGGCAGATTAGACATATGGAAGAAAAGATCAGTGAACTTAAAGACAGGAAAATAGAAGCTGCCCAGACTGAGCACCGAGAGAAAAAAAGAATGGGGAAAAAAGCCCGTTTGACCATAGTATATTATGTAGTATTCTAATCTACTTGTAACTGCAGTCTGAGAACTGGGGTGGCTGGGGGGCAGGGTGGTGGGGGTAGGGGAACATACAATATTTAAATAAATAGTGGCTGAAATTTTTCTGAATTTGGTAAACACTAAAAAGCCACAGCTCTAAGAAGGTCAAAATCCCATTTGTAGAATAAACTAAAACCACTCTAAGATGTGTCACAATTAAGATACTGAACATTAATAATGAAAATTATAAAAATACCAAGAGGAAAAAGGTAACATTACATGTAGAGATTAAAGATCAGAGTAGCCACTAATTTTTGAAAACGAGTGCAATAGAATGACATCATTAATGCAATGCAATAGAATGGTATCTTCTCAGCTTGCCTCTTCTGGCATGGACCCATGCCTTGCGAGCAAGCTGGGGTGTGGGTAATGGGTACCCCGTTATTCTTGGCATGCCACTCCTGAGTTAGGACTCCATCATATGAATGGAGGCTAGGTAGAGGGATGGAGTCCCCCACATGCTCTAGGAATTTAGCTCTGCGGTACAGAGTTGGGAGAGGAGGTGAGAAGTGCTGGTGGTCTCCCCATCGCAAGAAGCTACTGTAGACCTTGGATGAATCTGGAGGGACAGGAAACCCAGTCTTCTTGGCAACACTCACCCAGAGTAGAGCTGTTGTCACTCTGCACTAGTTGGAGGTGGACGAAGAGAGTGGCTCAAGTGCACAGAGTCTTGCTGTTCCTACCAAGATTTAGTTATGTTCTTGAGTGCTTCTTGATTTGCTATATATCCTTTACAACAGTTTCCAAAGACTTTAAGTGGTTGTCCATTTTTATAATTTTCATTTGTTATGATTGTTTCACTGGCGATGGGTCCACAGAATTCTTCATAGCACCATTCTGGGGAAGAAGAATCCTATAAAGTCTTTACAAAAGAACTAATGATCTTGTGTCTTGTGTGAGGCCAGCATTATATTGAAAAAGGAAGGCAAAGACATTGGAAGAAAAAACTATAACATTCCAGATGAATGTGTATACAACAATTCTTCACCAAATACTAATGAATAAAATCCAGTAATATATAAAAATGTTAATGTATCATGACTGAGTGGAGTTTATCCCAGGAATGCAAATTTATTAAAACATTTAAGTTTGTTAAATATTAAAATTCACTGCATCATAATTCACTGCATTAACAGAATCAAAAAGCAAAAAAATCATGAAAAACATACCAAAATTCAACACGCTTTTGTGATAAACAATTTTAGCTCACTAGGAGGAGATGGAAATTTTACCTAACAAAGTGCAAAACCCAGTTTTTTTTAAAAGTTAACAAAAGTTTGGACTTTTCACAAAAACATATAAAATATGTTCAATATCTTTAGTGAAGTTCAAATTAAAACCACGGTGAGACTACTAGTACACACCCAATGGCTCAAAGTAAAGTGATAAAACAGTATTGGTGAGATTGTGGAGCAAGCTGAGCTTTTACACATTGCTTAGGCAGTGTGAAATTGCACAATCACATTGGAAAGAGTACAGCGTCTTTAACATTACACATACATTTACCATATGATCCAGGTTTCACTTGTGGGCATTTACTAAAAACTAGTTTCTAGAAAAAGATCCAGACACCAGTGATGGTAGCACTTTTATAAAATAAGCAAAGTAAAAACAAGAATGAATATTGCAAAATAAGAGTTTCTGCTTTTGTGGCCTCACACGAAAATGGGCAGATGAAGCAAAAGGCCTTTAGGAGCATTCCTAAAATAAAAAAACAATGAAGTCAGGAAACCTTCCCCTACCAAATATAATTCTTGTTAAGAAGCTATAGTTATTTACATAGTGGATATTGATGCAGGAAAAGCCAGATAGATGTACACAATGAATAAAGGGTACAGAAATAGATCCATAAAGATCTATTTATAGATAAGAGAAAAATGGAAAAACAAAAGTCAGAAATACCAACTGCAGAAATTAGCAGTCCTTTTTCAGAAATATGAGTAAAAATCACATATGCTTTCCCAACATAGTAAAGACAGAGTGCATTCAGAAAATTTACAAAGGCTGTCTTGGGACGGTAACTGTAATGGTCTGTTTGTAGACTATCATCCCTTTTGATTTAGGGCTTTTTGAAAAAATGTTTGACTACAGCTTCAGTAGAGAATTCATTTCCACTGCTGCTCTGTTTAATTAGTGTAGCTCTGGATTAAGAAAATTATACTTCAGTTTTGTTTGATTAAGGAATGTTAAGGGCTTAAAATAGCTTCGTGTTGCAAAGTTGTACTTAACAGTTTTTCAGTCCTCTATTACAAATTATTCTTTTAGTGATTTAAGAATTGTATAGACTGTTTATGATGTATTCATTCACCTGGATGCAATTCTTTTAAAAGGGAAATATAACATCATTTGTATTTTTAAAAATCTGTTGCCTAGATCAAAAACATTTACACTTCATTTTATATCTTTTAGTCCTTCATATTCATGGAAAAAATGTACTTGAGTTAAATTTTTTTTCTTTTGCAGGGAATGCATTTTATGCTAGTTGAGCAAATTTTAATTTCATCCAAGAGCATATTTGAAATTTTACTAATTCTAAATGAGGATTTAGGAAATTCATGATGTAATTTCATTTTATTCATCTTTAGAAAGAGTTCAGATACAAATTAAACATTGCAAAGGGATAGCAACAATAAAATCAGGGACAGAACATTAAGAAAAAAGTTGATAAATTTGAGTTCTCCCCTCTCTCCCCCATAAAGTAAATTTCTTTATTGCAGAACACACCATAACCAATGTAAATTTATCAAAATAACCTAGAGGAGACTTTTTGTCAACATATATGAGGGCAGATTCTCTTCTGTCATTAAAACTTTTCTTTTTTCCCTTCAACTTGATGTTATCAGTCTGTCTGTGAAATGCTACAGTGCTGGCTCATAATTATCCACATAACTATAATTCAAGACCTAGCATATAATCCAGGCAATTATACCTCTAATTTAGGGTTTTTCAAACTTGGCACTGTTGACATCAATGGCGGATTGTTCAGTGCAACGTTGGCAGCACCCCTGAGCTCCCAGTGCCAGTAGCATCTAGTCCTGACATTCAGAGATACCTCCAAGCAAAATCATCCTTGGGGCAAAATCATCCCTGTTTGAAAACCACTGTTAGCTATATTTTAAGCCCAGCAAGGGCGAAAGGTGCTCTGTCTGCCTTTGATCATGTTAGCACCTATCTTGGTGCTTTGTACATAGTGACAATTCAGGAAATTTTTGTTGAATATAAAGAAATAAAGAATAATTCTTCTAGGACTCTTTTCTTAACCAAAAATGCTATTATAACAGAAACTTATGTTGTCAAGAATAATTTCTGCATTAGTGCCTCACTTATGGGAAAATGTGTTGGATATAAAATGCAACCATGAGTAGGATAATGTGCTTCTGAAACAGTATTATAGGGTGTCTATCATAACTTGTATTAATTCTTTATTGCTCCTTTATTGTTATTTTAGGACCTTTTAAAAAATTCTTGATGCTGGCACAGCTAGATTTTTTAAAAATTGATGAACTTTATTTTTTGGACAGTTTTAGGTTTGTGGAAAAATTGAGCAGTCGGTATACAGAGTTCCCATAAACTCCTTATCCCCAGTTTTAACTAGTAGTAACATTTTGCAATTGTATGGTATATTTGTTATAATTGATGAGCCAATAATGATACATTATTAACCCAAGTCCATAGTTTACATTAAGGTTTTTTTTGTGTTGTTTATTTTGTGAATTTTTAGACTGAATTTTTTTTTAAAAGCAATTTTAGATTGCAAAAAGACCACAGACAAGAGCCCCAAAGAGAGGTGGGGCAAAATGCAAAAAAACTAAAGGTCAGAGATTAGGGGATCCAGTACCCAGGGGTCACAGCTTCATTGGGACCATTTACTGACTTATCTGCCCTCTCAAATTCTTCTACTAATACCAGTGTTTCTTTGTTCTTCAAATTGGAAGCTCCTTGAAAGTTTCCTGTGGGATTTATTGTTACCTAACACTGGTTAATCTAGAGGTGAAAACCTCCCTTATCATGTTCTTCCCTCTTGTTTTTCCATTAGATTCCCCTACTTTGGGGAGGAGGCTAAAGAACCTGAGAAACATATTTAAACACAGTTTTCTAGAGTGTTAATTGTGATCCTTATTTCAATACACTCTGAAATTTTGCCAGAAAGGAGGAATGTTTTAAAATTAATGCACATATAAAATAGTACATAGCCATGTTTGGAAGTCATAGAATCTACTGCACTATTAAGCTATCAGAACTCAACAATGGTTTTACGCTCTAGATCCTAATATTTGGGATGAATCTGTAGAATCATGATTCTTGTCCTTGAATTCAAAAACCAAGCCTGTGTGTCTCCAGATTCTCTTCTAAAAATTAATTCATATGAAAATTGTGTTTGAGTCACTAATTGTTCACTCTTGCAAGTTTATATATTCATATGATTAATGAAACCATACAGATGATGGAAGTAATCATTTGAAACAAAAATGCAACAATTTTTAGAGTATTTTCAGGAAACCTTTCATAGCATGTACTTAAGATGTCATACCTATTTTAATATATATCTTGAAATATGTTTTTATAGCTATGCAATGGAGGGTCGGTGACTGATCTCGCAAAAGCCTTCCTGAAAAAGGGTGAAAGAATGAGTGAGCCCATAATTGCCTATATTTTGCATGAAGCACTATTGGTAAGGCCATTTAAATTGTTTGTGTGTTAGTTATTGGGCATTCTGGTTAAATAAAAAATGTGGATCCTATTTTTAGAAAAAATCATTCCATTAGTATTTATTGGTGCAAGAGTATATGCAAAATCTGAAATGTTTAACATAAGAAATTCCTTTTTTCCATTCGAAATCTACCCTCTTTTGTTAACAGAACACTGAGTTCTGATTTCCTAAGTGCATTTCAGTGATTGTAATTGTGATGAAGGTAGCTAATTTTTGTTTTTTTACTAATAGTTAGGTTTTTATTTGCCCATTATTTAAAAGAAGTTTATAGAATGTTCTTTTTCTATTGAGATCAACACTCTTTTAATAAACTATTTGATAGGAGCCAAGGGTATACTCTGGTTTTAGGAATTTTAATATAGTCCAAAGTACAAATGATGTACTTTGATTGAGCTAATTCAGTGTGAAACATTTAAGAATGTTTGAGTGTTAAATCTTAACATGTATTTCCTATTAATTTTGCACAAATGCATCCACCTAAAAATTTGTTGTTTTTGTTGTTTGATGTTTTCTTTAAAAGTTACTATATATTTCCCACCTTTTAGGGACTTCAGCATTTGCATAGCAAAAAAACTATCCACCATGATGTAAAAGGAAATAACATCTTATTGACCACTGAAGGTGGACTTAAACTCATAGATTTCGGTAACTTTTGTTTGACATGCATGAATTTGGGCTGCAAAATGAGTAGTATGATGTGACTTGATAATTTTCCATCAGCCTTGCTTTCTAGGCATTGAAAGTAGAGAAAAAACAGTATGTCCTTGAAGTGAGAAAATGCAGATATAAAAAAATTTGGCCTATGAGAGATTCCTAAAAGAAAGGACTTCTTTCAAGCCAGCTGGCTTGTATTCCTAATGCCACTGTAGCAGTAAGTGTGGTTGATTTTCTCAAATAGACTACCAATAGAGATTATAGTGAGCCTTGAGTGGTCATCCCATGGCCCTTACTAATTGCTTTATAAATGGGAATGTCCCCAAATCCAGGATATTGAGACTTGAAGAGAAATCTTCAAAGGTCTCTGGGAAAATTTCTTCCTTCCTAAGGAGGACCAGGGAAAAGGGGTCCCTTTCTTCCCTGGGGCCCTTTGTGACTTATCGTGATGCCTGTAACTGCTGAAGCTGTGTTGTTCTACCTCGACTGGAAGGCCAACCCTGAGACAGACAGAGCTGAGAGGCAGGAAGAATGAGGGTCCTTGATGCCATCACTGAGCCTCTAAATCTGACTTTGGAGGCTGCCCTATCTCTGGGCCTTTTGTTATGTCAGATGATAAATTTGTGTATTCATTAAGCTGATTTTGAGTTTCTGTGTGCAGCCCAGGGCACCATAGCTAATACTCTTCCCTTCAACTAAGAAGTTACTTAGACATTGGACAGCACCCCCCCACACCTTCTCTCATTTGATCCTTAAGCACACATGACTCCCCGGAGGACAGGGACATTATGCTATGAGCTTGGAATTCTTCAGTCATTCTTCACCTTCCCTCTGCCTGTGCTCTGGTGGGGATTGGGGGGCAGGGTCCCTCCCTGTGTATTTCACCATCTTTGTGTTTATCACATGGGACTCTATCTATTTGGTTTCTACAAATAGATAAAGATACTTAGAAAGATAGGTAGGACCTTTAAGAGGTGGGACTGTGTCTTATTCTATTTTGTAGACCTAATATAATGCTTTGGATATCGTTGTTCAGTGAGTCATAGTTGAATGAATGAATCTTCATTCATTTTGCTTTTTGGAGCTGGAAAGTTAGAGAAAGTAATTGATTAACTTTAGAAAGTAATTCTTTTAATATCCAAGTATGCAGCTCTCTGTAGTGATCTGGCTTAACTCAGGAATGAATTTCAGATCATGTAGAGAGGAATGAATGAATAACATCCTTCAAACAACCAGGCAGGTAGCTTTTCTTTCTCAGGTGAGCTTTTGAAAACTACTGAGCACTAGTGAGTTTGAAGTGAATTCCTGACTAATAACTGGGGTACAGCTAATCTGTGTTGGTAGTTGAGTTCAGAGGTATGTGTTTGAATAACCTGGCTGGGTTAGAATACTAAGAACTTGTGCCTGAAATTTAAAGAAAAAGAAAATACTCTTCACTGCTTCGTAGGCATGGCCACGTCTCTCCTCAGAATAATTTTGGCTCTGCTCTAACAGACCCAACTGGAGAACTTAATATATAACTTAAGATCCCATAATTCCTTGCTTTAAAAAATGGCTACAGTATTTATATCCTAGATGAAAACTGTTAAAAGAAGGGTAAGTGTCTATCATAAAGAAAAACTTGGGAAACAGGGGGGAGGAGCCAACATGGCGGCATGAGTAGGACAGTGGGAATCTCCTCCCCAAAACATATATATTTTTGAAAATACAGCAAATACAACTAATCCTAAAAGAGAGACCAGAAGACACAGGACAACAGCCTGACTACATCCACATGTGCGAGAGACCAGCGCCTGGTGAAAGGGGTAAGATACAAGCTCCGGCACGGCAGGACCCAAGCACACCTCCCTCCAGCTCCCGGCAGGAGAAGAATAGGCAGAGCGGGAGGGAGACGGAGCCCAGGACTGCTGAACACCCAGCCCCAGCCACCCGCACCAGAGCACAGACACAGTGCATGCATGGAGGGCTGGAAACTAGGGAAATAGGGCAGCAAGACCTCTGAGTGGGTGCCGAAGCTGATGCCCCTGTGACAAAGAAAAGCGAGTGCTTTTTGAAAGTCTTAAAGGGACAGGGACTTAACAGCTAGACGGAAACAACACAGGTCACAGCCCAGTGGCTGGAAATTACAGGGAAAACCAGCGCACTAACCCCCTGGGCAACATCTCTGAGACACCTCACAGAGGTAAACAGCCAAACAGCCCCCCGTCCATTACCCCTCCGGGCGCTGCGAAAGCAGAGAAACAGCCTAAGGCAAAACACCCCCACAGAAAGGAAAATTCCTACACTTTGGCCGGGCAAGACACAAAGACACAGCCTACATGCAATTACACAACACAAGCGACTAGGGGTTGCAGTTGTCCCAGTAAAGAAAGGCCAGTAGCAAGTGAAAAGTTTGGCCCTCCCAGCTGACAGTCAATATCACCTGTCAACATGAAAAGGCAAAAAAATATGATCCAGACAAGACTAACCCAGACAGCTTCGGCATCTGCTACATCTTCCCCTGAGAAGGAACCTGGGGAGATAGATTTAGCCAGTCTTCCTGAAAAAATTCAAAACAAAAGTCAAAATCATGCTGATGGAATTGCAGAGAAATATGCAAGAACTAAGGAAGGAGAATAGAGAAATAAAACAAGCTCTGGAAGGACTTCAAAACAGAATGGACGAGATGCAAGAGACCATTAATGGACTAGAAAACAGAGAACAGGAACACAGAGAAGCTGATGCAGAGAGAGAAAAAAGGATCTCCAGGAATGAAAGAATTTTAAGAGAGCTGAGTGACCAATCGAAAAGGAACAATATACGCATTATAGGGATACCAGAAGAAGAAGAGAGAGAAAAAGGGATAGAAAGTGTCTTTGAAGAAATAATTGCCAAAAACTTCCCCAAACTAGGGGAAGACATGGCCTCTCAGACCACAGAGGTACACAGAACTCCCATGACAAGGGATCCAAAGAGGGAAACACCAAGACACATAATAATTAAAATGGAAAGATCAAAGACAAGGACAAAGTATTAAAGGCAGCCAGAGAGAAAAAAAAGGTCACCTACAAAGGAAAACCCATCAGGCTATCATCAGACTTCTCAACAGAAACCCTACAGGCCAGAAGAGAATGGCACGATATACTTAATGCAATGAAACAGAAGGGCCTCGAACCAAGACTACTGTATCCAGCACAAATATCATTTAAATATGAAGGAGGGATTCAACAATTTCCAGACAAGCAAAAGTTGAGGGAATTTGCCTCCCACAAACCACCTCTTCAGGGCATCCAACAGGGACTGCTCAAGATGGGAGCACTACTAAAAAGAGCACAGAACAAAACACCCAACATATGAAGAAGGGAGGAGGAGGAATAAGAAGGGAGAGAAAAAAAGAATCATCAGACCGCATTTATAATAGCTCAACAAGTGAGTTAAGTTAGACAGTAAGATAGTAAAGAAACTAGCCCTGAACCTTTGGTAACCACAAACTTAAAGCCTGCAATGGCAATACGTTCATACCTTTCAATAATCACCCTAAATGTAAATGGACTGAATGCACCAATCAAAAGACACAGAGTAATAGAATGGATAAAAAAGCAAGATCCATCCATATGCTGCTTACAAGAGACTCACCTCAAACCCAAAGACACGCACAGACTTAAAGTCAAGGGATGGAAAAAGATATTTCATGCAAACAAAAAAGAGAAGAAAGCAGGTGTTGTAATTCTGGTATCAGACAAAACAGATTTCAAAATAAAGAAAGTAACAAAAGACAAAGAAGGACATTACATAATGATAAAGGGCTCAGTCCATCAAGAGGATATAACCATTATAAATATATATGCACCCAATACAGGAGCACCAACATATGTGAAACAAATATTAACAGAACTAAAGGAGGAAATAGAATGCAATGCATTCATTCTAGGAGACTTCAACACACCACTCACTCCAAAGGACAGATCCACCAGACAGAAAATAAGTAAGGACACAGAGGCACTGAACAACACACTAGAACAGATGGACCTAATAGACATCAATAGAACTCTACATCCAAAAGCAACAGGATACACATTCTTCTCAAGTGCACATGGAACATTCTCCAAAATAGACCATATACTAGGACACAAAAAGAGCCTCAGTAAATTCCAAAAGATTGAAATCCTTCCAACCAACTTTTCAGACCACAAAGGCATAAAACTAGAAATAAACTGTACAAAGAAAGCAAAGAGGCTCACAAACACATGGAGGCTTAACAACACGCTCCTAAATAATCAATGGATCAATGACCAAATCAAAATGGAGATCCAGCAATATATGTACACAAATGACAACAACAACACAAAGCCCCAACTTCTGTGGGACACAGCAAAAGCAGTCTTAACAGGAAAGTATATAGTAATCCAAGCATATTTAAAAAAGGAAGAACAATCCCAAATGAATGGTCTAATGTCACAATTATTGAAATTGGAAAAAGAAGAACAAATGAGGCCTAAGGTCAGCAGAAGGAGGGACATAATAAAGATCAGAGAAGAAATAAATAAAATTGAGAAGAATAAAACTATAGCAAAAATTAATGAAACCAAGAGCTGGTTCTTTGAGAAAATAAACAAAATAGATTAGCCTCTAGCCAGACTTATTAAGAGGAAAAGAGAGTCAACACAAATCAACAGTATCAGAAACGAGAAAGGAAAAATGACGATGGACCCCACAGAAATACAAAGAATTATTAGAGAATACTATGAAAACCTATATGCTAACAAGCTGGGAAACCTAGGAGAAATGGACAACTTCGTAGAAAAATACAACCTTCCAAGACTGACCCAGAAAGAAACAGAAAATCTAAACAGACCAATTACCAGCAACGAAATTGAAGTGGTAATCAAAAAACTACCAAAGAACAAAATCCCCGGGCCAGATGGATTTACCTCTGAATTTTATCATACATACATTGAAGACATAGTACCCATTCTACTTAAAGTTTTCCAAAAAATAGAAGAGGGAATACTCCCAAACTCATTCTATGAAGCTAACATCACCCTAATACCAAAACCAGGCAAAGACTCCACCAAAAAAGAAAACTACAGAGCTACAGACCAATATCCCTGATGAATGTAGATGCAAAAATACTCAACAAAATATTAGCAAACCGAATTCAAAAATACATCAAAAGGATCGTACACGATGACCAAGTGGGATTCATCCCAGGGATGCAAGGATGGCACAACATTCGAAAGTCCATCAACATCATCCACCACATCAACAAAAAGAAAGACAAAAACCACATGATCATCTCCATAGATGCTGAAAAAGCATTTGACAAAGTTCAACATCCATTCATGATAAAAACTCTCAGCAAAATGGGCATAGAGGGCAAGTACCTCAACATAATAAAGGCCATCTATGATAAACCCACAGCCAACATTATATTGAACAGCGAGAAGCTGAAAGCATTTCCTCTGAGATTGGGAACTAGACAGGGATGCCCACTCTCCCCACTGTTATTTAACATAGTACTGGAGGTCCTAGCCATGGCAGTCAGACAAAACAAAAAAAAATACAAGGAATCCAGATTGGTAAAGAAGAAGTTAAACTGTCACTATTTGCAGATGACATGATACTGTACATGAAAAATCCTAAAGACTCCACCCCAAAACTATTAGAACTGATATCGGAATACAGCAAATTTGCAGGATACAAAATCAATACACAGAAATCTGTGGCTTTCCTATACACTAACAATGAACCAACAGAAAGAGAAATCAGGAAAACAACTCCATTCACAATTGCATCAAGAAAAATAAAATACCTAGGAATAAACCTAACCAATGAAGTGAAAGACTTATACTCTGAAAACTACAAGTCACTCTTAAGAGAAATTAAAGGGGACACTAACAGATGTAAACTCATCCCACGCTCGTGGCTAGGAAGAATTAATATCCTCAAAATGGCCATCCTGCCCAAAGCAATATACAGATTTGATGCAATCCCTATGAAACTACCAGCAACATTCTTCAATGAACTGGAACCAATAATTCAAAAATTCATATGGAACCACCAAAGACCCCGAATAGCCAAAGCAATCCTGAGAAAGAAGAATAAAGTAGGGGGGATCTCACTCCCCAACTTCAAGCTCTACTATAAAGCCATAGTAATCAAGACAATTTGGTACTGGCACAAGAACAGAGCCACAGACCAATTGAATCGACTAGAGAATCCAGACATTAACCCAGACATATATGGTCAATTAATATTTGATAAAGGAACCATGGACATACAATGGCGAAATGACAGTCTCTTCAACAGATGGTGCTGGCAAAACTGGACAGCAACATGTAGGAGAATGAAACTGGACCATTGTCTAACCCCATATACAAAAGTAAACTCAAAATGGATCAAAGACCTGAATGTAAGTCATGAAACCATTAAACTCTTGGAAGAAAGCATAGGCAAAAACCTCTTAGACATAAACATGAGTGACCTCTTCTTGAACATATCTTCCTGGGCAAGGAAAACAACAGCAAAAATGAACAAGTGGGACTATATTAAGCTGAAAAGCTTCTGTACAGCAAAAGACACTATCAATAGAACAAAAAGGAACCCTACAGTATGGGAGAATATATTTGAAAATGACACATCCGATAAAGGCTTGACGTCCAGAATATATAAAGAGCTCACATGCCTCAACAAACAAAAAACAAATAACCCAATTAAAAAATGGGCAGAGGAACTGAACAGACAGTTCTCCAAAACAGAAATACAGATGGCCAACAGACACATGAAAAGATGCTCCACATCGCTAATTATCGGAGAAATGCAAATTAAAACTACAATGAGGTATCACCTCACACCAGTAAGGATGGCTGCCATCCAAAAGACAAACAACAACAAATGTTGGCGAGGCTGTGGAGAAAGGGGAACCCTCCTACACTGCTGGTGGGAATGTAAGTTAGTTCAACCATTGTGGAAAGCAGTATGGAGGTACATCAAAATGCTGAAAACAGACTTACCATTTGACCCAGGAATTGCACTCCTAGGAATTACCCTAAGAATGCAGCAATCAAGTATGAGAAAGATCAGTGCACCCTATGTTTATCGCAGCACTATTTAGAATAGCCAAGAATTGGAAGCAACCTAAATGTCCATCGATAGATGAATGGATAAAGAAGAGGTGGTACATATGCACAATGGAATACTACTCATCCATAAGAAAAGCGCAAATCCTACCATTTGCAGCAACATGGATGGAGCTGGAGGGCATTATGCTCAGTGAAACAAGCCAAGCGGAGAAATAGAAATACCAAATGATTTCACTCATCTGTGGAATATAAGAACAAAGGAAAGAACAAAACAACAGCAGAATCACAGACATCAAGAATGGACTAACAGGTACCAAAGGGAAAGGGACTGGGGAGGATGGGTGGGTAGGGAGGGATAAGTGGGCGGAGAAGAAGGGGGGTATTAAGATTTGCATGCATGGGGGGGTGGGAGAAAGGGTAGGGCTGTACAACACAGAGAAGGCAAGTAGTGATTCTACAACATTTTGGTATGCTGATGGACAGTGACTGTAAAGGGGTTTATAGGGGGTACCTGGTATAGGGGAGAGCCTAGTAAACATAACGTTGATCATGTAAGTGCAGATTAGTGATACCAAAAAAAAAAAAAAAAAAAAGAGGCAGTTCCTGTGTGGTAACCTCCAATGAGTTCTAACCAAGGGTATAAAGGGCATATAATAGTGTAGGCAAAGGGTCTGTTTGTGTTTATACAGAGGATCAAAGCCTAATTGGGCTACCCCGAAAATGAACTAAGATACGATATGAAAAAGAACTTCCAACATCAGCACTCTCGGGAAGACTCATGCCAGAAGATGATCATCAAAAAACCCCAACAAAGATCCACGCACTGCTACAGCTGTAGATGCACTCATCCCACCAGTTCCTGGACTTGCCATGGGAATGAAGAAGGAGATATCTAAGCTGGCCTGTGCATACAGTAAAACAACAAATTTGACTGAATCTATACTGTTGGAACTCAACCAAGGATTAGGAGAAGTGCAAATTGTAGCACTCCAAAATCTTACAACTACAGACTATTTACTGTTAAAAGAACATATGGGATGTGAACATTCCCCAGGAATGGGTTGTTTTAATTTGTCTGATTTCTCTCAGACTGTTCAAGTTCAGTTGGACAATATCCACCAGTATAAAATATTGTGTAAAAACAGTATAAAAACCAATATAAAAATAATAATATCATAGATAAGTTTTCACAAATGCCTAAGGTGCCTAACTGGTTTTCTTGGTTTCACTGGAGATGGCTGGTAATTACAGGTATGCTTTGGTTATGTAACTATACTCCTATTATGTTAATGTGTGTGCGCAATTTAAGTAGTAGTTTAAAACCTATACATGCTGAAGTTACTCTACAAGAAGATATGTCAAAGAAATAATCAATCTTCCCATGTTTTCTTCTGCCTGCTACTTCTATAGCTTTTCATCTTCCTTCCTAATTACAACCCTTAAATAGAATTCGTGCCTCATATCAAATTTACTGAGAATCATAATTCTTCCAAGTGGTAAGGATACCTCAAGACAAATGCTGGGCATAGAAGCTACAGGGCATAAATATGCAAAGAAGTAAAAAGCTAACCATTTCAACAATAAGGCTTCTCTCTCACTTACCAACTTTACATTTCCCTGTATGGCCCCGGAAGATGACTGGTCAGCCAGAGACGGGTAAGATACCACAAGGGAGGAACAACCTAAGACAGGCACAGTCGCAGGGGGTCCATCAGGTGAGAAATTGGGGATCAACAGAGGTGAGGCTTAGAACCTCATCCCCCCTGTTCTGAGAGAAATCTTCTGCATATGTGGATGTTTTATTGCCCTTGTCTAGCTTGGATTAACACATAGCCTACAGGCACACTCCTGATCATCTACATTTGCTCTCTTACAACACTAAACTATGTTTTCTACCTTTATCTTGTATCTACCTACCACTTCAGCATTTTATTAAAAATAATAATAATAAAGAGAGAAATGTAGTATCCACATATAAATCAAGTATAAAAATCAAATGAGTATTCATATTTGAAATGATTGTTTATAGTTCATAATGCATGAGCGAAACCGAAAGCTTCTGTGATGACTGCCCTTGTACTGTTCACCATGTAACTTATTCACTATGTAAGAATTTGTTCTCCATGTAAGAACTTGTTCATTATGCTTCAGAAGATTGGAGACTGATGAAAATTAGGCTTTGGGTGGATTAATGATTATGCATTGAGCATTGACCCCCCCTATGTAGAATTTAATTGTTGTTAACAACCATTCGATCAATAAATATGAGAGATGCCCTCACACACACACAAAATATATATATATACACACTTCCAATTGTAAAATAAATAAGTAACCAGGATGTAATGTATAGCATAAGGAATGTAGTCAAAATATTGTAACAACTTGGTATGGTGATAGCTGGTACCTAGAATTATCATGTATACAAATGTTGAATCACTGTGTTGTACACCTGAAACTAATGTAATGTAATACTGTGTGTCAACTACCCTTCAATAAAAAATACTTATCTAAAGAAAAAGACAAAGAAAAACTTGGTAAACCAGTAACTTTGAGTAATGCAACTTCCTGGGATACCCTCCAAAGCACTCTAGATTAAAAATATATGCATATATAATAAATAAAGTGACCTTTCACATGCTGTTTTTATAAAGTAGACATACCACCTGGAAAACTGACAGAATGAGAGCCTTGGCTTTAGGTTAACAAACTTAAAGACTTGACTTTCAGCAGCAATTAGAATAGAAGGTCAGTTGTCTATTAAATGTGTTCTTAGTGTCTGATACTAAAATGTTATTATTTGCATATGAGAGAATGCTTATATTTCTGTTCTCCATGGTAAGGGGACATGGATTCAGTTTGACAAAAATGATTTGTAAGTTTTCATATGAATAAATACCTCAGGGGCCTGTGTAGTGAAATTTCTCAAGGGCAGAAGGAATAAGTAGTGGTAAGTCACAGTCTGCAGAAACAAACTGGAAATCAATGTCGTTATTTTATGTTTAAATTAAGCTTTCAGACTAGGTTATAGCTGGGAATAAAGGGTTTTGGGATACATTTTATTTGAATCTCTCATCTTATAAAATATATGGGGAGCTCACTGTTGGATAATGAAGATCTGTGTTTGGATGGCTGCCAGTCCTTAGAATGTCCAAAATGGAACTTCACCATCTTATCCATCCCTAGAAATCTGCTCACATCAGAGTTTCTTTCTTGTCTTAAAAAGACATCATCAGTATTTATTTTGTTGCTCAAGCCAGAAATCTTAGGCTGATCCTTGAGTCTTCTGACTTCTTCTCCCCCATTGGCAGCTAGTCCCAAAGCTCTGTCTCTCTGGTCTGTCTCCACAAAGTCCATCCTTTCTGCCCCCCTGAGTCCCAGCCATCATTGCTGACCTGGGACCCTGCTGTCACATTTCAGTGAACTCCCTGAGCCTCCTTCCCCACCTGCCACCAGAGGGACTCTCAGAAAGCACGTCCGACCTGGCTGCTCTTGCTCAGTGTTTTATGGACTGGCTTCCTCCAGCCCTTGGGGGAGCCTTGCTGATGGTCCTTGGTGCTGGCACAGAGTATGCACTTAACGACTGGTGCTTTCTGTATCACCATGCATCTCACCAGGTCCCTCCCTTCCTATTAACTTCAAGCGGGTCCCATCCCTGTCCCCAGTCGGCGCTTTCCACATGTGATTGAGGAAGTACTTTGAAACTTACTAACATGCTCTTTTCTTTTGCCTGTCCAAGAACATGATCTGCATCTCTTAATATGACTGCCTTCCCTACTAAGCTATAAACTTCATGATGACAGGGTGTCTCTCTGGTCTATCCCTTTGTCCCTGGAGCCAAGCATGGTACTGGCACACTGAGTGTGTTCCCTAAGTGCTCTTGAATGAATGAATGAATTTAATGAGAGGCAGGATTTTCCATACAGTTGTGTGACCTTGCGAAAGTCACTTACAGTCTCCAAGGACATCAATCTGCTCATCTCCAAGTGTAAACAAAAACATTCTCTACCTCATATGGTTGATTGCTGTGAAGAGTAAATGTGATGATATAGGTAAACGACTCAGTATAATTATTGATTACTTTAAAATTTAAAAAATCTGAACTATGACCATTATCATGAAATAATATTCTCACCTAGCCTCTAGCTCAGTGTTGTACACACTGCAGGTACTTGGTAAATAGTAAATAGATACTTTACTAAATAGTTCTAAATAATGAAAGTTTGAGTCATCAAAATAGATGTTTGTTTCTGTGTCAGTAAAAAAAAAACCAGCCCTTTGCTAGAGTAAATTTAGTGTTACTTTAAGTATCAAACTACTTAATTACACTAAAAGTAAGATTCAGTTTGCTAATACTTGTTAGGAATAGTCTTTATGAAAATCTTCTGTTTGTTTTTTTTTATTAAGTGGGATATGCTCTTAGAGAAAACCACCAGATACTTCAGAG
Source organism: Manis pentadactyla (assembly GCF_030020395.1). Classification (NCBI taxonomy): domain Eukaryota; kingdom Metazoa; phylum Chordata; class Mammalia; order Pholidota; family Manidae; genus Manis; species Manis pentadactyla. Next base: position 106,076,400 of record NC_080021.1, read on the forward strand.
AGTAAAGAGACAAGTATGCTTGTAAACATTATTAGTGAAATACATTAACAATTACTGGTATGTAATGAATCAATAAATAAAATGACCTCCCAGGAGAGTAACCCCTTTAGGCAAGCCTTTGACTGAAAAAGTGGTCCTTACCTGGAAGTGAAAATGAGAGTCTAGATTTAAAGGGCAGTTCTCTGCTCTCATTTCTATGGATCTCTCTCTGAGGAACATGGTTTCTAAAAGGATAGTTAACATTTCAATGCAAAAGTACAGATTGTACTTTCTCTGATTTATTTAAACATCGTTCTTGACAGAATATTTTATGGCTTTAAATTTCTTATTACTCACATGCCCAATTTTAGACCAAATCCCAAATCCCAAATGAGTAATGTAGGTCAAAGAGAAATTGTGATTTATTTATTAACCCACTTTTTAGCATCAAGTGAGGTGATTACACCTGAATTTCAAAACTGTAAAGTTTCCCTCATGCTTTCTGTTCCCTGAGTAATTCAGAACAAAAGTTTTAGGTGGGGCCTACAAGCAGGGGAGTCAGGGTGCAGCTCAGCATGGCTTGAAAGGGGTGAGGAGGTGTCCATGCCGGGAGGGTGGTGGTAGTGGTGGCTTAGCATGGTGTGTTGAGTCCCCGAGGGGGACAAAGACAGCATCCGTTGAGGAGTTGGATGGTGACTCCACTCAGATTATTAGAGCCAGAGCTATTATCTGGGGCATCTGCAAAGAGGTCAAGATTGGTTACATAAAGGGGCTTAATACCATCAGGATGTATTATGAGGACAGTGGGAGCCAGGACCCTTTTGTTGGAAGGACATATTTGGGAAAACTAAAGAACTTCAACTGGAGTCTATAGATCAGGTGGTAAAAGTGCAGCAGTGTTAAATTTCCTGATTTTATTAATTGAATTGTGGGTATGTAGGGGAATATCCTTATTGTAACAGTCACACACTAAAGGATTTGCAGCTAAAGGGACATCGTATAGCCCACTTAGCCTCAAGTGATTCAGGAAAAACTTATTTGTACTTCTCTTGTCAACTCTTCCTAAGGATGAAATTATGTCAAATTTGTTTGAACTATGGAATAAAGTTGGAGACTTAGCACAGAAGTCTGAATATATTTATAGATCTATATGTCTAAAGACAACATATATATACTATATATAGATATAGATATAGTTATATACACACACACACATACACATCAAACACCTGTATTTGGTAGTTGAACATTATGAATCTTGAAAATTTGAGAGCTAGTGCCTTATTGAATGAAATTATTGAAAAAAAAAGCTAGAGGGAAGAATCATTTTTAAAAGTTGACAGTTTAGAATTGTCACTTTAGAGTTTTCACACCTATACAAAAAATTAATGTTTAATTCAGTGAGAATTTATTTTTGTATTTTGAGGAGGTGACCTTTAGTTGATAGGAAAGACATTAATATCCCTTTCATTATATAAAGCAAAACCATGAATAAATGGACTCTTCTTTCTAGAGCTTCGTGGTTCCAGGTAAACCTGTGGTCCAGGTATTCCAAAGTGAAATTGTCCAAAGTTGAGTTAAGCTATTCAACATTATAGATAATGTTGTGTATCTTAGTCTTTTAGTTGTAAGGACAAGAAAACCAAACTAGCTCCAAAAAAGGGTAAGATGCAAAAGGCAATCTCCTGGGTGAGGAGAATAGGAAAATGGGGGCAAGAACCATGCGTGCTTGCTGCCTCCTGCACTTTCACTGGAGAAACCAAGTCTCTCCTCTCTGCTTCTCTTCCGGTGTCTACAGACCAGCCTCTGAAGTTTGCATGTTGCCCATCAAGACCTCTCAGAAATAGCAGCCTCAGTCTTCCCAGTCTGTATGACCTATGGGTCTAGTGCCAACAGACCCAGACTTTTAGCCCCAACTCAGAAGGGATTTGGAGTAGAAGAAGGAGCTCAGTCAGACAGGCTGGATCACATAGATCCCCTTTTGATCTGGTCAATGTGACTGGGAATGGGCTGATACGATACAAAGCAAGCCTGCCTGAGTCTTCCTATTCTGCAAATAACTGTGAATAAAAAGATGTTTTTTTAAAAGAGGGTTATGGAAAGTGAGAGACAAAGATATTTTCTAAATAATCGAGAATATTTTTTTCTAATTGATGTGCATTGCTGTGTATTCTGAGAGATGTTCAAAATTTTAGTTCTTGACTGTTGAAATTAAATTACATAAAGGTCACCTAAGAAAGTTCTGTTTTGAAATTAAGAATGGATTTCAGACATTTTGAAAATGTTATTATTTATTAACAGATAAAAGAAAACTTTACATCTAGGGATTTACCTAACACAAAAACTAAGAACTTAAGTGAAGCTATAGAAATGTTCATAAAAGCTACCAACTGCCTTTCCATGGTGTAATAACTTTCAGTGAACCAAGGACTTTCCTTATATTTTTAAAGAGTTTCCTCTTTGCTCCCTCAGTTTTCCTCAAATAGGAGTTGGTCTGTGCACAAGGGCATGCACAGTTGGGGGGTGCAGGTGACTGCAGGTGCATAGTTCGTATGTTTAAAGCCAGTGAGAGTGCAGCGAGCAGTGTGGTGCTGGTGTCTTCAGAGAAAGCACTATCCTGTCTCCATTTAAGATATAAGCTGAGTATTAAAGAAAGGGAATGATCTAGTGCCTGGTGGACTGGAAAAGACAGATTTTCAGGGGATATCACATTAGTTTTGAGGGGCATGGTGGTTGCATAGAAGCAGTTTCCTTGTGTCATCTTACAGACTCATTGGATGTGAATGCTGGAGATAACCTTGAATACCCTTTGCTATATTACATAGTAGAACGTCAGAAGATTTTTGATATCCTTATATGCAAAATGTTTTGTGAATATGAATTTCCTGATGAGAAAATACAAAGCTTTCATGCAACTAAGTAGTTTGTGACTCAAAGTAATAAAGAATAATTGATTTATTCCAATCTCCTAAATTAATAATGATAAAACAGAATCCTGGGCCCTCTGTGAGATGGGTCTGAACTAAAACTCCATTGCTCACCTGGCCTCTGTTAAGTCCCTACTCTGACTAGTGGAGCACAGTGACATTTGGGGTCTCCTGGAATAGTGTCAATTCAGTTAGTATCCAGTTAGCCTGGGAAAGTCTGATTATTCCCTTTTCCCCAGTGCACCATCACCTTGGTAAAAGGCCATAGGTGCCTTTGGGGAAGGTTGGGGGAAAGATTAACAGTAAAAATTTTTGTCAGTGTTGCTGGGGTCCTTCCTCAAGGAGTCAACCTCCCCTTCATTCAAGGGGCTCTGGGTCTTTAAACTTGCTCCAGTCTTGAAGTTGATTGAAGGACCATGATTTTTTATGATTCAAGTTAGACTTTTGTTCACATGACTTAGAACTGTTTTGCTTATACAGATCAGGTAAGAACTTAATAGGCTTCCCACCTACTTCCCTTTTAGGAACACCAAGATCAATGAGGCAATGCCGTAGGTCTCTGTGAATCAGACTCTTCTCATTACTGCTTTGACTCGACTGTCCATCGTAGTGACTGCCCACCTTGCCTGGAGTGACTAAGGGCTACCACTTGGCTCCTGCCACTCTGTGATCCACTTACTCCCATTGCATTTAGCTTTTCCAGTTCACTGGCAGCAGTTCCGATTGTGAGTTCTAGTCTACAGAGAAGACTGATCACAGAGCTCTTCAAGGATGCTGGGGTTCTCAAAAATTTTTTCTTGTGGTTGTGTTGAAAGGTATGTCCTCTGCACCCTCCCATGTGGGTGAGTAGTTCTTAAATGGCAAATCCACTCTAACATTCCTATCTTCCTAAACTTTGAGTCCCTCCCTTTAGAGTAGACCGATGTAGTTCTGGGACTTCAAATTCATTTACTAGGGGCTACTTTTTGGTCCATGGCTGACCCAACCTGTACGGGCCGGCCTACGGCCGAGGCTGAGTCCCACTATGGCTGAACACCGCCCTTCCACTCTAGTTGACCAATGCCCTAAGGTGGCGCACGCTTCCTGGGCACCACCCTGCCTGGTTTGGTGGCATTAGCATAAGGAAGTTGCTCCTATAGGCTTGCATGATCTTGATCACCATAGGCCAGCTTCCTTTATGTAAGGCATAAGCAGGAAAGAGAAGCTCTCTCTCTCTCTCACTCACTCTCTCTCTCACTCACTCACTCTCTCACTCACTCACTCTCTCACTCATTCTCTCTCAATCTCTGTCTCTCTCTCCTCTCATTCTTCCTCTCATTCGCTCCCCCCGGCTGTTGCTTCTTCTCACTCACCTTCTCCCGGCCTTCCGAGCAACAATAAAGAACTGAAGTGAACCAGGTCTGTGTACGTATCGCTGTCGTCACCGCCACAAGGGGCGAATGCGGTACCAACCAACTAAACAAAGTGGTGGAGCCCTTTCTAACTCCACAATCTGCAATATCAAATGCAAAGTCTCTGCTTCATAGCCCATGTCAATAAATTCAGCCTGACACAAATTTATGATCCCTCCACCTTTATCTAACACCCTTAATATCCATTCCCACACACATTCTCTGAATTCATGTCTGTGTTTATTTGATAAACCATGTAGTGCTTTGTACCTTACCTTTAAGGGGCTGCTGATACTTGAGTCTAATTGAGAGGTGGTTGGGGTGGGTCCCAAGGAGAATTAGCAGTATCTTGTAAAGCAACTCCATCAGGAAGCATTGCAGTTTGCTCAGGCCATGCAGGGTTAACTCCTCAGATGGGGTCAGAGAAGCTACCTTTACTGGTAAGGAAGACTCCAGAAGTTAGGGTTTCAGTGGCTCCAGCTTCAACAGGATCTTCCCATACGGCAATGTTCCTGTTTTCAGGATCCCATTCCTTCCCAATCACTGTGCTTGCTTTTACAGTAGATACCCTGTGAAGTTGGGGATTCAGTTTGCATTATAATTCAGCCGTGAACAGGATGAGATTCTGGGTTAGGTTTTCAGCAATCTTAGTGCTGTGGCTGCAGGAGAGAAGGGTCCCTTTCAGGGCAGACATGTGGTCTTCAGGTCCCTTAGGCAGCACTTGAGCTGGGAATTAGGATTCCTGAGCACATCCTTTTCCTTCTTCACTCTGTCCAGTGGCATTAGAAGCAACCAGCAGTCTCATGACACTTGTTAGTTTGACAGAAATGTTCAAAGAAATCATATACGTGGTTGCCCTAAACTGTGCCTCTATTAAGGATTTATGAGTATCCAATGATGATATTTGTGTGTCCCTATTGCCACTATGCCATCAGAGATCTGTGCTGTCTTTACTACTGGAAAGAGAGGAATTTGTGTCTTTAAATCTTATCGGATTAGAGAGCCAGTTCCAGAAACCCCAGAACCAATCCAGAAAACTCTTCTTTAGGTTTCTGTTTCTCCTGAATCAATCTCAGTACCTCAGGATTCTCCAGAGAAACAGAACCAACAGGATGGGCATGTGTGTGTGTGTGTGTGTGTGTGTGTGTGTGTGTGTGTGTGTGTGTGTGTGTGTGTGTGTATATAGAGAGAGAGAGACAGGGAAGAGGGGAGGGGTGCAGAGAGAAACTTATTTTAAGGAAATGGCTCATGTGACTGTGGAGGCTTGGCAATTCCAAAGTCTGATGGTAGGCTGGCAGGCTGGAGACCCAGGGAAGAGTTGCAGTTTGAGTCCAAAGGCAGTCTTGAAAGGAAAGGAGCGACACACAGCAGCAATTCACCGGAGAATTCCGCTTTATTAGGGAAAGGTGCTGGGTTATATAGGAAGGGGCATGGGGTGATTGTGATGTCACTTCTACGGGGCTGGTGGCTATTGGCTAGGTGCTGGGATTGGGAGGGGGGCGAGGGGTGATTGGGCTTCAGGTGACGCCGGCGGGAACCGAGGACCCAGAAGAGAAGCAGGAGGTTTGCCATCTTATGGGTGGGGGCCCTTCATTCCCCCCTTTCTCCTCTATGGGGTTGTGGACGTTGCTTTCTCTCTGACTGCTTCCTGCTGAATGGGGGCGGAGAAGGGAGTGAGGGCTTGAGGACCGGGAGGAAAGGGTTGATAGGACTCCCCACAGTAAGGACGAGTAGATGTGGACTTCTTCAGGTTGGAAATCAATGAAGGTTCCCTGTAACCATAGGTCGAGGACTTGTTGATTCTAATGGTGCCAAGAGGATACGGGTGCCCAAAGCCAGGCGTCTGCGGCCATTGTTTCCAGGAACAGTTTCCAGCGGAGAGAGGGGTCCATCTCAGCGTGTGGTGAGGAGGTCACGTGAGGGTGAGGGATCTTCTGTGGCTAAAAGCTGGTAGTTCCTGAGTAAAAGTTGGTTGAAAGTTTGATTAGAGATTTTACCAACTTGGGATTTGATAAACTTTACTATACAAGGTAAGAAGAGACAGGCGAGAAGAATGATTATTATAGGGCCTGCAATGGGCCACAGCCAGGTAGGGAAGGGGTTTGTTAGTATTGAAGAGAATGGGTTGGAGGAGTAATACTGTGGGTACCGGGAGTTACCCATGTAGTGAATGGCGCAAGACCAGTAGGGACATCTCTGTAGGTGTCTGGTCATCGCCTGCAACAGGCTTGTTTTTGGTCATAGAGGAAGCAGAGGTAGGGAGAATAAAGGTAGCTGCTCGTGAACACTTCGGTGGAGGGAGGAAAGTGGAGGTATAAAGGCTCGGAGCAGCCTTTCAGAGGGCAGTCTGATGTGGCAATGAGGGCAGTAATTTTTGTGTGTAAGTCTGTCTGACTTTGAATCACCATACAAAGGAGGCTGGGGTGGTGGGGAAGACAATAGGAATGAGGAAAAAAAGCGAGAAAGCAGTAAAGGAGGAAAAAGTCATGATTCGGGTATGGATGGCAAAGGGGGTGAACGGGATTTTGGAGGAAAGAGGACAGTAAGGTCAGGAGTCTGGAGGGAGGGAGAGTCTGTAAACTTTTGTAGGTTAAGAGATCCTTTAGGTGATGTGGGGACAGAATGGTAAGGGGTGCCCCGAATGTCAGTTTATGAGCTTCCTTCTGCAAGAGCTGTCCAGTGGCTAATGCCCGTAGGCAGGGGGCCCATCCCCGAACTGTGGGGTCTAATTGCTTGGAAAGATAAGCTACTGGGGCAAAGGATGGGCCATAATATTGGCCTAGGACTCTTAGAGCTTGACTGTACCTCTCATGAATGTATAATGGGAAGGGCTTCGACAAATCAGGAAGATGGAGAGCTGGGGCTTCCACAAGGGCTCCACGGAGCTTAGTGAAGGAGTGTCGGGGTGAGGAGGATAATGGTTCTTCAGGAGGGCCTTTGCTGAGGTCGTATAGGGGTCTTGCCAACAGGGAGAAGTTAGGGATCCACGCTCTAAAATACCCAGCCAGGCCTAGAAAGGAAAGGATTTCTGTCTTGGTTTTGGGAACGGGCAGGTCAGAGAGGAGCCATTTTCTGTCTAAGGTAATGAACTTTCTTTGTTGAGATAGAAGAAATCCGAGGTAAGCGACAGAAGGGGAAGAGATTTGAGCTTTGACAGGGGATACTCGGTAACCTCTGGAAGCTAGAAGGTTAAGTAGGGAGGCAGTGTCAAGTTGAGACTGTTCCCATGAGGGACTGCAGAGTAGAAGATCGTCCACGTATTGTAATAAGGTGGACTCAGAGTGATCATGATGAAACTGTTTGAGGTCCTGAGCTAGGACCTGTCCAAAAATATGGGGACTATTTCGGAAGCTTTGTGGCAAAACTGTCCAAGTGAGTTGTTCAGAATGTCTTGTGTATGGTTCCGTCCAGGTAAAGGCAAAAAAATCTTGGGAGGAGGGGTCCAGAGGGATAGAAAAAAAATGCGTCCTTGAGATCTAGGACTGAGAAGTGGGTGGCTGAGGCAGGGATCTGCGATAAAAGGGTATATGGATTTGGGACTAAGGGATGGATAGGGACGATGACCATGTTAATGAGGCAAAGGTCTTGGACAAGGCGGAAAGATACGTTGGTTTTTTTAATAGCTAATATAGGGGTATTAAATGGGGAGTGAGTGGGTCTGAGGTAAGTTTTGTTTAAAAGATCTTGAATGATGGGTTGGAGGCCTATGAGGGCTGAAGTGGTTAGGGGGTATTGGGCCTGGCAGATATACTGAGAGGGGTCACGTAATTTGATAGAGGCAGGAAGACATAGAGCTACGGAGGGGCTTGTAATGTCTCAAACTCTGGGATTTACAGGGTGTATGAGGGCGGAACTGGAGCTTTCATTGGGTAGAGGGGGGTCGTCGGCTATGAGGGCCATCAGAAAGGGAGTACTGGGGGCTGTGGGAGTGGGTATAGTTATGGAAACATGGAGGAGAGAAAGGATGTCTCGTCCTAGTAAGGGGATGGGACACTGGGGCATAACCAGGAAGGAGTGGGAGAAAGGTATGGGATTGTCTTGGATTGTGTATAAAAGGGGGGGGGTTTAATGGGAAAATCTGTTTACCTCCTACCTCAACTATAGGAGTAATGGCAGGCATGGTAGGGCCCCGGTATTCCCGCAAGACTGAGAAGGTGGCTCTTGTATCTAGGAGGAAGGATATGGGGTGACCGTCTACTATTAAAGTAACCCTGGGCTCCTGTTTGGTGATGGAAATGGTCAGGCGAGAAGCCCCTGGGCCCCGTCAATCTTCTTCTGCCAGCCCCACTATGGAGGGCTTAGGATGGGGGTTGTTCGTCCAGCCTCCCCTTCAGGTGGCTGGGCAGTCAGACCCCCAGTGGCCTTTTTTGTGGCATCTGGGGCATGGGGTGGTAATAGATCTGGGGGAGGGGCACGCCCTTGACCAATGTCCTTCTTGTCCGCACTTGAAACAAGCTCCTGGGGGCCTTGTTTGTAGAAGAGTGCCCAGGTTGTGGTTTTATCAGCTGGGCCAACATTTGGAAATTGGCCTGATCAGCCTTTTGTTTATGGTGTTCTTTCTCCTCCTCCCGGTTATGGAAGACTTTAAAGGCCACTGTTAGGATTTCAGTCTGTGGGGTAGCGGGGCCCTGTTCTAACTTTTTGAGTTTAGCTTTAATGTCGGGATAGCTTTGAGCTAGGAAGTATGTCATAAGGACATGTCTCCCGTCAGGCGTTTCTGGGTCTAGGCTGGTATACTGTAATAGGGCTTGAGTGAGTCGTCTAAGAATTCAGAGGGTGTCTCCTCCCTCCTTTGAATTATGTCTTGGAGCTTTTGAAAATTGACTACTTTACGAGCTGCCTTTTTCAGACCTGCTATTAAGCAGGAGGCAAAAATAGACCCACAGCGGTGTTATAATCCCAGTGTGGGTCTTGTTCGGGGACAGAGATGGGGCCAGGGGGATAGGTGGGGTCAGTCCTGTGGGTTTCGGTGGCGTGCGTTTGGGCGAAGTCCCAAACTCGTCTACACTCTTCAGGAAGGAGGGTATTGGCCAGGAGCATGAAAATGTCATGATGTGTGAGGCTGTATGACTGGAGGGTCCATTGAAACTCCTTGATATATGTCGTGGGATCAGTGGAAAAGGAACCTAGGCGTTTCTCCAGTTGGGCTAAATCTCCTAAGGAGAAAGGGACGTGAACGCACACGATGCCTTCGGATCCTGCTACTTCTCAAAGGGGGGCAATAATTTTGGGAGGCCCTCGGGACCGAGTCCGAGGAGGACTGAAGGGTTCTGGCTCAGTCTGTGGGGGAGAAACAGGTGATGGGGGCAAAGACAGAGGAGGCTCCTGGAAATTAGTTGGAGGGGGGCTGAAAGGCTCAGGCTTGAACTGCAAGGGGGGTGAGGTGGTGGAGGAAGGGGGAAGGGTTGTTGTAGGAGAGGAGGGGGAGGCAGCGGCGACAGCGGTGGTGGAGGAAGGGGGAGGGGCTGTTGTGGGAGAGAAGGGGGAGGTGGCGGCCGTGGCGGAAGAGGGTGGAGGGGTTGTAGGAGGGGGAAGGGAGTGGGCGGGAGGCTTCTGCAGGGGAGAAGGCTTGCAGGCTAGGAGAACTTGGGGGGAGGCGGGGGGAGGAGGTGGAAATTTTCGGTATAGGGAATCTCCTTCCAGTTTTTCAGGCGCTGGCAGTAGTTAAAGAGATCGCGAGTGATGTTAGGATGAAGAGCTCCCCCTGCGGGCCATTGGTTGTCATTGTCTAGGGGGTATGTCGGCCAATCTTGGGAGCAGTATTTGCGGAGAAGTTTTGGTTTTATATCAGGCGTCAGGGAGAGGGTGGCTAGATAGTTGAGCAGGCATTCAAGAGGTGAACTTTCAGGGAGGGATGAGGAGGCTCCCATGGCTAAAGGACAGAGGAGACAAACAGGGGAAGACGAACAGAGATCCTCGGACTGGGAGCAGACCGCAAGGAGACAAAGGGCGTCCCCGGTGATCCTTGGGGGTCTGCGGAAACTCGTATACGAGTCGGTTTCTTAGGAAGTGTGGGTCCTCACCCAGACTTCTCTAAGAAGGCAGAGTGCCGGAGTCCGAGGTACCTAGTACTAGGAGTTTTCGGCGGAAGGAATTTTCGGCGGAAGGAACGGACGGAGGAGGGGGGAGAAAGGGAGCGTTCTCATCTGCAAAGGAGTCACCTCGTTTATGGCTGTTGGAGGGGGGGCCTGAGGGTCCGCCGCAGCCGTGAAGGCCGGAGGCGGGGAGAGTTCTCTCCTCGTCCCCGAGCGTCAGGGCCTTGCCGGACAATCACGGTCAATGGCGCTGCGATAGCTCGGGGAAGAGTGGCCCACCTCGGGGGAAAACTTACCCAAAGGCCAGAGAGGAGTGGTGAGTGTGATGAGCCAGCACCGGAAAAAGAGGATGAGGGCAAGCTGCTGCTGGTGTTGGGGGGAAGGGGGAAGATGGGGCCCAGTTGGGGTGTCCCGTCTCCCGGGTTTCGGCACCAATGAAAGGAAAGGAGCAACACACAGCAGCAATTCACCGGAGAATTCCGCTTTATTAGGGAAAGGTGCTGGGTTATATAGGAAGGGGCATGAGCTGATTGAGGTGTCACTTCTACGGGGCTGGTGGCTATTGGCTAGGTGCTGGGATTAGGGGTGCAAGGGGTGATTGGGCTTCAGGTGGCGCCGGCGGGAACCGAGGACCCAGAAGAGAAGCAGGAGGTTTGCCATCTTATGGGTGGGGGCCCTTCAAGTCTGATGGGAGGATTCCTTCTTGCTCAGAGGTGGTCAGTCTTTGTTCTATTAAGTCCTTTCACTCACTGAAGGAAGCTCACTCACATTATGAAGGATAATCTGCTTTACTCAAAGTCCAGTGACATAAATGTTAACCTTGTCCAAAGGTATACCTTCACAGAAATGTCCAGAATAATGTTTGGAGAAATATCTGGGCACCATGACCCAGCCAAGTTAACACACAAAATTTATCATCACATGTCTTAACCCATCAATAAAATAGATGTTAGATGTTAGATGGTATAATAAATTTTATGAACCCTTCATGTTGAAAAATTCTAGTTTTTTAAATAATTTCTGTTCTCATTCCTGCAGTATTCTGTTTTTAACAACAGCAACAAAAACCTATTGCTCCCCCGTTTGCTCTCTTGAGATGTCTAGGGTTTGGCTGTATGGGTAAAATTGTAATATTTCCAGAATCTCTTGCCTGGCCTTAGTGCATCTGCATATCAATAGGTGTTTCCAAGGGGTCGAGCGTAACATCTACATATCAATAGGTAATTACAAGGGCATGTGAGGGTTTATCTGGACCAGAGAGGTTGGGTGGAGCTCTGTTCTGCTGCAACCTGGTCAAGAGAGAGAGAGTCAGGATCACTGCTTGTAAGAAATAAAGGAGTTTTTTAACTTTACTTCTCCCTTTGACTGATATTGGTTTTACAGGTATTGTGCCCTGGATTTCCCCCCAGAGTTACAGGCTATATGGTTATAGCAAATCAAGTTCTCTTAAGTTGTCTGGTCTATCTGAACCACATTGGAAACCACATATTTTATGTCTTTTCTGACTCTCTAAGACCTTAAGAAACCTGTTGGTGACAAATGGAAATCCTTTACATTTTACTCCCTAGAAATGGGACCTATGCAGTAGGGAACAGAGTTGCTGTACAAACATCAAACAGTCCAGTAAGCCTTGTTGGAAGGGCCTAAAATAGCATAAAAATTCCCCAGAAGTGTAATCAAAGCAAAGGGTTGAAGAATCATTAACATAAATGTCCTCAATGTTCCTGTGGCTTTGACTATTTAATGTATTATTGTCCTCCCTTCTAGCCTGTTTTCTGTTTAGTCCTGATCTCTTCTTTGGCCTGCTGATCCTTTCAATATCTGCTCACTATCCCAATGTTATGCCTGGAATTTTCCATCCATTAGGTCTTCTCCCTTGAGATGCTTATGTAACTGTTTACTTTGGTGACTTACTCCATTAGTTCCATTCATTCAAGATATATTAAGTTACAACTCTAGAATGTCAAAATTCAGCCAACATTGATGACTTGGAATGAATGACAGGACCAAGGAAGGCAGTTGGTTAAAGTAAAACTTAATTCTGTCCTAGCGAGTCAGGACCTGTGGGTTAAAGTACTTGGCACTACTTATCTTCAACTGTGTCTCTTAGACCAATAACTAACCTTCTCTGGTCTAAGTTTCTTTATCAGTAAAGGACGGTGGAGGGGTGGCTTATTTGTGAGTCATTTCCTACTTTCACTGTGTATGACTAAAATTGAGGGCGATCTAATCTCATTGCAATCTTTGAAGATTGTTAAAATCATTTTATTCCTTCAAATATCTGCAAAATTCATCTTCAGCCTAGAGTACATATTAATATCCCTTAATATATACAACTGCAAATGCCGATTGTAGAGCTGCTCTTTTTCTCCCACCAGTTCCAGTTTGCTTGGTTCATGGACGCAGATAGCATCCTGCCCTATGCACTGGCCCCAGCCTGCTGGGTAGTTTTTTGATTACTGATTCAATTTCATTGCTGGTAATTGGTCTGTTCAGATTTCCTGTTTTTTCCTGGGTCAGTCTTGGAAGGTTGTATTTTTCCATAAAATTGTGTACTTCTTTTAGGTTATCCAATTTGTTAGCCTATAATTTTTCATAGTATTCTCTAATAATTCTTTATATTTCTGTGGTGTCCATAGTAATTTTTCCTTTCCCATTTCTGATTCTGTTTGTGTGTAGATTCTGTTTTTCTCTTAATAAGTCTGGCTAGGGGTTTATCTATTCTGTTTATTTTCTAAAAGAACCAGCTATTGCTTTCATTGATTCTTTCTATTGTTTTATTCTTCTCAATTTTATTTATTTCTGCCCTAATCTTTATTATGTCCCTCCTTCTGTTGACTTTAGGCCTCATTTGTTCTTCTTTTTCCAGTTTCAATAATTCTGAATTTAGACTGTTCATTTGGGATTGTTCTTCCATCTTTAAATTGGCCTGAATTGCTATATACTTTCCTCTTCAAACAGCCTTTGCTGCATCCCACAGAATTTGGGGTGTTGAGCTGTTGTTTTTATTTGTCTCCATATATAGCTTGATCTCTGTTTAAATTTGGTCATTGACCCATTGATTATTTAGGAGAGTGTTGTTAAGCCTCCATGTGTTTGTTAGTCCTTTTGTTTTCTTTGTATAATTTATTTCTTGTTTTATACCTTTGTTATCTGAGAAGTTGGTTGGTAGAATTTCAGTGTTAATTTGCTGCGGCTCTTTTTGTGACCTAGTGTGAAATCTATTCTGGAAAATGTTCCATGTGCACTTGAGAAGAATGTGTGTCCCTTTGGTTTTCAGTGGAGTGTTCTATAGATGTCTGTTAGGTTCATCTGTTCCAATATGTTGTTCAGTGCCTCTGTCTCCTTACTTATTTTCTGTCTGTTTGATCTGTCCTTTGGAGTGTGTGGTGTGTGGAACTCTCCTAAAATGAATGCATTTCATTCTATTTCCCCCTTTATTTCTGTTAGTATTTGTTGTACATATTTGGGTCCTCCTATGTTGGGTGTGTGGATATTTATAATGGTTATATCTTCTTGTTGAACTGACCCCTTTATCATTATATAATGTCCTTCTTTGTCTTTTGTTACTTTCTTTGTTTTGAAGTCTATTTTGTCTGATACAAGTATTGCATCTGCTGCTTTTTTCTCCCTATTGTTTGCGTGAAATCATCTGCTGTTGACTCACTCCCCTAGACTAGAACAGTGTCTGACAAAATGTATGTTTATTGGATAAATGAAAATATAGGTATATGCACAGATATCTATATATTAATTCAACAAGTATATTTATTTATTTATATAATGTTCATTTGGCATATATTTATTTATGTTATCTACGAATGAATTAACATCCCTGGAAGATTTTTTTCATATTCAATTTTTATCTTCATTTAGAATGTGGGAGTGGATGGAATAATCAATTTTGTTAAGTGTAAGAGCTGTTTTAGAATAAATGCAGTAACAGAAGAAATAAATAAAGGTTTTCATTTCTTTTCTGTAGCTCACTGCACCATGAACATGGTTGGAATGACACCTAGAATCACCTTAGACACCTTGAAAAAGTGCTTCCAGTGCCTCTGAGAAGAGCCTATGTGTTTCTGAATATATCTTTGATGTACCTTATTTAGGATTTTGCTAGTATAAATTCTAAGCTGTAGTCTTAACTGCACAAATCTGTTAAGCCACACATACCCTTTGGTTTTAGTGCTGGGATCTTTCTCCTTTGATTTTTCTCCTGTATCCTTGTGTAACCTCACTTTTAAGATGGCCTCAAGGAAAATTTACATATGGTAATGATCGCATGAAGTTCTGAAGGTAGATTTCACATGGCTTTCTCTGTGGCCTAATGATTCCTCCCTCCACTGAGGGGAGCACCTCATTTCTGTTTTTTATTCATATTTGCATTCATAAAGTATTTTTAAGCACTCACTGGATAACAGGCCTCAGGCTCAACTCTAAGATTAAAATACTGAGGCTAACTTAGCCTGCTTGGATCCTTGCCTACTCGGGGGTCTCATCTGACCTCATCTGGAGCCTTAGTATTCTTCCCATCTGTCCCCCAGCATAGTCACTGTCTTGCTGTACTGGAGGGGTGAGTGATGCTAACATTTCTCTGGTGTATTTCAGCAACTTGGAAGTATATACAGTATACTGGCTGCAATCTTGAATGTTGGGAGCATTGAATTTTCTTCTGTGGCAACTGAATACCAGATTGACAAGAGCCACATTTCCAATCATGGAGCTCTGGAGAACTGTGAGTTTTATTATCTTTCATGCAAAACTGAACTTTTAAACAAAATTTAATGACATTCTGTAAGTGTCACATAAGGGTAATTTCAAACAACTGTACTTATATGGGATTCTAAAAAGTGAATGCTCAGATTCAATTTGTGTAAAATGAAGTTTTTAAAGTCCACTATTTAAAATAGATTGTCATACGGACCCCACAGAAATACAAAGAATTATTAGAGAGTACTATGAAAACCTATATGCTAACAAGCTGGGAAACCTAGGAGAAATGGACAACTTCCTAGAAAAATACAACCTTCCAAGACTGACTCAGAAAGAAACAGAAAATCTAAACAGACCAATTACCAGCAACGAAATTGAAGTGGTAATCAAAAAACTACCCAAGAACAAAACCCCCGGGCCAGATGGATTTACCTTTGAATTTTATCAGACATACAGAGAAGACATAACACCCATGCTCCTTAAACTTTTCCAAAAAAGTAGAAGAGGAGGGAATACTCCCAAACTCATTCTATGAAGCCAACATCACCCTAATACCAAAACCAGGCAAAGACCCCACCAAAAAAGAAAACTATAGACCAATATCTTTGATGAACGTAGATGCAAAAATACTCAACGAAATATTAGCAAACCGAATTCAAAAATACATCAAGAGGATCATACACCATGACCAAGTGGGATTCATCCTAGGGATGCAAGGATGGTACAACATTCGAAAATCCATCAACATCATCCACCACATCAACAAAAAGAAGGACAAAAACCACATGATCATCTCCATAGATGCTGAAAAAACATTTGACAAAATTCAACATCCATTCATGATAAAAACTCTCAACAAAATGGGAATAGAGGGCGAGTACCTCAACATAATAAAGGCCATATATGATTAAACCCACAGCCAACATCATACTGAACAGCGAGAAGCTGAAAGCTTCTCCTCTGCGATCAGAAACAAGACAGGGATGCCCACTCTCCCCACTGTTATTCAACATAGTACTGGAGGTCCTAGCCATGGCAATTAGACAAAACAAAGAAATACAAGGAATCCAGATTGGTAAAGAAGAAGTTAAACTGTCACTATTTGCAGATGACATGATATTGTACATAAAAAACCCTAAAGACTCCACTCCGAAACTACTAGAGCTAATATAGGAATTCAGCAAAGTTGCAGGCTACAAAATTAACACACAGAAATCTGTGGCTTTCCGATACACTAACAATGAACTAATAGAAAGAGAAATCAGGAAGACAATTCCATTCACAATAGCATCAAAAAGAATAAAATACCTAGGAATAAACCTAACCAAGGAAGTGAAGACCTATACTCTGAAAACTATAACACACTCTTAAGAGAAATTAAAGAGGTCACTAACAAATGGAAACTCATCCCATGCTCCTGGCTAGGAAGAATCAATATCGCCAAAATGGCCATCCTGCCCAAAGCAATATACAGATTCGATGCAATCCCTATCAAATCACCAACAGCATTCTTCAATAAACCGGAACAAATAGTTCAAAAATACATATGGAAACACCAAAGACCCCGAATAGCTAAAGCAACCCTGAGAAGGAAGAATAAAGTGGGGGGGATCTCACTCCCCAACTTCAAGCTCTACTACAAAGCCATAGTAATCAAGACAATTTGGTACTGGCACAAGAACAGAGCCACAGACCAATGGAACAGAATAGAACTCCAAACATTAACCCAAACATATATGGTCAACTAATATTTGATAAAGGGGCCATGGACATACAATGGGGAAATGACAGTCTCTTCAACAGATGGTGCTGGCAAAACTGGACAGCTACATGTAAGAGAATGAAACTGGATCACTGTCTAACCCCATACACAAAAGTAAATTCGAAATGGATCAAAGACTTGAATGTAAGTCATGAAACCATAAAACTCTTAGAAAAAAACAGGCAAAAATCTCTTAGATATAGCGGGGGCGGAAGATGGCGGCGTGAGTAGAGCAGCGGAAATCTCCTCCCAAAACAACATATATCTATGAAAATATAACAAAGACAACCCTTCCTAGAATAAAGACCAGAGGACACAGGACAATATCCAGACCACATCCACACCTGAGAGAACCCAGCGCCTCGCGAAGGGGGTAAGATACAAGCCCCGGCCCCGCGAGAGCCGAGCGCCCCTCCCCCCAGCTCCCGGCGGGAGAAGAGCAGGCAGAGCGGGAGGGAGACGGAGCCCAGGGCTGCCGAACACCCAGCCCCAGCCATCCGGGCCAGAGTGCAGGGCCCTCGATACTGGGAAAACAGGGCAGCAAGAACAGTGAGCAGGCACTGGAGGCTGGGGGACAGAGGACATAAGAAAAGCGCGCGACCATTTTTTTTTTTTTTTTTGCTTTTTTGCTGCTTTGTTTTGGCGAGCGCTTTTTGGAAGTCTTAAAGGGACAGGGACCCCAGTATTAGGGAAACAGGGCAGAAAGACCGGTGAGCAGAGGCCTGAGGCTGGCACCGGAGAATAAAGAAAAACGAACGACCACCTTTTTTTTTTTAATTAAAAATTTTTTTTTTTTTTTAATTAAAAAAAATTTTTTTTCTTGTTTTTTTTTGTGGTCGTTGTTTTGTTTTGGCGGGTGCTTTTTGGAAGTCTTAAAGGGGCAGGGCGGGCCACTTAATCCAGAGGTAGGGAATCCGGGACCTCTGGGCACCCTAACCCCTGGGCTGCAGGGAGCAGGGAGGCCCCTTACGGAGATAAATAGCCTCCCAGCAGCTCCCGCTCCAACGCGACTCCACCATTTTGGAGTAGCTGCCCGAGCCAGGCCACGCCCACAGCAACAGCGGAGATTAACTCCATAGCAGCCGGGCAGGAAGCAGAAGCCCTGTCTGCGCGCAGCTGCACAGCACAAGCCACTAGAGGCCGCTGGTCTCCCAGGAGAGGAGGGCCACAAACCAACAAGAAAGGAAGTCCTTCCAGCCGTCACTCGTCCCAGTTCTGCAGACTATTCCTATCACCATGAAAAGGCAAAGCTACAGGCAGACAAAGATCACAGAGACAACACCAGAGAAGGAGACAGACATAACCAGTCTTCCTGACAAAGAATTCAAAATAAGAATCATAAACATGCTGACAGAGATGCAGAGAAATATGCAAGAAAAATGGGATGAAGTCCGGAAAGAGATCACAGATGCCAGAAAGGAGATCGCAGAAATGAAACAAACTCTGGAAGGGTTTATAAGCAGAATGGATAGAATGCAAGAGGCCATTGATGGAATTGAAATCAGAGAACAGGAACGCATTGAAGCTGACATAGAGAGAGACAAAAGGATCTCCAGGAATGAAACAATATTAAGAGAACTATGTGACCAATCTAAAAGGAGCAATATCCGTATTATAGGGGTCCCAGAAGAAGAAGAGAGAGGCAAAGAGATGGAAAGTATCTTAGAAGAAATAATTGCTGAAAACTTCCCCACACTGGGGGAGGAAGTAATCAAACAGACCACGGAAATACACAGAACCCCCAACAGAAAGGATCCAAGAAGGGCAACACCAAGACACATAATAATTAAAATGGCAAAGATCAAGGACAAGGAAAGAGTGTTAAAGGCAGCTAGAGAGAAAAAGGTCACCTATAAAGGGAAACCTATCAGGCTAACGTCAGATTTCTCAACAGAAACCCTACAGGCCAGAAGAGAATGGCATGATATATTTAATACAATGAAACAGAAGGGCCTTGAACCAAGGATACTGTATCCAGCACGACTATCATTCAAATATGACGGTGGGATTAAACAATTCCCAGACAAACAAAAGCTGAGGGAATTTGCTTTCCACAAACCACCTCTACAGAACATCTTACAGGGACTGCTCTAGATGGGAGCACTCCTAGAAAGAGCACAGCACAAAACACCCAACATATGAAGAATCGAGGAGGAGGAACAAGAAGGGAGAGAAGAAAAGAATCTCCAGACAGTGTATATAACAGCTCAATAAGCGAGCTAAGTTAGGCAGTAAGATACTAAAGAGGCTAACCTTGAACCTTTGGTAACCACGAATTTAAAGCCTGCAATGGCAATAAGTACATATCTTTCAATAGTCACCCTAAATGTTAATGGGTTGAATGCACCAATCAAAAGACACAGAGTAACAGAATGGATAAAAAAGCAAGACCCATCTATATGCTGCTTACAAGAAACTCACCTCAAACCCAAAGACATGTACAGACTAAAAGTCAAGGGATGGAAAAACATATTTCAAGCAAACAACAGTGAGAAGAAAGCAGGGGTTGCAGTACTAATATCAGACAAAATAGACTTCAAAACAAAGAAAGTAACAAGAGATAAAGAAGGACACTACATAATGATAAAGGGCTCAGTCCAACAAGAGGATATAACCATTCTAAATATATATGCACCCAACACAGGAGCACCAGCATATGTGAAACAAATACTAACAGAACTAAAGGGGGATATAGACTGCAATGCATTCATTCTAGGAGACTTCAACACACCACTCACCCCAAAGGATAGATCCACTGGGCAGAAAATAAGTAAGGACACGGAAGCACTGAACAACACAGTAGAGCAGATGGACCTAATAGACATCTATAGAACTCTACATCCAAAAGCAGCGGGATATACATTCTTATCAAGTGCACATGGAACATTCTCCAGAATAGACCACATACTAGGCCACAAAAAGAGCCTCAGTAAATTCCAAAAGATTGAAATCCTACCAACCAACTTTTCAGACCACAAAGGCATAAAACTAGAAATAAACTGTACAAAGAAAGCAAAGAGGCTCACGAACACATGGAGGCTTAACAACACGCTCCTAAATAATCAATGGATCAATGACCAAATCAAAATGGAGATCCAGCAATATATGGAAACAAATGACAACAACAACACTAAGCCCCAACTTCTGTGGGACACAGCAAAAGCAGTCTTAAGAGGAAAGTATATAGCAATCCAAGCATATTTAAAAAAGGAAGAGCAATCCCAAATGAATGGTCTAATGTCACAATTATCGAAATTGGAAAAAGAAGAACAGATGAGGCCTAAGGTCAGCAGAAGGAGGGACATAATAAAGATCAGAGAAGAAATAAATAAAATTGAGAAGAATAAAACAATAGCAAAAATCAATGAAACCAAGAGCTGGTTCTTCGAGAAAATAAACAAAATAGATAAGCCTCTAGCCAGACTTATTAAGAAGAAAAGAGAGTCAACACAAATCAACAGTATCAGAAACGAGAAAGAAAAAATCACGACGGACCCCACGGAAATGCAAAGAATTATTGGAGAATACTATGAAAACCTATATGCTAACAAGCTGGGAAACCTAGGAGAAATGGACAACTTCCTAGAAAAATATAACCTTCCAAGATTGACCCAGGAAGAAACAGAAAATCTAAACAGACCAATTACCAGCAACGAAATTGAAGAGGTAATCAAAAAACTACCAAAGAACAAAACCCCCGGGCCAGATGGATTTACCTCGGAATTTTATCAGACATACAGGGAAGACATAATACCCATTCTCCTTAAAGTTTTCCAAAAAATAGAGGAGGAGGGGATACTCCCAAACTCATTCTATGAAGCTAACATCACCCTAATACCAAAACCAGGCAAAGACCCCACCAAAAAAGAAAACTACAGACCAATATCCCTGATGAACATAAATGCAAAAATACTCAACAAAATATTAGCAAACCGAATTCAAAAATACATCAAAAGGATCATACACCATGACCAAGTGGGATTCATTCCAGGGATGCAAGGATGGTACAACATTCGAAAGTCCATCAACATCATCCACCACATCAACAAAAAGAAAGACAAAAACCACATGATCATCTCCATAGATGCTGAAAAAGCATTTGACAAAGTTCAACATCCATTCATGTTAAAAACTCTCAGCAAAATGGGAATAGAGGGCAAGTACCTCAACATAATAAAGGCCATCTATGATAAACCCACAGCCAACATTATATTGAACAGCGAGAAGCTGAAAGCATTTCCTCTGAGATCGGGAACTAGACAGGGATGCCCACTCTCTCCACTGTTATTTAACATAGTACTGGAGGTCCTAGCCACGGCAATCAGACAAAATAAAGAAATACAAGGAATCCAGATTGGTAAAGAAGAAGTTAAACTGTCACTATTTGCAGATGACATGATACTGTACATAAAAAACCCTAAAGACTCCACCCCAAAACTACTAGAACTGATATCGGAATACAGCAAAGTTGCAGGATACAAAATCAACACACAGAAATCTGTGGCTTTCCTATATACTAACAATGAACCAACAGAGAGAGAAATCAGGAAAACAACTCCATTCACAATTGCATCCAAAAAAATAAAATACCTAGGAATAAACCTAACCAAAGAAGTGAAAGACTTATACTCTGAAAACTACAAGTCACTCTTAAGAGAAATTAAAGGGGACACTAACAGATGGAAACTCATCCCATGCTCGTGGCTAGGAAGAATTAATATCGTTAAAATGGCCATCCTGCCCAAAGCAATATACAGATTTGATGCAATCCCTATGAAACTACCAGCAACATTCTTCAATGAACTGGAACAAATAATTCAAAAATTCATATGGAAACACCAAAGACCCCGAATAGCCAAAGCAATCCTGAGAAAGAAGAATAAAGTAGGGGGGATCTCACTCCCCAACTTCAAGCTCTACTATAAAGCCATAGTAATCAAGACAATTTGGTACTGGCACAAGAGCAGAGCCACAGACCAATGGAACAGACTAGAGAATCCAGACATTAACCCAGACATATATGGTCAATTAATATTTGATAAAGGAGCCATGGACATACAATGGCGAAATGACAGTCTCTTCAACAGGTGGTGCTGGCAAAACTGGACAGCTACATGTAGGAGAATGAAACTGGACCATTGTCTAACCCCATATACAAAAGTAAACTCCAAATGGATCAAAGACCTGAATGTAAGCCATGAAACCATTAAACTCCTGGAAGAAAACATAGGCGAAAACCTCTTAGACATAAACATGAGTGACCTCTTCTTGAACATATCTCCCCGGGCAAGGAAAACAACAGCAAAAATGAGTAAGTGGGACTATATTAAGCTGAAAAGCTTCTGTACAGCAAAAGACACCATCAATAGAACAAGAAGGATCCCTACAGTATGGGAGAATATATTTGAAAATGACACATCCGATAAAGGCTTGACGTCCAGAATATATAAGGAGCTCTCACGCCTCAACAAACAAAAAACAAATAACCCAATTAAAAAATGGGCAGAGGAACTGAACAGACAGTTCTCCAAAAAAGAAATACAGATGGCCAACAGACACATGAAAAGATGCTCCACATCGCTAATTATCAGAGAAATGCAAAATAAAACTACAATGAGGTATCACCTCACACCAGTAAGGATGGCTGCCATCCAAAAGACAAACAACAACAAATGTTGGCGAGGCTGTGGAGAAAGGGGAACCCTCCTACACTGCTGGTGGGAATGTAAGTTAGTTCAACCATTGTGGAAAGCAGTATGGAGGTACATCAAAATGCTCAAAACAGACTTACCATTTGACCCAGGAATTCCACTCCTAGGAATTTACCCTAAGAATGCAGCAATCAAGTTTGAGAAAGACAGATGCACCCCTATGTTTATTGCAGCACTATTTACAATAGCCAAGAATTGGAAGCAACCTAAATGTCCATCAATAGATGAATGGATAAAGAAGATGTGGTACATATACACAATGGAATACTACTCAGCTATAAGAAAAGGGCAAATCCAATCATTTGCAGCAACATGGATGGAGCTGGAGGGTATTATGCTCAGTGAAACAAGCCAAGCGGAGAAAGAGAAATACCAAATGATTTCACTTATCTGTGGAATATAAGAACAAAGGAAAAACTGAAGGAACAAAACAGCAGCAGAATCACAGAACTCAAGAATGGACTAACAGGTACCAAAGGGAAAGGGACTGGGGAGGATGGGTGGGTAGGGAGGGATAAGGGGGGGAGAAGTAGGGGGGTATTAAGATTAACATGCATGGGGGGGTAGGAGAAAAGGGAGGGCTGTACAACACAGAGAAGGCAAGTAGTGATTCTACAACATTTTGCTCTGCTGATGGACAGTGACTGTAAAGGGGTTTATAGGGGAGACCTGGTACAGGGGAGAGCCTAGTAAACATAATATTCGTCATGTAAGTGTAGATTAGTGATAGCAAAAAAAAAAAAAGGGCAGTTCCTGTGTGGTAACCTCCAACGAGTTCTACACAAGGGTATAAAGGGCATATAAAAGTGTAGGCAAAGGGTCTGTTTGTGTTTATACAGAGGATCAAAGCCTAATTGGGCTACCCCGAAAATGAACTAAGATACGATATGAAAAAGAACTTCCAACATCTGCACCCTCTGGAAGACTCATGCCAGAAGATGATCATCAAAAACCCCAACAAAGATCCACGCACTGCTACAGCTGTAGATGCACTCATCCCACCAGTTCCTGGACCTGCCATGGGAATGAGGAAGGAGATATCTAAGCTGGCCTGTGCATACAGTAAAACAAGAAAATTGGACTGGATCTATACTGTTGGAACTCAACCAAGAATTTGGAGAAGTGCAAATTGTAGCGCTCCAAAGTCTTACAACTACAAACTATTGTTAAAAGAACATATGGCATGTGAACAGTCCCCAGAAATGGGTTGTTTTAATTTGTCTGATTTCTCTCAGACTGTTCAAGTTCATTTGGACAATATCCACCATATCATAGATAAGTTTTCACAAATGCCTAAGGTGCCTAACTGGTTTCCTTGGTTTCACTGCAGATGGCTGGTAATTACAGATATGCTTTGGTTATGTAACTATACTCCTATTATGTTAATGTGTGTGTGCAATTTAAGTAGTAGCTTAAAACCTATACATGCTGAAGTTACTCTACAAGAAGATATATCAAAGAAATAATCAATCTTCCCATGTTTTCTTCCGCCTGCTACTTCTATAGCTTTTCTTCTTCCTTCCTAATTACAACCCTTAAATAGAATTCGTGCCTCATATCAAATTTACCGAGTATCATAATTCTTCCAAGTGGTAAAGATACCTCAAGACAAATGCTGGGCACAGAAGCCACAGGGCATAAATATGCAAAGAAGTAAAAAGCTAACTTTTTCAAACAATAAGGCTTCTCTCTCACTTACCAACTTCACATTTCCCTGTATGGCCCCGGAAGATGACTGGTTAGCCAGAGACGGGTAAGATTCCTCAAGGGAGGAACAACCTAAGACAGGCACAGTCGCAGGGGGGCCATCAGGTGAGAAATTGGGGATCAACAGAGGTGAGGCTTAGAACCTCACCCCCCCGTTCTGAGAGAAATCTTCTGCATACGTGGATGTTTTATTGCCCTGGTCTAGCTTGGATTAACACATAGTCTACAGGCACACACCTGATCATCTACATGTGCTCTCTTACAACACTAAACTATGTTTTCTACCTTTATCTTGTATCTACCTACCACTTCAGCATTTTATTAAAAATAATAATAATAAAGAGAGAAATGTGGTATCCACATATAAATCAAGTATAAAAACCAAAAAAAAAAAAAAAAAAAAATCTCTTAGATATAAACATGAGTGACCTCTTCTTGAACATATCTCCCCGGGCAAGGGAAACAAAAGCAAAAATGAAAAAATGGGACTATATCAAGCTGAAAAGCTTCTGTACAGCAGAGGACACCATCAATAGAACAAAAAGGTATCCTACAGTATGGGAGAATATATTCATAAATTATAGATCTGACAAAGGGTTGACATCCAAATATATAAAGAGCTCACACACCTCAACAAACAAAAAGCAAATGATCCAATTAAGAAATGGGCAGAGGAGCTGAATAGACAGTTCTCTAAAGAAGAAATCCAGATGGCCAACAGGCACATGAAAAGATGCTCCACATTGCTAGTCATCAGAGAAATGCAAATTAAAACCACAATGAGATATCATCTCACACCAGTAAGGATGGCTGCCATCCAAAAGACAAACAACAACAAATGTTGGCGAGGTTGTGGAGGAAGGGGAACCCTCCTACACTGCTGGAGGGAATGTAAATTAGTTCAACCATTGTGGAAAGCAGTATGGAGGTTCCTCAAAATGCTCAAAATAGAAATACCATTTGACCCAGGAATTCCACTTCTAGGAATTTATCCTAAGAATGCAGCACTCCAGTTTGAAAAAGACAGATGCACCCCTATGTTTATCGCTGTACTATTTACAATAGCCAAGATATAGAAGCAACCTAAATGTCCATCAGTAGATGAATGGATAAAGAAGATGTGGTACATATACACAATGGAATATTACTCAGCTATAAGAAAAAAACAGATCCTACCATTTGCAACAACATGGATGGAGCTAGAGGGTATTATGCTCAGTGAAATAAGCCAGGTGGAGAAAGACAAGTACCAAATGATTTCACTCATATGTGGAGTATAAGAACAAAGGAAAACTGAAGAAACAAAACAGCAGCAGAATCTCAGAACCCAAGAATGGACTAACAGTTACCAAAGGGTAAGGGCTGGGGAGGACGGGTGTGAAGGGAGGGATAAGGGTGGGAAAAAAGAAAGGGGGCATTACGATTAATATGTATAGTGTCGGTGGGGCACGGGGAGGGCTGTGCAACACAGAGAAGACAAGTAGTGATTTTACAGCATCTTACTACGTTGATGGACAGTGACTGTGAAGGGGTATGTGGGGGGGACTTGGTGAAGGGGGAGCCTAGTAAACATAATGTCCTTCATGTAATTGTAGATTAATGATACCAAAATAAATAAATAAATAAACAAACATAAATTAATAAATATAATAGATTGTCATGCCTAGAAATCAACTAATTAGTGTAAAAAATATTCCTAAAGATTAGGCCTTTATGATTGTTTTAGGAGCTATTTACATTTCACTGTAAAAATACAGAAAAAATAAATATTTAGTGAACTTTCAAAAAAAGTTAACATTATCTTACAGATTTAGCATCTATATCATTTTATAATTAATAATGACCTGTATATTTATTTTCATAGTGGATGGAGTTTTTTAGACAAATTCATGCTGGGTTGATTAATTCCAATCATTTTCTATACAAGAAAAGTACATCATAGTATCTTCTTCAAATCAACTTTTCTCCTACTAGCAGAGTTTGATGAATTACTCCAATAATTTAAGGTTTCCGACTGATAGCTTCTAGGGGCACAGCTTTTTTATTCAGAATATACCCTGTTTTTTATTTTTAATATTGGCATATGTCCTCATAATTCCAGATTTGTTATAAATGTCATTTTTAACCTAGGGAATCATGATATACATTTTCATATATATATTTTTTCTGATTTATACTTACTCAGAAAAAGAATGTGATATTTTAGGGTAAATTCAGAGGGCCAAATAGCAAACCTTCGTAGTCTGGACCTGTCCTCAAATCCTTATCACCTCCCTCCACTGTGTCTCTGGAGCCATCGTGGTAACACAGCAAAACAGGTGTCTGAGGTTGATGTGTAATAAGTGACATATACTTGGAAACCTGTTCTGATTGTTCATGTATTTAAAAAAAACTTAACTGACACATAAAATATTAGGTTATGTGAAGTGGAAGAAATAATGAAAAAACTCCAGTGGTTAAGATTAAAACTCACCATTGATCATAATTAGAAGAATGAGCTGTAACAGAGATACATTGTAGACATGAGTATACTTAGAAATTACCAAGCTAAAAGTGATTTTGATGTTGAGAACCTTTTTTCTGTATAGCAGAAGACAGTCACATATATGGGTCACAGAAAGTTAATGTGAATATAGTTATAATTTTAATTATAACACTTTCTGGAACAACCACTCATGGAAAGTAGAAATTTTACTCACATTAAAATTATTTATAATCAAAGTTACAAGGAATTAATCTCCAAGCCAAGGCCATGTTTTTCTAGATGGTGTTACAGGTACCTTGTTCCAATCAGGCACCAGTTCTGGCAATTCTATACCATAAATATCAATCAGATCTGACCACTTCTCTCTGTCGTCATCATTCTCATCCAAGACAACGTCACCTCTCACCTGAACTGAGTGAACTCCCAACTGTTCATCCACATCCGTTCTTGAACTTTCCCAGGCCATTCTCCACAGTTCATTAAGAAACCACTTAGTGCATATGTCCATGGATTCTCTCAGACTCCCTGTCCTCCTCCTTGTCCCTCTCCTCCTCCCTCTATCTTCCCACCTAAATTTCTTGGTTGGCTCCCATTCCTTCTGGATAGACACCATCAAGACTAGAATTTTGTCTTACAATGTATTACATTTAGCAATATATCCCCAGGTAAAATGCCTGGCAGATACTAGGTCCTCAGTAAATATATGTCAAATGAATGGACAATATGGGACTAGAAATATGTGTGTGTATATATATATGTATCAATCAGTGGGAGACACTATTCAGAAATAAGTCCAAGTGTAATTACCAGAAATGACTTTACAAATCACTAAAGAATCAGTATCCTAGGGACAACCAGCTGGCTAACCATTTGGAGTGGGGGAGAATTTGAATCCTTCTCATATACCATATACCAAAATGAATTCCAAATGTATACCAACTTAAGTGCAAAAACATCATAAAAGTACAAGACAAAATGCATTTCTATAATCCTGAGATTGGAAAAAACTTGAAGGGCTTTATGTGCAGAAAACCAAAAGCAGAAATGATTTTTAATGGATATTTGACTATATAAAAATTTAAACTTTTTCAAACTAAAAAAAGAAAAATAAATGAAATTGTAATGCAAACAGAAAATTGAGGGGAAAATTTATATATATGTATGAAGCATATCAAGGCATTATTCTCTTGAAGCTATAAAGATTTATATACTGATTAGGAAAGGGTGACTATATAAATGAGAAAAGGCAGTTTACAAAATCAGATCACAAATCACCAATAAAAATAAAAGTTTTATGGTCTTTTGGGTATAAGTTGCAGAAGTTACTTAAAATACATTTGTCGGGGTATATCCTGAAGCCTGGGTTACCTTCTACAGTTAATTTCTACATTTTGAAAATGTGTATAAAATAATGGTATGCATATCATACCAGATATATTCATTGTGCTTTTAAATTACTTAAAACAGCACAAACAACCACTGGCTCATGCAGATGCTTCACTCGGTCCACCAGTTCGGTTTGGCTTGGGCCCTATTATACAGCAGCCGACATTTGACCGGTCAAGATAAGCAGAGAAAAATGATTAAGAAGAGACCTAGGACTACTGTTGTATAGTAACTTATTTTTACATTATAAAACCTTCACGTATTTGTCTCATGCCATTTGAAGAAGGCAAATTAAGACATTTTCATTTACTGGGAAGTTACTTTCTTACCATTATTTCTTCTAACAACACATCTGTTTTATTTCCAGCTGCCTCTTTGCTTTGCATTCAGGCAGAAGAGCTGCAGGAAGCTCTCACCTCGCACTGTGTGGTCACTAGAGGGGAAACCATCATACGACCGAATACCGTAGAGAAAGCTACGGACGTCAGAGACGCCATGGCTAAAACTCTCTAGGGACGCCTCTTTAGTTGGATAGTGAATCGCATTAACAGCTTATTGAAGCATGTCACATCACCAAGGTAAAGACTTTCACGGAAACATGTTTTCCCAAGTGTCAGGTGATACAAATCCATTTTCTAAATTTTCAGTTTGTATATGAGTCCCTTTGAAGATTTCCTAATTGGTATCATTTCATTATTAAAGTTTTATTTCAGTCGATCTGCTTCACTTCAAAATGGTACCATTTCATTGTGACATCTAGCTATAACATTTTTAAGCTGCTGAAACATAAAAACCGTAGCAACATGAATAAACATGATAGAATGTGAATTTTTAATGTGACAGCTTACTATCAATGTGTATGTTCTTTTAATTAGAAGTTGTAAAGTATATACCACGTTATACTTGCATAAAAAGTCAATTCACAAGGGGCGGAAGATGGCGGCGTGAGTAGAGCAGCGGAAATCTCCTCCCAAAACAACATATATCTATGAAAATATAACAAAGACAACCCTTCCTAGAATAAAGACCAGAGGACACAGGACAATATCCAGACCACATCAGCACCTGAGAGAACCCAGCGCCTCGCGAAGGGGGTAAGATACAAGCCCCTGCCCGGTGGGAGCCGAGCGCCCCTTCCCCCAGCTCCCGGCGGGAGAAGAATAGGCAGAGCGGGAGGGAGATGGAGCCCAGGACTGCCGAACACCCAGCCCCAGCCATCCGGGCCAGAGTGCAGGGCCATCGATACTAGGAAAACAGGGAAGCAAGAACAGTGAGCGGGCACTGGAGGCCGGGTGTTGGAGGACATAAGAAAAGCGCGTGACCGTTTTTCTTTTTTTTTTTTGCTTTTTTGCTGTTTTGTTTTGGCGAGCGCTTTTTGGAAGTCTTAAACGGATAGGGACCCCAATACTAGGGAAACAGGGCAGCAAGACCGGTGAGCAGAGGCCTGAGGCTGGCACCGGAGAATAAAGAAAAATGAGCGACCACCTTTTTTTTTTAATTAAAAAAAATTTTTTTTTTTTTTAATTTAAAAAATTTTTTTCTTTACTTTTTGATGGTCATTGTTTTGTTTTGGCGGGTGCTTTTTGGAAGTCTTAAAGGGGCAGGGCGGGACACTTAATCCAGAGGTAGGGAATCCAGGGATCTCTGGGCACCCTAACCCCTGGGCTGCAGGGAGCAGGGAGGCCCCTTACTGAGATAAATAGCCTCCCAGCCGC
Source organism: Manis pentadactyla (assembly GCF_030020395.1). Lineage (NCBI taxonomy): Eukaryota > Metazoa > Chordata > Mammalia > Pholidota > Manidae > Manis > Manis pentadactyla. Next base: position 106,106,211 of record NC_080021.1, read on the forward strand.
TCCTGCTCCAACGCGACTCCACCACTTTGGAGTAGCTGCCCGAGCCAGGCCACGCCCACAGCAACAGCGGAGATTAACTCCATAGCAGCCGGGCAAGAAGCAGAAACCCTGTCTGCGCGCAGCTGTGCAGCACAAGCCACTAGAGGTCGCTGTTCTCCCAGGAGAGGAGGGCCACAAACCAACAAGAAGGGAAGTCCTTAGAGCCGTCACTCGTCCCAGCTCTGCAAACTATTCCTATCACCATGAAAAGGCAAAGCTACAGGCAGACAAAGATCACAGAGACAACACCAGAGAAGGAGACAGACCTAACCAGTCTTCCTGAAAAAGAATTCAAAATAAGAATCATAAACATGCTGACAGAGATGCAGAGAAATACGCAAGAGAAATGGGATGAAGTCTGGAGGGAGATCACAGATGCCAGAAAGGAGATCGCAGAAATGAAACAAACTCTGGAAGGGTTTATAAGCAGAATGGATAGAATGCAAGAGGCCATTGAGGAATTGAAATCAGAGAACAGGAACGCATAGAAGCTGACATAGAGAGAGACAAAAGGATCTCCAGGAATGAAACAATATTAAGAGAACTGTGTGACCAATCCAAAAGGAACAATATCCATATTATAGGGGTCCCAGAAGAAGAAGAGAGAGGAAAAGACATGGAAAGTATCTTAGAAGAAATAATTGCTGAAAACTTCCCCAAACTGGGGGAGGAAATAATCGAACAGACCACGGAAATACACAGAACCCCCAACAGAAAGGATCCAAGGAGGACAACACCAAGACACATAATAATTAAAATGGCAAAGATCAAGGACAAGGAAAGAGTGTTAAAGGCAGCTAGAGAGAAAAAGGTCACCTATAAAGGGCAACCCATCAGGCTAACATCAGATTTCTCAACAGAAACCCTACAGGCCAGAAGAGAATGGCATGCTATATTTAATACAATGAAACAGAAGGGCCTTGAACCAAGGATACTGTATCCAGCACGACTATCATTCAAATATGACGGTGGGATTAAACAATTCCCAGACAAACAAAAGCTGAGGTAATATGCTTTCCACAAACCACCTCTACAGAACATCTTACAGGGACTGCTCTAGATGGGAGCACTCCTAGAAAGAGCACAGCACAAAACACCCAACATATGAAGAATCGAGGAGGAGGAACAAGAAGGGAGAGAAGAAAAGAATCTCCAGACAGTGTATATAACAGCTCAATAAGCGAGCTAAGTTAGGCAGTAAGATACTAAAGAGGCTAACCTTGAACTTTTGGTAACCACGAATTTAAAGCCTGCAATGGCAATAAGTACATATCTTTCAATAGTCACCCTAAATGTTAATGGGTTGAATGCACCAATCAAAAGACACAGACTAACAGAATGGATAAAAAAGCAAGACCCATCTATGTGCTGCTTACAAGAAACTCACCTCAAACCCAAAGACATGTACAGACTAAAAGTCAAGGGATGGAAAAACATATTTCAAGCAAACAACAGCGAGAAGAAAGCAGGGGTTGCAGTACTAATATCAGACAAAATAGATTTCAAAACAAAGAAAGTAGCAAGAGATAAAGAAGGACACTACATAATGATAAAGGGTTCAGTCAAACAAGAGGATATAACCATTCTAAATATATATGCACCCAACACAGGAGCACCAGCATATGTGAAACAAATACTAACAGAACTAAAGGGGGATATAGACTGCAGTGCATTCATTCTAGGAGACTTCAACACACCACTCACCTCAAAGGATAGATCCACTGGGCAGAAAATAAGTAAGGACACGGAAGCACTGAACAACACAGTAGAGCAGATGGACCTAATAGACATCTATAGAACGCTACATCCAAAAGCAACAGGATATACATTCTTCTCAAGTGCACATGGAACATTCTCTAGAATAGACCACATACTAGGCTACAAAAAGAGTTTCAGAAAATTCCAAAAGATTGAAATCCTACCAACCAACTTTTCAGACCACAAAGGCATAAAACTAGAAATAAACTGTACAAAGAAAGCAAAGAGGCTTACAAACGCATGGAGGTTTAACAACATGCTCCTAAATAATCAATGGATTCATGACCAAATCAAAATGGAGATCCAGCAATATATGGAAACAAATGACAAAAACAACACTAAGCCCCAACTTCTGTGGGACACAGCAAAAGCAGTCTTAAGAGGAAGGTATATAGCAATCCAAGCATATTTAAAAAAGGAAGAGCAATCCCAAATGAATGGTCTAATGTCACAATTATGGAAGTTGGAAAAATAAGAACAGATGAGGCCTAAGGTCAGCAGAAGGAGGGAAATAATAAAGATCAGAGAAGAAATAAATAAAATTGAGAAGAATAAAACAATAGCAAAAATCAATGAAACCAAGAGCTGGTTCTTCGAGAAAATAAACAAAATAGATAAGCCTCTAGCAAGACTTATTAAGAGGAAAAGAGAGTCAACACAAATCAACAGTATCAGAAACGAGAAAGGAAAAATCACGACGGACCCCACAGAAATACAAAGAATTATTAGAGAGTACTATGAAAACCTATATCCTAACAAGCTGGGAAACCTAGGAGAAATGGACAACTTCCTAGAAAAATACAGCCTTCCAAGATTGACCCAGGAAAAACAGAAAATCTAAGCAGACCAATTACCAGCAAAGAAATTGAAGCGGTAATCAAAAAACTACCAAAGAACAAAACCCCCGGGCCAGATAGATTTACCTCGGAATTTTATCAGACATACAGGGAAGACATAATACCCATTCTCCTTAAAGTTTTCAAAAAAATAGAGGAGGAGGGGATACTCCCAAACTCATTCTATGAAGCTAACATCACCCTAATACCAAAACCAGGCAAAGACCCCACCAAAAAAGAAAACTACAGACCAATATCCCTGATGAACATAAATGCAAAAATACTCAACAAAATATGAGCAAACCGAATTCAAAAATACATCAAAAGGATCATACACCATGACCAAGTGGGATTCATCCCAGGGATGCAAGGATGGTACAACATTCGAAAGTCCATCAACATCATCCACCACATCAACAAAAAGAAAGACAAAAACCACATGATCATCTCCATAGATGCTGAAAAAGCATTTGACAAAGTTCAACATCCATTCATGATAAAAACTCTCAGCAAAATGGGCATAGAGGGCAAGTACCTCAACATAATAAAGGCCATCTATGATAAACCCACAGCCAACATTATATTGAACAGCGAGAAGCTGAAAGCATTTCCTCTGAGATCGGGAACTAGACAGGGATGCCCACTCTCTCCACTCTTATTTAACATAGTACTGGAAGTCCTAGCCACGGCAATCAGACAAAACAAAGAAATACAAGGAATCCAGATTGGTAAAGAAGTTAAACTGTCACTATTTGCAGATGACATGATACTGTACATGAAAAATCCTAAAGACTCCACCCCAAAACTACTAGAACTGATATCGGAATACAGCAAATTTGCAGGATACAAAATCAACACACAGAAATCTGTGGCTTTCCTATATACTAACAATGAACCAACAGAAAGAGAAATCAGGAAAACAACTCCATTCACAATTGCATTAAAAAAAATAAAATACCTAGGAATAAACCTAACCAACGAAGTGAAAGACTTATACTCTGAAAACTACAAGTCACTCTTAAGACAAATTAAAGGGGACACTAACAGATGGAAACTCATCCCATGCTCGTGGCTAGGAAGAATTAATATCGTCAAAATGGCCATCCTGCCCAAAGCAATATACAGATTTGATGCAATCCCTATGAAACTACCAGCAACATTCTTCAATGAACTGGAACAAATAATTCAAAAATTCATATGGAAACACCAAAGACCCCGAATAGCCAAAGCAATCCTGAGAAAGAAGAATAAAGTAGGGGGGATCTCACTCCCCAACTTCAAGCTCTACTATAAAGCCATAGTAATCAAGACAATTTGGTACTGGCACAGGAGCAGAGCCACAGACCAATGGAACAGACTAGAGAATCCAGACATTAACCCAGGCATATATGGTCAATTAATATTTGATAAAGGAGCCATGGACATACAATGGCGAAATGACAGTCTCTTCAACAGGTGCTGCTTGCAAAACTGGACAGCTACATGTAGGAGAATGAAACTGGACCATTGTCTAACCCCATATACAAAAGTAAACTCAAAATGGATCAAAGACCTGAATGTAAGTCATGAAACCATTAAACTCTTGGAAGAAAACATAGGCAAAAACCTCTTAGACATAAACATGAGTGACCTCTTCTTGAACATATCTCCCCGGGCAAGGAAAACAACAGCAAAAATGAGTAAGTGGGACTATTAAGCTGAAAAGCTTCTGTACAGCAAAAGACACCATCAATAGAACAAAAAGGATCCCTACAGTATGGGAGAATATATTTGAAAATGACACATCCGATAAAGGCTTGACGTCCAGAATATATAAAGAGCTCACATGCCTCAACAAACAAAAAACAAATAACCCAATTAAAAAATGGGCAGAGGAACTGAACAGACAGTTCTCCAAAACAGAAATACAGATGGCCAACAGACACATGAAAAGATGCTTCACATCGCTAATTATCAGAGAAAAGCAAATTAAAACTACAATGAGGTATCACCTCACACCAGTAAGGATGACCGCCATCCAAAAGACAAACAACAACAAATGTTGGCGAGGCTGTGGAGAAAGGGGAACCCTCCTACACTGTTGGTCGGAATGTGAATTAGTTCAACCATTGTGAAGTATGGAGGTACATCAAAATGCTCAAAACAGACTTACCATTTGACCCAGGAATTGCACTCCTAGGAATTTACCCTAAGAATGCAGCAATCAAGTATGAGAAAGATCAGTGCACCCCTATGTTTATCGCAGCACTATTTAGAATAGCCAAGAATTGGAAGCAACCTAAATGTCCATCGGTAGATGAATGGATAAAGAAGAGGTGGTACATATACACAATGGAATACTACTCAGTCATAAGAAAAGGGCAAATCCAATCATTTGCAGCAACATGGTTGGAGCTGGAGGGTATTATGCTCAGTGAAACAAGCCAAGCAGAGAAAGAGAAATACCAAATGATTTCACTTATCTGTGGAATATAAGAACAAAGGAAAAACTGAAGGAACAAAACAGCACCAGAATCACAGAACTCAAGAATGGACTAACAGTTAACAAAGGGAAAGGGACTGGGGAGGATGGGTGGGTAGGGAGGGATAAGTGGGGGGAGTAGTAGGGGGGTATTAAGATTAACAAGCATGGGGGGGTAGGTGAAAAGGGAGGGCTGTACAACACAGAGAAGACAAGTAGTGATTCTACAACATTTTGCTATGCTGATGGACAGTGACTGTAAAGGCGTTTATAGGGGAGACCTGGTATAGGGGAGAGCCTAGTAAACATAATATTCGTCATGTAAGTGTAGATTAGTGATACCAAAAACAAAACAAAACAAAACAAAACAAAACAAAAAAGGACAGTTCCTGTGTGGTAACCTCCAATGAGTTCTACACAAGGGTATAAAGGGCATATAAAAGTGTAGGCAAAGGGTCTGTTTGCATTTATATAGAAGATCAAAGCCTAATTGGGCTACCCCGACAATGAACTAAGATACGATATGAAAGAGAACTTCCAACATCAGCACTCTCTGGAAGACTCATGCCAGAAGATGATCATCAAAAAACCCCAACAAAGATCCACGCACTGCTACAGCTGTAGATGCACTCATCCCACCAGTTCCTGGACTTGCCATGGGAATGAAGAAGGAGATATCTAAGCTGGCCTGTGCATACAGTAAAACAACAAATTTGACTGGATCTATACTGTTGGAACTCAACCAAGAATTAGGAGAAGTGCAAATTGTAGCGCTCCAAAATCTTACAACTACAGACTATTTACTGTTAAAAGAACATAAGGGATGTGAACATTCCCCAGGAATGGGTTGTTTTAATTTGTCTGATTTCTCTCAGACTGTTCAAGTTCAGTTGGACAATATCCACCATATCATAGATAAGTTTTCACAAATGCCTAAGGTGCCTAACTGGTTTTCTTGGTTTCACTGGAGATGGCTGGTAATTACAGATATGCTTTGGTTATGTAACTATACTCCTATTATGTTAATGTGTGTGCGCAATTTAAGTAGTGGTTTAAAACCTATCCATGCTGAAGTTACTCTACAAGAAGATATGTCAAAGAAATAATCAATCTTCCCATGTTTTCTTCTTCCTGCTACTTCTATAGCTTTTCTTCTTCCTTCCTAATTACAACCCTTAAATAGAATTTGTGCCTCATATCAAATTTACCGAGTATCATAATTCTTCCAAGTGGTAAAGATACCTCAAGACAAATGGTGGGCATAGAAGCTACAGGGCATAAATATGCAAAGAAATAAAAAGCTAACCATTTCAAACAATAAGGCTTCTCTCTCTTACCAACTTTACATTTCCCTGTATGGCCCCGGAAGATGACTGGTTAGCCAGAGACGGGTAAGATTCCTCAAGGGAGGAACAACCTAAGACAGGCACAGTCGCAGGGCGTCGTCAGGTGAGAAATTGGGGATCAACAGAGGTGAGGCTTAGAACCTCACCCCCCCGTTCTGAGAGAAATCTTCTGCATACGTGGATGTTTTATTGCCCTTGTCTAGCTTGGTTTAACACATAGTCTACAGGCACACACCTGATCATCTACATTTGCTCTCTTACAACACTAAACAATGTTTTCTACCTTTATCTTGTATCTACCTACCACTTCAGCATTTTATTAAAAATAATAATAATAAAGAGAGAAATGTGGTATCCACATATAAATCAAGTTTAAAAACCAAATGAGTATTCATATTTGAACTGACTGTTTAGAGTTCATAATGCATGAGCAAAACCGAAAGCTTCTGTGATGACTGCCCTTGTACTGTTCATCATGTAACTTACTCACTATGTAAGAATTTGTTCTCCATGTAAGAACTTGTTTGTTATGCCTCAGAAGATTGGAGACTGACTAAAATTAGGCTTGGGGTGGATTAATGATTGTGCATTGAGCATTGACTCCCCTATACAGAATTTTATTGTCGTTAACAACCATTTGATCAATAAATATGAGAGATGCCCTCACAAAAAAAAAAAAAAAGTACAGACTTCCAATGGTAAAATAAATAAGTAACCGGGATGTAATGTATAGCATAAGGAATATAGTCAAGATATTTTAACAGCTTGGTAGGGTGATAGCTGGAACCTAGAATTATGTATATAAATGTTTTATCACTGTGTTGTACACTTGAAACTAATGTAATGTAATACTGTGCGTCAACTACCCTTCAATAAAAAATAATTATCTAAAAAAAAAAAAAAAGTCAATTCAGCAGTTCTTTGTTTTTGTTTTGAGTGATTGAATTAAATCTTGAAGGCAAAGGAAAACTGTTTTTTCATATTTTAACACTCACTATATTGCCATGACAGTAGGAATTATGACCTCCAGTGAGATTTAGTTCAGAAATGTGCTAGTTAGCTAGCAAACAGTAGAGCCAGGATATGAGCAATAATGTTATCTGACCGTAAGTCTATGCCCTGCCTAGTACCTCATCGTAGAAATAAAGGTGGTCACAGTCACCATTGAATGAGTGCTCTTTATATGCCAGGGGTTGTGCATAGGTGGCACTCCTTAATTTGCATCTAATGTTTTGTTCTGCCATAAATTATATAAGTTTTAGAGATTTGTATTTGAGAAAACAAAATAGAGGCCTACCTTAAGATCACCTCATTCATACTTACTAAGCATAAAAGGCCATTTAATACACATTCAGGCATGTAATTCACTGCTATTTTTCCTCTAAAATACATGCCATGCACACCATGATATATCCAAACTGTCCAAGAGACTATCCATTATTCCTCCATATCTGTTACTCTCTGTCCCTGAGAATTGCTTCTTTACCTTCCTGCTGAACTGTAACCTATTTGACTGCATGTGCAAATGACAACCCAGTTTGCACATTGTGATTTAATGGTCAGAATAGTCTGTATGTTGATGTGTTGCCATCTTTATGACGCCAAGCTTTCAGATGAAAATGGAGAAATTTAAGAATTTTTCAATATCAATATAGTCCACAGAATGTAAGTGAAGATGTTCAGAGATTTGACCTCATTTTGTTAGTTATCATCCTTATCTTTGGCACTAAGTGGTACCCAGAATGATTTGACTTTGAAACAGGTGATCTGCTGAAAATTCCACTGTAGTCTATTACTTGGTAACTTTCCTGTCTATACACTAATGAAAATTACCCAAATTTTAGATTTTTAAATTTCATACAAAATAGTTTTACAGTTTAGTGTAAAAAACAAAAACAAGACCATTAAAATAATTTATCATTTGAATAGTTTAGTTCAGTCTGTCAGGGTTTACACTGAGATTTTGGAGAGCCTGTGTTCTGTGCGACCAGCTTGTTGTGTGACCCTGGGCAAGTGACTGCATTTTCTGCATCTCTTCCTCCTCAGCCATTAAATAAAGGCACGGAATGGCAAGTCAGTGGTTTGAATAGTTGGTGGGTATCTTGGAACCTTTTAAGAATCTCCTGAAAACTACATCCTTCACTCCAAAATAGAAAATGGATAATGTTTCTATGTACTCACCAAAATTATTGTGCACCGTTGTGACTCCAGATCCCCTGAAGGCCATTAACAGAGCCCCGTTTGAGAATCCTTGACCCTGATCATCTCTAAGGTCTTCCCGGCTCAAACACATTATTTTATAAGTATCTATCTAAAGGACAAAGAGATTTTAAGAGAATAATAATTTTGATTTAACGATCATAAACTTTAGCTACACATTTTGCCTCATATGAATAGGTAGAATTGCACTTACAATTCAGAATTTGGGGAATTTTCAGAAATATCTGATAGCTTTCTTTGTGTTGATCCCATCTCATATTCAAAGTGTTCTGCAACTCTGAGTTCTGAATTCAGACAATTCTTCCAAATGTAGAAAGCATCCTTCAGTTCAGAGCCCTCGGTTGCTAGTTGTCATTCCCAAATCACTTCCTTGCACCACACTAAGAGTTGGCATAGATTACATTAATAGAGAACACAAAGAGACATGGTGGTACTCTCCTTTTTAAATTTACATGAAAATAACTTTGCAGTGTATATGTTTATTGGAGAAGGGGCAAGCTTTTTGACAAAGTATCTACCCTTTAGTGAAAAGAGGTAACCATTGTGGAGGAGTAGGAAAAAAATGCTTTTGGAATATTTAGTTGTAAAATAGTAATTAATTGTATTTTAAAATATATTTAATTATAAAATAAATTCAAATACATTTGCATCTTCAGTTTACTATTTATTCTATATTAAAAATTATGAGTGAATGAGTCAAAAATAAATAACAATTCTTTAAAATAAGTGAGGTGTTTTTAGCAAGATGTTTTCATTGTTATCTTAAAATGAAGAACTAAATATACTCTTTCACAGAAGTTTTGCTTTTCCAGTATGGTCTTTATTGAACATGTTTTTGCTATGTTTGGACTGCTAGCCAGGCTTTCCCTATGATTCATAACTCACTCAGGGCTGTGATTCCTGTGCTCCCAAATTCATAGGAAAAATGTTTCTTTTGTGGGAGTATATAAAATAGTATGGAAGTAGTTTCTGTAGTATAAGGAAAATATTGTACCATTTACATACTAAAAAGATGCTACCTACTTTATCTCCCTGTTCTATGAAGGAAAATATTTTCAATTAAGAAAAGTTTGCACTCTTTGTCCTGGTAGTAATTTCTTAGCTAAATTACAAGTGTCCTTTGAGATACCCTGCTTTATATTACCTCTTAAGAAAATAAATAACTCAAAATAATGTCTCTTTAATTTTTCAGTGGGAATGGTGATGAACTGAGCATTGGAATTCTGGATATATTTGGCTTTGAAAATTTCAAAAAGAATTCCTTTGAGCAGCTGTGCATTAACATTGCAAATGAACAGATTCAGTATTATTTCAATCAACATGTGTTCACATGGGAACAGGTAAGTTAAGATACTGTAAAGATGAGTGCATGTCCCAGTTATACACAGACTTGTACTAATGAAGCAGGACCTAAGTCATAGATGTAAAGCTGTAAACATTTAAGAAAGTCAAAGAAAAGATTTTCTTTCTCCTTGCCCATGGTAAACACAAAAACTTGTATTAATTTAGGGCATCTTGATATATAATGTTGAATGTACTCCGTCAAAAATCGATGCACCCTTCTCCAAAACTTAGCAAGTGTGAGCTCTTGGAAAGAAAGAAGTTTCCTTTGGTAATTTAAATAAGCTGATGTATCCAACTGTTTCCCTTTCTGTAGACTGCATAGCTGAAATTCTTTTTGAAATTTAAATGTCCACCTAAAATGCATTAAACTTCAGAATCCCAGTAGCTCGGCAATGGAACACAAGATAATGGGTTTGATGCAAATGCCATGAAATGGTAATTTGTCAGGATATATGTGTAATTTATGATTCAGTTTCAAAAATCAGACTTAACTTGAGTTGCATTTGGCAAAACTGGAGTATTAATATTATTAAATTACTTTATCAAGTCTAAAAGGAATAGTCATTTCTATGTTGGTATATCATCTGTCTCCTTTAAATAATATTAAATCTCTTTTTATTTAGTAATTAGAACTGAAGTTTTTATTTAAATTTGAAATAAATTGGAAGTACATGAACCTCTTTTGATTCAAAATATTTAGGCTTATTGAGAATTTACTTTGAAACTGCATTTTGAAAATAGTGGTCGCAGAAGAAAACATTTAGATCTTGACATTTCTAAAGCCAAAAAAAAAGAAATAAGTTAGGAGTTTTTATCTGTCTTTGTGCAGCTCTCATCTACCCCATGATCTTGTTCTATCAAATATTCATTCTTTGTCTTTCTGACCCTCTCCATTAGTGCCATCTCTTAGGCTAGATACATGATGAAATCTTTACAAATCTTTAAAGACAAAAAAACTCCCAACCGGCTTGTCTGTGTAGCCATGGCCCTCTCTCTTCCCTTCACAACCAACCTCCTTGAAAGCATATTCAATATTCATTGCACTGTATTGATTATTTCCCCAACTGGGTACCTTGAGTTCATAGTATCTGGCTCTGACTCCCTAACTCTGCTGAAATGGCCCTTCCTAATTTCATCAGTCATTAGTATCAGGACCATTTTCACTTCCACATTATTAGCCTTTCTGTAATTTTCAACTTTGTTGATAAGATTCCTGTTTCTGGAAAACTTCTCTTTTGGCATCCCAAACAGTTTGTTTCTCTTCCTCTTTGATGGGTTCCTTTTTTACTCCTTCTACATCATCACTTACCCAACCCTGGCTGTACACTATAATCATTTGTGATTGTGTATCTTCGTCGAATACCAATGTCAAGACCCTGTCCTACACCAATTAAATCAGATCTTTTGGAATGACCCAGGGAACAATAAGTTTTTAAAGGTTCCTGATCTATTCCAATGTGCAGCCAAGGTTGAGAATGATTGCTCTAATTTCTAGTTCCTCAAAGAGTTCTATCCTTGACCCTTTTCTTATGTTCCCTAGGAAAGATCACCCATTTCCATTATTTCAACCACCCTTACATGCTAGTGAAGCCCACCTTCCCACCTCCAATGCTCTCTCTCAACTCTTGGTCTCCATTTAGGACAGCTTCCAGAACTTTATCTGGAATTGAACTCATCATCTTTCCCTCTACTTATGTTCTTTTTCAGTGAATGATATTTCTATCCATCTGCTTCCTCAAGCCAAAATTCTTAATGTTACATGTCATTTCTCATCATTGAAATCCAAAAAATCAATGAGATTTGTTCATATTCTTCCCTCTTCTATGTTCAGGTAAAAATAATTGACAGTACAATATCTGGTTTACATCTTTGCCTTTCTCACTAGACTGCAAATTCCTTGAGGTCAGAGATTGTGCTTTTAATTCATTTATCATCTTCAGAGCCTAACACTTAGCAAGTACTCAATAAATATTATTAAATTACAGTTGACACTTTAATAATGCAGGGATTGGGGATACTGGCCCCTGTGCCATCAAAAATCTGAGTGTAACTTCTGACTTCCCAAAAACTTAAATACTAAAAACCTACTGTTGACTGGAAACTTTACCAATAACATAAACAGTTGATTAACACATATTATGTATGCTGTATGTATTCTTACAATAAAGCAAGCTAGAGAAAAATGAAATGTTTTTTCAAATTGTCATGAGTCTCCAAAACCATTTTCTATTATATCTGTTGAAAAAAATCCACATGCAAATGGACCTGCATAGTTCAAACTTGGGTTGTTAAAGGGTCAACTGTAATGTCATTGTGCTTTAATGCCTCATAATGTTCACAGAATCCATTCTAACCAGAGACTGAAAACAAGTAAATTTTTTTGTTTTGCACTCTTGGATAGGGATCTATTAGGATTACATTCTACACAGGACCAGCTACAGCTTCATGTATTTCCTATTTAAATTAATTAACAACTTGAGTTGGTAGATGTCCATTCTTCTCCTTTTTGGGTTGAGGTGAGAACCTGGTTTTATTGGAACTAGACTTTAAACCAATTACATAGCTTACAATAATTATTTGTCTTTCACTTTTCATAGAATGATACAGTTTACAATTCACCTTGATTGAGACCTTAAATTTCATAATCCTAGTGCTCTTACTCCTTTTGTCTTTGGACTTGTTACAGATGCAACTATTCTATAGGGCTTTTTTTAAAGGTATAATTGATATGCAATCTTAAAGGTTTCACATGAGTAACATTGTGGTTATTACATTCACCCATACAGTCCATATTACATTCACCCCAACTCCAACCCATTGCAGTCACTATTGATCAGCATAGTAAGATGCTATAGAGTCACTACTTGTCTTCTCTGTGCTATACTGGCTTCCCCGTGGACCCACCCCCCCACATTATGTGTGCTAATCATAATACCCCTTAATCCCCTTCTACCTCCCCACACACTCACCCCACTCCCTTCCCTTTGGTTAACTGCTAGTCCCTTCTTGGAGTCTGTGAGTCTGCTGCTGTTTTGTTCCTTCAGTTTTGCTTTGTTGTTATCCAGTAAGGGGTTAACAAATGAGGGAAATCATTTGGTACTTGTCTTTCTCTGCCTGGCTTATTTCACTGAGCATAATACTCTCCAGCTCTGATGCCAGGGTTCTTGTTCATGAAGCCGAAGAATGAGCTTCACAAACACTCAAGGTAAGAGAGCAAGGTACAGGCTTTTATTTAGAAATAAAGTGAGAGGACAGAGCTCCCAGCTCATGCCAGGAGGGGACAAGAGAGTCCGTCGTTGGCTCATTGTCTAGGGGTTTTATGCATGAGGATTTTCAGGAATGAGGGTAAAGGGTTAGGGGTGCAGACTTGTTGAGTGGTCCCAGAATGCTCATTCTTGTTGAGAAACAGAGGAGATTTTCAGCTCTAGATTCTTTCTCAAGATAGCAGTTTCCCTCTGGGAGCATGTCAGTTAAGACTGCCTACCCTGCCCCCAAGGTGGGCTGGGATGTTGCCTGTTTGCTGAAGTTAAGAATCTTACTTCTTAACTTCTTGGGCTGTTTATAGTTGGGCTTGCTTACTAAATTAGTCTTTTTCCTAGGTTGCAGATTACGTGGTCAGGATCAGAGAAGGAAATATAGCACATAGGTATAGTTAAAATAAGCTGGGCCTTTTAGCAGGCTAAGGTAAATTTTACAGTAAAGTCACGGGTTATGCTGAGACACTTCTCTTTATCTGCAGAACACTCAAACATTCCCAGCTAAATTGCTGCTGGCCTTTTGAATTTTAACTGATCTCACTGAAGATGTCTATATTCCTAGTCTGGTATCTTTACCCTAGAGAATTACTGTGACTCTGACTTTGCGTAATGCTTATCACAGAGTTTCAATAGGGACTTCTTTGCACATTGCTACATTGTTCTGACTGTAATTATCTTGCTCTGCTTTTTTCTCTGGAGGCGCTCACCCTGCTCTGCCTAATCCCATGGTCCCTGTCTCAGCTCCATCCATGTTGTTGCAAATGGTAGAATTTGTTGTCTTCTTATGGCCAAGTAATATTCCACTGTGTGTATGTCCCAAATCTTCTCTACCCATTCATCTAATGGTGGACACTTCAGTTGCTTCGATGTCTTGGCTATTGTAAATGGTGCTACAGGAAACATAGGGATGAATATGTCTTTGAATCTATCATCTGTTTTCTTTGGGTAAATTCCTAGGAGTGGAATTCCTGGGTCAAATGGTATTTCTGTTTTTAGTTTTTTGAGAAACCTCCACATTGCTTTCCACAGTGGTTGAACTAATTTGCATTCCTATCAGCAGTGTGTGCAGGCTCCACTTTCTCTGCATCTTCCCAGCATTTGTTGTTGTTTGTCTTTTAGATGTTGGCCATCCTAACTGGTGTGAAGTGATATCCCATTGTGGTTTTAATTTGCATTTCCCTGATAATAAGCAACAGAGCATCTTTTCATGTGCCTGTTGGCCATCTGAATTTCTTCTTTGGAGAACTGTCTGTTCAGATCATCTGCCCATTTTTTAATTGGGTTATTTGCTTTTTGGGTGTTGAGGCGTATGAGTGTTTTATATATTTTGGATGTTATCCCCTTATTGGCTATGTCATTTATGAATATATTCTCCCATACTGTAGGATGCATTTTTGTTCTGCTGATGGTGTCCTTTGCTGTACAGAAGCTTTTTAGTTTGATGTAGTCCCACTGTTCATTTCTGCTTTTGTTACCCTTGCCTGAGGAGATGATTCAGGAAAAAATTGCTCATGTTTATATTCAAGAGATTTTTTTGCCTGTGTTTTCTTCTAAGAATTTTATGGTTTGATGATTATATTCAGGTCCTTTATCCATTTTGAGTTTACTTTTGTGTATGGAATTAGACAGTAATCCCATTTCATTCTCTCTCTTACATGTAGCTGTCCAATTTTGCCAACACCAGTTGTTGAAAAGGCTGTCATTCCTCCTTGTATGTCCATAGCTCCTTTATCATGTATTAATTGGTCATATATGTTTCAGTTTATATCAGGACTCTCTATTCTGTGCCATTGATCTATGGATCTGTTCTTGTGCCAGTACCAAATTGTCTTGATTACAGTGGCTTTGTAATAGAGTTTGAAGTCAGGGAGCATAATCCCCACTGATTTATTCTTCCTTTTTTAGGATTGCTTTGACTCTTCAGGGTCTTTTGTGGTTCCATATGAACTTTAGAACTATTTGTTCCAGTTCTTTGAAGAATGCTATAGGTATTTTGATAGGGATTGCATTGGATCTGTAGGTTCCTTTAGGCAGAATGGCCATTTTTACAACATTTATTCTTCCTATCCATGAGCACAGGATGTATTTCCATTTATTGGTGTCTTCTTTAATTTCTCTCATGAGTGTCTTGTAGTTTTCAGGGTATAGGTCTTTCACTTTCTTGGTTAGGTTTATTCCTAAGTGTTTTATTCTTTTTTATGCAATTGTAAATGCAATTGTTTTCCTGATTTCTCTTTCTTCTAGTTCATTGTTAGTATATAGGAATGCAACAGATTTTTGTGTATTCATTTTGTATCCTGCAACTTTGCTGAATTCAATTATTCTAGTAATTTTTGGGTGGATTCTTTAGGGTTTTTAATGTACAATAACATGTCATCTGCAAACAGTGACAGTTTAACTTCTTCCTTACCAGTCTGGATGCCTTTTATTTCTTTGTGTTGTCTGATTGCCATGGCTAGGACCTCTAGTACTATGTTGAATAAATACGGGGAGAGTGGGCATCCTTGTCTTGTTCCCAATCTTAGAAGAAAAGCTTTCAACTTTTTACTGTTAGGTATGATGTTGGCTATGGGATTGTCATATATAGCCTTTATTATGTTGAGATACTTGCCCTCTATACCCATCTGGTTGGGAGTTTTTATCATGAATTGATATTGAATTTTGTTGAATGCTTTTTTAGCATCTATGGAGATGGTCATGGGTTTATTGTCCTTTTTTGTTGATGTGATGGATAATGTCGATGGATTTTCTAATATTGTACCATCCTTGTGTCCCTGGAATAAATCCTTCTTGATTATTATGGATGACCTTTTTGATGTATTTTTTAATTTGGCTTGCTAATATTTTGTTCAGTATTTCTGTATGTATGTTCATCAGGTATTGGTCTGTAATTTTCTTTTTTGTGGTGTTTTTGCCTGCTTTTGGTATTAGAGTGATGTTAGCTGCATAGAATGAGTTTGGATGTATTCCCTCCTCTTGTACTTTTTCAAAAACTTCAAAGAGGATGGGTATTTGGCCTTCACTAAATGCTTGATAAAATTTGGCAGTGAAGCCATCAGTCCAGGGGTTTTGCTCTTAGGTAGTTTTTTGATTAGCAGTTCAGTGTCATTGATGGTAATTTGTCTATTCAGATTTTCTGTTTGTTCCTGGGCTATAAGGCTCTTTTTAAAATATCTTTGAGAGGCTTTTAACAACTCAAAATTGCTCCCAACAAGTTCAAAATTCAACTAGAATTAGGATTATACACAGGGCTTTGAGGAATTGCAGCCATCCTTCTAAGTGCCTTCCTAAAGTAACTACCCAAGAATCCCTTCTTTTTAATCTTATGGACCAGGCACTGCAGGTGAGTGATCAGGTCAATGAATGTTGATCCAGTGGATTTTCATTATTCAGTGATTCTCTTCATTTGAACCCTGGGTCCACATCTGAATTTTTTTCTTTCATCCTGTTACTTCCCTGTGGAAGCAAAAATTGTAGCTGAGAAAGGCTAACTGTATCTGTATGTATTAGCTATTACAGATAAAGAGAACACATTTCTATAAATGACAAACAGTTATTAATCATCAATGAAGGTCATAATCACACTTTCTTTGCTCAAATATAATCATAGGTTTGACCTGAGAGCTCTTTTGAGTAATAAAGCCATTATTGTTTATCAGTTAGACCTATAGTATTCTCAGTTTCATGAATATACAAATGACCCAGGCAATCCAAACAAGAAGCTGCCTTGGGCAGCACATTCACAGGTAAAACAACTTCTGGTCCTGTGTAAGCCAGCAAGCGTTATCTTTATTGACTGATCTACAACAGTGGGATGTAAATAAAGCTTTCTGCTGTAGCCCAAGTTCAGTTTACATGTAATACACAGTGGAAACACTCCAACAGAGTTGGTTAGGAAGCTATTTTAAATCTTATTTTCCCATTATTTTCCACTGAAAGAATAATCATTAGAGTATAATAGAACAGTTTTAGTGAAAGAACTCATGACAGTGACATAATCCATAATTTGCTGAGTGGATAGTTTAAAATAATATATAGCTCTTTAAATAGATTTTTCATAATATTTGAAGCTTCCAACCCATTGTACATATACTGCCTTTGAAAAAAGATAAAGGGACAATTTGTATATGAAAACAATAGTCTGAAAATTATATGGTAATCTAGGTCCCCATCCCTGCAAATAAATGATGAGTATAGTTGTAATCTTTTAATTAAAAGTTGAGACTCAATCAAACTTTCTCAATGAATTGCAACTGAAACGTGTATGATTTTCTCTCAATTTTATTAATTGCACAAATAGAGCACTCATATTTCGGCCTTCTATTATATTTATAGGACATTATGTTTATGCACACTATTTCCTCCCATATTTTTAAAAAGACTTTAAGTTAGCAGCTCAAAGGGAGACAACAAGTTACAGCATTTCCAGTAAGTCAGTCCTCTGTACTGACTCTTCATGGTAATTATGTAGCTTAGATTTTGGTTTTGTTTGTTTTCTGGTTTTCTTCCATGTCAAAAAGAGCTCAGCAGCAATGAGAGTGTGATACAAAGCCTGAAGCTCTCTTCGAGTTAGAGCCATACTGCTGGTTTTTGTGTGTGCTGCACTTTGGTATAATCATTGTGGTATAGAACATACAAAAAATATTGAGTCCTGTTCCCTAGTTTACTTTTCAAATCTAGGGGAGTGAACACCAACCATTGATTAATCACCCGTGGGCATGAGTTTAAGTCGGAACAAATGCTGTTGTTGCTCAGGCCCACGAGGCCCCCAGAACATGCATGTGATACTACAAAGCATTTTAATCCTGTGAGAGTCACTCTGTATCCTTATATGCCTGTTTATATCCGGATAAGCTTTCTTATCCATTAGTGCAGCATGTCTTTGTATCCATTAACTGAACTAAAGTTCATGTTTAAAGTGAGCAAATAATATTTGTTTTTGTACAAAAATAAATTGTTACTTATATCATTTATATATGCACCTCTGGGTTTAGAGTTAAAAGTCAGAAGTCATTTTATAAGCAGGAAACCATTTACAGCACATAATGGAAACAATAACTGCGATTATGGCTCTGGATTCTCTTGAGAAAGTGATGCGTACGACTTTCATCACCAGCTGTTCATACAGTAAAGTTTAAAGCTGGCTGACATCGACAGCAAACACCAACATGTATGGAGCTAAATGTGTTTTTGTGTAATCCAGGATAATTATTAGAGACATTCCATAGTCTTTATTCTATCTGTCATGTGAAAATATCTTTTTATAGTAGCCCCTAAATCGTGATACGAAGTTCATAAGTATGTGAGTATTCATGCTAGCTTACAAGAAAATAATCCTGTTACATTTTTCTTGAAATCAAAGCTATACGACATTTTTTAAACAGAAAGGGACATTTTTTTTGGCATTTTGGATTCATAATTTTATAATGTGGAAGAGAAATGGGACCAGATGTTGGCTTTTAAATATGTTATTCTGCACTGTTGTTTATTTATTCAATATGATAAATGACGGTTGGGCATTAAGCCAATAATTGAAGCTCTTGACTCGATGAATGAGAAAATGAGCAAACCTTTTAGAAGACATAATTTTCTCTCTGCTCAATCCTATAATTGTGACATTTGTGAATGTAGGGTTTAGAAAAGGAAACAGTTCTGTAGATATTGCAATGGTGAATTATGTCTTTGTGTTACATACATAAAGTATGGCCATTATTACATTTCAGGTTCACCTATGAAATCGCTCCAGTATTTGTGCTTTTGGAATATGTCATGCTAAAGAAAATGAGAGAAATCATTGGCTGGCCAGGTGACTCTGGCGATGGGATATTTTCTCCTGGTATTTGATATTTCAACTTTTCTTTGTGTTTTTTTCTTCTGATATGCAATGCCTCATTATGAAAACAGGAATGATTAAATATCTAGTCTGTATTTCTGCTTAGATTAAATAGGCTGTATGTTGATTTAAAAAATGAGTGTGACAAAGTCCATGTGACCATTGGCCACACCTCCAAGCCAACTTTCTCAGGCTTGAACATTAGTTATTTGTGTCCAAAAGAGCATAAAGAGAGATGGTATTTACCTAGTACCTCTACTATGATCCTACACAGAAGCTGTGTGGATCATGTGGAACAAAGGCATGAAGACTCCTAGTAAGGGAATTCACTCTCTGATACTCTTCCCAGAACTACTGCAAGGATGAGGATAGCCTCATTTAATAAAGCATTTTCTGTTTTGGGGTGCATAGTGAGGCAAAGCTACTTAATAGAGCCAATATGCCCTATCCCTTTCAAGTAACAAGTAGAAGCTGATTTACACTAATTTCAAGGAGGGCACAGTGCCTCAGGAGACAATTTCTTAAAACTAAAAGGGATGGTGAAGATATCTTAAGAGATCACTCATTCCTTCTCTTTATCATGCCATTCAACCTCTTCCATCTGCCTTTTACCATCAGCCACCAATTCTAAGCTCCATTGTTTTACCTTTTCCAGCCAAGAGACTCATCCTGAAACGAAAAGTCCTGCCCTTGGTTCTGGATCTGTGTGAAGCTTGGTTTGATGCAGAGCAGAAGGAGAAGTTAGGAAGCAGTGGGCAGAGTCACTGAGCCATGGAAAAGACGCCTGCTGTGCAGACCTGCACCCAGTCAGTGGCTGGAGGGGCAGGGGGCTGCAGAAGTGGTGGGCGCTCCCCTGGGGCTCAGTACTCTGAGACTGATTCGTCGGGGGAGGCCAGAGCCATCCCTGCCATGTGTCAGGCTGGCAAAAGCCACGTTGAGATCTCTCTTCATCAAATTTACAAAGACAAGCAGATGATGAGGAAGAAAAAAAGTAAAGAACAGGAGGAAAAAAGAAATTATAATGAGCAATAGTGGCCTCAAGACCAGGTCTTTAAATTAAGCAGCTTGACCTACAAGCTCAGATATGCTCTTTTATGTCGCGTTTTTAAAGATAGAGTGGAATTTTTCAATTGTTGAAGGAAGATGCATTAGTTAAATGGAAGGGAAAATTAGCTTTTTTAGAAGTCATTGAAGACCAGCTGTGGTGAAGTTTAATCTAGCCTTTATTTTGTAGGAAACTTAGAACTTAGTTTCCTTTGGAAACCATGCTCTGTTGAGGGAACTTTGTCATCATTGTCTAGAACTGATGCTCCTCAGGTGCTTTTCATGAGGAATTAGGTAGGGCTCAGAGATCAACAGCATTTCCACCTTTATTCTCTTATGAAATCAGTCATGTGATTGAGCTGCCCCGAGGGAACCAGGAGCATCCTGGGCTCTCTTTTAAAGAGTGGGCAGAGAAGAGCTCTTCTTAAGTTTGAACAGTTTGTACTTAAGTTTGATCATGGGGCTCCTTCCTTAGATCCTAAAGACCTGTATTCTGTGCCCACTCCGCCCCCAGGATGGAAGCCATCGATGTCATGCTGCAATGTAATGTAGGCATTGCAAAGTGGGGAGGTGACAGAAGGAAAGACCGCTGGCAACCATTTCTGCTCTGCTTTCTACAAGACATTACAAAGGAGAGACAGATTACAGCATTCTTACTTGCCAATGGATGCCTTGCTAGGTAGTGTCCAGCCTCATTTCTGAAGAAAACAGTCTTATTTTGTAAGGGTTTGCGATAAGGGAGACCACACATCTTATGTACCTGAGATCTGAAAGTCCCATTGCCGGGGATTAAATATGAAGAGTTAGGTCTGTGATTTGAATATATAGCTCAGCTCAGTTTGCCTTAACTTTGCCATCTACAGCCTCCAAAGGCTTCATGCTTTGTGGAGACCCTTTGGGACTTCCAGAAGAAATCTGTCATTGTGATGCTGTCTACACACAGAGAGCTGGAGCACTCCTCACTGCTCAGCAAGTCATGGGGGGCTTGTGTTTGCATCTTTTTTCTGGAAGATTCAAAGTAAGAGCATGCAGGGTTCATGCATCTCTCCTTCTACCTGGGTTGTTCAGGGAAGTCTGCTCTGTCCGGAGGCCCAGAAGCCTCTCAGGGCTACTGAACCTTTAGATGGAAAATGACTGAACTGCAGAACGAGTTAGTGGGAAAGCAGAGCTGGAAGCCTCTTGGATCATTATGCTGTGCAATGGACTTTCTTTATGTACATCTTCCCTTTTCCTTCTGCCCTCCTTTCTCCACAGCTTCTCTGAGAGGATACCTAGGGAAGTGCTTCTCAACTGGGGACAATTTTGCCCCCTGGGGCATGTTTGGCAACATCTGGAGAAATTGACAATTTCTGGTTGTCACAACTTGGGTGAAGGGACATTGTGCTATTGGCACCAGGTGGGTGGAGGCCAGGGGTGCTGCTAAACACCATACAGTACACAGGACAGCCCCCACTGCAAGGAATTACACAGCCCAATATATCATCATGTGTCAGTGTTGAGAAACCATGAGCTGGAGAAGTTCCCTTAAAAGCTAGTCCCTTGCCTAACAGCACCCTATACACTGGGCCCAGGCATGACTTGGATTCTGTTTGCCCTCTGTCTCTGGGGTCCAGAAGAGGTAGGAATTGCCCCCATTCTAACTGGTGATGGAGCCAAGATTTGGGTGATGCCTGCTCTGTGCCAGGCTTCCTGCTTGCATCAGAGCCCAGCTCTCACAAGGTAAAGGTCATGGCCTTGTGTGGGCCATTCAGCTTGGTACGGAGGCCCTTTCTGAGTTCCCACCTAAAGGGAAGGGAACTCAAAGCACCCACATGATGGCATGGCCTGGCTGTGTCCCCCTTTGGGTGAAAGGAGGAGATAATACCTTCATTCTGCCTTATGGTCTCACAACTTCCATGCCCGCATGTTCATTTGCATGCACAAAAATCTTTTTCCTATATAATAAAACCCGTAAACTTTCCAACAATCTTGGGGAAAAGCTCACTTTTTATTTGCTTATCAAATGAGACCATTTTATATGGATACAAATCTTATGGTGTGACATCCTTGACAATTTTAGGATAACACAAGGAAAGCAATTCAGTATGGTCTTAAAATTCCCTTAGTTGTCTGTTTTCCTATAATTATAAAATAAGATTTGGTTAAATATCACAATTTTATTTCAATGTCTTTGCAAGGGAAGACCTGTTTGGGGGTATCAACAAACATGATTATGAAGAGATGAGCATAAATGTTTATCCTCATTCTTTAAGAATTGTTGATTAACAGTCCACATCATTAAGAGCAACCGATTTGCCTCAGTCCAAGTGCACATCATTGTGTGAGCTGAAATGAACAGAAATAAGTGTTTTCCATCAGGATGTAAGCAGGATTTTCATGGGCCTGAGGTTGAATGGCCACACTTGCAATCTGGAAGGAAAGGCAGCTATTTCGCAGTTCTTACAAGCATGTTCAAAGGGTTCACAGGAAGAGCAGAGTCAAATGCAGCTCCCCTTAGTGACAGAGAAGGGGTGCAGAGGGAGAGCGTCTGTCCTGTGGCTGGCCCGGTGCTCCTTCTTTGGACTGTCTGAGCCAGCACCTGAATCTGAGGATTCAGTTCAAAGGATAACCAATGAGACAGTCTCCTGCATCCAAGGAGGACTGTAGATCAGTGGAAATGAGGGTTGTTGCATGTGAATCGGTGTTCACGGTGACCAGGAAAGGTAACTGAATTGCTGTGCTTTTAGGTGGTGCCATATCTAACATGTATGCCATGCTGATTGCACGCTTTAAGATGTTCCCAGAAGTCAAGGAGAAAGGAATGGCTGCGGTTCCCAGGCTCATTGCCTTCACATCTGAGCATGTATGTATTTCTGTTCTTTCCAAGTTTAAGATTATATTCCATAAAACCTGAGTTGAAGGAATCATTTTTGGAGATGCTTTATCCACAGAAGGTCTCTTTCCAGAAGGTACTACTTGGGGAGAATTAGTGGCAAGAATGTCTGAGTAATACAAGGGGGTGAACTCCTTACTCTTTGAAATTCAGGAAAACCCTCAGAGAGAAAGCAGAATGGTTTTACTTCTAGTTCATGCATTTCATTTTTCTATAATAATGTTGCATGTTGGGGGAAGACAAGGAGGACAGGGCAGTGTACCTGTGAGCTTCTTTGGACAATTGGTGCTATTTAAATATGCTGATCAGATATCCTCTCCTCATCTTATCTTGAACCACTGAATGTTAACATTTGGTGGACTTAACCAGAGACTTCATCCTATAGAGAAATGCTCTAGTGGTCTATCATATCTGACCTCTGGGCCGGATCTGTCCCAGCAAAGCACGGGCTCCTGCTTTCTGCCAGGCTGCTCTGAAGGCAGGATGCCAACAACTTGGGTCTTCTTCGTGGAACATCATGGCACAGTACTTCATATCCCTGTCGTGACCTTCAAAAAGCTAATGCCATTCTCTTCACTACCACCAAGGCACTGAAAAAACTGGTTCACCCTGTTCACATAAATTGAGCTGAACAGCTTTAGCCTGCTAGGCCACCAGCTTGTGTCATGTGCTTGCATGAAGCAGCACACAAACTCAAAGCCATACTACAGCCATTTGAGAGACATCTTGGTTCCAAACTCTCTCGTCACACAAGCCCTGCCACAAACCAAAGACTTCTTGACAGGCGTTAGTAAGCATTGCCCACCATGTGATTCCTAAGAGTGTTCCACCATGGACTCTGCCTCAAAGTAGCCTGGAGTTTGGGAAGCAGTTGCCTCAAAAAGATAAAGAAGCCCTGGGGTGGTGGGGGAAATAGGATATGGGGAGGCAAGAGAGGGGTCTGTAGGGAAAGTAGGGGCTCCTGTAAAGCAGGGAGTCATAGTGGACCTCTGATCTACCATGGAACTTTTTTTGTTTTAGGCCGTGTGTCTGTGCGTGTGTGTGTGTATGTATATGTATGTGAGTGAGTTCATAATGAGAAAACACAGGGCTAGAACAGATCAGAAACCTTTGAATACAATTCACAACCATAGCAGTAGCCATGGAATCAAAAGGAACTAACGATTTATGTTTACAGATTATATTTAGCATCTTGTTTTTATTGTCCTGGTTTAGCACTTTATTTATTTATTTTGTTAATGCCCTTCTTCAACTTCTAGGGGTCAAATTTAGTAGAGAAGCCCACAGCCTGAATTTACCTAGTGTTTCACTTTCCTATGGCTGCTGGAACGAATTACCACAAAGTTAATGGCTTAAAACAACATGAATTCATTATCTTATAGTTCTGGAGGCCGGTAATCCAGGTGGGTCCGGCAAGGCTGCACTCCTTCCGGAGCTGCTCTAGGGGAGAATCTGTTTCCTTGTCTTTTCAAGCTTCTGGAGGCCACCTGCCTTCTTTGGTTCATGGCCACTTCTTCCATCTTCAAATCTCTCTCTCTCTGACCTCTGCTTCTGCCACATCTCCTTCTCTGGCTCTCTCTCTCCCATCTCCTGCTTTCCCTTATAAGGACCCTTGTGATTGCACTGGGTTCACCCAGATAACCCAGGATAATCTACCATTTCAAGACCCTGAATTTCACCAAATCTGGTCAACCAGCAAGCTGCCCTGTGCTCCCTGGCTCCTGCATGAATATCTTGGGCTCAAGCTTCACGTAAATTAATTTAACCTTGTCCAGAAAGCCCAGGTCAGGTGGTCTGAGAATAATTTTACCATGCCTTCTTTTCTTGATATTGCAGTCTTTTTTGCCATGTAAGGTAACATATTCTCAGATTTCAGGATTTAGGATCATCTTTGAGAGGAGAAGGCATTATTCAGCCTATTAAGCCTAGTACCCCACCATGAGATAACTTTCATTTCTCAACTTATCCAAGGGTAGAGAAACATGATATAATTTTTGTCCAATTATTATTTCCCTGAAGTGGATTTTTGCATAGTTAAATGTTACTATATTCTCAGTCTCAAATAGCCCAAATGATCTCATATTGGGCATCTTTTTCTTTTGGCTTCCATGTTGTTTGCACAACCTGAAATTAGGTTGGTCAAACAGCAAGCTGCCCTGTGCTCTCTGGTTTCTGCCTGTATTTCTTAGGTTCACACTTCAGATAAATTGATTTAACCTTGCCCAGAAAGCCCAGGTTATGTGGTCTGAGAATGATTTTGCTGTACTTTTATTGATATTGCAAACTTGGAGTCTACTTCTTCATTTCAAAGGGAAAGAAAGGTGATTTGGCTACACAACAACCATTTGATTCTCCCTGCTCCTTCTTGTATCTTTGTATCTCTATCCATGTACATAATTGTGAAAGAACATTTGAATTATGAACCTTTCTTAAAATACCAATTAGTTGTAACTACAGGCTTATTTTTGATAGATGAACTATTTTTCTAATGTATAATGCCTATATTTGATAACCATTTGACCATTGCCAACACACTTCCAATATCCAAAACTCATTTGATTTTCAGATTCTCATGACAATTGTGTAAGACATGCAGAACAGAGATGGCAATCAGCATTGTAAAAACAAAGAGGCTGCAGTTAGCTAGAAAGGTAGCACCAGGATTAAAGGGGTTTCCTAATTCCCAGATCAGTGTGGTCCCTGCCCTGGACTACCAATGCAGAAACCAGATTAAAAGGTTCAGTGACAAAATTTTGTACAGCATAGTTCATAAATTAATCAAACACTTTATCCCTTCTTGAATCAAATTTCCACCAAGGGCTTTTTTCTTAATGTGAAGGGGATGCTAAATTGTTACTCCCTCCCTCCACCAAAAATACCCTTCTCATTATCTCAAACGGCTGGGCTATAGGGGTCTTTCAGAGCTCAGTTAAAGGCATTTCCGTGTCTCCTTGAGTACTTGATCCAGACCATTCTGGAGATAGGAGCCCTTAAAAGTGAGCCCTGCCCTTGCAACGCTAGGTTAAGAAGTAACTTGACCCCCGTATTTAGTTACTTCTGGGCTCTAGACCTCAGGGCCATTCCATTCCGTGCATCACTAAGTGTAGCCTCTTGCAGCTTCAGGCCGGGCCATATATTCCCTCAGTCTTTTCAGATTTTACAATCACTTTGCCCATCAGTCCCAGAAATATATCTCCACAGGCTGAAGAAAAAGCATTACCAAGTCATGTCTCTTACGCCTTTTCTCCTGGCCAAACAATGGTCTTCTTTGCGTGTAGGTTTCTTTCCTGACTGACCTGCAGGGAGGAAGGGCAGTGGAGGGGCTCCTGGCAGGACCCAGTGGGGAGAGGGGAGCCCAACGGCTGTGGCAGAAGCTGCTTCAGGTATTTCTCTCTTGATGAGCTTTGAGAGTTTCCAAGACCCAAGACTTCTGAAAATCTGATGAAAGCCTTACGAAACACCTTAGTGCCTGGCACATGAGAAACTCGGCATAAATACTGGTAACATAAAAATAAACTTGTTGTATAGAAGAAGAAGCCCTCGCCCAAGATGGGGGAGGCTTTGCCCAAGGTTTCGTGGCCACCCAGTGGCACGTCAGACCAGGAACATTATTAACCAACACGCTTGTTTCTTGACAATCCCTGGGCTGCTTTCCCACTGCGGGGCAGGTGCCCTGAGCACCAGTCTCTAGCAGGCTGCTCCAAAGTCACCCACAGCATGTTTCCTCTGATCCGTTTTCCCCGTGTTGGTTATCTCCTGCGATATCATTTCTTCATCTTTTGAACCAGGTAAAGTTACGGTCTTTTCTTCTATTGTGAGCACTAAGTTTATAACTTGACATGCTTAGAGCCACAGAGATGGAAATGGCATTGAGAAACTTTGTGGTCTTCCATCACCCACCAGAAACTTCACACATTCGGGAAGGGAAGGGTCATCTTTTGTTCTCTAAATGGCCTTTCACACACTCTCTGTTGCACCCCACAGAGCTATTCATCTCTTTTATGGCCACCAATACAAACTAAAACTTTCCCTAGCTGATAAGGACATTCATTTTTTATACTTGTTCAAAGCAAACTGTTGACTTGAAGTTTTGGATAGGACTAAATTAAACAAATAGTATTGCTGTGAAGAACATTAGAAGTAAATCAATTGCTGAGTTGAAACAGGAGATAGCATTTAAGCTGAGTGAAGAGTTCCAAGATTGTTTTCCTCCAAAATACAGAATCACAAAATTTCAGAATTGGGAGGAATAGTCAAGATAGCCTGGTTCAGTAGTCATCCTTTGCTGGAATCTTGTCACCTTTACCAAGTCTTCAGTATTAGAAAAACTTGGCAAAAATTAATCTGATGAGTTTTTAGGTCCTTTTTTGAAAGTAGGTTTGGAGGGAAGCTACAGTCACAGCTTAGTAATTCACATCTCTAGCTCTGAGTCCTTTGAAAGCCCAAACCATGAGCTTAATTCCAAATTCCAAAATCACAAAAGACCCTGGGATCTGTTAGGCAAATCACCATAACTCACTGCACTCTTCACACCGCAGGCCCGCTTCAAGCCAGGTCCCCTGGAACTGGTCACCAGTGTTCTGCTGAGGCCCCGCATGGCCTCAGCCCGCTTCTGTGCAGAGGCGATTCTCATAGTTCTTGAGAAAGATGGTTTTCACATCACACTATTTGAAATGTTTCCAAACCAAAAATATATGCCCTTTCTGTTTAAAAAAAAATTAAAGACTAACAGTACCCAGGCATCTCAGAAAAAGAGAGCTCCCATGTAATGCTTCCCGTTACACAGAAACTTAGCAGGACAGAGCCTCCAGGACGTGCGGTGCGAGCTCAGTTCAGTTTGCTCTTTGCCCCCCCATTCCACCTCTGCATTCCTGCCACCATTGCATTTCAGGGCTTTCATCAGCCCTTGTGTTATTTTCTCTGTCCAATCCCATCATCACCTACTCTCAGGAAACCACCTGAGAGCCATGTCAGTGATGAGTAAAAGCTAAGTGTTGCCTCTCCTGGGGATATTTCCATTCAATAGGAGACAAGGAATGAGGCGCTGAGAGACAAGTGCGGTCAGAGGGCAGTGAGAAGCTTTCTGTCTTTCCGTTGAGGACGGCTGTGTGCCCGGCACTGCCTCAGGCACTAGGGGGCAGCAGTGAGCAGAACAAACCCTGTACCCAAGGGAAGGGAAGGGCAGGAGATCTGGAGGGGACAGTCACCCTCCCAAGTGCGCCTGAGATCACATGGAATAATCGTGTGTCTGAGCACATGCTCAGTGCTGATGTTCACGTTTGTCACCAAGTTATCAGCTTTGGGTCTCTTTTTATGTCAACAATCCTGGTACGCACTTTCCTTTCTTTTAACACTCACCTAGGGCACAAGCTCACAGTGAGTGACTTTAAACCATAGAATTGCATGTGAATAATCAGGTAGCAGCTTCCCAGAAATGCCTCGTGTGCAGGACGATATCGCCTTCGAATCACATGGCGTCTCTAAGAAGACTGTTGGCTGATCACCTCCTCCAAATCACAGAAGTCAATGAGGTGTTGTCACAGAGTACAGGCTTCTCAGTAGAGCAGATGCTTTAGAAAGTGGGAAGCTCTTTTGGCCATTTGATGGGTAGAAGCAAGACCAAGGACTACCAGTCTCCCTAAGGCAGATGCAGCTGTCATTTCCCTCAAACCTCAGGATGCAGAGGGGGCAAGCCAAAGCGTGTGTGTGGGGTGGAGGAAGGACAGAGAGTCCAGCCATCGCTGAGGGAGGCGGGGGCCCAAGGCACTGGGAAGGGCCAAAGCAGGCAGATTGCAGCTCCTTCATAGGTTGGGCTTGAAGACCTTCTTGCTAGGAATCCTTGATGTGTAATGACCCCCATTCATCTCTGTCCAGTGTTCTTTCATACACATACATACTTCATCCACTTTGCCCACAAAGGAGAGTATTGGTATAAAAGGATCAAGTTAAGGACAATTGATAGACCTTAAAGCCAGAAGACAGGGCTTTGATAGAATGTTAGAAGAGTTAAGAGCTGCTATTTCCAAGTCGTGCCCTTTCTCTTTCTTTAGTTGAAGTCTTTTTGTCGCTTCTTTTTTCCCCCTGCAAGCAGCTGGTCAGGTTAGAAGGGCCTACAACTGCTTCCCACTTAGTAAGGACCCCATCTTAGGCCTTGTGGGGTGGGTGCCAAGATTTCTGGACTTGCTTTTACAATTGGCCTTAGATCGGAGGTGTTGGTATCCATTAAGCCCCAGCTGTCTGGCCCCAATCACCAAAGTTACATCTCAACCTTGGGATTTGTGGCCAGAGATTTATGGCAACAAATAGTGGGCATTTCCCTGGACTTGGTCTCTGAGCTTATGGTTCAGATTCAACAAATACTTGTTAACTGTATACTACAACAAAATCTTTGCCCTCATGCAGCCTATGTTCTAGAAGGGGACACGCAGTAAACAGATAAATATTTACTCTCATGTCGCATGGTGACAAGAGAGCAGAATGGTAGTGGGCTGTTGTATAAGAAGGCCATAAAGGGTCTCTGTGGAGGTGATATAGAGCAGAGACCTACACTGAATGAGGAAGGGAGCCATCTAAGTACTGGAGGGAAGGATTTTCCAAGAAATGCGCCAGTAAGTACAAAGGCCCAGAGGCAAAGACAGACTAAACAAGCTCTCGAAGACCAGAAGGTCCAGTCCCACCAGGCAGAGAGAGAGCAAGAGGAGGGGACGTAGGAGGCAAGGTGGGAGGCAGCTGGGGACTGAGCACTGTCGTCATAATCTTCATGTCCCCTGCACCTAGCAGAGGCTCTTCCTGAAGCCCTGTGGTCCACTGGGCAGTGGAATCTGAGTCTTAGTTAAATATCTGAAGGTTACTAGTAATGGCTTGAAAGAATCACTGCAGCTTTTCAAGCTGCTTATCTGCATTGTAACAGAGGAAGAGAAACCAGCAAGTCGGGAGAGTGACGTGGTTTATCCCAGAGCTTTCCACCATTCCCCTTTCTCTCCTGCCTTCCTTAAAGATGGGTAAGATGTATTATTCCCAGTAAAGAAGGAAGGAGCTGGCACCACCCTCCTGTCACAGGGCCGGATGGAGTGGCGGAGCTCAAGCCTCCACCCCAGCCTATGGGCTCTCACTCTCCCCATTCTCATCCCACTCACACCCAGAAAGCCTGCTTATTTTTTACCTATATAACTTAAAATCCCATCCTTATTTGCACATATTTTAAATGTCAGCTGAAATCATGTAGCCTGTTTCTAGAGTACTTATGATTTTTTAAGGTAAATGGATCTTTCTTGAATTTTTCATTTAGTATAAATAAAAATCACATTGGTTTTAATATCTATTACCCCTAAATATAGATATGATTTAGTCCTAAATAAGCACTTGATTCTCTCAGACATCTATTGTTATTCTTCCAAAATCAGGGCTGGGAGGTCAGGGGTGTTGGTTAACTCATTCCTCAGCCATTCTATTGATGAACACTGATCTCTGCTAGTCTTGATTATTTGGAGATGCACATGAATCCTTGCAGCTTCCAATTTTTGATCATTGTTTTACCGTCTGAAACTTCCAGAGCAGTGTACCCCTCTGCTCTTGCCTTGGCACAGCCCTTCAGATATAAAGGCCACCCATGCCACATGCCCCCAGTGCCCTCTGCTCACAGCCAGGTGTCCTCTGAGCTCTCTCTGGACACCGGGATTCCAGGCTCCTTAGCTTCCTGGATGTGCTCTGCTTTGACTCACCAGTAAGTGGCTCCATTAAGTGTGCTGCCAGGAATTAAAAATGACTGTCTATGTGTTGTCTCACCAGCCCAGAGAGGCAGGCCATCTCAGCTGTCTTCCCCGTTCCTCCTCATTAGGGAGTGGCTTTTTTGTCTCTCAAGTTCCCTCCTCTCCGTGGTCCCTTCCTGCTGTGGGTAACATTTAGTTCTTTCCCTCCTTCCTTTCCTGAAAGTATAAATTGCCTCTGTCTTTGGTACCTAATTTTCTTTTTCATGCCTCATATCACCTTTGTTACCCATCTTGAAGCTTCCCATTTGGGCATGTGTTTTTCTGTAAGTGTGGCAATTGCTACAGTGATCAATTATCCTAGGTAATTGCTCCTCATTTGAGAATCCCTATTCTTTCTCATTAAAGACCAGACAAGACTACTTCCTCTCCTTGACAAGGTGCACCAAATCTCTTATTTATCCCCAATTTACCATTTGGTAGTTTTGTGCTGTCAAAAGTTCAGGGGGAAAAAAAAAGCAGAAGTCAAAGTAAAACCACTGAACCGCTGTAGTAGTAATTAATAAGAGTTTATTGTGCTCATACCAAAAAGGCAGGTTGCAACCAGGAGCCCTTGCCAAAACAGGAAATAAGGCTCAGGTATATTGCTATAAAGCCATGTATATAGTGTGGAAGCAGTGAGGGTTTATTCTTGAATCAATCTAGTGATTGATTACAATATTAGAATTTTCTTAAGCCAAAGGGGATTGATTCATGGTTACCTCATATCCATGTGGGGGAACAATTAAGTTTCACTCATGATTTTCAGAGGCACAAGCAAAAAATGACCCAGATCATTAGCCTCGTTTGTCTTGCAGAATAAGCTAAATTAAGCTTTGCTTGTATGACGAAACTGATTTTGTCTGCTCAGGGAATTTTCAAGTCTGGTCTACGACTGTGGTTCTAACAGTGCTTATGAGCTCATTTGCTGTGGGACCTAATTGGAGTAGCTTGTGCTTGCTTGGTGGGGCCACTGGGGCCTCTGTTCTGAGCCCTCCTGGCAGTAACAGACTTAGCCCTGTTTTCCCCTGAGCGCCTTCTTTTTGGGGTCACCCAGGTATCTGCTAAATGGAGGACAAGAGGACACCTTTTTTGGTGAGAGAGTCATGCATCTTTAAGCTTTCTCTCCTACTTCCCTTGTCCGTAAGATTGTTCAGTTTCTCTTTCCAAGGTTGTAAAATGAAGCCCTTTCTCATTACTTCTTAGCTACACTGGGCTTTTAAACTCCTCTATTCAGTGTCTGGTCTATTGGTGTACACTATTTGCTGCTGTTGTAAATGTGCTTTCTTCTTATTAGACACACCCCTTAAAACTATGTGTGTTAGTATTTCCTATGCTACATATTTTAAGAACTCAGATGACTCTAAAGTGGGCATTAGAAGAGAGGACACTCTGGCGCTATGACTTAAAATTCCAGTCAGCAACCCTTTGGAGATGTAAAGTGAGGAAGCAGCTCTCCTTTCCGACAGCTTAATGATCTGTAGTTAATAGTAAAAGGCTGCTGGGCAGATGCAGTACAGCTGGGCTTGGGTCAGCCTCCCCCAGCTCTCTCTCCAAATTGCACAGTGATTACAGCCATTGAGATTCAGAGTCCTACCCAAAATCAATAACCAAAAGCACAAACAAAGATTTGGCATTGGCTTGTCAGTGTGGCCTTTCTGCACACACTGTTCTGCCCACGCCAGTTACCCATGCCTCCTTCCTGGTCCCGTCCCAGGCTGGGCAGGCACCTGCACAAAATATAGCCCCTCCAGCAAGTGTGCCTTGAAGAGTGCTGGATTTGAGGCAAACCTCTCTGCTCACTTGACTGCACACAATTTCACTGAATGCGAGAGAACCAGTAGAGCTGTTGGTAGCAAAATATAAATCTGGAAGCCATGTAATACATACCTGCTGGAGGAGTTGATGTGTTCTTACATTTTATATGTAAGATTGGCTTGAATTATATGAAGATTGGTTTGTTGGGGGAGCAGCTCTATTTACAGTTTCCATGGTCTTGTTATCTTCATTCACTCAAAAGCCCAAGTAAACCCAACAGCAATAAGAACAAAAACCCAAATGATCCCATTAAAAAATGAGCAAAGGGCTTGGATAGTCATTTCTCCAAAGAACATGTACAAATGGCCAATAAGCACATGAAAATATGTTAAATGTCACCAGTCAGGAAAATGCAAATCAAAACCATAAGGCGGTACCCTGCCACGCCCATCTGAATGACTGTTACCAAAGAAGGAGGAAATAACTGTTGACAAGGATGTAGACAAGTTGGAACGGTAGTGCACTGCTCGTGGAAATGTAAAACGGTGCAGCTGCTGTGGAAAACAGTGTGGCAGCTTCTCAAAAATAGAATTACTATATGATTCAGTAATTCCATTTCTGGGTATATATCTAAGTTGATTAAAAGCAGGGCTTAAAGAGATGTTGGTACATCCATGTTCATAGCATCATTATCCACAATGGCCAAAAAGTGGAAGCGAGCCCAAGTATCCATTGATGGATGAATGGAGAAACAAAGCATGGTGTGTACATACAATGAATGTGATTCAGCCTTAAAAAGGAAAGGAATTCTTACACATGCTGCATCGTGGATGAACCTTGAGGACATTATACTGAGTGAAATAAGTCAGTCACAAAAGGTCAAATGTTGTAGTTTCCATTTATATGAAGTGGGTGCCCAGAGTAGCTAAGCTCATGAAGACAGAAGTAGATGGTGGTCACCAGGGGCTGTGGGGAGGAAGGAATGGGGAGTCAGCATTTCATGGGGACAGAGTTTCAGTTTTGCAAGGTGAAAAGTTCTGGAGATGGATGGTATCAATGGCTGTACCACAGTGTAATGTACTTGAGGCCGCTGAACTGTGCCCTCAAAAACGAGGAAGGTGGTAAATTCTGTTATGTGCATTTCAGCACATGTTTTTTAAGAGAAGTCTCAACTAAAGAATGCCATATTCTCAATTTACCCTAAGAATGCAGCAATCAAGTATGAGAAAGACCAGTGTACCCCTATGTTTATCGCAGCACTATTTACAATAGCCAAGAATTGGAAGCAACCTAAATGTCCATCGATAGATGAATGGATAAAGAAGATGTGGTACATATACACAATGGAATACTACTCAGCCGTAAGAAAAGGGCAAATCCTACCATTTGCAGCAACATGGATGGAGCTGGAGGGTATTATGCTCAGTGAAACAAGCCAAGCAGAGAAAGAGAAATACCAAATGATTTCACTCATCTGTGGAATATAAGAACAAAGGAAAAACTGAAAGAACAAAACAGCAGCAGAATCACAGAACTCAAGAATGGACTAACAGGTACCAAAGGGAAAGGGACTGGGGAGGATGGGTGGGTAGGGAGGGATAATGGGGGGAAGAAAAAGAGGGGTATTAAGATTAGCATCCATAGCGGGGTGGGAAAAAGGGGAGGGCTGTACAACACAGAGAAGACAAGTAGTGATTCCACAACATTTTGCTACGCTGATGGACAGTGACTGTAAAGGAGTATATAGGGGGGACCTGGTATAGGGGAGAGCCTAGTAAACAAAGTATTTGTCATGTAAGTGTAGATTAATGATAAAAAAAAAAAAAAGCAGTTCCTGTGTGGTGACCTCCAATGAGTTCTACACAATGATATAAAGGGCATATAAAAGTGTAGGCAAAGGGTCTGTTTGTGTTTATACAGAGGATCAAAGCCTAATTTGGCTACCCCAAAAATGAACTAAGATACGATATGAAAAAGAACTTCCAACATCAGCACTCTCGGGAAGACTCATGACAGAAGATGATCAGCAAAAAAAAAAAAAAAAACCCCAACAAAGATCCACGCACTGCTACAGCTGTAGATGCACTCATCCCACCAGTTCCTGGACTTGCCATGGGAATGATGAAGGAGGTATCTAAGCTGGCCTGTGCATACAGTAAAACAACAAATTTGACTGGATCTATACGGTTGGAACTCAACCAAGAATTAGGAGAAGTGCAAATTGTAGCACTCCAAAATCTTACAAGCACAGACTATTTACTGTTAAAAGAACATATGGGATGTGAACATTCCCCAGGAATGGGTTGTTTTAATTTATCTGAATTCTCTCAGACTGTTCAAGTTCAGTTGGACAATATCCACCATATCATAGATAAGTTTTCACAAATGCCTAAGGTGCCTAACTGGTTTTCTTGGTTTCACTGGAGATGGCTGGTAATTACAGGTATGCTTTGGTTATGTAACTATATTCCTATTATGTTAATGTGTGCGCACAATTTAATTAGTAGTTTAAAACCTATCCATGCTGAAGTTACTCTACAAGAAGATATGTCAAAGAAATAATCAATCTTCCCAGGTTTTCTTCTTCCTGCTACTTCTATAGCTTTTCTTCTTCCTACCTAATTACAACCTTTAAATAGAACTCGTGCCACATGTCGAATTTACCGAGTATCATAATTCTTCCAAGTGGTAAAGACACCTCAAGACAAATGCTGGGCATAGAAGCCACAGGGCATAAATATGCAAAGAAGTAAAAAGCTAACCTTTTCAAACAATAAGGCTTCTCTCTCACTTACCAACTTAACATTTCCCTGTATGGCCCCGGAAGATGACTGGTTAGCCAGAGACGGGTAAGATTCCTCAAGGGAGGAACAACCTAAGACAGGCACAGTCGCAGGGGGGGCCATCTGGTGAGAAAATGGGGAGCAGCAGAGGTGAGGCTTAGAACCTCCCCCCTCATGTTCTGAGAGAAATCTTCTGCATACATGGATGTTTATTGCCCTTGTCTAGCTTGGATTAACACATAGTCTACAGGCACACACCTGATCATCTACATGTGCTCTCTTACAACACTAAACTATGTTTTCTACCTTTATCTCGTATCTACCTACCACTTCAGCATTTTATTAAAAATAATAATAATAAAGAGAGAAATGTGGTATCCACATATAAATCAAGTTTAAAAATCAAATGAATATTCATATTTGAACTGACTGTTTATAGTTCATAATGCATGAGCAAAACCGAAAGTTTCTGTGATGACTGCCCTTGTACTGTTCATCATGTAACTTACTCACTATGTAAGAATTTGTTCTCCATGTAAGAACTTGTTCGTTATGCATCAGAAGATTGGAGACTGACGAAAATTAGGCTTGGGGTGGATTAATGATTGTGCATTGAGTATTGACCCCCCTATACAGAATTTTATTGTTGTTAACAACTATTTGATCAATAAATATGAGAGATGCCCTCACAAAATACATACATATATATATATATATATATATATATATATATATATATATATATATATAAACACACTTCCAATTGTAAAATAAATAAGTAACCGGGACGTAATGTAATGTATAGCATAAGGAATATAGTCAAAATAGTGTAACAACTTGGTATGGTGATAGCTGGTACCTAGAATTATCATGTATATAAATGTTGAATCACTGTGTTGTACACCTGAAACTAATGTAATGTAATATTGTGTGTCAACTACCCTTCAATAAAAAATAAAAATTAAAAATTAAAAAAAAAAAAAAAGAATGCCATATTCTCTTAGCAATCCAGGCTTTGGAGGGAAAGATTAGAAATAAATGGAGAAAAGAAAAAAAAAACAGCCAAAGGGATGGATTTTGACTTTACACGCAATTAATTGCAAATATGCTTTTTTTTTTTTTAGAGTCTTTTTTCACTCAAGAAGGGAGCTGCAGCCTTGGGGACTGGAACAGACAGTGTGATCCTGATTAAATGTGACGAGAGGTGAGCATGAGTCCACAACCCTTGCTGGGTAACAGTTTGCAAATGCCACATACATGCCTTCTGGTCTCAGAATGGGTGAAGCCTGTGGGCAGCAAATCTGCCTCCATTGCAGCTGCCACTGGCTGTTTCTTTTTCACATGGGCTCTGGCTTGGAGCCCTGGGACATTTCGTCAGTGCCATGAAGACTTGCATGGTCCTTGAGTAAATCGGAACTTTTGTTAAATCCATCAAAATATTCTGTGCCAAAGAGATGCTGAAGGACATTCATCATCTGGGCACTTAAGCAGCAGCCAGCGTCTGAGCACTAATTGCTGGAGGCATCAGCATTCTAGACTCCATGGACTGTGTGAACTAGATGGAGTGATTATAGGAGGGGAGGTCTTCCTTATCAGCTCAGATGGCAGGTGTCCCTGAGTGTGGTCCCGGGGGATGGATAGATGGTCTGGAAGGAAGGAGCTCTTGACTCCACTCCTTAAGGCTTTAGTACTGCTGCTTCTACTCCTGTGTACATCAGTAGACAGTGTGACAGTGCAGGTGGCCTGGGGATGAGGTCGCCATGCCTGTCAGCCAGGTATTCACGGGAGCAGAAGGCTGGGCTGAGGACAGCTGATTGTCTGCAGGCATTGCTCCAAAGAGAAGTGCAGGCCTGGAAGAAGGAAGAACAAGAAGGAAAAGCAAAATTGTTGCAGGGAAGGGGAGCCCAGACAGGGCTGCCAGGGAGAGATACGTGTTGTTCCCCAACAGCAGAGAAAGGAACAGAAAGCAGAGGGTGCTGGAAGAACCAATGGGCTCTAGATCAGTAACTGGCCAGGTTAACCTCAGATTTTAAGGTCAAAGAATTTTATGTCAATAATTTTAGAAGTCATTAGAAAAACTAAAACACAAGGTTAAAAATTATTGTTTTTTCCAGAAAATAACTCTCTATGCACTGCCCCTCCCCCATACACCCATTGTACATACAGAGAGAAGGGGGCCGTCAGGCAGCAAGGGCTGGGGGGGCTTCTTCTCCTTCTGCTCATGAGCCTTGTGGGACATGGAAGGGAGGAGAGAGTGCCACAGGAGGAAGAAGAAAGGAAAAAGCACAAGAAATAAAAGCGGAGAGAAATGAGGCCTTGGAGAAAAAAAATTTGCTGTGAAGGTGTGACATGTAGCAAGACGGGAAGTAGAGGGAAATGTGAGTGGACACAGGAAACACATGGGAGCTTTACAAAGGAGTAAATGATCATTTTTATTACCTAAAAAGCAATACATGCTTCCTTTCAAAAATGGAAAATGACAGGGAGAAATTGTAATTCCACCATCCATTGAACATCACTAATACCGTATTGGTGTCTCAACTTTTGAATCTCTTTTTCAAAGCATAGAGATTTGATCTTGTTGCTGTTGTTCCCTTTTCTATGTATGTACTTGTGATCCTGTTTCTTTTTCTAACTAGACATAACATAACTATTTTTCCATATTATTACAAACACTTAAGTACATAGTATTTGCAGTGTGACTATGTCAGAAAGCATGATATATAGTCCTCTGACGAGCTGGCTCTGGAGCTGGACTGTTTACATCTGGACATCAGCTCCAGCACTAGCTTGGGCGAGTGCCTCTGTGCCTCAGTTTCCTTATCTGAAAAAATGGAAAAACCTGGCACCTACATCATAGGGTTGTTACGAAGATTAAACGTGTTTACAAATGTAAAACTAAAAATGACACCTAGAACAGAGCAAGCACAAAGTATTAGTCCCCTACTATTCATTTCCTGTTTTTTTTTGGTGTTGCTATTACAAACTTTCCATCCTCTGGTGAATGTTCTTCTGCTACCAGGGCCTCTCCATTTATGAGAATTTCTTAATAATGATACACACAGTCTTTTTTATTTAAATTGATGTATAGTTGATATACAGTATTACATTGGTTTTGGGTATACTGCATAGTGATACAACAGTTATCTACATTATTAAACACTCACCCCAACTAGTGTAGTTACTATCTGTCAGTATAGAAAAATATTACAGTATTATTGATTATATTCTCTATGCTATACTTTCATCCCATTGACTAATTTATATTATGAATGAAATTCTGTGCTCCTTTAACCCCTTCACCTATTTCACCCACCTACCCCAACATCTCCCCTGTGGTAACCACCAGTCTCTTCTCTATGTCTATGAGTCTGTTTCTGTTTTGTTTGTTCTGTTTTGTTTTTTTAGATTCTGCATATAAGTGAAATCATATGGTATTTGTCTTTCTCTGACTGGTTTTATTTCACTTAACATAATACCCTCAAGGTCCTTCCATGTTGTTGCAATAGCGAGGTTTTTTCTTTTTTAATGGCTGAGTAATATTCCATTGTGTATACATACCACATCTTCTTTATCCATTCATCTATCGATGGACATTTCAGATATGCTTCTATATCTTGGTTATTGTAAATAATGTGGTGATACACATAGGGGCGAATATGTCTTTTTGAGTCAGTGATTTTCTTTTCTCATATAAATTCCCAGAAGTAGAATTATTTGGTCATATGGTATTTCTATTTTTAGTTTTTGAGGAACCTCCGTATTGCCTTCCACAGTGCTGGACCATTCCCACTACCAGTGTAGGGACAGTTCCCTTTTCTCTAGCTCCGTACCAGCACCTATTGGTTGTCTTCTGGATAGTGGCTGCTCTGACTGGTGTGAGGTGGTAGCTCCTTTGCATTTCCCTGATGAATAGCAATGTGGAGCACCTTTTCATGTGCCTGTTGGCCATCTGTATGTCTTCTTGCATCACATTCTTAAGGCAAGGGGCCCTAGGCCCAACTGCCTTGCAAAGGTTTTTGCCAATGTATTCTCCTAGCAGTGTTGTCTGAGAGTGTGTTGGGGAGCAAACGAAAGCTGTGTTGGTAACTACTTGTCATCTTTGTTTCACATCATCTGTATAGCATGAGTTTAAGACTGAGAGCCTGGCCTAATGGATTGAGTGAATTTGAAATGCTTGGGGTCAGGGGCCAAGGAGCAGACCTTGGGCAGTCACCTGAAGCCACTGTTCAGTCAGCCAGTCAAACAGTCTTGGCAGCCATTTTGTTTTTATTATCTCATCCTTGCGAAAAAGTCAGGGGAGCAGCTCCAGAAATCACTTGCAGCTGACAAAGTGCGCACCTACATTCTTTCTCCTAACGTGCTTTGCAAAGTTCATCCAGGCTCGGCAAAACACCAATCTGGCCCTGCCCTCGGAGCCATTCATTTCTGACACTTACTCTTTCCAGCTCTGCAGATTATTCTGTCAGCGGCTGGGTGACAGGTTTTCCCTTGTTCTGCAGACAGTTGACTCAGTAGGAAGTTCACAATAGAAGGAAACGTCCTAGTGAAGAGGAAGAGCATGTGCCTTTCTAACGAACAAGCCCAAAGTCACATGGAGGAGAAGATCCTGTGAGATGTTGTCACTTAATTAGCCATCACAGGGGCTCAGTTTGGTGACCCATTCAGGGTGAAATATGGTTCTCAGTTCACATGAAGAAAGAGAAATATATAGCATATCTTTATTTGTTTGGAATAGGTTCTTTAAGAATTGAAAATCAAAAAGCACTTTAATTTTATTATATATGCTCTAATAAGTAAAATAAGGTAAGGTAATGGAAAACCTCATTACACTATAGCTTATATTTTAGTAGGAAGTATGATAACTAAAAAGAGTATTCTGTTTTTTAAAGATGAATTATTAAATTCAAAAGAGGAGAGTATGTTAAATGGATCTTTAATGTCATAAGTTCTAGTTAAAGAATTCCCTTTCCTTGTAGCAAAAGGTTGAATATTTATAGCAATGAGATTGATGAATTTTCATTCAAGGATCATTGGATCTAATATTTGCAAACTTTGAATTAGTGGAATCCAAATTAATGATGTCTTGATGTGTCTAAGGATAGGGAGGAAAAGTCAGAGGAAAATAAGTGTTTCTGAAAGAAAACTGAATGATATTTCAGAACCAGATTGGGCCACTAGGCAAAAGATGTTTACCAATGTTTCAGAGAGGGGAGGGGAGAAAAATTCTGTTCTCTGGATGAAAAATTAGAAGAATACAAAGTTCCCACATGATGGAAGTGGGAGCCCTATTTTGGCTGCAGGCAGTGACCTTGGTTGGGAACACAGTGGTGCCCAAGGTGGACATGGTCACAGATGCTACAAAACTTAGTCTAGTGCGCGGAAGGCAGGCGTTGAAACAATGCTAACTTTTGAGGAAGGTAAGCCCTCAGAGAGGGAAGGTACGCCCTCAGAGAGGGAAGGTACAGGCTGACCTCACTAGGGCAGCGGAGCTGACATGCTGGAATCGTGGGAGTTACTGACGGCTGTGCAGGTTGAGAGAGGAGTCAGAGATGAATGCCAGGCTTCGGGCTTGCCAGCTGCATCCATATGCTGCTGTTCTCTGAGAGCAGGAATCCTGGCTGGAGTGAAAAGCTCAGATGTGGAGATGTTGCGTTTGAAGAACTTATGAGACATCCAAGTGCAGGTGTCAGGCAGGCAATTGGAAATTTGAGCCTGGAGCTCAGAAGATACACAATGGAAGGCATACAGGGGGAGCCTAGAAAAGAACCCTGAGGAGCACCCACATTCCAGGGACAGGTAGAGCCAGGGGAGCCTGCAACAGAGACGGGCAAGGAGCACCCAGCATTGTCAGAGGAGAGTCAGCAACTGGGGCTGCGAGGGCCGGGAGAGTGTTTTCTAGAACGCGTGATTAACAGCATCAAAAGCTACCAGTAGATGAAGTGAGGGTGGCAACTGCCTTTCAGCTTTACTTATCACGAGGTGGCAGGTGAGTTAGGCAAGAGCAGTTTGCATCATGGGAGAGAAGGGGAACAAACAGATGCAAGTCTCCAGAGGTTGAGCCACGAAAGGGAGGAAGGTGGGCAGAAGCTGGAGGCGGTGTTGAGTCCAGGATGACTTTGGTTTTTTTTTAAGGAGGTGGCTTAAGGCATATTTAACTAGGACAAAGGACCTGCTAGAGAGGGAATGTGAGTTATATGGAAAAAAGTAAAGATCAAATAGATAGCAGAGGTTTAATTTCCCTTGTGTGTTCCTTACTCTTTTAGCTAGAATTGTGTAGGATCTTTCTCTGAAAAGCTCATAAGAACTCGGAAGTTATCTTACCTTCTAAACTTGGAAGGAAATGAGGGGGAGAAAACTGCAGCCGTGACCATGGCAGGGCAGGAGGAAGGGTCGGGCAAGTTGGACAAGACGCAAATGGGCAAAGCCCCAGACTTACACTAGGCCGACAAGCTATGGATGGATTTCAGCTCAGAAACCCTCCGAGCTGGAAAGGTGCTGACACATTAACTCATCCAACCTTTATTTTACTTTGCATTTTTGTGAATAACTTCAAACATAAAAGAAGCTTGGAAGAATAGTAACAAGAACTCCCATACACTCTACACCCAAATTCACCAATTGTCAGCATTTTGACATATTTGCTATAGCGTTCTCTCTCCACATACATCATTCAGTATTACATATTGACAGCTTTGACCAGTAGGCTAAGATGGCATCTGCCAGGTTTCTCTGCTGTAAAATGACCATCATTCAGTAATACATATTGACAAATGAATATTACAATGCTGTATATATAAATTATGTATATGTCACAGATATAATTTTTCCTGAAACATTTGAGCCTTCCTGGTAGACGTCATGCCCCTTTATCCCTTAGGACTTGTGTGTATTTCCTAAGAGCTAAGATACTCACTTATGCCATCACAGTACGATTATCAAAATCAGGAAATCTGACATTGACACAAGACAATTATTTAATCTATGCACCTTATTCAAATTTCATCAGTTGTCCCAGTAATAGCCTACAGAGCTATTTTTTTTTTTGCCCAGGCCAGTATCACACTTGCACTTAGCTGTTTCTTTAGTCTCTTTAATCTGTACATCATCTCATCCTTCATCTTTCATGACACTGATATTTTTGAAGAGTATAGACCATTTATTTTGTAGGCTCTTTCTTAATTTGGGTTTGTTGGACATATCCTCATGATTAGATTCAGGTGACGCATATTTGGGCAGGAATTCCTGGGAGGGGACGCTTGTCTTTCCCAAGTGCGCCTTCTCAGGAAGTATGTGGCATCATCAGCAACGTCAGCTTTGACCAGTAGGCTAAGATGGCATCTGCCAGGTTTCTCTGCTGTAAAATGACCAGTCTCTGCTTTGCTGTTAATAAGTATCTCACAGGGGATGCTTCAAGGCTATGTAAGTTCCTGAAATGTTCCTCCTGAAATGTTCACTCACTCACTAGTTTAGCATCCATTGAAGATTCTTGCCTGAATTATTATGATGGCTGCAAAAGAGTTATTTTGTATCTCCATCATTCCTTCTACATGTATTAGTTCCTTTAATTCTACTGTAAGGAAGGGTTTCTCTCTCTCTCTCTCTTTCCTCATCCCTCCCCCTCTCCCCAACCCCTATCTGTTATTTGTTATCAGTTTGGACTAACAGGAGTGTTTATAAATCAGTTCTCTCCCCATCCCCTTCCATTTCTCCATTTCTTACTCTTCCCTTTAGGGTTTCCTTTAAATTATCTAAATTACTAGAAAATTGCTATAAAACCCTCCAGAAAATAAACCTGACCAGGATTTGTGATACCTGGTTGGCATAGGACTAGACAAGGCACTGGCCTTCCTAACTCCCAGGTAACATGACAGTTCTGTCAGGATGTGATTAATACTTTCATACCACAAAAACTAACTACTTATGCTTTGGTATGCAGTTTAGATTTTTTCTTTTACCGCATCACTTAGCTTTGTATTACAGTTAGACTACATTGCCCTGTACTTAAGTGCCACATTTTACCATACAATTGATTTGAACAATCGAAAGCATAAGTAATCTGGGGTTATTATTCTCTTGTATTAAATTAGCTGAATTGCGGCCAGGGCCTGAAGGTGGTTAGGGAAGCTGATGAACTTTTTCAGGTTCCTGGGGAGCTGTCGAGTGCACTGGAATAAGACAGACTTCACAGAGACCCTGAACCTACTATGACTGAGCAGGGCTGTGGTAAGGCTCCGAGGGTCACAGTTCCTACGGGTTTACGTGCAGAGAGCCAGAGGTGCTCACAGCAGTGGTGTCCTACCACAGCAAGGATATAAATAATAACAGCTGACACGTGCTGTTTATTATGTGCCAGGCACAGTCCTAAGCCCCTTGCACAACTGACCTAATGAATTCATTCATTAGAGACGCAAAAGAGTGTATTCCCTCACAGTATGCTGACAGCT
The DNA here is from genome assembly GCF_030020395.1 of Manis pentadactyla. NCBI lineage: Eukaryota > Metazoa > Chordata > Mammalia > Pholidota > Manidae > Manis > Manis pentadactyla. The sequence continues at coordinate 106,149,954 of NC_080021.1, forward strand.
CTGATGAAGAGTTTCTACAGACAACAGTCCTCAACAGGCCGCTAAGTTCTCCTTCCTTCATTGACTCATCACCACGGCAGCGGTGCAGCATGCCCAAGGTCACATAGCTGGGAAGTGAGGAATCAGAGCTCAGGCTTAGCAGAGAACCCCTAGAGTACACCAGTTAAACATGGTCCCTTTTTCCCCCCCAGTTTTTAAACTGTGGTAAAGATCCCCATAAAATTTACTATTGTGACCATTATTAAGTGCACAGCTCAGGGAGAGGAAGCACGTTCATATTGCTGTGCAGCCATCATCATCACCCATCTCCAGAAGTCTTTTCATCTTGCAAAACTGCAGCTCCACACCCGTGAGACTCCAGCTCCCCCAACTCTCCCCCCAGCCCCTGGCAACCACCATCCTACTTTCTGTCTCTTTGAATTTGACGACTTGAGGTATCGGAGTCTTTCTTGACTTTTTTGTGATTGACTTATTTCACTTAGCAGAATATCCTCCAGGTTCGTGCCTGTTGTCACGAATGACAGGATTTTATGGCTGAATTATATATATATATATATATATATATATATATATATATATATATATATATATATATAAAACCACATTTCTTTATCCATTCATCTGTTGACACTTAGGTTGTTTCCTAATCTTGCCTACTGTGAATAAGCTATGGTGAACATGTAAATACACGTATCTCTTCAAAATATTCATTTCATCTCCTTTGCATACTTGCCAAGGACTGAGATTCATGGATCATATGGTGGTTCTCTATTTAATTTTTGAGGAACCTCCATCCTCTTCCATAACAACTGTACCAATTTACATTCCCAACCAACAGTACGAGGGTTCCCTTTACTTCACATCCTCACCAACATGTTTTTTTATCTCTTTTCTTTTTGATAATAACCATCCTAGCAGGTGTGAGGTGACAGCTCACTATTGTTTTGCTTTGCGTTTCCCTGATGACTGGTGATGTGGAGCATCTTTTCATGTACCTGTTAGTGATTTGTATGTCTTATTTGGGAAGATACCTATTCAGGTTCTTTGTCCGCTTGGGTCCATGGGCATCCTTTGCTGTCTTATATTGCAGTCTACGTTACAAAATAGTTTTGCTTAGCACTGACTAGCTAAAAAAACAACAACAACGAAACAATGAAACGAACTAAAAACTAATAGACCCCAAATTGAGTAGTTCGTTGATCCTAGTTTTCTGTTACTCTTGTAGCATTTGGGTGCTGTACTAGAAAACATTACCATCAAAGGATGAAAGAGTGATATATTTTAGTAAGAGGACATACATTTTTCTTATTTTATTTATCAGTGCTAATCACAGGAAGAATTAGGATCAATTCACGCTGCTTCCAAAAAACATAGTGGAAATAGTATATATATACATCATTACAATTCAAGAACTCAACCTGGAAGATTTCTTCTTAAGTCAAAGTACTAGGTATTTTGTTTAAATCCCATTAATGCTTTGGAAGACATTTATTACATGGTGCTAAGAACCTGGGTTCTGAAATCAGAGAGCTCTGTGTTTGAAATCTGCTCCCAACTAACTGTGTGCCATCCGTCAAGTCCCATCATGCAAATTCTCCTATTGCTAATAACAATGAGAGCATCTAACATGTACTGAGTGGTTACTATATGCTGGGCAGAGTTTTTTAGTTAGTGTTTATCATGTTTTATATTTACTCTCACTTAATCCTCGTGCAAACCTTGTGAGGGAGGTAATCCAATCATGATTTTATAAATAAATGGAAGGAAGACCTTAACTCTTCAAAATCACACAATTAGCCTAGGATCTGGGCAGGAACCAGATTATTCTGTCTACACATTCCAAACTCTTAGCCACATTCAGCTGCCTCTCTGAGCCTCAGCTTCCTCATCTGCAAAGTAAAAACAATAAAACTCTTGAAGGGTTGGCATGAGGAGCAGCGATCATGGAGGAAGGCATAGTGCAGTGACTGCTTCTACAATTGGCAGTTCACTGGGGCTGCGGGTAGCTTTGATATTAATGTGATTGTAACATTAGTCCCTTTCTAACAGGAAGGATTCATGCATCCTTTCTTCCTTGCACACATATCTCTGTGAACAGAGCCAGGTTCTGCTCACCTAGGAAAGATTGTAGAGACAGAGGGCCAATGATCAGTGTTACCAGTGATTCAAGGGCTGGATTTGTGGCCATTTGGATACCTGCCTTGAGGCTTATACTCTCCAGTAATGTGCTCCCTTCGGTGAGATAACTGTCTCCTTCAGAGCAATGGGAAGATAGCTGTGAATCTGGGTCAAAAGACCATGCATGGTAGTATGTGTCTTTTGCTGCTTTCCTTAAAGAGAAGATATTTCCTGCTGGCAGCTCTAGCTGGCATGGGGATTTTGTCCAGGCAACTTCATGAAGTTATCTGACCCTACAGTATCATATAGATTTTTAAAGGCTACTGAAAAAGTATCAGGATCTCCATGCAAAACATCCACCTCCCAAGCAGCAGTCTGGTTTACTGGCAGCCTTTCCTCAGCACTGACACCTAGCATGCAGCATGACAGACCATCAGCCACTGCTTAACTGTGTGCTAAAGGCTGTATGTGTAAATGTTAAAGAGACTCATTTTGCTGTGGAAATACTTTTAGACCTGAGATATGGGATGCAACAGCTGCTACCAAAGATTGCAGCTGTTTAAAAATGCTTGTCTGGAGAAGCCAGGACGGCCAGACAGCAGCCAGTCCTCAGAGGAGTTTACTGACTGTCACCCAGTACTCTCATCCCGCAGCACATAGGTAGGGGGATGCACAGCAGCACATCTGGATGACCTTCTGCTTGCTGCTCTACAGCCATGAGGGCTCAAATCTATAGGTCCCATGGAAATTACTTGGCTAGTGTGTTATACACCATTATTTAAAAGCCTACTAGGCTAAAATTTCCATTCTAAAGCAATGTTTCTCTGCCTGCATCAGAATCATCTGGGGAGTTTGTTAGCAGTGCAGCTTCATAGGAATGTTTGTCTGTTTACTATATTACTGTTTGCCTCACATGCCAGCATATAAGCCCCAAAGAATAGAAACTGGTTTGTTGACCCTCATACCCCTGACAGTGTTTGGCACAGAGGAAGTACTCAATAAATATTTGTGGAATGAGTTAATTCCTGGGCCCTCTAACTGACCTTCTGAATCAAAATGCCTAAGAGCAAGGCCAAGGCACCTGCATTTCAAAGACCTACCCAGGTGATGTTTATGCGCACTAAGTTTTAAGAACCATTGTTCTATAGTAGTTCAGCAAGTCCTAAGATAAATGGAAAGATGCAAACTTTTGTCTCCAGAGGTCCTCAGACCAACTGCCTGGTCAGTCCTTAAGGAAAAGTGAGCATAGCTAATACCACCCCTGAGTTAACCTTTTTGCCCTTCTGGTCACAGACCTCCAACAAATGCTGATCTGCCCCCTGCAGTGTGCCAGGGTCCGGATTCCTAAGTAGGCAATGTAACTAAGGGCTTGGAAAGCCAGGGAAGACAGGAGCCTGCCCTGTCTAGAGCCACACCCCTCACATTCCACCCTGTGAGAAGTACACTTGAACTTGATTACCTGACAAGCTTGCCCCTTCCTAATGCCCCAAAGCTCACTGATGGAAATGAGACCTACTGTGTGCTTATTACTGCTTTCCTGGCAGGCTTGAAAGATACCTCTGATCTGTGAAAGCCAGATATTCTCTTAAAGGATTTATCTTAATAAGACTTCAACCTTCCCAAATACATTTCCCATATGCTTGGCCCTTTGAGTTTATTCTAGAAGCATGGCATTTTATTTCTAGTTACAATTGGCCTTTTACCAGCATTTGATCTTGGACAGTTGATCTTGGCATTTGACCACTTCCATTAGCCTCTTTCTTCATTTGAAAAATGACACAATTAGACTAGAAATAGGTCTTGAGCTCCTTCCAATTCTGATGTCCCCTAATCTGTGACTTCTTGTGACACCTTAGTGCCTTATGCCTAACAAAACATCCAGATGTGACTAGCTGAGCAAATAGCAACTGTCAAGCTAATCTGCCCAACACTGTCCAGGCAGAGATGGCTAGCTTGTGGGAGACTAGGTAGAATTTAGGATTTGCAATCTCTCTCAATGTCCCTGTTTACCTACACAAATATTATGGCAATTTTAATATGCTTAAAACTTTATGTAGAAGATAAATATAAAATACCTGAATTTCCTCTGAACTTTGAACCTTGTGTTTCTAGCAGGGCTGGAACGAGATGTTTTAGCACAGTCTGATCTAGGAGAGGCTGAAAATCACTGCTTGGGAAGTGCCCCCAGGCCAAGCTATGGAGTGTGACAAGTACAGCGAGAGAACTGCCCTCCTCTGCTCCTTTCCCCACCCCACCATCCAGCCTTCCCATCCCATTTTCTGCCCTCAGAGGTCGCGTCTCTCAGGAGTTTCTCCAAAGGTGGGCTGCTCTGAAGAAAAGTTCAACCCGGCACACCAAAGTACAGTTATTGCCCTTTGTTCCATCCCAGCCTGACTGACTCATCGCTGGTAACTGGTCCATTCTGGTTGCCAGGTAATTGCATTTTAACTGCCTTTCTTGGGAGAACAGCTGCACATAAATCATTGGTTCTCAGTATGCTCAGGGCCACTGTCTGCTTTATTTCCAGCTATTTTGAAACATCTCCAATACTAGCCTGAAATGAAAAATGCAGAAAATACAACTTACTTACTCACTATATCATGCTCAAATTATTTGTATAAAATGGAGAAATGTTTAAAAAATAATTTATACTAAGATAACATCTTTCAATAGGTAAAGCTTAGGCAAGACAACACTAAGAGGTGTAATGACATAGCCCAGGGCTTGCACTGTATCTAGAACCACAGGGACACAGTCACAAAGGGACTATTGAACTAGGCCAGTACCAACCACCCCACCTCCAATCACTGCTCCCTAGGTGCCAGGAGCATGTGCCAACCATTTCCTGTGAATGTCCTCCTCTGTAGTTTTTCTCCAAATTGCCTTTTAAAAACCTAGATCAATGACCCTGATATGAAGAGTTTAGCCAGTTTAGCTCTTTCTGTTTAAAGAATATTTCACTGCCTCTAACTTTACTTTTAAAATAATTTTACATTTGCTAACTCATTTACTCCTCTTAACTCCACAGGTAAAATTATTATCACTATGTTCCAGGGATAATAATAGGCAATGGGAAATTACTGACTTGACTAAGATCACACATCTAGCTTCTACTAGAAATCACCTCCTTCGGTCACTGTAATGATGGGGTTTTATAGTAGGCAAAAGCACTTTCTGTGCTTTTATTTTAGGAAAGAGACATTTCAGGGATGAAACAATGTTTCTTTCTCTAAAGTCAATCACACATTTGAAGTTTGAGGCCATGAGTTCTTGGCTTGCTTTATGCCTTTAGCACTTGGAATGTAACTAGGTGACCTTTTTTCTTTTTACTTAATATTTTCATTCAAATGTTTCAGAATGGATTTTCTCTTCTTGGCATTGCATCTCTCTGACATTGCAGGTCCAGTCATTGGGAGATTTGGAATTCAAATTTTTTCTGCACTCTCCATTCCTCTCCAAATGTCTTGCTCCAAAGCAGGCATGTTTTAACCGAATTAAAAGGATAACTTGAGGAGCAGGCTCTGTGGAGGCGGAGGGACATGCAGCTGCAGTAATAGCGCAACGTGGCGGGTGTCTCCTAAATGTGTCAGAGATTACAGTCATGCATCTTTCAGAGAGGAAATACAGTTCTTTCTGGAAACAGCCAAGTTGTTGTTTTAACTGATCATTATTATCAGTGGTTTCGTGTTGGACATTTAAATCCTCCTGTGGTAAAGACAAAGTAAATTATTCAAAGCAAACCTGTATTTCTTTTTCCTTTCAGGGGGAAAATGATCCTATCTGATCTTGAAAGAAGGATTCTTGAAGTCAAACAAAGAGTAAGTTTTTGTGGAGATCTTTATCCAGCCCCAAACAAGCTGAGGGTCCATATTCCTATTTCCATTCAGTGGAGAACACACTTTGGTTTTATTTTAAAAAGAGGACCCAAGTCTCAACTTCCCCTCTTTAATGAGAAAATGAAATATTGTACCCAGTCCTTATTCATTTCTTGGAGTTGTAGAAAGGGCCAAGCTCCTGGATAAATAATATGCACAGTGATATGGTAAGAGTTTTCAAAGCACCTGTCTTCCTAGGTGTCAAGGTTGGCATTAAACAAACATTTAAAAGATCGTGTTCACAAGTGGAAAATAACAGAATGCTAAGGCGCATGTGTCACTGTTGTGTGGCTGTTTCAAAGGGGCCAATTTCTCCTGCCTAGACACATATGGATATGACTGGCTCTCAAAACATCTTATTTTTTAGGAAGCAAATTAGAACTCTTTTAGAAGTAACGAGTTCTGGAGACCTACTAAAGATTCCTACAGAGCTCTAGAAAATCACTTACATCTCTGGATGGCTTGCAAACCAGAGAGCTTGCTTTTTAGAGCTTTCTTAGTGTAACTTTTAGTAGATATAACGTGCCATTCCTAGTTCAAAGATGGAACACATCCAGTTTTTCTTCTGTACTTAGGAGTCTGTTTCCGAGTTTTTGTTTGTTTGCTTGTTGCTCATTTGTTTTGTTTTTTAGATTCCACATGTAAAGGAAATCATATGGTATTTGTCTCTGTCTGGCTTATTTCATTTAGCCTAATAATTCTAGGTCCATCCATGTTGTTGCAAATGGCAAGATTCCATTATTTTTTTGGCCGAGTTAATATTCAAATTAGTGTTTTTGTTTTCTTTGGGTAAATGCCCAGATGTGGAATTGCTGGATTGTATGGTATTTCTATTTTAAATTTTTTGAGGAGACTCCATTATGTTTTCCGTGTTGGCTCAAGAATATTTATTTTAGATGTCTTTTTTGTTTGTTTCCTTCAAAGTGGAAGCAGGAAGTTCCCCTTGTTCCTGTAATAGAACTACTTCTAGAGACAAGGCCATAAGATTAAACCTTTGCTGCCACCTAAAGACCGACTCTGTAACATCACGTTACCTCATGTCCGACTATGTTCACCCTGTGTGAGCCTTTCTTCTGCCCTCTTTGAGCAGCCACCTGTTATTTCAATCAGTGTTCCTTTAGCCAGCGCCAGACAGACTGAGGATACTAAGATGGATAAAAGCCAAGCTTATTGTTTAGTCCCATATGAGCTCTTCCCTCAAAGATGCCAAATACATCATCTGAGGATTTTCCAAATAGGAATAATGAGCTGGCTGGAGTTCCTGCTTTTCATTCTCTTGGCTGCTTACTCTGGGCATTTATTAAGTTCAGAGACCCTGTTATGAAAAAAGAGCCCCTAGAACGTGAGCAAAGGGGCATGAGAGACCAGGAAATCTACCTGGAATTTATAAATGGCCTGTGGGCACCATAAGCTTACTCACCTCTGGGTCCAGGGTAGCCGCTTCTGAAAACCAGAGTAACTCTTCTCATAAGGCACCTGGCAGGTCCGATAGGATGTCCTGGAGAGTGGACACCCTCCCTACCAGGCTCCACGGTGTCAGTAACCCTTCTGATAGTTCCAAAAATGCAGCTATTTATGATAAGGGGAGAATTACCACTGTTTTTATCAGCTCTTTGAAAGAATCCTTGAACCCTAATTTACATTATTTGGGGCTTTCTCATTTGCCTAGGGATTTGTTCCTTTCCTTGTGAGTGCCACGGCTGGGACCACCGTGTACAGCGCATTTGATCCCCTCTTAGCTGTTGCTGACCTGTGCAAAAAGTACAAGATCTGGATGCATGTGGATGTAAGTATCCCATGGGGACCGCCACTAAAATGCCCTATTTTTTACTTGGAGCTGGTGAAATGAAATTCGTTCTCTCTGTTTTTTTACTTTAGGAACTTACTTTCAGACTGATGATACTTAAGCTTTTAAAGATCACAGAGCCAAAACTACACACAACTCACACAGTATAACACTGGCTGGAAGCAGTCAGAGGTTGATTATGCCTTAATGTTCCCAACACAATAATATTCTTATTTCTATGACCAGTACCTGAACTGAGCACTTGGTTCTCAGTTCACTGGGTCATAACATGCACGGAGGAATACAGCCTATGGACATACGCATACAGCCGCACATATGTAGATCATATTACTTCCATATAGAAATGATTCAAAATGGTCAAAAGGAGATGCATTTATATAGGAAGCCCAGAGGATAAAAAACTCAAGCTCAGATCAGGTATTTGTGTATTGGGAGAGGAATGCAAGTGTGACAACCTGTTAGAAAACACAAACCACCAAATTTCCAGTTTCTTAGCTTCAGAAGCCAAGAAGATAAATTATATTTGAGATGTTTTCACTCCAGACCTAGTCACACTAAAATGTAATGGAGATGTGCTCATCAAAACACTTCCAAATGAAGAAATGTCCATTTTTAGAAGGACAAATTGAGAATATTTAAGTTTAGACCAGTATAAAGTCATTTTGGCTTTATAGTAAGTATTCAGACCAAATTAATTCCCTTCTTTTGGAGCAGAAAACTTCCACTGACTAGGCTGGGTCCATTCCCATTACCCCAGAACTATCTTACACAGCAGTTGGCCATCTTCCATTCCCTCCTTGATTCACAATGTGATAGTTCATTAGGCTGCCAGAGACTCCTTCAGTTTTACACAGGAAAACACTAAAACAAGTTGATCAACTCGAGCTCCATCAGTGACTTGGGGCTGGGAACTGGACAGCCTACTGAACCTTGCTGGCTGATTCAGGAAGAGGGTTACTTGGACAGATTTAAAACTAACAGGGCCTATGTATCCTGAGCCCACAGATGCTGAAGCTCAGATTCTCCAACATTTCTACTTGAAATAGAGCCAGGAGATCTTTTAACCAGTTGTATGAGCTTTTTTGGAAATATATCAACTTTACCACGTATTATCTTTATGTTTATTCATTCTATCATCAAAGTACAAAAGAATGTTAAAGTAGTTCACATTTGGAAAATTGGATAGTTTTTCAAAGTGTAAAAGAAATGAAATTATAACAAAGAAAAAATAAGCAATTATACCCTGGTTTTTTCTTCTTTAAAATTATCCCAGGATAATTTTTACCCACAAAGAATGTTAACATTTTCCAATAAATCTCCATCTTGACATTTTATTTTTAAGGGAGTATTACACCAATTCAAATCTTCAAACTTGAGTACAGGTTTTTAAGGGACATGTTGTAACTGCTCAACTAATTGACTGGTATGAATCTTCCCTGTTTTTTTTTTCTTTTGCACAGAGAAATAGTCTTATCCAAAATTACACATCAGTAAAATGGGGTTCTGAAACTGCTTCCTCCGTCTTGGATGGTTTCCTTGTACTAAGAAGCTATTTAATGGGCTCCTGGCCCATCTTGTCTTCTCTAAACTGTGAAGATAATAGCGTTTCTCATTCTGATATCGTGTGCTTCCCTAGGACTAAGGGTGGTGGTGATGGGTGAGAATCTTTTTCCTCCTCCATCAGACTGAGGAAACATGCCCTTAATTTGGCTCCTTACACCCATGGAATATGACATGGGGCCAGAGACCTTAGAATAGTCCCCAATTTAAACTTTCAAAGTCTACTGTCAGAAGGTGGCCACCTCCCTAAGTTGCCAGGGGTTGAGGAGCTAATTTACACCCCATGAGACCCTCACTGTTCTGGAAGACACCAAACTATAGAAATCTAGGCAGTGAAAAACTACTACCTTTCTCCTTGTATGATCTTCCTTTTCAGGCCGCTTGGGGTGGGGGATTACTGATGTCCCGGAAACACAAGTGGAAACTGAGCGGCGTGGAGAGGTACACCCATTCTTCTTACTAACAACATAAAACATGAAAGTTAAATATGAAAAATAAGTTACCTAGAGCCTCCAGGAACACCTGGAATACAAGTGAGCCCGTTCTGCACAGCGAGTGTGCACCTTACCTTGTGCAGCCATATACTCAGGAATTTTCCGCATGAACAACAAAAGTAAATCAAATCCCATATCCATTGGTCCCAGTGAAATGCCTCATGAACATAGGGGTTCCTAACTGGGGTCCATGGTTGGCCGGAGGACTCAGGAACAGCCTTCCTCAGCCCTCCAAACCAACTGCCAAACTTGTTTAAAACCTGCAGGCTGTCTGGTTTCCTATGGAGAACATGCATAGAAGGATAATATTCACAGCTTTAAAGAAGCCAGTTTTGCACCTTCTGATTTATCAGTGTTGAGAGTTTACTTAAAGCAAGACATACTTGTGATAACATCATCTCATGGTTTCATTCCCATAGTAATTTTTTCCTACATGGCCAGTGGCCCATTGAGAAAAGTTGCAAATCACAAAGGAGGTAATATTTGGTTAGCATAAAGCATATTCAAATCAAAAGAAAAAAGTACAGAATGCAAAGTGAGCCTCAGGGTTGACTCTGGACCGTGTGTAAAGGGGGCTCTGCCACTCTGCCCGTTCTGCCGTCCCTACATGGCAGGCCAACCATAGCTGTGAGCTCTCCAGGCAACTGAGGCAACTGACACTCCAGGCAACTGAGAAAGCCTGAGTTCACCAGAGGCTGCCCAGTGCCCGCCATGCCCTGCCAAGTAGCCAGATGCTGCCCAGGAAAAGCTTCTCATTGGCTCTTCCCCTAGACATCTTGGCATCACTTCTGTTCCAGGATGAGAGAGGCTGATGGAGTGTGGGAGCATCTGTCAGCCCTGGGTACACAGGGCAGCTAGGCCAGAATGAATGTTCAGAGTGTGCTGGGTGGTGCCCAGGGCCACTCACGTGCAGAGGACCCGTGAGGGCAGAAAGAGTGGGATGGGAAGCTGAGGCAGAGTCAGGGGCACCCTGCAAAGTTAGTGGGAGACTCAAGGTAGACCAGGTACAGCCCATGTCAGCAAGGCTGCTGTCCCTGAGTCTGCCAGCAGGGTTCAGGGTCTGGCCTGGGCAGAGCTGGCAGAGGAATTTAGAGCTGCCACCTCTAATCACAGGTGCCCACCCAGGTGTGAGTGGGTGAGGGCAGCCAGGGCCCTCCCCAGAGTGAGGCAAGTGAGGCCTCTGCTTCTGGCCCCTGGGGCCTCTCCCAGGCTGAATTTCTTCCCAGCATGAAGATCTGTATGAAATTAGAAATGAATTAAACAGGGAGAGACGATGTAAAAAAGAGAACTGGGGAAGTGCCTGATCAGATGACCAGAACAAGAACCAGACCCGCGCTCTTTCCAGAGAGGAGGCTGTACACAGTGCCTCCTCTTTGAGCTTCTTCCTGTCTGGCACAGAAAGTAAGTGCCTGTTACTGCCCGTGGCTCCAAGTGCTGAAGCCATGGGGCAGCCTCCACCAACGATTACTTAAAAGCTTGTGAAATTACCCACCCTGTGCCTTGGAAAAATAAACACCCACAAGCCTTTGTACTAAAGACTATTATTTGAGAGCAAAGCTTAGAACATTCATCATGGAATGAGTCCTAATGGCCACTATTCTTGAAACCATATTGCCACTAAATCTACTCGGTGGAAAGCCACACTTTGGGGACTGAGGTCGTAGGGCCAGTGCAGACCCCTGCGCATAATGCGCATATGGGCACAGCTTAGGAAAGGAATTTGCCTCACTCGGGGGCGTCACATTTCCCCAAGCATTAGGACTCACTCTAAAGTGGAGGAAATCCGTGGTCGATTCTGGTCGCCACACCTGGAGACTCCCAGTGGTCAGGGGGTCCCAGCGTGCCATCCTCAGAGCAAAATGGTACAAGAACCTGCAACCCTGCCTGGCATCTCCTTTGAGAACCAACCAAATTCTCAGAAAGCAACTTTCTCCCTTGCTAACACTGTCAAAATTTATAGAGATGGTGTAGCTGAGACGGTGTGCCCAGAACCTTGACATGCTGAAGTATGTTTCTGTGCATAAACAGGCTCTTTTTAAATTCCTCCCTGTGGAAGACTGCTGCTTGCCTACAGTAGGCCATTGCTTAAGTCCCCTCTCAGCGCTTTCTGGCCCTGTTGAAGGTCTGGTGCAGCTCTGCTAGATCACTGTCGTCCTTACTGCCTTCCCAAGAACCAGGGGTTCAGAAATGCATGTTAGCGAGCTGCTGCCATATGCAAGCCACAGCACTAAGCTTGGGGAGGCACAAAGACGCATATGATATGAAGCCAATCTGCAAGAGAATCTAGTAGGGAAGACTGAGAGTCAACAACGGACTGACCTTCAAGGCAGAGGAAGTAAAGGCTCAAAAGGCAGATAAGGGAGCTGATTGGTGGGCACAGAGGAAGTAAATGATTCCTGCTAGAAAGGACTATTAAAGGCACCGTCATCCAGGGGTGGAGTCTGGAGCTTAGCCCCGAGGATGAGGGATGCTTTGTCAGGTCAAAGTGGGAGAAGGGCATCAAGGTGAAGAGCAGGGACCCACTCAGGGTCCTTGGAGCAAGTTCAGATACATGTAAAACTGAGATGGACTCATGGCAGTGGCCAGGAAGCTAGCAGAGTGTCCAGAAGCCCTGGCCACAGAGCCAGGTCCAACCCAAGAGCAGTCCCCGCACCTAGGACCACCCCTGTGTGAGCCACTGCTAAGTGTGGGGAACGTTATCTTGCTCAGGGTGGGAAAAGAGATGGAAAGCCTCCATCCTAACAGCCTGAGTGGAGGAGAGGAGGGAGATGATCTCAGCTGCCCTCTGGAACGATAATCCTGGATTTGAGAGGAGAGAGAAGACAGGGACTGATGCGAAGCTATTTGGCTGTTGTCATCGTCCAGGTGCGGGAGGCAGTGGAGGTCAGGGAGCTCAGGGTGTGAGCTGGAGCAGCAGCAGCCCTGAGGGAATTAAGTGGATGAATCCAGGAGTGTCCCTTCAATGGGACAAGATCAACAATCACAGATACTTGCTCATCTATGAGATCAAGTGTAACTTAAGAAACTGCTGCTTTTGTTTGCTTCACTGGCTTCTGAACTATTTTCTATCTATGTATAAGTCACTGTCCAGCCACACTAACACCATATATTATAGAATGCTTGATCACTATTTGTATATAATGCTTTATTTTGCCTTTGTGTACTTTCCAATCCTTCAAGAAATTCCAGAGAGTTTCGACCTCAACAGATTTTGCAGTTTTGAATATTATATTGAAAAGTGTGGAGTCATTTTTTGTGTGTGGATATCTTTGACCAAGCTAACATTAGCTTCTTGTGCATGAAACATCTTCCTTAAAATTAAATTAAAAAATCTAGCACCAAATTACTACAGAATAAAGCATTTTAGAAGAATTTTTAGAAGGAAAAAAAGAAGGAACTTCAAGGGGTGATGAGGAGATGGGGGAGAAATGGAACCCAAACGCTAGAGTTCAGGAGTTGGACGTGGGCAGGGGAAACAGTGAAAGGAGCCGACTGAGGCGCAGAACAGGCTGGGAGGAAGAGGGGCAGGTTAACGGGTTCATGCGGGGGCTGCGAGTCTGAGGTGCAGACACAGGCACAGGATGTGTTTTAAAACAGCCCTACGGGATTTCTGTAATTCTCTCCCAACTCACAGAAAATCACAGAAGCCACGTGACTGAATCCCCCCAGCAAAACAGTTTGAAATGAACCCAAGGTTGTTTTTCACAGTTTCCAACATTTCTCCAATACACTGAGCCCAGGTTTCGTGACTTCAGGGTCATCCCACAGAGCAAGTTGAACCACTCTGGGCAGCTTTTTGCCATCTTTATGAGGCAGCCCCTCAGAGAGGGAGGCAGGACAGAGGATTCAGTGTGGGTACGGGTGGGCCTTGGCCGATTCTAAATCAACAAGTTGGCCGCTATATAAAAATAAACACCTCTGTTTAGAGAAATGGAGAAGATCCGTTTTCTTCTCCATCTGGTGACATTATTGACAAAGCTAAGTTTCATCAGCATTGGGTATATAGCTATAGAATATTATAGAGTAGAGATGTATTTGTGCTCCGTGTCACAAAACTTGTAAATAACGGAGTTGACATCAATAGCAAGAGCCAAACTTATTTAATGCCTACTGTATGTCAGACAGTTATAAGCACTTTACCCAAACCAGTTACTCTTATTTTCCTTTTAGAGACAAGGAAATCTAGGCACAGAGAGGTTGAGTCACTTGCTCAGCATCACACAGTGAGAGGACCTGGATGCAAATGCAGACTCTCTGGCTCCCAGGCTCCCTCCCTTAACCATTATTACCTACTGCTTACAGCCCAGGTTTCTTGACTTCAGGGTCATTCCACAGAGCAAGGAGACTTTTTCTTCGAAGTGTTTTTCAGCACCACAGTTCCGTTGTTACTCGTGAAGTTGTGAGGAGGCCATTTAGTCCTCTTGCCCCTGCTGGTAGCGTCTGGCCATGAGCTGCTGATGCTGCTTTCCTCGGGTCCAGGCCTAATGGGTCTGACAGCCAGTGTCCAAGCCAAAGAAAGGCTAGAAGATGAACTGGACTCTGCACTGATTCAGATAAGGTCCCAGGCCAGGAAGTGCGCTCTGACTGACTGGCTGACACCCACGGTCCATCAAATAGATGAATGGGATCTTTCCCAGCTTTGAATTTCTTCCCAGGGTTTTCATACCTCGAGGGCTAGATGCAGGGTGAGCCCACGTCTGTTGTTCAGGGACCGGGAAGAGGAGGGCTTAGAGCAGGACAGCGGGATGAGGGAGAGAAGCTGAATGAAGGCTGCAGTGATACGCCTGGATCCGGCCTTACAGGACAAGTAGAATGTAACCAAGTGAAGCAAGGAGAGATGACCTTCCGGAAGAGAAAAGAGCATTAAGGGACCCAGAAACATGAAAACAGAATTTCCTGAGAGCAAAAACTACTCCAGTGTGATGGACATGGGTGTACCCGCCCGCTTCAGGAAAGTGAAAGGATGCACGATGGAAAACACAGGGCTGGGGCACACCCTGAGGGCATCAGGAGCCGCCCCCCCAGTATGGAATTTGTCAGCAATCTAGAAAGAGGAGAGAGAATCATAAGCATAGAAGACAACCATGGTACCAGATAGAGGATGAAATGGAAACCAAGAGTCAGTTCAGACACTATTGCTGTATCCAGACTAAAATAATAATAGTAATTATGATTAAAGGAATCTGAAAGAGGACTATGGTTTAGACTCTTCAAATAGCAACAACTCCCTGTGCTGGGACTCTTCATTACTGATGGGAGAGCACTGTGTTTTGCAAGTGTGTTGCAATTAAAGAAAAAGATGGAAAACTGCTGTAGCACCCACGGTGTATTCCACCCGCAGTCTAGAAGGATAACTGGATTAAAGAAGAGACGGCAGCAGGTGCTGAGCTAGAAGCTATTATGAAAGGACATACTTGAGAAATCTGGGAATCAGTTGAATAAGAAGAAAAAGGAATTGGCTAGCCCTTACCTCCTGTCTCTGTGAACAAAGAAAAGGTTGTTGATTTAAGAGTCCACTTCCTCTGTGAATTTATTGTCCTGAAGTCTAGGAAACAGTGCCAAGAACTCTGAAGCCCTGTGCTCACACACTGGACCTTGGTAGTCTCAGCTGATCATGAGCACCACCGTCTTGACCTGATTTCTTTCCTCTAGGGCCAACTCTGTGACATGGAATCCGCACAAGATGATGGGCGTTCCTTTGCAGTGCTCCGCTCTCCTGGTTAGAGAAGAGGTACGTCTTTCCTGACTCGTGGCCCAGTCCAGTCAGGGTGTTTCTTAGAGTGTGTGTGTGTAGTGACTAAATCGAAACACAAGGTGATTTTTATGCCTGGAACAGCGAGCCACATCCAGAAAGGGAAAATTGTTAATGAAGATAATTGTAAAGTCCTGCTCTTGTCCAAGTACAGGATGGTTATTCTTTGACTATGCAAAACAGGCATGCTTCACACATGGCCCAGTGGCTCTTGTGAAAAAGATGTTAGGCTACACTCTGCAAGGTCATCAGGAGGTCAGGAGAGAAACACCATTCAGAAAATATTAATGGGATAAAAGAAGTTGGTGTTTCAGGATGAGGGAGGTGGTGGTCCCCCACTGCCCTCTGGTTAAACTATACCTGGAGTGGTTTGCTTAGGTACATGTCGAATCGTACATGGGACTCCATCAGGCTAGATTTCCAACAGTGGGGAACAACTGGTAAAGATGTAAGAGGGAGTGATTGAAAGAGCTAATGATGTTTAATCTAATTTTTTTAAAAAAGAAACTTTAAAGGCTGACAGAATGGTGGCCTTCAATTTGAAAGACTCTCAAATGAAAGAGACTCATTGTTTTCTTGAGGCTTCCTGAAGCTGGGTTAGTAACACTGGGTTAGTTAGTTACCACTGATTTGTTAGTACCATTGATTTGATGACAAAATCAGACCACACCATGATTTTAGGTCTGACCTACAGTCAGTTAATGTTCTAAAAATCACACTGCCCAACAGGTAATGAATGTTTTATGGGAGAATAAATTCATCATCAGGGAAATGATGAATGGAAGACTGGACAACCACTTACTTGTAAGAGGATGATAGTAAGGATTCCCTCATTGGGAAGGTATAGATTAATAGCCCTAGGCTCCCTTCCAAATCCAAGAGTTTCTGAGGCTGTGACAGCATTTCCCTAATTGGGGTCCAAGGAATAATGCCATGCTGTAAGATTGTAACAATTATTCTGTGATAAAGGAGTTCTTGGTTTTAAGAAAGTGTGGGATATATTAATTAAAGAGTTAAAATCAGGGTTCATTACTTCAAGGCATATCAGAGCTTTACTTGCTGATAATACAAATATAAAAATAAAGTATTTGTGATAGTTTCTTTGACCATGGGAATTGCTTTCATAGCAGCTATGAGTATATTTAAAATAGTTGGGTATATAATAATTTATAACTTTATAATGGCTCAGAATCAGGATATTATCTCACCAAGGCCTTTATGTGAAAAACAGTGACACTTTCACTTATCCTTTTGTACAATGAGACTGCTGCTGTCTGACCTTTTAGAGGTCATATGCTTTGAGTTGCTCTTCCTGTCTCAGGAGAAGCTGGTCTCACCTACCCAGCATTCTGCACTGCCTAAGGATCCATGGCACCTATTTGTGAACTTGCTTGGCCCGGGAGAGGATGATGCCAAGTTTCTGTGACCATGAAACAAAATAGAAGATGCATTGTCAGTCTTACTGGTCTTCAAGTGAACTTTCTTTTTCAAACTTGATGGCTTTCTATCATTCTATTACAATTACATTGTGTTTAATTTCTCTTGGTTTCAAAAAGTAGCTTAATGATTCCGACTGAATGTGAAGCCCAGACTACAAGGTGGAGCCCAGCTCTGCTGTCTACTGTCCGGGTACTTGGTCCTTCAGCACCTGGCTAGAACCTTAGTTGTACTGCCTTATGTCTTAGTTTGGTTAATTTTTAAGAAGTGTTCTTGCTTCTAATTTCAACCAAGTGATTGAATTTTAGTCTTTTCTTCTCTTGTCATGAGTCACAAATGAAAAAAAACATATGCCAAAGCTTCTGGTAAATCACAATGGTACCATAGTTAATGGAAGAGCCCTTCTTGTGGTTTGTGACAAATTGAAACATGATGGGGTTTCTAGTGAGGAGGCTGGTAATGCTGTGTTAGTCAGAGAGCATGACTTATTCACTGTTCTTGGAATAGCTCAATCACGTTGCTACCCATTTTCCATAGGAAGCTTATGGCATTAGGGCAGGTTCAGGGGTATAAACAGTGAAACTTCTGCCGACCATTAGCAACTGAGGCTGGAAATGCTGTACTGAAGCTCTAACCTGTCTGAGAGATGAACATGACAATCAAAAGATGAGTTTAGATAATAACATCTGACATCTCAGAAGAGCGCTATTTTTATTTTTTTATATTTCAGTATAAAAATGATAGCACTATCTTAAAAGCTATGATTTCCAGAAAGAACTCACATTCTAATAGCCAAATGATAAGTACTTGAACTAAATATGAATGAAACACTAGAACAATCTCACTAATCATATTTTACAGAACCAGAGTTCCCAAAATATTTTAATTACAACAAAATCAGAACATCAAAATAGTCTCCCAAGGAATGAACATTATATACTCTGATCATGATTTTTTTTTAAATTAATGCCTTCTCTTAAGGTCATGCTTGCAGTTGACCTCTGGTAACATTTGACCCTGGGCTATTTATGCCACAGAGCTGAGCTATCATAATGGCCCATCCTGTCTAGATATTGGCCCTATTTATTTTTCATTTGATTCTCACTATTTTCTTTCTCTAGGATATTCAATGTCTCTTTAATTTTTTCTAAATAATTTTTACCACAGCATAAATCTAATAGAATAACTGATAAAATCAGTAAATTTCCTGTTTTCTCTTCTTTTCTAGGGACTGATGCAGAGTTGCAGTCAGATGCATGCCTCCTACCTCTTTCAGCAAGATAAACACTACGACCTGTCCTACGACACTGGAGACAAGGCCTTACAGTGCGGACGCCATGTGGATGTTTTTAAGTTATGGCTAATGTGGAAGGCAAAGGTGAGCATGTGTGGATCGGCTGAATGTTCACTAAAAACAGAAACTGTATCTGGTGACCCTTATTATTATGATAGGTTGAAAATTGATTTCCAAATTGACAATTACTTGCTAAAGATTTTCTTTAATACTATACTTACCTTTATTCCAGATACCATGTGGGTAGGAATACAGTGAAACCCATTGTTTTAGTTTTTTCCCACTTAAGCCAAATTGCTTGTAATGCTCACTCATGTAGAAAACAAATCTATGCTGCTTTATTCAGCAGAACTATCTGGATTCTTCAGGCGCATTTTCTTGTAGTGGTTGTCCCACCTCCTCCTGGTCCTTAAGCAGTAACTGAGCCCTGGATAGGTTAATGCAGTCTTTTCATTTGGAGAACAAAAAGGAAAAAAACCCACCATGATAGCTTATTTTTGATATTTCAAAGGGCAACCTCTAGTTTTAAAGTCTTTTAAAAGCTCCAGAACTACCCGGTAGCCTCCTTTTCTATATTTATCTCAGAAATTAACTATAGTTGATCACTCCTCTCAGAAACGGAAACCCTGTAACTCCTGGTGAGCGGTACTGGCAGGACTGAACTGTAGCCTTCAAAGAGCAAAAATGTATGCTTGAATGTAAGCAGTCTGGAAAGGTCAAAGATTTTGTTTTGATTTTGACCAGATTAGTAACCTAAATGTCACACAGTGGTGACTTCCCACCTGGTTTCATTTCTCTCCCACAGGAGGCAAAGGCCAAGGCCAGCTGGACATGCTAGCAAAACCCCACCACCAAAAGAGTACGTAAGACCAAGGGAGATGAGAAAGAGGGAGATTAGAGGGAAGCTGGCCTGCCCTGAGGTCCTGTGTGTGTGGGAGAGGGGCCATAAATTTGGCTCTCAGCTTTCTAAGTAGCCCACACCAGGAAGTGGCAAGTTCAGTCCCACAGGAACAAGCAGAGAGCTTGGGTCAGTGACAGTGACACGTTCCAGGATGAGAACACAGATGGATTCTTCCTCAGGTCTGTGTGATGAGCTCTGAGCTGTGTCCACAGCAACAAGATCAATACAGTGCTGTTTATAAAATTTTTCAAGGTAAACTAAATTCTTTAAGCAGTTTAGAGAAGAGCAGTGGCTAGCAAGAAAAAGAGGGGGCTTGGGAGTAAAACGATGCATTCAACAACTATTTTATGGAATCTTCTTTAAATCCATCCTGGAAAAGGGTTGTTTAAATAGGAAGATGGTCATGCTTAATTCCAGGCAAGCCTCTGTAATAGTATTTGCCTCAGCTGAATTTTCTCTGAGCGTTGCAAGGTATTTTGGGCAGCTCCTCGGAGTGAGGCCCCAGGTAAGTTGTTCCCCATAAAAGGAGTGTTGTAGGTGGGCTCCAGTCCCCTGAGCTGGGCAGGGGCCCCCACCTCTTTGGAAAATTGAGAGCCTCACAAGGACATACACCAGGTTCTCACCACCCACTGTGAGACTCACTTTCATTGGGCAAAAATAAATAAATCAAGAAGGTGAATTATTGGTGTACTCTCAAGCAGTTTTTTAAAAGTAGGTTTTTCATTTCATTGATTGGTGGGAATTATAAAATGACAAATGTAAATATCAGCTCGTAAGCTAAGGAAAGCTTGATCTCTAAATATTGTTCAGTATCATTCTTTTGTCTCTTTTTCCTGTGGTGCTTTTACTCAGATGACAATTGTTAACTAGATCTGCACAAAAATGTTTTCCTCCTGGTTCATCAGCTCCTGCTGCTCCTTTGCCATCCAAAGCTGCCTCACCAGCATGGGGCAGCCAGTTGGTTATTAGAGAAATTAATTGGAGGACACCAGGTGTGAATTACACAGCAGGACCTAATGGAGCCTGAAGTAAAGGCAGAAAATCCAATTTCTAAAGTGCTGCAGCAAATGCACCACAATGGAGGATAAAAAGAAAAAGGAACATCGTAGCAGCCATGTAACCTATGGACATGTATTCTTTTGGTTCCTTATGTAAAACCTCAAGTATATAGGCATGTAAATGGCTAAAACTTACTTTTGGTCTTCGACTTAAAGCTATGTATTTTTTTGCAAAGTTAAATAATAATAATCACCAAAGTAATAAGTTCAGTGCTGCCATTGGGATCAGAGGTGAGGCTAGTTACCTTCTCACATCCCAAGTGCTCTAGGAATTCCAAGCAGGGAAGAAGTCATCCTCTCCTAGGAAGAACCATGGAAGAGCTGGCCATGAAATTCTACTTGTATCCCCTCAGGAATGAAGAGATAATCTGTAAAAAGAGTAATGAAGAGGGGGGAGCACTACGTTCATCAGTAAGCTCCCTGTTATCAGATACACCTGGAGAATGCAATGTTCAAACAGACCCAATTTTCTCCTTCAAAAGATAAACTACCTGAGAAATAGTAACCTAAGTATAAATTACTATTCTTTAATCCATTAATGACTAGTGGGGCTAAATGCACTGGTGATGGCCATCTTATAAAGTCCAAGATAACTCTGTTAGAGCAAATATATGTTTAAAATATGAGCCTCCCGATGTGGGATGCTAGGAGGTGCTCTAGATGGTGCACTGTGCAGGCCTATCTCTAGCAAAAGCACAGTGCCTGCCCTCAACTCCATTCTCACTGGGTAGAGCTCTCATTTTGTCTGTGTTTTGTTGAGAATCCTTGGACTTGATCTTGACAGATTTCCTCAGTGGTTGAAAGTGAGCGGTGGACAGGAAAAAGAAACCCCTAAAAATTAGTCCCCCTTTTTTAGGCTTGCAGGAGTGGCTTCCTGTATAACTATCAAGTTTTCCAGGATATCTCTCTGTTTATATATGGTTATGCATATAGTTTTCTATGATTCCCTCCCAAAATAAAAACATAGGTAACAAAGAAACTGGCAAATGGCTGGGGAAAAGAAATAGAAGAGGAAAAAACTACTAAACAGAAGGTGATACCTGGCACCCTTTGCTGAGTGACTGAATGAATGTTCACTTTCTCTCTAAAATGTTTATTTATTTCAGTAAGTAGATGTTGTGCATCTCTTATTGTGCCTGATGCTGAATGGAGTAAGGTGGCTACAGTTTTCCAGATAGGATAAGATCTGTGCTCAGATACAAAAGAAACCCAGACACACCGTGAGAAGCTAAAGGATGGAGAGCTCATTCCTAGTGTGAGAGTCAGTAATGGTTCACCAAAAGATGTCTTCTCAGATGGGTCTTGAGCAGAATGGCAGAAATAGGATTTCAATGGGCAGAGTTGGGAGGAGGACATTCCAGGAGGAAGGAGAGTCTAAATTGCCAGGAGAGTAATTAGGGCGCTGTCATCCCCAGGAAAAGCAGCCTGAGCAGGTAGATATTCAGGAAAAATGGAGACAGCAGCAAGGGCTTCAGTGATTGTTTCAGAAGCTGCATCTCTGAGGCTGAGCACGTTAGCTGAGGGGTTTGCTATGCAGATAAAGGTCATGAGCAGCGCTGGAGACATCAGGCTCTTTAGACAACACAGAGCCAGTAGCTGAATGCTGCAGATGGTGAGATCCCTTAATGAGAGAATACTGTTCATCTTCCTGAAATTCTGACTTAGGAGACTGTGGTGGGACCTGAGAATCTTCATTTTTAACACAATTAATCTTGTTCTGATACAGATAGGTCCTTAGAACATATTTAGTAAAAACACTGCCTCTGGGACTAAAAGTTATATTTTCATTCATTCATCCATTCATTCAGCAAATATGCATGGAGGACCTAGTGTATACCAGCAATGCTGGTATAAGGGTGATAACAGTGAACAAAAGAAGCACAACTCTGTGCCCTTGTGGAGTACACATTTTAGCCAGGTCTGTCCAAGCCAGTCCTAAGTGTGTGGGCAGTGAGGAGAAAGTAAGACCATCTTTCTCCCATAGCTCCTCAGTGGAACTCTGCCATTGGGTGTGTCACAGGCATGTGCCTCTGAGCCTTCAGCCTCCTTCAGGTCTTGGTGATGCCACATCTGGCCAAGTCTCCCACATGCCTGTCATTCCCTCAATAAGAACTGTGTGGTGTATGGTAATGACTCAACAGGTAATTTGATGAATGAATGGAGTTTGGAGAATCTCCTAAAATCTTTCCAAATACTGAAAATAAAATAGGGATCTTACTCCCATAAATATCCAACATGAAAGGAAGGATGCCAGGCTCCTGGGGGCACACTGGAGTTTCCTGTGTCACTCCCCTTGCACCTCTTTAGCTTTCAACTAAAGGGGCAGTCAGATTGCTCCTATCCGTCTCCAGAGTGCAGTCCTAGATTTCCCACAGCCAGAGGACCCCCACTCCCTTTGTAATACAGTTAAACCCATTTTCAGAGCATTCATGTTATCTTCCTGTCTCTGTATGGAAATCAGTTAGGCACCATCATTCCCAGACCAGAGAGATTAGCCAAGCCATACAGCTTTGGACAGGGTCAGAGTCATACTGGTCTTGGGCATATCCTGGATCAGGTATGTGCAAGCTTAAATCCAACTATCACTGATCCAAAGGATCCAGTTTGGAGAACAGTTAACTTGTGAAAATTAATTCTAGGGTCCATCCCAAGTGGCCCTAAACTGCCAGGTCAGTCCACACTCACTCTAAATCCTTGGCACCCATAGACTTGTAGGGTGCATGGTGTAGATACTGGCCTGGCATTCAGACATCATCCCAGGCCCTTCCTTGGGGTCATCAGGAAGTCAGCCTCCTTGAACCCATCAGCTAGGGGGGCGATCTCCAAAGAAAGCAATTTCTGAACCCCTCAGATTTCTTTAATGCTTCAGATGTTAAAAGTCGTTGGCTATGCTGTGTCCCCTGTTTAGCTGAGATGGTGAGACTGTGTGTAAACAGGAAAGGGGGCCCACCTCGGCTCTGCTGCAGCTGCTCCCTCACGTCCCCCCTGTTGTCACTGGTCGGCCTGTTCTCGCTGCTCCCGTATGAGCATTGGCTGTTTCCTAACCTTCCATTACTACTCCGTAAATGCTGACGGAGGTAGGAGGAAAGCCATTTCAAAAAATAATTCCCTTGAGTGTCACAAGGTGGCTTTAACAGCTCCCATCCGAGGCTGTTATGCTGGTTTTCACAAGTCCAGATCCTAGGCTTCCAGAGTTGGAAACTAAAAGACCTTGTTCGTAATGTTTGCCCATTACAGACACATGAGTCATTTATCCCCAGAGGAGAAATCTAATGAGCTCTGCAGAACGACAGGCTAGCAAAGCCTCTGTGTGCCCCTGAAGATTCACTCATTCATTTGTTCTACCAATATTCACTAGGCACCCACCTTATTTGTTCTATAATGAGGGTATACATCGGTGAACCAAACTGGGGTCTGGCCATGGTAAACGTACACGATAGGCAGGGGCTGAGCAGGCATCTGGGGGGCTCTCTGAGGCTGCTGCTTATCCACAGGAATAGGCCAGCCCTCCTGTCGTTACTGACTTCCATAATTACTCCTCTGAATGGCAGAGGCAAATTTTCCTCTCGAGTAATCAAAATAATTGCCTAGGGATGGAGGCTGGGGAAGAAAAGGAATCCACTGTAGAGAGCTGTGATAATGTGAAACAAAGCACCTGAGGGGGAGAGCATTAGAGGAGAAATAACTGCCAAAACCTTCTAGAAATACAGACGTGTGGAAGGAATGTGCGCAGAGCAGAGCTGAGCTGGAAGAGGCAGAAAGATCATCAGCCTCCAGAAGGGTTTGTCCTCATGTCAGCCTCAGAGTTCACCCACCTTTCTCAGCCTGCCCAATAAGCTTTCTTCCTCTCTTACTTAGGGCACAACTGGCTTTGAAGCACATATTGATAAGTGTTTGGAGCTGGCAGAGTATTTATACAATATTATAAAAAACCGAGAAGGATATGAAATGGTGTTTGACGGAAAGGTATGTATTCTGACTTCTATGATCCCAATAAGTTTAGTCGATTCCAATTCTTATCACTGATATTTCTTGATGTCAGTAATGTACTGTCCAGTATGTGGGGCCATTACAAAAGAGATGCTGGGATGATGGGGTAGCATTTCTGAGCTGAAACCATAATCAAAATCAAACAAAAAGACAAAGAAAAGAAAAGGAGAGTCTAAATTTCTTGGAGGTTAGTTAGGGCACTATCATCCCAAGGAAAGCAGCCTGAGCAGGTGGATATGCAGTAAAAATGGAGACAGCAGCAAGGGATTCAGTCATTGCTGAAAGTCAGGCACTCCAAAAGTGATTACAGACTGAAAAGTAGGAATTGTATTCAGAAGCTGCATAACAGATTTGGAACATCCTTGGAATTTTTGAAATTGTCAGTTTGGGCTGAATGTGAATCTTACTTTCCTCTTTGTAGCCTCAGCACACGAACGTGTGCTTCTGGTATGTCCCTCCGAGTTTGCGTGTCCTGGAAGACAATGAAGAGAGAATGAGCCGCCTCTCAAAAGTAAGTGATACCAGCTCCTCTGATGGACGTTGGTGTGGACCCTGGGCCTCTCGCATGCACACTGTCTTTATGACACATGCATGTGTCTCTGGCAGAAATCCAACCCAGCCTGGGTGCATGGGCCCATTTCCCTCTGTGGGCTCCTGCATAATCAGGACATTCAGAGCTGGTATATCCAGACTTTTAGCAACTCCATTTGCTTCTCTTTGCTGAGAGCAACTTGATGATGTTTTAAAATAAATAATAAGGTGATACCTTCACTGGCAATCACAATATAGCAAGAACCCTTCTCAAGTTCACTGGCCTGCCAGGTGAAACTGCTGCTCAGTTATAAGCATTGAAGCGACTACAGGCACCAAAGATGGCTAGAAAACAAAGGTGCTGCTGATGCTCTTGAGATGCCAAGGTCAAACCTACCCTGTAGGGTCTTTAGAGTGAACCAGAGGTAATAGGGCAGGGACTATTAATAATAATGGTTCCTTTTTAGAGTGTGTATTGTGTCCTGAGCTCAACTTTGGTCTAGCGCTAGATCACTTACCTCTCATACCTTTTATGGCTGAATAATATTCCATGTGTCTATGTACCACATCTTCTTTATCCATTAATAATCTGATGGACATGTAGGTTGCTTCCATTTCTTGGCATTTGCAAATAGTGCTGTGATAAACATAGGGGTCATAAGTCTTTTTGAATCTGTGATCCTGTATTCTTAGGGTAAATTCTTAGGAATGGAATTCCTGGGTCAAATGGTATTTCTTTTTGAGTTTTTTGAGGAACCTCCATACTGCTTTCCACAATGGTTGAACTAATTTATTCATTCCCACCAGCAGTGTAGGAGGAGGGTTCTCCTTTCTCCACTTCTCGCCAGCATTTGTTGTTGTTTGTCTTTTGGATGTTGGCCATCCTAACTGGTGTGAGGTAACATCTCATTGTGGTTTAATTTGCATTTTCCTGATGATTAGCCATGTGGAGCATCTTTTCATGTGCCTGTTGGCCCACTGAATTTCTTCTTTGGAGAAGTGGCTGTTCAGATCCTCTGCCCATTTTTTAATCAGGTTATTTGCTTTTTGGTTGTTGAGGCTTGCAAGCTCTTTAAATATTTTGTATGTCAACCTCTTATTGGATATGTCATCTATGAATATATTATCCCATACTGTAGGATGCCTTTTTATTCTGCTGATGGTGTCCTTTGCTGTACAGAAGCTTTTTAGTTTGATATAGTCATACTTGTTCATTTTTGCTTTTGTTTCCCTTGCCCAAGGAGACATGTTCATAAAAATGTGCTCATGTTTATATTCAAGAGAGTTTTGCCCATGTTTTCTTCTAAGAGTTTTATGGCTTCACGACTTACATGTAGGTCTTTGATCCATTTTGAGTTTACTTCTGTATATGGAGTTTGACAGTAACCCAGTTTCATTCTCTTAAATGTAGCTGTCCTGTTTTGCCAACATGTAGCTGTCTAGTTTTGCCAATGCCACCTGTTGAAGAGGCTGTCATTTCCCCATTGTATGTTCATGGCTCCTTTATCATATATTAATTGGCCATATATGCTTGGGTTTATATCTGGGCTCTCTATTCTGTTCCATTGATCTACGGGTCTGTTCTTGTGCCAGTACCAAATTATTTTGATTACTGGGGCTTTGTAGTAGAGCTTGAAGTTGGGGAATGTAATCCCCCCTGATTTATTCTTCCTTCTCAGGATTGCTTTGGCTATTTGGGGTCTTTTGTGGTCTGTATGAATTTTAGAACTGTTTGTTCCAGTTTGTTGAAGAATGCTCTTGGTCTTTTGATAGGGATTGCATTGAATCTGTATATTGCTTTAAGCAGGATGGCCATTTTGACAATATTAATTCTTCCTAGCTAAGAGCATGGGATGAATTTCCATTTGTTAGTGTCCCCTTTAATTTCTGTTGTGAGTGTCCTATAGTTTTCAGGGTGTAGGTCTTTCACTTGCTTGGTTAGGTTTATTCTTAGGTATTTTATTCTTTTAGATGCAACTGTGAATGGAATTGTTTTCCTGATTTCTCTTTCTGCTAGTTCATCATTAGTGGATAGGAATGCAACAGATTTCTGTGTATTAATTTTGTATCCTGCAACTTCGCTGAATTCAGATATTAGTTCTAGTAGTTTTGGAGTGGAGTCTTTAGGGTTTTTTATGTACAATATCATCTCATCTGCAAACAGGGACAGTTTAACTTCTCCCTTACCGATCTGAATGCCTTTTATTTCTTTGTGTTGTCTGATTGCTATGGCTAGGACCTCCAGTACTATGTTGAATAAAAGAGGGGAGTGGACATCCTTGTCTTGTTCCCAATCTTAGAAGAAAAGCTTTCAGCTTTTCACTGTTAAGTATGATGTTGGCTCTGGGATTGTTGTATATGGCCTTTATTATGTTGAGGTACTTGCCCTCTATACCCATTTTGTTGAGAGTTTTTATCACCAATGGATGTTGAATCTCAAGGTGTATTTAATTTCCACACTTGAGGTCCTGTTTTTCTTTTAACTGTTTTGTTACTGATTTTAAGTTTATTACTCTCTTATCAGAAAACATTCTGTATGAATTGAAATTTTTTCACTTGTTAAGATTAGGTTTGTGACCCAGTATATGATCTCACAGTGTATGCCAAATTGCACACTTAAGAAGAATGTACATTCTGTGGCCAGGCTACATACTGGAATGTCATTAGGACCTGTTGGTTGGTAGTGTTGGTCTATGGTGGTGGTGTTCCAGTTACAGACTTTTCTCTTTTCAGTTGTATCAGTTTTTGTTTCATGTAATTTTAAGCTCTTTTGTCAGGTGAGTATACATTTAGAATTTGATGAATGAAATCATAACATTATGTAATGTCCCTCTTTACTCCTTCTAATTTTCCTAGCTCTGACGCTCTGAATATTTTATGTGGTAGTAATATAGCCTTTAGCTTTCTTTTGTTTAATATTTTACATTTCCCTTAATGGAGGTCAGATTCTCTTAGCTTTCCATCATCTAAGTCTCTCTCTCTTTCTCTCTCTCTCTCTCTCTCTCTCTCTCTCTCTCTCTCTCTCTCTCTCCCTCTCTATTATTTTTGCATTCATTCCACAAAACTTTTGCTTAGATAAAGGATTCTCTTCTGGGTTGGCAGTTCTTTTCTTTCCTCACTTTAAAGATACTATTGAACATTCTGTGGCCTCCATTGTACTTTATGAGAATTCTCTGATCATTCAAATTTTAGTTTATCTTTGCTTTTTAGCATTATGACATGTTTAGGCTTATCAGGCCTAACTGTTTGTTACTGATTTTGAGTTTACGCCTTATTGGGCGTAAACTCTTTGAATTTGCTCTGTTTGGGGCTTGCTGAGCATCTTGAATCTCTAAATTTATGTTTTTGTTAAAGCTGAGATCTTTTCTGCTCTTAGTAAGAATTATTTTACCTAAAAAATAAGATTTTCTTTTCTTTTATAGAACAACTATAATATGAAATTTAGACAATTTGATACTGTCCCACAAGTTTCTAAGGATGTATTCATTTTTTGCAATGTTTTTCTCTCTTTCAAAATTTTTACAAAATTTTATATAAAGTCATTGCTTGTAATAAAAGTACTATAATTTGATAATTCAAAGTTCTTAAATAAGGTCTTAGGTACATAGAAGGCTTTTTGTTTTTCGCAGGTGTGTAAATTGAATAGGAACACTTTATATAGAATTTAGTTCAATCTCCTCATTTGAGGAGTGATAAGTTAAATGACTTTCCTCTGGTCACATATTCTTGGAAGAATTGTAATTGAAGCATTGTTCCAGGGAACTAACTTCCAGAGCAGAGTGATTGGTAAAAGTGAAGAATATGGTGCAGCCTCGAAAATGTTAGAAAAGGAATACAAACTAGTAATTTGAATTTTTACTGCAATGTAGTATTAATTTAGGGAAGTGCGAAAGATATGTAAATATGTTTTATGTAGTTGGAAATTTAATAACAAGCATTAAAATTGGTTCAGTTGACTTCACTAAAAATGATACAGGCTTAAAAAATTCTCTGTCGTTTACAAAATTTTTGGAGTTAATAAAATTAGAAGCATTCAAAAATTTAAAAAATATGCTTTGGGCATGGAAAAAACTGGCTAGAGCTTTATTTTCCCTTATGAGTTTAATGTAATCAATTTTTGGAGTTTTTAATTTTAATTGGTAAATTCAAGGAGGTCATGATAACTAACATTTAGTGTACTGCTTACTGTTCCTGAGTACTAGTCTACACTTAACATTTATTAACTAATTTAACCCTCACAGCTACTCTGGGAGGTAGGTTATTTCTTTCATTTTATAAATTTGGAAAATGAAGCTACCCAAGTTCATAGTTGATAAATAATTGTTGTCAGGATTCCTATCTAGGCAGTGTCATTCTAGAACCAGGTTCTGAAGCCTCTCATTTATAGCAGCCATTTTTGAAATTTGGTAATCTGATATAAAGGAACTGATACCAGAACCACCAGGGAATTCTGTAGTGTATCTACTTACATAATGAAGCGGATTTGATAAGGCCATATTTTAATGTGAATCAGGTTATGGAGGAAACAGTTATCTATCTGTGTTAAATTCATTATTTTCTCCCATTGCATTTTTCTTAGGAATGTCTGTGTTAGAGTTGATTAAACACTGCCAAGTGGTATCTGAAAGGAAAAGAAATCTTACTGAATTAAATCTATTATCTATTTTCTTGCATTTGAAGGTCATTAATAGATGGGAATCTTCCTGTTGTTACAAACATTATGGGTACCTTTTGAGTTGTTGGGCATGTTTTTAATGGTCTTCCTACTATATTATCTCTTTTGCTGATGAGCTTATTGCATCAGAGTTAGATAAATCTTTAAGTACTGATACAGAAAGCCTTCCAGTACATAAAGATTTATCTAATTTTTAGAAGTGTATGTATAGTATGTACTTTCATACTATGTATAGTGGGAATTTTTTTTAAAAAGCAGCACAGGTGATTGTGATGATGAGCTGGGTTTAAGACTCCTGCACTAGTAGGCAACACTTTTTCAGTGAAATTCCACGTCTAAGATAATTTTATATATGTAGTCAGAAAATGATATACTAATTATTCGTAACAACTTTTGCTTTTCCTTTTTTCTTTTCTTATTTCTCTACAATTGTTTATGCCAATGTGGCTTCATTCATACTGATTTACCAAGGATTGGGATAGCAGTATAAAATTAGAATCAGACTGCTGATCGCCCAGCAGGATGTCATCAACTATCCAAGCACAGAGCCTGAAGGACCCTGAGATTGCAGAACTCTTCTCCAAAGAAGATCCAGAGAAGCGCTTCACAGATCTCAGAAAAGTTGGCCAGGGAGGCTTTGGGGCAGTGTTTTTTGTAAGTGTTAAAGGCTTAATGTCAGTGACCAGCATTTATTTAATATCCAGTCCTGGCAGAGTAAAAATCAGTAATACAAAAAGACATAGGCAATAGTCTATTTTATAGTCACTTGCATTAGGTGTATATAAAAAGAGATCATTTTATTTATTGAGCTTCTTAGATTATTGAAAAAATGGAAAAGATATTCGGCTTTAATTTCCATGTTGTTTACACTACTTTAGCAGTTTTATGACTTACATTGTTATTGAATCAAATATTGCAAAACACCGACTTACGTAAAGTCCCATACACACATTTCATTATTTCTTCCTATTAAGATTGCTTTTTTTTTCTCAGCAACAAGTTTTGTATAGATGTTTAATATTTTGGTAGTATTACAGATTTAGTTTTTCCATTTTAATGGGTACCTTAAGAATAAAAGAGAAAATGTGTTCCAAATTCTTAACAATTTGAACTTTTCACTTATTTCTCATTTGTAAATTAGAGGTAAAAATAAGGTAGTAGAAACTCCCTCTGGAATTTTCCTACCCAAAGACAGCTGCTGTTAACATTTAGATAAACATCCTTGCAGAATCTTTTTGTCTACGCATGCTTTATGTGTGTGTGTGATGTAGGTTATGTTTGTTTGATTTCTAGATTGGACACAGAATAAGGGAAGAGGCACTCAGAAAACAGGTATTTCATAAACAACCTTTTTTTCTGTGTTACAGTTTTGTCTGAACATAAGCTTCTCCCATTGTTCTCCTTAATACTACTCTGGAGAAATATAGAATAAAAAAGGAAAAAAATATACAGACTCTTAGAAATGGACCCAATAAGAGAACCCAACTGTATTTGGGCTATAACCACATTGGAGTAAAAACCAAAACTAATACAAATAACTTTCATACACAGTATTTTAACTGTATACCCTCTGTCTGGTTGGGAAGAGGAAACTAAAAACAAATCTTGAACTCTTCTCCGTAAACTTGTTTCATATTGGTATGGGTGTGACAGTTCTGAAACTGTGTGTTTAAAGATTGATCAGTGAATAATTTTGATGTCATTTTGGACTCAGATCCTAACTGAAAAGAATGATAGAAATAGGAAATTGGCAGCACACTTAGCACTCAATCTTGGATTCCTCACTACATGGATCAAGAGCTCTTGCAGTAATGGTTCATTCTATTGTGGGGACAAGGATCATAAAAGATAAGCTTTAGAATAACTTGAACCAGAAATTTTAAAAATGCTTTTAAAATGAAAAATAGGACCTTTCGAGAGGATGCTAGAACCAGCTTGAAGATGCTCCCACTGGCCACATCTGGAACAATTTGAGCATCAATATAGACATCTATTGATTATAACCCATTGAATAAAATAGGAATTCCTAATTTCCATGACAGATATAGGATGGATAGGTAGTTAGAAAGGGAGGGCTTTTCTTTATAATAGAATGCTGACTGATAAATGTGAAGGGAATGGTAGAGTTGGGAAAAACCAGCATTTTGAAATCATCATTGCAAAGATTGTTTGGGGCTAGAATCTTCAGTGGTTGCTAAAACTAGGGGGAAAGTTTGATGAGCAGAATATTTATATAGTTTAAAAGTATCTCTTCACAGATTGCTTGTTAGATACAAAGTAGGAAACAGTGGTTATAACTATATATATTGGAAAGAAACAGTCAAACACCTTGAGTGGGTGATGAAAATTTGCAACCAGTGATGAACAGACATTGTATGCATCCAGATATGATACCCTGAAAAGGACACAATATTACTCATGTAGTATTTCAGCCAGAGATATGTAACCAGAATCTAATCTTGAAGAAGCTTCAGACAAACACAAATTTAGTAAGGTAAGTACTGCTGTGTAGTCTCAAAAAATGCCAGTGTCATAAAAGATAAGGAAGAGTTGAGGAAATTGTTCCAGATTAGAGGAGATGAATAAGAAATGATAAGTAAGCACAACTCGTAATCCTGAAGGGACAGAGAAACATGACTGTGGACATTAAATATTTTCCTGTTGGTTTTTTTGTGTGTGTTTGATAGGCAAAAGTAATCTCATTTTAATCTGATTTAATTTTAATGTAATCATCATTACTAATGAGTTTGGATTTTAATAAATGCAGTCACTTTAACTTACTATTTTAAAGTAATACTAGAGCTGCAGATTTTGCAATAATAATAGAGTTTACCCTACAATCTTCTCCCAGATCCTTTAAAGTTTACAAGTTTCATAACCACAGAACCTTTATCAAAACTAAGAAATCAACATTGATACACTGATACTATTAACTAAACAATGCACTTTATTCATATTTTCCCAGTCTTTGTGCTCTTTTCTGTTCTGGAATCTACTCCAGGTGACTACACTGCATTTAGTATACCCACTTTTGAACTTTATCTTGTGCTAGTTAGAAATGCAGCTCTTTAGCGGAACAATGAAACTGGACCCTTACCTCATACCATATATGAACATTTAAATTATAAAACTCTTAGGGTAAAACTGCATGACCTTGGTTTTGTCAAAGGATTCTTAGAAATGACAACAAAAGCATGAACAAAAGAAAAGCATAGATATTGGATTTGATCAAAATGTAAAACTTCTATGCTTCAAAACTGAAAAGACAACAATAGAATAGGAGAAATTACTTGTAAGTCATATGTCTGCTAAGGGACTTGTGTCTAGAATATATAAAGAACTCTTACAACTCAATAAAAAATGGCAACCCGATTTTTAAACGGGCAAAGAATCTGAATTGACATTTCTCCAAAGATGTACAAATGGCCAAAAAGCACATAAAAAGATGCTCAAAATTCACTGGTCTCAAATCTTGAAAACATTATACTAAGTGAAAGAAAGCAGTCACAAAAGACCATATATTATATGGTTCCAAAGTGTACAGAATGGGCACATCTCCAGAGACACAGAAAGTAGATTAGTTGTTCCTTAGGGCTGAAGGGGTGAGGAATAAGGATAGGAGAGTGATAGCTAAAGGGTGTGGGTTTCTTTTTTCTTTTTTTTTAATGGGGAAAAAATTTGAGGTAAGGTACACATAATATAAAATTTACCATTTTAACCATTTTTAAATGAAACAATTTGGCGTTTCTCTTTAAGGTGATGAAAGTTCTAAAATTGTAGTTATCGGTAAATTGCATATATCTGTCATATCGATCAGTATTGCCATGCATCTGTCAGTGTACTAAAAGCTATAGAATTACACACATTCAAATGGGTGAAATGTGTGGTATGTAAATTATATCTCATTAAAACTGTTAGAAAAGAATATAGCTGGTTAGACCTATTGACTGAAATCAAGGGGCTCACAAATTGATGAGTAGAGAACATTTTGGAAAAATAAATTCATATTCAAGATCTTATGCAGATAGATCCACTTCACCCGCTATGTTAAGTGGTGCACATTTTCCTTAACCAGTCTGCTAGTAATTGAAATTGGAAGGTCGTTAGTTGTTCCAAGGACCCACTTAAAAGAATATATATATGTATATATATATATATATATTTTTTTTTTTAAGGAACTCTAGGTATAATTTACATACCTGCTTGTCTAATTTTTAACAGCTTTTTGGAGATTTAAGTTACATACTCTCAGTTCACCAATTTTAAGTGTGCATTTCATAGATTTTTAGTAAGTTAGATTTTTGTAGCCATCAGCATAATCTAATTTTAAAACATTTTATCTTTGGGAATTCATTAAAGACTGAATTGAAGATGAATTCTTCCACAGATGACTAGAGATGATTAACCCTTCTTACTGAACTCATTTGAAATGTTTTGCAGCTATCCTCTTGTGCCTTCTTTATATATCATCTTTTTTTTTAACACATAATGAGAATTTGGCTCTTACTTTCTAAAGAGTTAACTTTTATGTTTCTGTTATGCTTTTATTTTTTTTATCAAAATTCCACAGCAGTGGTAAATAGTAATGGTGATAGCATTTTAGCTGTCTTGTCTTAATTCTAGTTAATAGTTGTTTACAATAGACATGATTTATCATGTTGAGGAATTACCTTTCCCATGTGGGTTTTCTAAGAGTTTGGTCTTCCCTGCATTAAATACATTTAGACTTGGGCTCTTTCTGCATTTTCAGCATTTATATGTGTAAGTATATATTTTTCCTCTTTGATTTGTAAAAAAATATGGCAATTTATGAAATGTTTCCTGTATCAAAATTTTGCATTTCTGTGGTAATATATTTTATCCAAATGAAATATTCTTTTAATGCCCTATAATATTTGGTTTTAAAATTTTATTTAGAGTTCCCTTGTCTACATTTATAAGTCAGATTGGTACCTAACTTTCTATTTTGTGCTGCTTGTGAGGGTTTAGTTGTTGGGTTAGACTGCCTCCGTACAATTAATGGGATAGCTTTCCTTTTCCTCCCCTTTTATCCTGGGAAGTTCCCCTAGTGAAACTGCTCCACTCACAACTATTTTAAAGACAATTAGTATTCTTTTCAATCTTCCACCACTGTTTTACTCAAATTTTCTTCTCTAGATCAATTTTAGTAGTTCTTTCCTAGAGAATTGTCCATTTCATTGAAATTTTGACATTTACAGGCCTAGCATAGACTTGTACTAGTCATTTTTTTGTTTGTTTATAGTTCTATTCAAATTTCTATATTTTTCCTCTCAACTAGCTCATTCAAAGATAAACATGCATTATTTTTATTTCTAAAGTACCAGCTCCTTGACAATTTGATATGCTTTTTGCTATCCATTTACTTATGTTTTTAATGTTCTTTAAAAGCAGTTTTGGTATCTTTTTGGACATGGTAGTTTATAAATATTAATTTTTACAGTGGTCTTCTGTCTTTTTTAGGCACGAGATGTGCACACCAATGACGTGGTGGCTATCAAGAGAATACCTTATAGTGGAAAGAAGGCTATGGAGGTAGGTGAAATATATATGTTTGTATTGGCATGTTAAAGAAATCCATACCATTTTTAATTGGGGATAGGTGGAAATTTTTTCAAAAAATGTTGAAAAATATACAAATACTAAGGTTAATCTCAGTGAATTTTCTTCCACAGACCCAGTGTGCCCATTTAACCTGTACCTAGAGCCATAAACAACATTCCTGACATCCCAGAAACCTCCCAACTGCATCCCTTACTTTTAATTTTTTTAGATATGTACTGCTGACACGAGTTTAATTTTTTAAATTGTTGTTCAGATTATTCTATAATAGAGGGATTATCATGTCTGAGAAAGTAAACTAGAATAAGGTACATTTGACAGTGAGTATACTGGATGTAAATTTTTAATGGTTGAGAAATTATTTAATGGCTGTTTCAAATAATCATCAGCAGCAATATATCTAGTCTGAAAAATAAGGCAGTGGGTAATAATCTGAAAAATAAAATTACTGATACTGTATTGCATGTACTTTAGTTCATCAGTGTTCTGATTAGTTCTTCCTTAATTGCATAAGTTTATAAAATTACTTTCTAAGTCTGTTCTCTTTGTCATTCTTTAATTCTTTAAAAAATTTATTTATTTTTAATTGTGTTAAAGTACACAAAACAAATTTACCATCTTAACCACTTTAAGTGTAAGTTCAGTGGTGTTAAGGACATTCACATTGCTGTGCAACCATCACCACCATTCATCTCCAGAATTCTTTCATTTTGCAAAAATGATATTCTACACCCATCAAACAATAACACCTCATTCCCTCCTCCCCACAGCCCTTGGAAATCACCTCTCCTCTTTCTGTCTCTATCAATTTGACTACTTTAGGTATCTCATGTAATTGAAATTATGCACTATTTGTCCTTTTGTGACTGGCTTGTTTCACTTAATGTAGTGTTCTCAAAGTTCATCTATGTTGTAGTGTGTCAGAATTACCTTTCTTTTTAAAGCTGAATAATATTCCCGTGTGTGTGTGTGTGTGTGTGTGTGTGTGTGTGTGTGTAAAAACACCACATTTTGTCCATCTACCATCTGTAAATGGACACTTAGTTGCTTCTACCCCTTGGTTATTGTGAATAATGCTGCTATGCACATAGGTATACAAGTATTTCTTTGACTTCTTAAACTTTTAAACTTTAGGGTATATGCCCAGAGGTAGAATTGCTTGATCAGTCTTTAATTTTTAAAGGTTTTGGCTTTCTACATTTCTGTAATCTCTGTTTTGTGGTAAATGTTTTTTGTGATAATCATACTTATGGGTATGATAACACTGTTGTGATTGATCACTGTTCCATTATGTTGATACCTAAAAAACCTCTTAATTTCTAAAACCCCTAAAAAAACCTCCATTTTTTACAAGTTTAATTTAATTTGCCATTCTATAGTATAACTTTAAAACCAGCTTTCATAGCAGACTTGTATTGGAGTCTGTTTAATTAGTCATGCCCAATACAAAAAGTTTCACCTAGGGCATCATCTTCTCTCATCTAATATTGTATCCTTCCTGGAAGTTTTTTTTACATTACAAGTTTTAGCTTGGTTTTGTTTTGAGAGTTTGCCTCCCAGAGCACTCAAATTTGAAATGTAAAGCCCATAAAACACTTTCTGAAGTTAGCATCTTACAGCTTACACATTTTACACTGTGAATATCTTGCTCTATTTTCTTGAGGGCTTATGAAATAACATAGGAGATACAGGACCTTAAATTCTAGTGCAAAACATTTTTTAAAGTTCTGTATCCTAGTTCCCCTACCTTTAGAAATATGATACAAGTCAGCGGTAAAGCTTGGAAAAACTGAAACAAGAACAAAAAACAGATTCCAAGTTCCCATCCCACATCTACTAAGCCTCCAGAGTCTCTGGGTATGGACCCAAGTACCTGTATTTTCAGTTCCCTGATTGCTTCTGACAACTAACTATATTTAGGATATGGCCTAAGTTTCTGAAGTTGTCATAGAGTAGCTTTTATTGCTGAAGGTTTATCTGTTATTGACTAGTAGGTGTCAATGGGAAGGCTCTTCATGAAATCCTATAGGAAAATGTTTCCGTGCTGCTTGGTTTTTCTGTGAACTTCCCTCTGTTATAACCTAAGTGTTCACTAGCATTTTAGAATATGTGCATTTAGGAATTCGGTAATTACTTGATTTGAGTTTAAACAGCAGAAAAAACTTAACATTTGGTAGACAATATAAGCCAAAAAAACACAACAACTGAACTTTAAGGTATGTAAATCATACAACAATAAAGCTGCAAAAAAAAAGGGGGAGGTTGAACTTTTGAAGAAAAACCACTAAACATAGTATATAGATTTCAACAGGCTTAGTGTGTGGTTGTAAAATTTTTATAAGACTCATTGATAATAAATTTTATGAAAGTAAAAATGTGTCCTACCTGGAATGAATTTTATGTTATTGAGTTGTAAACTATATGAATGTAATTTCTTTAAAATATATTAGTTTGACATTTAAATATTACAAATAAAGCAAAGTTGTATGTTCTTGTTAACTTTTTAATCTAATAATTACTTTTGTACTTATATAGTTTTCTAAGGAAAGGCAACTGTTCCTAATTCTTTCCTTTATTCTTTTTTTTTCTCCCCACAGAGATGGCAGGGTATTACTAAGGAAGTCAGGTTGCTACGAACATTAAAACATCCCAACATTGTAGAATACAAAGGCTGCTATTTACGTGAGCACAGACCATGGGTAGTATCTGCTCTCCCCTTGTTCTAATTTTAGTAGGTTTAGTTTATAATTAATTCAAAAATGTCTCAAAATAGTTGTGTAAAGCCATGCACAAACACCTTGAAATGTTAGTTCATACTGAGAAAAGAGCAGCTTTTCCTGAAACTCTTAGGCAGTAAGAGATAATAGAACTTTTCCCAGTTGACTACAGAGATTCAGCTGACCATTACGTGCACGGGAAAATGTTCTGATGTATGTTAGCGGTATCATTCTTCAAATGCTTTATCAAACATTTGTTGAGAACAATCCTATCAAAGGATGAAAATCAGCATTTATTTTTGACATAAATGTACTGTAAGCTATTTAACCACAAGATCTTGGTTGGAATATTGGTGGTGAATCCTGGTGAAATCTGAACTGATTGTGATCCTTAGGCTAAATAATACTAAAGGTAGAAAATTGGGACATTTTATTGCAGAAAATGGAAATTAATTTTGCCCCACTGTTGAAACTAAGATAAGGTAGTAATCTTACAATGGTATAGGCATAGTAATTATGTCTTTTCAGAGAAAGGCTAAATTTTCCTTAAACAGGAATGACCTTTTATTTTTAATAAGCTACAGCTGATTATCATTTTAGTATACAGAACTTAGATTTACTTAGATTTGCAATGTTTGGTTTAATTTGATGGTGATGGTACTCCTAAATTTGAGGCTGTGGTAAAAGAAAAAACAGTGGCAGAGAGGGTAGGCTGCCTCTCTGTCTTTCAAGTTTCTCCATCTGTAAAACAAGGATGATAATAGGGTCTGCTTCCAAAGGTGGTTATGAGGATTAAATTAGTTAATATATATAAAATACCTGGCACATAAGACGTGTTCTTTGTTTGCTTTATAGGAAAGATTTAAACTGTAACCTAAACTTTGTATATATAGTACCAGAGGACGATTTTCTGCTTCCTAACAATACCAGTATTGCTACTATAGGTTAATATTAATGGAATATGTATATTCCTTTATAGTTTAGTTAGTAATTATATGAAACACACATCTTCTACAAGCAGTTATATGTCAGCATTATAAAAGATTAATGTAGCATTGGCTTAACTTCATGTATGCATTTAACAAGTTCCAAAATGTATACTTATATTTAAAGGTAATTGATAACTAGAGTTTGTTTCACTTCAAACTATCTTCTTGATCTCCTTGGTGAATTTATTTTATCTCATATAGAATCTTTTTATTTTAATAGTGTATTTTAATGTTTTTATCATTTTTTCCCCTGTAGCTTGTAATGGAATATTGTTCGGGATCTGTTTCAGATTTGCTGAAATGTAAGTTTCCTTTATTTATTAAGAGAAGTATTAGTATAATAAAATGAGAATTCATTCACTAAGAGATTTTTTTTAATAATGTTAAAACTTTCCAGGAAGAGTAAAAACCTTTGTGTTTTCTAGAGTCTCAGCGTGGTATGCACTGTCCTCATTAAATACTACGTTTTAGCATAACAGATGAGATTTCTTTCATTATGACTTAACAGGCATTTTTCTGCATTCTTTATCATTAAACTTGATTTGTTCCTTCTGTTCAGAATGAAGATATGTAGGAATATAAAAAGGGAAAGCTTCTCTTTCATTGTTTTTATAATCATGAAATAATTGTTAAATGTTAACTTAGAGGAAAATTGGCTGTGAACTCTAATAACTAGGCACAACTGCGCACTTATTAAGTTCAATTGCTTTGTTTTATTATCTTGGAAAGCAGAAAATTCCTTCTTGCTAAATGTTAGTTTTTTGAAATTTGCCCATATGTTAGATATGTGTATATATTTTTTAAAATAGAAATGTTCTATAGAATAATTATTTTCAAATAAAATCTTATTTTAAGTTCACAAAATGCCATTACAAGAAATGGAAATAGCAGCAATTATACATGGTGCTCTTCAGGGATTAGCCTACTTACATTCTCGTGCCATGATCCATAGGTAAGTACTTTAAAAATTACCATATATTAATAAGCAACTTTATCAGACCTAGAATTTATTAATCCTGAAAGCTTTGTTGGTTTTAGCTAAATAAAAGTATTCTGGAGTTTTACAAACTCATATTTTTTTAGGTTATCCATGTCTTAAAATGAATATACTAATTTATTTGATCTCTTTGTTGAGAATAATTTTTATCTTTTTCTACACATGCTGCTGGGCTTTCCGAAGTATGTGCACTTTATAGATTTGTGATAGAAATTTAATTATAGGGAAGTTTAATTTGTGAAGTGGAAAAGATGATAGGGATTATGTATTCTTACTTGTTTCATTTTACAGATGAAGAAACTGATGCCCCAATTTGTGACTCACTTCTCAAAGCTTATGAAGCAAGATAGATTAGACTAGAACTAACCCAGATCTTTTGTCCTCCTGGTGACTCATAATGCCGGATTTGTTCCATTGATTCCATGACAGAGACGAGTAAAAGCTACTTAACACTCTATGCTTTTGAGATAATCCTTGATAATGGATAGTAATTTAAAGATTAAACCATCATAAACTACATTTTTAGCATTGGTATTGGTTTTGCCTGTTTTTAGAAGGAAGCTAGCATTTTAAAAATTATCTATGTGAACCAGACAATACATAGTAAACTTATATAGTTGAGTCATTGCAAATTAATGGGTTATCAGTTTTTTAGATGAGGATAGTAAGATCCAAGAGGAATCCACATGCATAGTAAATAAGAGAATGAAAGAGTTGGAAGCAGAACCTAAGGTCTTCTCAACTTCAAAGAACCTTCCATTTTTTAAAAAAACAAATGTAAGAAAATAGATTGACTTATTACTACATCCATTATAATACTGTATAGTGTGAATTGACAAGTGCTTAGAAATTTCTTTCTTTTTGAATGTTATGGTGCCCATTGGGCATACAATCCCATTATAATTTTCTTAGTTCACATGTACATTGCTGATTTAGAAAAGAGCTTAAAAGTAAATTTGGGATCATTGATATTACCTTACCCATGTGTTTCAGTTTTCATATCATATTTAGGTAGGAGAACTATGGTAAAATTTGGAATGATATGAGTAATTAAAAAAAACAAATTTGGGGCATCAGGTTCTTTTTTTTCCATTTTATTGTTAAGGGTATACTCAGAAATCTTACAGTCATATAAGAATGTTCAGCTAAATTTTTAAAGCCATTATTTGTACCAATAAACAGGCACTCAAATATCGAGTCTGTGCTATTAATTACCTAATTTTTTTCTTCTGTTTCTACTGCTATTTTATCTTCTCTTTTAGAAAATTGTTACTATATACTTATAGGAATTCTGTGTATCTAATTTCTTAGTTTGGATCTTAATTCTCATTATCCCAACTGAGACATTATCCAAGGCCTTAATTATTCTGATTTCTCCTTCCCTATTTTATAAATTTTTATATGATCTTTATCATTTTCAGTATAATCTTACAAAGGAAAGACAAACAATTTTCTGTGTTCCTTAAACGCAGAGACATCAAAGCAGGAAATATCCTTCTGACACCAGGAGGCCAGGTGAAACTTGCTGACTTTGGATTTGCTTCCACGGGCTCTTCTGCCAAGTCTTTTGTGGGAACGCCGCATTGGTAGGCACAGTCCTATCTGGTATTGATCCTCATAATTGAAATAGGCAGTGTGTGGTTGTACTTTTATCAGGTGCTTTATGTTTCTCTTGGAAATACAGTGCTGCTTTAGATATTACTGTAAGCACTGTAGTTTCAGATACAGATTTGGAGTGCTGCCCTTGTATCTCCTATTGTATCATTTGTCCCCCCTACGTTTCTTTCCTGTTATCATCTACATGATGTATTGGGGGTAAGAGTGAAAAAATTTTAATCTTTAAGAAGGGAGAAGATAGAAATGCTAAGTGGAAATTTTCTTTAGATTTATACTTACTGTGTGTCAGTATCTTCTGAATAAGATTACCTGAAGACTGGTAGCTGATTAGGAACTTTTTGTTTTCATTTTTTATTGTGGAGAATTTCAAGTATACAGGGAAATAGACAAAAATATAATGAAGGCTCACACAGCGGTCAGCTCAGCCTAACAGCACTACCCCAGGGCCTGGCTGCCCTGTATACTTGACCTTCTTGCCCTCCCTCCCACCTCCAGTTATTTGAAGCGACTTCTAGACATCATCTAATTTTATTCATAAATAATTCCATATTAATGTCAGCAAGTCTGAAGGGAATAATTTTCCACATCTTCAACTTCCATAGATGTCCTCTCTCTGTATATGCTGAGAAGTTTCTTAGGTCTACTGCATCTTCTTTTCCACCTACCTTTCAAATCTCCCAACTCCCAGTTTGTTAAAGAAAGGCTTCTCAGCCATCCTGAATAGTAGAGTGATGTATTGTTCTGAGAATTAAAAGCCTCCAACTATCACCAGAGGGACAATCTGAGAACATGTAACATCTAGAATATATAGCATCAGAAATCTTGAAGAGTTAGGACACCAAGTTTTGGCAAAGGGCCTTCTGCCTTCACAGTCATCTCTCTTCAGTTCCTTTTATTCCTTGCTCTTTCTTTTCCCCAATTATCTTTCCTCCCATCTTCTTTTCTAGTGAATCACAAATTATCTCATTTATAACTGGGACAATTATTGTGAGGACACATTAACATATTATTTACAATGAAAAATGAAGTTTGACATTTCCTGACAGAAAATAATTCTG
Organism: Manis pentadactyla; assembly: GCF_030020395.1. NCBI lineage: Eukaryota > Metazoa > Chordata > Mammalia > Pholidota > Manidae > Manis > Manis pentadactyla. The sequence continues at coordinate 106,192,404 of NC_080021.1, forward strand.
ATTTGAATGGTTCATATGACCGTGCAGACTGGGTTTGCTAATTAGGTTATTATACAGCAGTGTTTTTAATGAATTGAATGAGCGAGGTCCTCAGCTCCAAGTTGTAAATATCTGTAAAGCACATATACAAATTATGTGTATACATATGTGTGCATTATATCCTTTTCAACTATTAAGTTTATAAAATTTAGATACCAACTCAAAAATGTACAAGTGGATACATTTTTTAAATAAATTCATTGTAAGTAAGAAAATAAAACGTTTGAAGACCACTGTTCTGTATGACCAAAAATTTCTTATGTAGAACCCTAGTTTAGATAGAATCCTCTTCCCCTGTATAAAAAAAGGGTTCTTCGGACAAATAATGCTTCTTAATGGTCCCCCTCTTTACAAATCAGTGATCAATATTAGATACTAGAAAGGAGCTAGAAAGTTGTGCATTAAAAACAAAACTACCTTTTTAACTTTGTTGAATTTAGTGACTCCCCAAGCTTACTTCAACATCTTAACACATTAGAAGCCCTCTGTTATTGGCAATTGAAAGTTACATACGTATTAATTTGTATATGGTATATTAGGAACACAGCACTATGTACATATTTACATATTTTTACACACAGGAACACGCATACGCCTGGTAACAATCTTATTAAGCAATCAGAAACTGTTCTAAATGTTTGTCTGTGCTTAACAAGTACAAAGGAAGTATAAGGTGAAGCACTAGTGAGAACATTAGAGTCTAGCCAAAGATGCGAATTAGCGTTTCATTTTATAGCCAAGACGACTCCAAAGTTAATAATTGTATGATTTATTTAGTTATGAGTGGCTGTCCTAGCCACTTTCATCACAGAACACTGCTCCTATTTGCAAAAATGACTGACAAACTGCTTAATCATTGTTGCATATTGTGGCAGATATTTTCTCAGCTAAATGTAGTGAGTTTGTTTACTTCAAGAAAACAAGTGCCAGTGATAAAAATTTGGACTTTTGTAATAAGATGCTGAAACCAAAATGTTTGAGAACCGCTGGCATAAAGGATATACAATATTACAATCTGAAAACTTGAATTGATGCAGAACACAACCCTGCTCTGGGGAGTCTTTCCTCCAGGATGCTGGTACATGATCATGACAAATGGTGAGAATAAGTCTAACACCGTGTACGCAATGGTAAATATTTACCTCACAACCTGTAATGCATTTATTTCCCATTATAAGAATTCTTATGTCCAGACATATCAACTGGAATTCACACAGGTATTCTCCATGTGGATGGTCATTACATTTTTAAACAATAGTATACTTTTCTTTTCTTTTTTAACTTTAAGTACCATTTTATGTTTTAGGATGGCCCCAGAAATAATTTTAGGCAGGAATGAAGAACAATATGATAGCAAAGTAGATGTATGGTCTCTTGGAATAACATGTATTGAAATAGGTAAGCATTGCTCTTTATTACTGTGTAGTAAGTTTTGATCAATGTTTCACCTCAATTTCTGTAGCAAATTACAGCTTTTTATTTTTATGTCAGTGTTTAAGGGGAGCAATAAATCTATCAAGGTTGTCACTTTGATTATTTGGCAATTTGTCTCTCTCTCTCTCTCTATGTATATATATATATATATCTTAGTTTAGGTATATTAGATTTGCTGTATTAAATTAGGTCTAAAATAGTTTCTACTGTGCTATTAATTTTGAGGTATCTGTGTCTAAAATTTAATGAGTATTTGTTAAAAACCTAGAATATGTCTATGGTTATAGATTTACCATCTATGAAGGGTCTCTAAAGCATTCATGAATGCCTTAGAGTAGTAGTACCGCTACTAAGGTTACTTAATACTTTGTGTTAGGTATGAGGATTAGATTATCAGGTTGCGTACCTTATTGTACAGTTTGATTTTTTTTTATTTTGGTATCATTAATCTACAATTACATGAAGAACATTATGTTTACTAGGCTCCCCCTTCACCAAGTCCCCCCTCCACACCCCTTCACAATCACTGTCCATCACCGTAGTAAGATGCTGTAAAATCACTACTTCTCTGCTCTCTGTTGCACAGCCCTCCCTGTGCCCCCACACACTCTACATTCTAATCGTAATGCCTCCTTTCTTTTTCCCTGCCCTTATCCCTCCCTTCCCTCCCATCCTCCCCAGTCCCTTTCCCTTTGGTAACTATTAGTCCATTCTTGGGTTCTGTGATTCTGCTGCTGTTTTGCTCCTTCAGTTTTCCTTTGTTCTTATACTCCAGAGATGAGTGAAATCACTTGGTACTTGTTTTTCTCCACCTGGCTTATTTCGCTGAGCATAATACCCTCTAGCTCCATCCATGTTGTTGCAAATGGTAGGGTCTGTTTTTTCCTTATGGCTGAGTAATATTCCATTATGTATATGTACCACATCTTCTTTATCCATTCATCTACTGATGGACATTTAGGTTGCTTCCATATCTTGGCTATTGTAAATAGTGCAGTGATAAACATAGGGGTGCATCTGTCTTTTTCAAACTGGAGTGCTGCATTCTTAGGGTAAGTTCCTAGAAGTGGAATTCCTGGGTCAAATGGTATTTCTATTTTGAGCCTTTTGAGGAACTTCCATATTGCTTTCCACAATGGTTGAACTAATTTACATTCCCACCAACAGTGTAGGAGGGTGCTCCTTTATCCACAACCTCGCCAACATTTGTTGTTGTTTGTCTTTTGGATGGTAGCCATCCTTACTGGTGTGAGATGATATCTCATTGTGGTTTTAATTTACATTTCTCTGATGACAAGCGATGTGGAGCATCTTTTCATGTGTCTGTTGGCCATCTGAATTTCTTCTTTAGAGAACTGTCTATTCAGCTCCTCTGCCCATTTTTTAATTGGATTATTTGCTTTTGGTTTGTTGAGGTGTGTGAGCTCTTTATATATTTTGGATGTCAACCCTTTATCAGACCTAATGTCATTTATGAATATATTCTCCCATACTGTAGGATACCTTTTTGTTTTATTTATGGTGTCCTTTGCTGTACAGAAGCTTTTTTACTTGATAGAGTCCCACTTGTTCATTTTTGCTTTTGTTTCCCTTGCCTGGGGAGATATTTTCATGAAGAAGTCACTCATGTTTATGTTCGTGAGATTTTTGCCTATGTTTTTTTCTAGGAGTTTTATGGTTTCATGACTTACATTCAGGTATTTGATCCATTTTGAATTTACTTTTGTGTATGGGGTTACAGTGATCCAGTTTCATTCTCTTACATGGAGCTGTCCAGTTTTGCCAGCACCATCTGTTGAAGAGACTGTCATTTCCCCATTGTATGTCCATGGCTCCTTTATCATATATTAATTGGCCGTATATGTTTCGGTTAATGTTTGGAGTCTCTATTCTGTTCCACTGGTCTGTGGCTCTGTTCTTGAGCCAGTACCAAATTGTCTTGATTACTGTGGCTTTGTAGCAGAGCTTGAAGGTGGGGAGCGAGATCCGCCCCACTTTATTCTTCTTTTTCAGGATTGCTTTGGCTATTCGGGGTCTTTTGTGGTTCCATATGAATTTTTGAACTATTTCTTCCAGTTCATTGAAGAATGCTGTTGGTAATTTGATAGGGATTGCATCGAATCTGTATATTGCTTTGGGCAGGATGGCCATTTTGACCATACTATTAATTGGCCATTTTGACCAGAATATTAATTCTTCCTAGCCAGGAGCATCGGATGAGTTTCCATTTGTTAGTGTTCTCTTTAATTTCTCTTAAGAGTGTCTTGTAGTTTTCAGGGTATAGGTCTTTCACTCCCTTGGTTAGGTTTATTCCTAGGTATTTCATTCTTTTTGATGCTATTGTGAATGGAATTGTTTTCCTGATTTCTCTTTCTATTAGTTCGTTGTTATTGTATAGGAAAGCCACAGGTTTCTGTGTGTTACTTTTGTATCCTGCAACTTTGCTCAATTCCAATATTAGTTCTAGTAGTTTTGGAGTGGAGCCTTTAGGGTTTTTTATGTACAATATCATGTCATCTGCAAATAATAACAGTTTCAATTCTTCTTTACCACTCTGGATTCCTTGTATTTCTTTGTTTTGTCTGATTGCCGTGGCTAGGACCTCCAGTACTATGTTAAATAACAGTGGAGAGAGTGGGCATCCCTGTCTAGTTCCCGATCTCAGAGGAAACGCTTTCTCAGAAGCTTCTCGCTGTTCAATATAATGTTGGCTGTGGGTTTATCATAGATGGCCTTTATTATGTTGAGGTACTTGCCCTCTATGCCCATTTTGTTGAGAGTTTTTATCATGAATGGATGTTGAATTTTGTCGAATGCTTTTTCAGCATCTATGGAGATGATCATGTGGTTTTTGTCCTTCTTTTTGTTGATGTGGTGGATGATGTTGATGGACTTTTGAATGTTGTACCATCCTTGCATCCCTGGGATGAATCCCACTTGGTCATGATGTATGATCTTTTGATGTATTTTTGAATTCGGTTTGCTAATATTTTGTTGAGTATTTTTGCATCTACGTTCATCAGGGATATTGGTCTGTAGTTTTCTTTTTCGGTGGGGTCTTTGCCTGGTTTTGGTATTAGGGTGATGTTGGCTTCATAGAATGAGTTTGGGAGTATTCCCTCCTCTTCTATTTTTTGGAAAACTTTAAGGAGAATGGGTATTATGTCTTCTCTGTATGTCTGATAAAATTCCGAGGTAAATTCATGTGGCCCAGGGGTTTTGTTTTTGGGTAGTTTTTTGATTACCGCTTCAATTTCATTGCTGGTAATTGGTCTGTTTAGATTTTATGTTTCTTTCTCGGTCAGTCTTGGGAGGCTGTATTTTTCTAGGAAGTTGTCCATTTCTCCTAGGTTTTCCAGCTTCTTAGCATATAGGTTTTCATCATATTCTCTAATAATAATTCTTTGTATTTCTGTGGGGTTCATCGTGATTTTTCCTTTCTTGTTTCTGATTCTGTTGATGTGTGTTGACTCTCTTTCTCTTAATAAGTCTGGCTTATCTATTTTGTTTATTTTCTCGAAGAACCAGCTCTTGGTTTCATTGATTTTTTCTATTGTTTTATTCTTCTCAATTTTATTTATTTCTTCTCTGATCTTTATTATGTCCCTCCATCTCCTGACCTTAGGCCTCATTTATTCTACTTTTTCCAATTTCCATAATTGTGGCATTAGACTATTCATTTGGGATTGTTCTTCCTACTTCAAATATGCCTGGATTGCTATATACTTGCCTCTTAAGACTGCTTTTGCTGCGTCCCACAGAAGTTGGGGCTTTGTGTTGTTGTTGTCATTTGTTTCCATATATTGCTGGATCTCCATTTTAATTTGCTCATTGATCAATTGATTATTTAGGAGCATGTTGTTAAGTCTCCATGTGTTTGTGAGCCTCTTTGCTTTCTTTGTACAGTTTATTTCTAGTTTTATGCCTTTGTGGTCTGAAAAGTTGGTTGGTAGGATTTCAATCTTTTAGAATTTACTGAGGCTCTTTTTGTGGCCTAGTATGTGGTCTATTCTGGAGAATGTTCCATGTGCACTTGAGAAGAATGTGTATCCTGTTGCTTTTAGATGTAGAGTTCTATAGATGTCTGTTAGGTCCATGTGTTCTAGTGTGTTGTTCAGTGCCTCTGTGTCCTTACTTTTTTCTCTCTGGTGGATCTGTCCTTTGGAGTGAGTAGCATGTTAAAGTCTCCCAAAATGAATGCATTGCATTCTATTCCTCATTTAATTCTGTTAGTATTTGTTTTACATATGTTGGTGCTCCTGTATTGGGTGCATATATCTTTATAATGGTTATATCCTCCTGTTGGACTGAGCCCTTTATCATTATGTAATGTCCTTCTTTATCTCTTGTTACTTTCTTTGTTTTGAAGTCTATTTTGTCAGATACTAGTATTGCAACACCTGCTTTTTTCTCTCTGTTGTTTGCATGAAATATCTTTTTCCATCCCTTGACTTTTAATCTGTGCATGTCTTTGGGTTTAGGTGAGTCTCTTGTAAGCAGCATATAGATGGGTCTTGCTTTTTTATCCATTCTATTACTCTGTGTCTTTTGACTGGTGCATTCAGTCCATTTACATTTAGGATGATTATTGAAAGATATGTACTTATTGCCATTGCAGGCTTTAGATTCATGGTTACCAAAGGTTCAAGGTTAGCTTCTTTGCTACCTTACTTTCTAACTTAACTTGCGTTTTGAGCTATTATAAACACAGTCTGATGATTATTTCTCTCCCTTCTTATTCCTCCTCCTCCATTCTTCATATTTTGGGTGTTTTGTTCTGTGCTCTTTCTAGGAGTGTTCCCATCTAGAGCAGTCCCTCTCAGATTCCCTGAAGAGGCAGTTTGTGGGAGGCAAATTCCCTCAACTTTTGCTTGTCTGGGAATTGTTTAATCCCTCCTTCATATTTAAATGATAATCGTGCTGGATACAGTATCCTTGGTTCAAGGCCCTTCTGTTTCATTGCATTAAGTATGTCATGCCATTCTCTTCTGGCCTGTAAGGTTTCTGTTGAGAAGTCTGATGATAGCCTGATGGTTTTCCTTTGTAGGTGACCTTTTTTCTCTCTCTGGCTGCCTTTAATACTCTGTCCTTTTCCTTGATCTTTGCCATTTTAGTTATTATGTGTCTTGGTGTTGTCCTCTTAGGGTCCCATCTCTCAGGAGTTCTGTGTGCCTCCATAGTCTGAGCAACTATTTCCTCCCCCAGTTTGGGGAAGTTCTCAGCAATATTTCTTCAAAGACACTTTCTATCCCCTTTTCTCTCTCTTCTTCTTTTGGGAACCCTATAATGCAGATATTGTTCCTTTTGGATTGTTCACACAGTTCTCTTAATATTGTTTCATTCCTGGAGATCCTTTTATCTCTCTCTGCACCGCTTCTATGCGTTCCTGTTCTCTGGTTTCTATTCCATCAATGGCCTCTTGCATCTTATCCATTCTGCTTATAAATCCTTCCAGAGATTGTTTCACTTCTGTAATCTCCCTCCAGATGTCATCCCTTAGCTCTTATATATTTCTCTGTATCTCTGTTAGCATGTTTATGATTTTTATTTTGAATTCTTTTTCAGCAAGACTGGTTAGGTCTATCTCCTTCTCAGGGGTTGACTCTGTGATTTGGTCTTTCTCATATTCTGCCTCTTCATGGCGATAGAGATAGTTTGCAGAGCTCTCACAAGTGATGGCTAGGAGAACGTCCCTTCTTGTTGGTTTGTGGCCTTCCTCTCCTGGGAGAACAGCTACCTCTAGCGGCTTGTGCTGTGCAGCTGCATGCAGATGGGGCTTCTGATTCTTGCCCTTCCTCTCTGGATTTTAGCTCTGTGGTTGCAGTGATCGTGGCCTCCCTTGGGCTGCTGCTCTGATATGGCGGAGCTGCATCAGAGGGGAAACAGCCAGGAGGCTGTTTATCTCTGTGAGGGGCCTCTGAGCTGCCCTGCTGTCCAGGGGGTTAGGGTGCCCAGAGTTCCCCGGGATTCCTAGCCGCTGGGCTAAGTGTCCCGGGACACTTCCATCCAGCGGTGGGGTCCTTGTCCCTTTAAGTCTTTCAAAAAGTGCTCGCTTTTCTTTGCCCCAGGGGCACTGGCTGCGGGGACCCGCTCACAGATCTTACTGTCCTGTTTCCCTAGTTTCCAGCACCCCACGCACTGTGTCTGCGCTCTGGTGCGGATGGCTAGGGCTGGCTATTTAGCCATCCTGGGCTCCCTCTCCCTCCCTGCTCTGACTCCTCTCCTCCCGCCGGGAGCTGGGGTGTGGGGTGCTCGGGTCCTGCCAGGCCGGGTCTTGTATCTTACCCTCTTCACAAGGTGCTGGGTTCTCACAGGTGTGGATGTACTCTGGCTGTTGTCCTGTGTCTTCTGGTCTCTCTTTTAGGAATAGTTGTATTTGTTGTATTTCAAAAATATATGTGGTTTTGGGAGGAGATTTCCACTGCTCTACTCATGCCACCATCTTGTCAGTCTCTGTACAGTTTGATTTTATGCACACATTTTATTCTGTTGCCCTAAGTGGAATTATGCTTAAGGCAGTGGACCATCAAAACTTTGCTAATACTCCCATTGTAAGTGAGCCAGGTGAGTAATTGAACTGTCACTATAATTGAAGCTGTTGGCCATCTTCTTGCTCTTGATTCCCTGCACCAGCCTATAATACCCTTCACATTTTTTTCTTTAAGCGTTATTTACTATTAAGAAATACTGGGAATATTTAATTGATCCATTCTAGAAGTGACCAAAGATTGAAAATAACACATTTAAAGTAAAATCCATGTGTCATTTGGATAAATCATCAACCTGGGTTTGTCAGTAGTAAAAAAAAACCAGATAGGGAAATTGAGGTAAAATAAAAGTAAAAACTTCCTTATCATTACACAATAAATACTACAATTTCCATTATAACCAGGCTGTTTCTATCTTGCAATCTAATATTTTTCCAAAATAATATAACCTTTAGATTTTTTCACTTTCGTTAGAATTCCTACATTAATCATTCCCTTCAAGCTCTGTATCATCATATATATTTTAAAGCTTGACATCAGCAAAGAGAGATTTGGAGATGACCATGTCATCCTTTTCTGATATTTTGGTCTCAATTTGAGGTTTTCAAAGTGTTTCTTCTATTTGAAAATATCTTTAGGTATCTTAAACTCTTGTTTTTTTACTCCTGATTCTTCTTCCTAGCAGTACATCCTAATTAATTTCTTAAGAAACTTGGGTATAAATGTACAGAAGCTGGTTAATATAGTCTGGCTATGGGGTATTTTTATGGGGTATGTGTTTGATGCATATATGTGCCCCTTTGGGTTGGTGAAATTGCATTAATGATCCTTTTAGATATCATTGATGTATTTTGATATTCATTTGATTAGAAAGTATTCCTTGGCTAATTATACTGCTCAGAAAGAAATGTATAAACTCCAGAGTTTCTATGGGATGGATTCTTATTTTTTCCATGTTTTCTCATTTCTTATTATAGTTCATAAAATAGACTTCCTTCACAATGAGAGTTTTTACACATAGAATAAAGCAACTTCAGATGTGACTGCCTAAATTTTAAAGGAGTAAGATATTTCAAAGAAGTTCTTAGAGTTTTAGGCATGCATGTGGCATATTCAACTTTTAGAAACTCTTTCATGATCAGATTTAAATTTTTACTTACAGATATTTTGAATTCTGTAATGTCATGAACCAGAACCTGACTCTGGTTCCAGGGGAAAGTCTAGAATAGCACAGGCCAATAAAATGTTCTGTAGTGATAGAGATATTCTGTATTTGCATGTCTTTTGAGCACTTGAAATGTGGCTAGTACAACTGAGGAACTGAATTTTAAATTTTATTTCATTTAAATAAGTTTGCATTTATGGGGTATGGAGGAGACTTGATAATATGGGTATAGTAACCACATTGTTTTTCATGTGAAACCTTCATAAGAGTGTATATCAATAATACCTTAATAAAGAAAAATGTATAAAAAATAAGTTTGCATTTAAATAGTAACATGTAGCTGCCCTTTTAGACAAAACAGGTGTAGAGGCCTGATTTTTTTTAATGCATATTAGATTTGCTGTCTTGGGAAATATATGTAATATGCTGTTCTACTTTACAATAATTAAGGATAATGAATTAAAGCAAACTTTTCTTACAGGGTAGGTAAAAGAACAAAACTTAAGTCAATTGTACTGTCTTTGGTTTTGATAAATACAGTTCTAAATAAATATGACTTTCATTCCCTATTATCATAGAGGTTGAAATAACTTGAATTTTTTCATAGGTGACTTTATGTGTTTGTTCACAATTTGATGAAAAAGATCCCAGTTTTGTTGCTTTTCAGGCTATGTGCATGATTACACAGTTGTGTTTATAAAAATAAAATGTGCCATTTTTGTCTGATTATAAAAGTACATGTGGAGAGTATAAAATTTCAGAAATATAAACAGTGTAACAATAACTACAGTCACTTGTTAGAGGATGCACAAAATAAAAAGATGTAAATTATGACATAAAAAATGTAAAACATGGTGGGAAATAACAATGTAGAACTTCAAAATGCTTTCCAAATCAGCAATTTAAAATAGATAATTATAAATATTAGTTTTATGTAAGCTTCATGGTAACCACAATATTAAAAGCTATAGTAGATACACAAACAATAAAAAGGAATCTAAGCATACCACTACCAAAAAAATCAAATTAGAAAGAAAGAGAGCAAGAGGAAAAAGAAAGGAACAAAGGAATTACAAAACAACCAGAAAGCAATGAACAAAATGACAATAAGTACATACTTATGTAAAGTTACTTTAATTATAAATGGACTAAATTCTCCAGTCAAAAGACAGAGTGGCTGAATGGATTAAAAATAATAAGACCCATGTATATGATGCCTACAAGAGATGCACTTTAGATGTAAGGATATGTACACACTGAAACTGAAAGGATAGAAAAAGATATTCCATGCAAATGGAAATGAAAAGAAAGCTGGGGTAGCTGTACTTACAAAAGATAAAATAGACTTTAAAGCAGACTAATAAGAGAGAAGGACATTATGTATTAATAAAGAGGTCAGTCCAACAAGAGAATATAAAATGTGTAAATATTTATGCACCCAACGTGGTAGCACCTAAGATTATAAAGCAATATTAATAGACCTAAAGGGAAAAATAGACAGCAGTACAATAATAGTAGGGGACTTTAACATCCCACTTTCATCAATGCATAGATTATTCAGACAAAACAATCAATATGGAAACACTGTCCTTTAATAACACACTGGACCAGATGAACTTAACAGACATATACAGAACATGCCATCCCAAAACAACAAAATGCACATTCTTCTGAAGCACCCATGGAACATTCTCCAGGATAGATCATATCTTAGGACACAAAACAGATCTTAATAAATTTAAGAAGATGGAAATTATATCAAACATATTTTCCAGACACAATGTTATGAAACTTGTAATTAGTTACAAGAAGAAAAATGGGAAATTCACAACTATGTGAGATTAAACAACATGCTATTGTAACAACCAATGCATCAAAGAAGAAATAAAAAAATATAAGGAGACAGATAATGGAAATACAACATACCAAAACACATGGGATGCACCAAGAGCAGTTCTAAGAGGGAATTTTGTAGCAATAAATGCCTACATTAAAACACTAGGAAGTTTCTCAAATAAACAACCTTAGTTAAAACCTCAGGAAATGAGAAAAAATAAGAATTAACCAGTCCCAAAGTTAGGAGAAGGAAGGAAATAACAAAGATGAGAGCAGAAATAAATGAAATAAAAAACTAAAAAGTTAACAGAACAGATCAATGAAACTAAGAGCTGGTGTTTTGAAAAGATAAAAAGAATAGACAAATCTCTAGTTAGAATTAACCATGATAAAAAGGACTGAAAATCAGAAATGAAAGAAGAGGTATTACAACTGATATTGCAGAAATATAAAGGATCACAAGAGACTACTATTAACAATTAATATGCCAACATATTGGACATCATAGAAGAAATGGATAAATTGTTGGAAACATACAACCTATTAAGACTGAATAATGAAGATGTAAAAAATCTAAACAGACTGATTACTAGTAAAGAGATCAAATCAGTAATCAAAAATCTCCCAGAAAACAAAATCCAGGACCAGATGGCTTCACTATTGCAGTCTAACACACATGTAAAGAAGTAATACCAGTCCTCCTCAAACTCTTCCAAAAAACTGAAGAGGAGGGAGTACTTCCAAACTCATTTTATGAAGCCAGCATTACCTTGATAACCAGAACCAGACAGGGACACTACAAGAAAAGAAAGTTACAGGCCAATGTCCCTGAGGAACATAGGTGCAAAAATTTTCAGTGAAGCACTGGCAAATGTAATTCAACAATACATTAAGAGAATAATACACCATGATTAACTGTGACATATCCCAGGGATGCAAATATGGGATCAATGTCTGCAGATCAGTGTGAATGAACAAAATGAAGCAGAACAAAATGAAGGCTGAAAATCATGATTATGTCATTAGACACAGAAAAACATTTGACTAAATTCAGCATCCATTTGTGATAAAAACTCTTAGCATAAGTGTGAAGGGAAGATAGCTCAACATAATAAATTCCATATATGGAAAGCCCACTGCTAATATCCTACCAAGTAGCTAAAAGCTAAAAGGCTTTCCTCTAAGATTGGGAACAAGACAAGGATATCCCCTCACCACTTTTATTCAACATAGTATTGGAAATACCATCCAAGGCAATTAGACAAGAAAAAGAAACAAAAGGCATCCAGATCAGGAAGGAGGAAGTAAAACTATCACTGTCTACAGATGACATGATATTATTGCATATAGAAAACCCTAAAGACTCCATCAAAATAATGGTTCGAACTAATAACTGAATTCAGCAAAGTTGCAGGATATAAAATTAATACACAGAAATCTGTTGCATTCCTATATTCTAACAACAAACTAGCAGAAACAGAAATCAGGAAAACAATTCTATTTAAAACTGCATCAAAAAGAATGAAATACCTAGAAATAAACCTAGCCAAGGTGGTGAAAGACCTATACTTTCTTCATGAGAGAAATTAACCAATAAATGGAAATAATGCCCTGTTCATGGATAGGAAGAATTAATATTGTCAAAATGGCCATCCTGCCCAAAGCAATTTACAGAGTCAGTGCAGTCTCTATAAAAATTATCAATGGACAGAGGGGCGGAAGATGGCGGCGTGAGTAGAGCAGCGGAAATCTCCTCCCAAAACAACATATATCTATGAAAATATAACAAAGACAACCCTTCCTAGAATAAAGACCAGAGGACACAGGACAATATCCAGACCACAGCCGCACCTGAGAGAACCCAGCGCCTCGCGAAGGGGGTAAGATACAAGCCCCGGCCCCGCGGGAGCCGAGCGCCCCTCCCCCCAGCTCCCGGCGGGAGAATAGGCAGAGCGGGAGGGAGACGGAGCACAGGACTGCCGGACACCCAGCCCCCGCCATCCGGGCCAGAGTGCAGACACAGTACGTGCCCAGGGGGCCCTGGATACCAGGGAAACAGGGCAGCAAGAACAGTTAGCAGGCACTGGAGGCCGGGCACCGGAGGACATAAGAAAAGCGCGTGACCATTTTTTTTTCCTTTTTTGCTGTTTTGTTTTGGCGAGCGCTTTTTGGAAGTCTTAAAGGTATAGGGACCCCAATACTAGGGAAACAGGGCAGAAAGACTGGTGAGCAGAGGCCTGAGGCTGCCACCGGAAAATAAAGAAAAACGAATGACCACATTTTCTTTTTTTTTTTAATTAAAAAAATTTTTTTTCTTTTTTTTTTTTTGGTGAGCATTGTTTTGTTTTGGCGGGTGCTTTTTGGAAGTCTTAAAGGGGCAGGGCGGGTCACTTAATCCAGAGGTAGGGAATCCAGGATCTCTGGGCACCCTAACCCCTGGGCTGCAGGGAGCAGGGAGGCCCCTTACGGAGATAAATAGCCTCCCAGCAGCTCCTGCTCCAACGCGACTCCACCATTTTGGAGTAGCTGCCTGAGCCAGGCCACGGCCACAGCAACAGCGGAGATTAACTCCATAGCAGCCGGGCAGGAAGCAGAAACCCTGTCTGCGCGCAGCTGCCCAGCACAAGCCACTAGAGGTCGCTGTTCTCCCAGGAGAGGAGGGCCACAAACCAACAAGAAAGGAAGTCCTTCGAGCCATCACTCGTCCCAGCTCTGCAAACTATTCCTATCACCATGAAAAGGCAAAGCTACAGGCAGACAAAGATCACAGAGACAACACCAGAGAAGGAGACAGACCTAACCAGTTTTCCTGAAAAAGAATTCAAAATAAGAATCATAAACATGCTGACAGAGATGCAGAGAAATACGCAAGAGAAATGGGATGAAGTCCGGAAGGAGATCACAGATGCCAGAAAGGAGATCGCAGAAATGAAACAAATTCTGGAAGGGTTTATAAGCAGAATGGATAGAATGCAAGAGGTCATTGATGGAATTGAAATCAGAGAACAGGAACACATAGAAGCTGACATAGAGAGAGACAAAAGGATCTCCAGGAATGAAACAATATGAAGAGAACTGTGTGACCAATCAAAAAGGAACTATATCCGTATTATAGGGGTCCCAGAAGAAGAAGAGAGAGGAAAAGAGATGGAAAGTATCTTAGAAGAAATAATTGCTGAAAACTTCCCACACTGGGGGAGGAAGTAATCGAACAGACGACGGAAATACACAGAACCCCCAACAGAAAGGATCCAAGGAGGACAACACCAAGACACATAATAATTAAAATGGCAAAGATCAAGGACAAGGAAAGAGTGTTAAAGGCAGCTAGAGAGAAAAAGGTCACCTATAAAGGGAAACCCATCAGGCTAACGTCAGATTTCTCAACAGAAACCCTACAGGCCAGAAGAGAATGGCATGATATATTTAATACAATGAAACAGAAGGGCCTTGAACCAAGGATACTGTATCCAGCACGACTATCATTCAAATATGACGGTGGGATTAAACAATTCCCAGACAAACAAAAGCTGAGGGAATTTGCTTCCCACAAACCACCTCTACAGGACATCTTACAGGGACTGCTCTAGATGGGAGCACTCCTAGAAAGAGCACAGCACAAAACACCCAACATATGAAGAATCGAGGAGGAGGAACAAGAAGGGAGAGAAGAAAAGAATCTCGAGACAGTGTGTATAAAAGCTCAATAAGTGAGCTAAGTTAGGCAGTAAGATACTAAAGAGGCGAACCTTGAACCTTTGGTAACCACGAATTTAAAGCCTGCAATGGCAATAAGTACATATCTTTCAATAGTCACCCTAAATGTTAATGGGTTGAATGCACCAATCAAAAGACACAGAGTAACAGAATGGATAAAAAAGCAAGACCCATCTATATGCTGCTTAAAAGAAACTCAACTCAAACCCAAAGACATGTACAGAATAAAAGTCAAGGGATGGAAAAACATATTTCAAGCAAACAACAGTGAGAAGAAAGCAGGGGTTGCAGTACTAATATCAGACAAAATAGACTTCAAAACAAAGAAAGTAACAAGAGATAAAGAAGGACACTACATAATGATAAAGGGCTCAGTCCAACAAGACGATATAAACATTCTAAATATATATGCACCCAACACAGGAGCACCAGCATATGTGAAACAAATACTAACAGAACTAAAGGGGGATATAGACTGCAATGCATTCATTCTAGGAGACTTCAACACACCACTCACCCCAAAGGATAGATCCACTGGGCAGAAAATAAGTAAGGACACGGAAGCACTGAACAACACAGTAGAGCAGATGGACCTAATAGACATCTATAGAACTCTACATCCAAGAGCAACAGGATATACATTCTTCTCAAGTGCACATGGAACATTCTGCAGAATAGACCACATGCTAGGCCACAAAAAGAGCCTCAGAAAATTCCAAAAGATTGAAATCCTACCAACCAACTTTTCAGACCACAAAGGCATAAAACTAGAAATAAACTGTACAAAGAAAGCAAAGAGGCTCACAAACACATGGAGGCTTAACAACACGCTCCTAAATAATCAATGGATCAATGACCAAATCAAAATGGAGATCCAGCAATATATGGAAACAAACGACAACAACAACACAAAGCCCCAACCTCTGTGGGACACAGCAAAAGCAGTCTTAAGAGGAAAGTATATAGCAATCCAAGCATATTTAAAAAAGGAAGAGCAATCCCAAATGAATGGTCTAATGTCACAATTATCGAAACTGGAAAAAGAAGAACAGATGAGGCCTAAGGTCAGCAGAAGGAGGGAAATAATAAAGATCAGAGAAGAAATAAATAAAATTGAGAAGAATAAAACAATAGCAAAAATCAATGAAACCAAGAGCTGGTTCTTTGAGAAAATAAACAAAATAGATAAGCCTCTAGCCAGACTTATTAAGAAGAAAAGAGAGTAAACACAAATCAACAGTATCAGAAATGAGAAAGGAAAAATCACGACGGACCCCACGGAAATGCAAAGAATTATTGGAGAATACTATCAAAACCTATATGCTAACAAGCTGGGAAACCTAGGAGAAATGGACAACTTCCTAGAAAAATATAACCTTCCAAGATTGACCCAGAAAGAAACAGAAAATCTAAACAGACCAATTACCAGCAACGAAATTGAAGTGGTAATCAAAAAACTACCAAAGAACAAAACCCCTGGGCCAGATGGATTTACCTCGGAATTTTATCAGACATACAGGGAAGACATAATACCCATTCTCCTTAAAGTTTTCCAAAAAATAGAGGAGGAGGGGATACTCCCAAACTCATTCTATGAAGCTAACATCACCCTAATACCAAAACCAGGCAAAGACCCCACCAAAAAAGAAAACTACAGACCAATATCCCTGATGAACGTAGATGCTAAAATACTCAACAAAATATTAGCAAACTGAATTCAAAAATACATCAAAAGGATCGTACACCATGACCAAGTGGGATTCATCCCAGGGATGCAAGGATGGTACAACATTCGAAAGTCCATCAACATCATCCACCACATCAACAAAAAGAAAGACAAAAACCACATGATCATCTCCATAGATGCTGAAAAAGCATTTGACAAAGTTCAACATCCATTCATGTTTAAAACTCTCAGCAAAATGGGAATAGAGGGCAAGTACCTCAACATAATAAAGGCCATCTATGATAAACCCACAGCCAACATTATATTGAACAGCGAGAAGCTGAAAGCATTTCCTCTGAGATCGGGAACTAGACAGGGATGCCCACTCTCTCCACTGTTATTTAACATAGTACTGGAGGTCCTAGCCACGGCAATCAGACAAAATAAAGAAATACAAGGAATCCAGACTGGTAAAGAAGAAGTTAAACTGTCACTATTTGCAGATGACATGATACTGTACATAAAAAACCCTAAAGACTCCACCCCAAAACTACTAGAACTGATATCGGAATACAGCAAAGTTGCAGGATACAAAATCAACACACAGAAATCTGTGGCTTTCCTATATACTAACAATGAACCAACAGAAAGGGAAATCAGGAAAACAACTCCATTCACAATTGCATCAAAAAAAATAAAATACCTAGGAATAAACCTAACCAAAGAAGTGAAAGACTTATACTCTGAAAACTACAAGTCACTCTTAAGAGAAATTAAAGGGGACACTAACAGATGGAAACTCATCCCATGCTCGTGGCTAGGAAGAATTAATATCGTCAAAATGGCCATCCTGCCCAAAGCAATATACAGATTTGATGCAATCCCTATGAAACTACCAGCAACATTCTTCAATGAACTGGAACAAATAATTCAAAAATTCATATGGAAACACCAAAGACCCCGAATAGCCAAAGCAATCCTGAGAAAGAAGAATAAAGTAGGGGGGATCTCACTCCCCAACTTCAAGCTCTACTATAAAGCCATAGTAATCAAGACAATTTGGTACTGGCACAAGAACAGAGCCACAGACCAATGGAACAGACTAGAGAATCCAGACATTAACCCAGACATATATGGTCAATTAATATTTGACAAAGGAGCCATGGACATACAATGGCGAAATGACAGTCTCTTCAACAGGTGGTGCTGGCAAAACTGGACAGCTACATGTAGAAGAATGAAACTGGACCATTGTCTAACCCCATATACAAAAGTAAACTCAAAATGGATCAAAGACCTGAATGTAAGTCACGAAACCATTAAACTCTTGGAAGAAAATATAGGGAAAAACCTCTTAGACATAAACATGAGTGACCTCTTCTTGAACATATCTCCCCGGGCAAGGAAAACAACAGCAAAAATGAACAAGTGGGACTATATTAAGCTGAAAAGTTTCTGTACAGCAAAAGACACCATCAATAGAACAAAAAGGAACCCTACAGTATGGGAGAATATATTTGAAAATGACACATCCGATAAAGGCTTGACGTCTAGAATATATAAAGAGCTCACACGCCTCAACAAACAAAAAACAAATAACCCAATTAAAAAATGGGCAGAGGAACTGAACAGACAGTTCTCCAAAACAGAAATACAGATGGCCAACAGACACATGAAAAGATGCTCCACATCGCTAATTATCAGAGAAATGCAAATTAAAACTACAATGAGGTATCACCTCACACCAGTAAGGATGGCTGCCATCCAAAAGACAAACAACAACAAATGTTGGCGAGGCTGTGGAGAAAGGGGAACCCTCCTACACTGCTGGTGGGAATGTAAGTTAGTTCAACCATTGTGGAAAGCAGTATGGAGGTACATAAAAATGCTCAAAACAGACTTACCATTTGACCCAGGAATTCCACTCCTAGGAATTTACCCTAAGAACGCAGCAATCAAGTTTGAGAAAGACAGATGCACCCCTATGTTTACTGCAGCACTATTTACAATAGCCAAGAATTGGAAGCAACCTAAATGTCCATCAATAGATGAATGGATAAAGAAGATGTGGTACATATACACAATGGAATACTACTCAGCCATAAGAAAAGGGCAAATCCAACCATTTGCAGCAACATGGATGGAGCTGGAGGGTATTATGCTCAGTGAAACAAGCCAAGTGGAGAAAGAGAAATACAAAATGATTTCACTTATCTGTGGAATATAAGAACAAAGGAAAAACTGAAGGAACAAAACAGCACCAGAATCACAGAACTCAACAATGGACTAACAGGTACCAAAGGGAAAGGGACTGGGGAGGATGGGTGGGTAGGGAGGGATAAGGGGGGAATAAGTAGGGGGGTATTAAGATTAACATGCATGGGGGGGTAGGAGAAAAGGGAGGGCTGTACAACACAGAGAAGGCAAGTAGTGATTCTACAAATTTTGCTATCCTGATGGACAGTGACTGTAAAGGGGTTTATAGGGGAGACCTGGTATAGGGGAGAGCCTAGTAAACATAATATTCGTCATGTAAGTGTAGATTAGTGATACCAAAAGCAAAGCAAAAAACAAAAAAAGGGCAGTTCCTGTTTGGTAACCTCCAACGAGTTATACACAAGGGTATAAAGGGCATATAAAAGTGTAGGCAAAGGGTCTGTTTGTGTTTATACAGAGGATCAAAGCCTAATTGGGCTACCCCGAAAATGAACTAAGATACGACAGGAAAAAGAACTTCCAACATCTGCACTCTCTGGAAGACTCATGCCAGTAGATGATCATCAAAAAACCCCAACAAAGATCCACGCACTGCTACAGCTGTAGATGCACTCATCTCACCAGTTCCTGGACTTGCCATGGGAATGATGAAGGAGGTATCTAAGCTGGCCTGTGCATACAGTAAAACAACAAATTTGACTGGATCTATACTGTTGGAACTCAACCAAGAATTTGGAGAAGTGCAAATTGTAGCACTCCAAAGTCTTACAACTACAGACTATTTACTGTTAAAAGAACATAAGGGATGTGAACATTCCCCAGGAATGGGTTGTTTTAATTTGTCTGATTTCTCTCAGACTGTTCAAGTTCAGTTGGACAATATCCACCATATCATAGATAAGTTTTCACAAATGCCTAAGGTGCCTAACTGGTTTTCTTGGTTTCACTGGAGATGGCTGGTAATTACAGATATGTTTTGGTTATGTAACTATACTCCTATTATGTTAATGTGTGTGTGCAATTTAAGTAGTAGCTTAAAACCTATATATGCTGAAGTTACTCTACAAGAAGATGTGTCAAAGAAATAATCAATCTTCCCATGTTTTCTTCCGCCTGCTACTTCTATAGCTTTTCTTCTTCCTTCCTAATTACAACCCTTAAATAGAATTCGTGCCTCATATCAAATTTACCGAGTATCATAATTCTTCCAAGTGGTAAAGATACCTCAAGACAAATGCTGGGCATAGAAGCCACAGGGCATAAATATGCAAAGAAGTAAAAAGCTAACCTTTTCAAACAATAAGGCTTCCCTCTCACTTACCAACTTAACATTTCCCTGTATGGCCCCGGAAGATGACTGGTTAGCCAGAGACGGGTAAGATTCCTCAAGGGAGGAACAACCTAAGACAGGCACAGTCGCAGGGGGGCCATCAGGTGAGAAATTGGGGATCAACAGAGGTGAGGCTTAGAACCTCACCCCCCCTGTTCTGAGAGAAATCTTCTGCATACGTGGATGTTTTATTGCCCTTGTCTAGCTTGGATTAACACATAGTCTACAGGCACACACCTGATCATCTACATTTGCTCTCTTACAACACTAAACTATGTTTTCTACCTTTATCTTGTATCTACCTACCACTTCAGCATTTTATTAAAAATAATAATAATAAAGAGAGAAATGTGGTATCCACATATAAATCAAGTATAAAAACCAAATGAGTATTCATATTTGAACTGACTCTTTAGAGTTCATAATGCATGAGCAAAACCGAAAGTTTCTGTGATGACTGCCCTTGTACTGTTCACTATGTAACTTATTCATTATGTAAGAATTTGTTCTCCATGTAAGAACTTGTTTGTTATGCTTCAGAAGATTGGACACTGATGAAAATTATTCTTGGGGTGGATTAATGATTGCGCATTGAGCATTGACTCCCCTATATAGAATTTTATTGTCGTTAACAACCATTTGATTAATAAATATGAGAGATACCCTCACAAAAAAAAAAAAAAAAAAAGGACAGACTTCCAATGGTAAAATAAATAAGTAACCGGGATGTAATGTATAGCATAAGGAATATAGTCAAGATATTGTAACAGCTTGGTAGGGTGATAGCTGGAACCTAGAATTATGTATATAAATGTTCTACCACTGTGTTGTACACTTGAAACTAATGTAATGTAATACTGTGCATCAACTACCCTTCAATAAAAAATAATTAAAAAAAAAAATTATCAATGGTATTTTTCAATGAGCTAGAACAAATCCTTCTAAAATTCATGTGGAACAAAAGACCCCATATAGCCAAAGCAATTCTGAGAAAGAACAAAGCTGGGGTGATTATACTCCCTGACTTCAAGCTCTATGATATTCAAGTTCAACTAATACAATAACATAAAGAAGCCATGAATATATAGTGGGGAAAAGATAGCCTCTTCAACAGCTCATTTGGGAAAACAGGACAGGCCCATGTAAGAGAATGAAACTGGAAGCAATCCACATTTACAAATAGACATATTTGAGAAACATGTATACAAGATAATAAGGAATAGGATCTCTAACTTTTTAAAAATTAAATTTTATTTAAATCACATTAGTTTAATAGTAGTAGCTTAGAAGAATTTGAATGGGAGATACTATGTTCCCTGACTTCAGGCTATACTACAAAGTAACTCTAATCAAAACAATATGGTACTGGCACAGGAACAGACCCATAGATCACTGGAACAAAATAGCCCAGATATAAACCCATGCATATATGGTCACTTAATACGTAATAAAGGAGCCATGAGTATACAATGGTGAAATGACAGACTCTTCAACAACTGATGTTGGCAAAACTGGACATCTACATGCAAGAGAAAGAAGCTAGATTACTGTCTATAACTCTCTACACACAAAAGTAAACTCGAAATAGATCAAAGATCTAGATGTAAGACATGAAACCATAAAACTCTTAGAAGAAAACATAGGCAAAAATCTCTCAAACATAAGTTTGAGCAGTTTTTCCTGTACACAACTGCTCAGGAAGTGGAAACAAAATAACAAATGAACAAGTGGGAGTATATACCAAACCAAAATACTTCTGTACAGCAAATGACACCATCAGCAGAACAAAAATGTAACCTACAGTATGGGAGAGAATACTTGTAAATGATTTGTCCTATTAAGGGTTAACATCCAAAATATATAAAGGACTCATACTATTAAACACCAAAAAAAAAAAAAAAAACCAACAAAAAATGGGCAGAAGACCAGAACAGACATTTTTCCAAAGTAGAAATACAGGTGGCCAACAGGCACATGAAAAGATGCTCCACATCACTAATCATCAGGGAAATGCAACTTAAAACGACAATAATATATCACCTCAGACCAGTTAGAATGACCTCTGTCCAAGAGAAAAGGAAAAACAATGTGGAGAAAGGGGAACACTTCTACCCTCTTGGTGGGAATGTAAATTGGAGCAGCCACTGTGGAAAGCAGTGCATAGGATACTAAAAAAGCTAAAAATAGAAATGCCATATGACCCAGTAATTCCACTTCTAGGAATTTACTTGAAGAAAACAAAATCCCTGATTCAAAAAGATAGATGCACCCCTCTGTTTATTGTTGTATTATAGTAGCCAAGTTATGGAAACAGCCTAACTGTCCATCAGTAGATAAGTGGATATAAAGAAGAGGTGGTACATATACACAATGGAATATTATTCAGCCATAAGAAGAAAAGAAATCCTGCCATTTGCAACAACATGGATCAACCTAGAGGGTATTATGATAAGTGAAGTAAGCCAGGCAGAGACAAAATACCATACGATTTCACTTATTTGTGGAATCTAAACACAAAACAAAAGGAACACAATAGCAGTAGACTTATAGACACTGAGTAGTGACTGGTGGTTACTGTGTGGGAGGGATTGGGGTGAGTAGTTGAGAGTGAGGGCAATAAAAGGGCACAAAAATTTTCAGTCATAAGTTGGTCACCGGGATAGTAGAATAGCATGGAAAATATAAGCACTGCTTCTGTAACGTTTTCCTATGTTGACAGTAACTTCAGTATTGGGGGTGAGGATTTAATATGGGTGACTGTAGAACCACTGTGTTGTATACTTCAAACCAATATAAGATTGAATATCAATGGTACTTCAATTAAAGAAATATTTGAAATCGAAAATATCCTTTGAATCCACTGAAGGCTACCGCAGTCTAGATTTAGTAAATCTGTATGGTTTTTAGCTAAGTTCAGTGTTCTTTGACTAAATAGAGATGTTCAGCTTTATAGTAAATGACAGATCAAAAATCATACTCTGGTTTGATATATTGATGGTACACCACTTAGAATTTTTGAATACTTTAATAAATCACAGTAGAAACACAAGTAATTTTATTCATTAAGAATTTGTTCAGTAATCCCTTCCCCTTCCTGGATCAAACTACTCATTCTTAAAGCTGTTGGGAGGACAGTGTAAAGTAGGTGTCCATGTCACCTGCTGAGCCATGGTAGCCCAGCGTGGCGTGTCAGAGTCCTGTGAGGAGAGGACAGAGTTCCCACAGACAGAATGCCTTGTATGTGGAAGCAGAACCTGTGCAGGGAGGGCGCAGTCAAGTTTGGAGATTCGGAGTCCTGGTGGGGTAACCAAAGCATTCAGACCTGGAAGTAGCCCAGCATGGGGTGTCAGAGGCCAAGGAGCATGTCCACATTTGGGGGTGGATCACCTGACACAGTGGCATTGCCTGATTGAAAGGAAGGGGGCTTCCCTCCTGAGGGCTGATGAGGGGGGCCTCACTGCAGAAAGTGATCCAGTTTGGATGGGGTGTCAGAAACTGAGTGGATGAAGTGGACATTCACACTGTAGACAGGCTTGGAATGGGGTTTGAAAACTTGATGGGGAAAAGGGGAAAGGGTGGTGGCCAAGATGGGAGACTGGCTATGTACAGGGGCGATTCATCAAATACATTAAGGATAATGAGAGTGAGGTTTCTTACTGTCAGAGAAGGGTGCTACAAATAACGGAAAGACAAGGCTCGAATAAATAGTACTATAGCATTGGATTTGAGATATTGTAGTGAACTCAGTTATTTTCAATAAACAACTAAAGATATTTAATGTGCAAGTATGAATACAAATATATGAGGGACGTGTGTGTTCCCTTTCTTTATCCACTGACAGGATCTAAGAGAAGTGACACAGGCAGTAGCAGTGAGCACACTGCCTGCCACAGCTCCTTGGAGCCGTGTCTACAGTAGGGAAAGCATAAGATGATCCTAAAACATCTTAGTGTGCCAGAGAGCAAGGAGCTGAGCAGGGAATGATGGAGCCATGCAAGAAAGGCAGAAGTCAGCTTAAAAAGATTCTCAACTGCTCAAAAATGAAACAATTTCAACATCAAAATAAATAGTAGCAGGTTATAAATTATTAAATGAAGGATCTAAATCTATACAATAAGAGAATAAAATGATCTTTATGCAAAACAGAATATTTATATAGACTCAAGTACCTTTTCACAAATACTTAATAATTACAAATGAAAAAAGTGAAACTTCATCATGAAACCTTGTGGAATGGCCTTAAGTGATCAAAGTGAACACCATCAATGACAAGGCGATCTGAAACCATGGACCTGTTCTATAGGAGCATCATAGAATACACTGAGAAAAGCATGACACTTGCTTCTGTGATATTCCTGCCAGAGATGTGTAAACTAAATTTAATAACAGCACAAAGCTATACTGAGGGATCTTCGAGAGCCAGAATTGTATACTTGTGAATTGTCAAGGTCATGACTTCAACTGTCACCTTAAGACTAGAAAAAGAAGGGCAAATTCAATCCACAGTAAACAGAAGAGACCCAGAAAAGATCAAAACAGAAATCAATTAAATAGAAAATGAAAACAGAGAAAATCAATGAGATCACAAATTAGTTCTTTGGGAAAATTAATGAAATTAATAAACCTCTGGCTAGATCAAACAGAAAGAAGACACAAACAACCAATATCAGGAATGACAGGGGACATGACTCCAGATTTTACACATATTGAAAGGATTATAGGGATATTTTATGAACAATTTTATGTAAGTTTAAAACTTAGAAAAAATGGACAATTTCCTTTAAGGATGCAGATGATCGAAGGTCATTTTTGCTACAAAGGACATTATTGGGACATTTGATTGAAACTACAATGGAGCTTGAGGATTAGATAATAGTCATGTATTCATATTAATGGTCTGATTTAATGACTGTATTAGGTTCTCTTAGAATGTTCTTGTTTATTGGAAAAATACACTATTTAGAGATGTTTTGCATCAAGGCTGCAATTTCCTCTCTATTGACTCACTTAACTAAGTTCTCTGAACTCTACTTGCAACTTTTTTCCTAAGCTGGGGTTTATTTTAAAAAAAAAACTAACAGTGCTTCCATGCTCCTATATAACAGGCACATATTTAACAGGAAGTTTTCTTTCTTTTATAGCGGAAAGGGAGCCTCCTTTATTTGATATGAATGCAAGGCATGCCTTATATCACATTACCAGAAATAACCCCCCTACACTACAGTCTAATGAATGGTGAGTATGGCTGAGAGATATATTGTTCAACATGGTAAAATTTAAATACTTTTTCATAATGTTATCAAAATGATTTCATTTCAATTAGGTGAAGTGTATATAACCTGAAGAAATATTAAAATAGCTTAATTTTATCCTTACATCATGTTTATCCTTTATTATCTCTACTTTTCATAGCATGTATGTAACTAACTCAGTTCAGAAATAAAAGATAGGTGATGCTACATGGGAGCAAAAAGTATGGCTTTTGTATAAAAAGTAATATATTTTTTGTACCTTAGCGACACATACAACCCTGATTATATAATAAATAGCGTGATTTAAACATTCATATTTTAAAACTGCAGTATATAGATTGCTGCAACCTGTACAGATATTTAATTGGGGAATGGTTTATAATTGATATGGTATAAAACATAGGTAAAAATGATTTGATAATTTATAAGAATTACCAGATAATTCATAATTTTGGAGTGATTCTAATTGTTATTATTTATTATTCAGAATGTGCTTTGATGTTGCATCTCCTAGTGCTTCTTTGATAATAACTGTTATTCATGTAAAGAAGTTTATTGAGAACAGATGGACAATTTTAGGAAAGAAGGATTTTTATCAGTGATAGAAAATTTTAATGGGAAAGTTTAGGTGTATCTAGCATTTGAAACATTCTAGGGGACTACCTACCGTACTTAACAAATACTTTAAAATTCACAAATAAGATGCATAAATTAGCAATAATTTATTTTTTATCATTACATTATTAAGGCAAGTTCACAGGTCTTTGCTGCTTCTGTAGAGATGTTTTGAAGAAATCTTGGCTCAGAGTTTATTATGGTACATCTGAATAATAAATACACGAAACACAGGCTGTCTTTACACTGGTTGATATGATACTTTGGGGATTCAAAAAAGGATTCTTGTATAAAATAATTAAATCTTATTTGAATATTGATGACAAACATTGATGGAATATTTTTTACTTACTGCCTTACTGAGCTCTCATCAGTAACACTATATAATAGTATGTTACAGAATTCTAATTTTTAAAAAAATTTTACTGTTTTCTGGAACTTTTATCCATTTGCTCAAGGACACTAAATACTTAGGTATAAAAATTGTTCTTTCCAAAACAAATAGCGTGATGTTCTGAAACATGCTATATTGAAGATGATCCAAGGGTCAAGCAAGAAAAAGATGTGGCTAGAGAAAAGAAAAAAAAAATACTAAGAAGAATATTATCTTAGATTTGAATGCAAAAAGGAAAATGATTGACTTCCCTAATTTACCGCAACGTAGAATGAGTTGTGATACTTAAGTATGTGAGAACAGGATTTTAAAATAATTTGTGCAAATCTATCTTTGGAAAATGGTAAAGATTCATTAGTTGCTTTGCATAGCTTTTTATAGACTTACCTGATGAAATATATAGTGTATTGTGTCTGCTTTTTTTTATGATTTCTATTCTCCCTCCCACCCATAGGGACATGCCTTGATTTCTGGATGTGTTTTTAAAGGAAATAGCAATATGTTCACTTAATACTTTCCTTTACAATAGGTCCAGTTCTTTTCGCAACTTTGTAGAGTGTTGCCTCCAGAAAAACCCCAAAGATCGCCTTGCATCAAAGAAACTTTTAAAGGTCAGTTATACTCTGTTTTGTACACCTAAGAAATTATTTTAAAGAATGCGTTTTATTCTTTGATTCTGAATCAGTATTAAGTACGCTGTACTGGGTTTTGCTAAAATACTAATTTCATAATACCATTCTTTCTCGGAAATTTTCTTAGTTGCTAAGTTTTTCATTTGTTTTTCAAAATTAACTGCTTTTACCATGTCTGAATAGAATATATAGTTAAATATTCAATATAGTATTACTAAATGACTTAATTTTTATATGTGCAAGAATATATTCATGAGTTACAACTAGAAATTTTAACTCATGTGGAACAATGTCATTTCAGAGATGGCAAAGCATAGTTTAACTTTGGATTTAATTTTTGTATCTACCATACTTTATATATCGATCTGTCCTATATAAAGTAATATGAAAGGAAGAGAAATGTGTAATACATTTACATAAATACTGTGGGAGAAAAGAGATTTCAAAAGAACTGTTAAAAATGGATATCACATTTTTGTTTCCTTTTGAGAAATATGTTTTTCTAACTTAGCAATGAAAATATTTTAAAAGTAATGTGAATTCTATTCATTTTTCAATAGGTTTGGTTATCTAATTTAAATAAATTATTAGTATATGCTTTCTGTTCTCAAAAATGTTTTCATTTAGAGCTTGACATCTTATTAATAGCAATAATAGTATTGTTCAACTTAATATAGTTCTTAAAACATCGAGATAAGGCATTAGTGAGTAGCAGTTGACTATCTTTTTGTGACCCTGAGGAATTTTGTGGATTTTTCACTAGAAAATTAGACTTTCAGCATGAATGTTTTAGAATTTCAAAGAAGTTCAGTTTATTCTCACCAAAACGCAGTTCAATATGCAAGGATATTGAAAGGATCATGTACATATTCAGTAGGGTTATTTGCAACTACAGTATGTAGAAGAGCAGTATAAAGTTTCAGTAACACCTAGGGAATTCTAGGCCCTAAGCACACTTACAGTCTCAAATGAAAGCCCAAAAACTAGGTATTCACAATAGCAACAAAAGGTTTAGTATAGCTATGAATTATGTAAGTGAAAAACAAGCAGGATCCATTTGTAGAAAACTATTAAATAACTTAGAATTACAAGATATATTATTTTTGGATAAAAAAGACCAAATATTATAAATAGTGGTACATACCAAGCTAAGGCTCAGGAAAGGGAAGAATGTGACTGGCTTCTTACATTTACCTAATGAAGGCAAAAGAAGCTCTTTTGGTAATAACCCAACCCACCAGGAATGGGTACTTGACCTTGGGTAATCCCAAACCTGCATATGTATTCATTTATCTGGTCCATTTTGTATATTGACATTATTGGAAGTGATAGGAAGAATCTGTCAAGTGCATCCTTCCCTTTGGCCTAATCACATTTCTGTTGCAGTCTGTCATAAGGAAAAAAAAATAAAATGGAAAAAAGTGACTTACTGTATGAAGCTATTTATTAATTAAGCTTCATATTTAAAATGAAGATATTTTCAGAATGAAAAATTGAAAATAATTATCCAGAATTAGAATAATGGTTATGTAATTTTGGCATGAACATTTGATGAAATAGTCAGCAGGCATTATGAGTTGAAATAACATAATACTTACACCAATAAAAAGAGAATAATATATAGTTACAACTCTTCAGAGAAGAAATAAATTTGAGCTAATAAAGGAGGTAAAAGTCTTAAAAGAATTCAAGATCATCTCATGAACTCCAGTGCACAAGTCATCTTTCTGCAATCTGTGTGCTAACTACAAAACAAAATCTATACACGGAAAACTTCTGAGAAGAAATAAATATCCAAAAAATACCAAATGTAACAATGATAATCTTATAGTAGAATTGTTCTTTCTACTTTTCTGTATTTGATAATGTTAAGCTTTATTAAATATTAATGGTAAAAATCACTAATACATAACATCTTTTAATCAACTGCTAATGTTTTATGAAGTTTCATTTAAGCAACATAAAGAACCCATTATACCCAAGTAGTATGTTACATAATTCACCATCAGTGAATACATTCCTGTTGAAATCTAATGTAATTCAGAACTGATAGTGTCTCCTCTATGCAACCAGTTCTAAGAATTTGTAAGCATTTACTTAGGGCTCTATTTGGACTTAATTCTTAATGTTTACTTAGACTCTGATTATTTCAACTCTGCATTTTCATTTGGCCAACAAAGGTGTCATGTTCAAAGTTTTCATAAAAAGTACAGGGGAAGTTATGTAGGCACAGAGTGTTTATATGTAAATTAAATTTTATAAATATAAGAAGTAAAAAGCATAGAAGAATTAGATAACTATAGATTACATGCATTATCTATAATTATTTAGGATAGTAACTCTAGGGTCCAAGAAGGGATTCATTTGTTCTGAATGAAAAAATATATAGGTCTCAACCTGACTTTTGCCTTCTACTCTTAAAACCAGCACCCGTTTCTTCTTTGGGAGCGCCCTACAACAGTGTTAACAGATCTCCTTCAAAGGGCAAAGGATGAAAAAAAAAGAGTGCTGGACAATCTGCGCACTCAAAAGACGAAGAAGGTCCTTTCCCAGGAGGCACATAAAGGGCCAGCAGTAGAAGCACAGGAAGAAAAGGTAATAACTTAGAAACGGCTCAAGTATTGGGGTCTCTTTATTGGCTTCTTTCCTTATGGAACTTTTCTTGCCAAGAATCTTTTATATCAGTGGTTTCCAGATTGTGTCTTCACAGTGATTCTCTAAGGTCCCAGGTGGAGAAAAAGGTTTTGCATTCTTTAAACCAACCTCTTGGTAGTGTACATTAGCATAGTAAAGCTCTGTGAAGTCTTTTATTAGAGAAACCTGTTCAACTTTTATTTAATCTAGTCCCTCTCAAAATTCTGGTCTACTGAACACTTTTTTGCCTGATTGTCTGATGGCATGGGACACGCTTTTGAAAGTATTTGAAATTACAGGCTTTGGAAGTTGACGGTGTTCACAGAGAAGTCATTAGAATTACCAACCATTCTCCTTATCCTGTTTATTGTATAAACCTTTCCCCAGTGCCTTTTGTGTAATGTTTGATAAATGTTTATTAAATTGGAAATTTCTTGCTTTTTTAAAAAATAAGTAAACAAATAAACATGTGACTTAGCTAAATTTATCCTGGGGGAAAAGAATTACCAAGCATTCTTATTCTGTTACTAAGAACACTTCATTCTTTTCAGTTGTGTATAGGATTCATTCCTCTACATGGTTCTAAAATACTCATTTTATAGGTGACTAAAGTAAGGCTCAGAGTGGTTAACTAACTTACTGGAGAAGCATATGGGTTTGGATTCATATATTACTCTTGAGACCAAGTTGTTTCCATGTTGCCATGTTTCCAAATTTGCAGTAGAAATGTTACAGAACTTCCTCAAAAGGAAAATATAAAGCTTATGATTTGTGGAGCTATCTTTTTTAGTCTAAGCGTTTTCTGTTTTCTTCTTTGCTCATGTCCCAATGCCAAAGCTTTGATTCTTTTTTATTGCTTTCTATTGAGAAAGATCCCTGCATTCTGAAAACAGGAGTAGTAGTTACTTTTCTTTTTAATAACACTACATAATTAATGAACTATAAAATAGAAGACTTTCTTACATACAGTTTTGGTATTTTTGATATTGTTTTTTAGTTCTTACAGTAGTCACTAGAAAATTGGGGCTATTTTAGGTATATGAAATGCTTTAGTAAAGTGAAATTAATAAAATTCTAATGTCATTAAACATTAGAATAACAGCAACTTTTTAAGGCTGTGGATGTAAGAAAAGATCCTCCATATACCATGGGTCTGTATTTATTACTCTGCATATCTTAAAGAGTTTTGGTATGGTAAGACTGTAATATTGGTGCCCAGATACCAAAGTTTGCTGGGTTTCTTGGGAAGAACAGTCTTCTATTATGATTAAATATATATACAATTTTAAATTTTACAGAAAAATAGAAATTAATATTAAATTACTTAGTGGAAGAAGTTTAGGCTAAAGACTATATTCTGAGAAGAAAAATATAAAAGGCTTCAATAAAAAATAACTAAAAGGGATGTTTATAGGATTAAAAAAAAGGTTGGGGTTTGTTTTCACCATTGGAATCACTGAGAAATGAGCAGCATCTCTGTGTATACCCCATGAGATGTGTAGTAGAAATGGATTTCAAAGTAATGTCAAAATTTTTAGAGAAAAGACTACACTTTGGAAATAACTCTGAATTGATTAACTTTTTCACATGGTTGGGCTTTTTGGTATTTACTTGGTCATTTTTTAATCTGTCAACTAACAACTGATAAACTTTCTGGTCTTGGCAAATACAAGGAATTTCTCAAAATAGACCACTAACATTTTGAAGACTGTGTGTGCCAAGCGGTGTGCTAGGTGCTAATAATCAAGAATTCAGGAGATAAAGATATTTGAATCTAATACTCTTTTCCCTCAGGACCAAGATCATGGTGTTGGACAGACAGGAGCAGTGCATAATATTGGCGGTCATCAGTCTATTCCCCGTATGTCCAACAGGACCAGGAGTCAAAGCAGTAGGGTTAACATTCTTCCAGATGCCTCAGATAAGAATGAGCTACACGTGATGGAGGGAATCGAAACAATATGTCTAATAATTCTGCCCTCCGTTCAAAACCTGTGAGTATTTGGATTTCAGTGAAAAAAATTTCAACTTTGGTACCTAATTTTCCTAGTCTGGTTAGTTTAAGCGTTTGGGGTTTTTTTTCCTTTGATGTATCAGAAGTTTAGAACATAATTTTAGGCAACTTATTTTAAAGTGGCAAAAGGCTTTTTAATTCGCAGTTTAATGTCTGCATTTAGGAAACATGTTTTGAGAATGCAAAAAGAATATTTTTTAAATCTTAGAATAAATAAATAAATAAATACCATATAATGTATTATTTGAAGTTACTTAGATGAAAACGAAGGTATTTAAAAATAGTAAGTATACAACATGATATTAATGATAATGGTTGCCTTTGGGACGTGGAAAGGTTTAAGATGGGTGATAATGAAAAGTGATTTTTGCGTTTTCCATAATGTTTACATTTTAAAAATAAAACTGGGTGTAATTGTAGAAAATTACAACTTCTCAGTTTAGGAAATATGGATGTTTGCTACACTTTCACGTATAAGATTTTAAATTTTCTTGAAAATATTGGAAGGTCAGGTAACTCCTTTTCACAATTGATAGGAATGCTTCCTTTTTAACTTCACTGCTTTCAGTATTACCAAAACTTAGTAGGCACAATAGCTAAAAGATGGAAATAACCCAAGTGTTCATCAACACATGAATGAATAAACAAACCATAGTATATATACACACACACAATGGAATATTATTCAGCTTTGAAAAGGAATGGTGTTCTAATATATGCTACAATGTAAGTGAACCTTGAAAAAATGCTAAATGATATAAGCCAGACACAAAAGGAAAAATATTATTAGAATTCCACTTATACGAACTATCTAAATTAGGCAAATTCATAGAAAGTAGATTAGAGGTTGCTAAGGGGCAAGTGGAAGCTGAAATAAATACTTTTATTTATTTATTTATTTTATTATTTGGTGTCATTAATGTACAATTACATGAGCAACACTATGGTTACTAGACTCCCCCTATTACCAAGTCCCCACCACATACCCCAGTACAGTCACTGTCCATCAGCAAACTAAGATGCTACAAACATGTACATGTCTTTGAACATGATGTTTTAATTTCTGTGACAAATATATAGGATAAAATGGCTGAGTCATAGGGCATATGTATGTGTGACTTTCATAAGAAACATACAGGTATTTTATCTCAGATATGTCCTGCAAATATTTTTTCTCCATCTGTGATAAATTAAAATTTTTAGTTTTAAAATCCAATTCAAACAGCCCACTAAAAATGAGTAAAGGCCATGAAAAAGCTAAAAAATTTTCCTCTAAAATCAGGAATAAGACAAGGATGCCTACTCACAACACTTTTATTCAACAGAGTATTGGAAGTCCTAGCTACATTATCAGGCAAGGAAAAGAAATAAAAGGCACCCACACTGGTAAGGAAGAAGTGAAATTGTCATTGTTTAGAGATGACCTGATAATACATAAAAAAAGCCCTAAAGACTCCACCAAAAAACTATTCAAATTAATATATAAACTATACCTCAATTTTTAAAAATGTGTTGAAGACTTAAATAGACACTTATCCAAAGAATATATACAAATGGCCAACAGCACATGAAAAAATGCTCAATATAATTAGTCATTAGGGAAATGCAAATCAAAACTACAATGAGTACCACCTTACAGCCACTAGGATGGCCAGCTATTTTTTTGTTGTTGGTGGTAAGGTATCATTGATATACAATCTTATGAAGGTTTCACATGAGCAACACTGGTTACTACATTCACCCATACTATTGAGTTCCCACCTAACACCCCATTGAAGTCACTTCCATCAGAGTAGTAAGATGCTATAGAATCACTGCTTGTCTTCTCTGTGCTATTACTGCCTTCCCCGTCTCCCCCCTCTACACTATGTGTACTAATCATAATGCCCCTTAATCCTCTTCTCCCTCCCTTCCCACCCACCCTTCCCACCCCTTTCCCTTTGGTAACTGCTAGTCCCTTCTTGGACTCTGTGAGTCTGCTGCTGTTTTGTTAGATGGCTAGCTATTAAAAGAGAAAAACAAAAACAAAGATGGAAAATAACAACTAGGGAGCACGTGGAGAAATTGGAACTCCTACTGTATATTGCTGGTAAGAATGTAAAATATCAGCTGCTGTGGTAAACAGTTGATGATTTCTCAAAAAGTTAAACATAGCATTTCCCCATGACTCAGCAATTCTACTCCTAGATATATACCCAAAACAACTGAAAGCAGGTACTTAAACAAATGCATATACACAAATGTTCATAAAAGCAGTATTCACAATAGCCAAAAGGTGGAAACAACACAGAGGTCCAGCAACAAATAAATGGATAAACAAATGAGGGTATGTGCATACAGTGGAATATTATTCAGCTATAAAAAGAAACGAAGTACTGTTATATCCTATACAATATGGATGAACCTTGGAAACATGCTAGGTGAAAGAAGCTAGACACAACAGGTCACATGTTATATGAAACATCCAAAATAGGTAAATCCATAGACAGAAAATAGATTGGTGGTTACCAGAAGGGGAGATTAGGGAGCAACTGCTTAAAACATACAGGGTTTTCTTCTGAAGTATTATATATGTTTTGTAACCAGATACAGGCAGTCTTGCAGAACATCATGAATATACTAAATACTACTGAATTGTTTACTTTAAATGAGTAATCATACCTTATGTGAATTTTGTCTCTAAGAATCCAGTTTGTACATTTTTTTCTTTACAATGGGGCAGTGGTTGCAGAATATCATGAATATACTAAATGCTACTGAATTATTCACTTTAAATGATTAATCTTACATTATCTGAATTTTGCCTCTATTTGAGAATCCAGTTTGTACATTTTTTTCATTATAATCAGTGTTTTTTGTGTCGTACCCAAGAAATATTTGCTGACCCCAAGGTCATGACAATATTCTGTGTTTTCCTCTGCTCTATGATTCTGGATTTTAGGTTTAGGTCAAGTGACTCTTTTCGAATTAATTTCTGTGTGTAGCATGATTAAGCATTTATTTATTTTGAATACAGAGAACCAGTTGTTACAGCAGGATTTGTTAAAAACACTTTCCTTTCCTCTTTGAATTAACTTGACATTTTGGTAGCAAATCAATTCACTGAATATATGTGGGTCTGTTTCCATATTTTACTGTGTTCCTTTGCTCTATTCAGCCTCTCCTTATACCAATACCACACTGTTTTGATTACTGAAGTTTACGTCTACCAACTTTTCATACCCCCTCAAAACTTTGGCTTTCTAGGTCCTTTACATTCCCATTTAAATTTTAGAACCAGCTAGCTTGTCTGCTTTTTCAGATGAAATTTTATTAGAAGCTGTTGACTGGGATCTCCTACATGAATTACCTACTTAGTTGATAGTACACTGGTCTAAGATGGTTTTGAAAGAAAAAGGTTTTGCTTTACTTCATTCTTTCCTCTCCATTGTTGTAGGTTACAAGGGAAATGCCAGAACATGAGCAGGAAACTCAGCTCGGAGAACAAATGTCTGGCTGTAAGAGAATGACACAGCAACATCAGAAACAGCTCATGAATCTGGAAAAAAAGTTAAAGGCTAAGGTGGATGAGCATCGTCTCAGATTAGAGAAAGATCTTGAAACTCAGCGTAACACCTTTGCTGCAAAAATGAAGAAACTTATCAAGAAACATCAGGCTGCAGTGGAAAAAGAGGTAGCTGACCAGTATTACTAATGTGTTTATTCTCACTTGTGACTATTTCAAAATTAACCAAGTTGGCATTTCGATGTTAGGGTATCTGTTCCCCAGAACTAGCAAGTCAGTTGGGGAAAGGGAGAAATATTTATATAATAGGTAAAATATCAAGTGCTGAGTCAGGAACCAGTAGATATGGAATTATGTCCTGATAAATTGAAAATTTTATCATGTAA
This sequence comes from Manis pentadactyla, assembly GCF_030020395.1. NCBI lineage: Eukaryota > Metazoa > Chordata > Mammalia > Pholidota > Manidae > Manis > Manis pentadactyla. The sequence goes on from NC_080021.1 coordinate 106,227,728, forward strand.
CAGTGGTTAAAGTCAGGTAGATCAGATTAAAGATGACGATGTGAGAGGTGAGACAGAGGCCTCCTCCCAAAACCACATATAATATGAAAATATTGTTAATACAACTAACCCTAAAAGATCAACAGGAAAGAAGGCAGTACCAGACTGCTTACACCTGGAGAAAAGAATAGACCTCAAAAAACGTAACATACCAAAGCCATGATCTGGGGGGACCCACGCTCTTCTCCCACCCAACTCACTGGCAGAAGGAAGAGAAATGGAGTGGAGATGGGATGGAGGCCTAGGACTGCTGAACACCCAGCCCTGGAGATCTGCTGTGGGAGCAAGAGCTGATATTGCATGGTGCTCGAGATAAGTGGGGTTGGAAAGCTAAGACAGGAGGAATACTTGGACAGACTAAGATTCCAGCTGTTGCAGAAAACAGGGATTCACATTCAGCTGCTCTGGGACAAAAGAGAGGCAGGCAGTATGAGAGACTTCCTAACAGTGAGAGGGCTACTAAATGGGCAAGGATTGCACAGGGCTTGCTGCTCAGGAAAAAGGACAGGTAGACAAAATTGTCCAGGTGCACTCTGCTCAGCAGGTTGGAAACTTTTCAGGAACTTCAGGCACTCCATCCCCCTGGCTGGCTATACAGCTCGGAGGCCTTCCACCATGATATGCAGCCTGCTGCACCTTCCAGCAGGCTGGCACTGGCTTACAAACCAGCTACCCCTGCCCTGGCATCAGTCCATCCAGAGGGAGGTCCTGCCTACAGCAGCTACAAATGCAAGGCATAGAGGGTTACACCTGTGTGTTCGGCTGACTAGTCTGGCTGTGGAGAGATGCACAGTAGCTGGGAAGCAGGAAACAGCTCTTCCCAACCCCCAGTCACCAGCGCCACTCCGCTGAGACCCTGACATCACTCCACGGGCTAAGTAACTCCAGGGAGTATGCCTTCAGGGTCCTAGAGGGTGCCACATATAAATATGAAATGCCAAAGGAACCTGGTTCAAACCAAAATCCCCAAAACACCAGAAAAGAGGTCAAGTGAAAATGAACTCATCAATCTTCCTAAAAGAGATTTTTAAAAAATCATAAACACATCCATGTAGGTACAGAAAAATACTCAAGAATGCAGAAATGAATCCAGAACAGAGATCCATTTATTACAGAATACAATGTGGGGATTTAAAAGCAGATTAGATATGGTGGAGGAGACGATAAATGAAAAAAATTGAAGAAGAGGAATGCAAAGAAGCTGAGGCACAGAAAAAAAGATCTCTAGGGATGCAAGAATATTGAGAGAACTGTGTGACCAATCCAGCCGGAACAATATTCGTATTATGGGGGTATCAGAAGAAGAAGAGAGAGGAAAAGGGAAAGGGAAAGTGTCTTTGAGGAGGTAATTGCTGAAAACTTCCCCAATCTGGGGAAGGAGATAGTCTCTCAGGCCATGGAGGTGCACAGATCTCCCAACACAAGGGACCCAAGGAAGACAACACCAAAACATATAATAATTAAAATGGCAAAGATCAAGGATAAGGACAAAATATTAAAAGAAGCCAGAGAGAGAGAGAAAAGATCACATACAGAGGAAAACCCATCAGGCTATCATCAGACTTCTCAGCAGAAAACTTACAGGCCAGAAAGGAATGGCATGATATATTTAATGCAATGAAGCAGAAGCAAGAATACTCTACCTGGCAAGATTATCATTTAACATTGAAGGAGGGATCAAACAATTTCCAGATAAGCAAAACCTGAGAGTATTTACCTTCCACAAACTGTCTCTGCGGTGTATCTTGGATGGACTGCTATAGATGGAAGTGTTCCTAAGGATAAATAGCTGCCACCAGAGGTAATAAAACCACATTAAAAAAAGCAGAACAATTAATTACTAAGCAAATGCAAAATTAAATCAACTATCCCAAAGTAGCTTAAGGGATAGACAAAGAGTACAGAATATGATACTTAATATATAGACAATGGAGGAGGAAGAAAAAGGAGGAGAAAAATAAAGAATCTTTAGATTGTGTTTGTAATAGCACACTTAGTGAGCTTAGACTCTTAGATAGTAAGGAAGTTTCCCTTGAACCTTTGGTAACCACAGAACTAAAGCCTGCAATGGCAGTAAGTACATACCTATTGATAATCACCCTAAATGTAAATGGACTGAATGCACCAATCAAAAGACACAGGGCAATAGAATGGATAAAAAAACAAGACCCATCTATATGCCACTTAAAAGAGACTCACCTCAAACCAAAAGACATACACAGACTAAAAGTGAAGGGATGGAAAAAGATATTTCATGAAAACAGTAGGGAGAAAAAAGCAGGAGTTACAGTACTTGTATCAGACAAAGTAGACTTCAAAACAAAGAAAGCCACAAGAGCAAAGGAGGACATTATGTAATGATAAAGGGGTCAGTCCAACAAGAGGATATAACCATTATAAATATCTATGCACCCAACACAGGAGCACCTACATATGTGGAACAAATACTAGCAGAATTAAAAGAGGAAATAGAATGCAATGCATTCATTTTAGGAGACTTCAACACACCACTCACTCCAAAGCATAGATCAACCAGACAGAAAATAAGTAAGGAAACAGAGGCACTGAACAACACATTAGAACAGATGGACCTAACAGATATCTGCAGAATGCTCCACCCAAAAGCCGCAGTATACACATTCTTCTCAGGTGCACATATAACATTTTCAAGAATAGATTATATAGTAGACTACAAAAAAGAACGTCAGTAAATACAAAAATATTGAAATTGAACCAACCAGCTTCTCAGACCACAAAGGTATGAAACTAGAAATAAATTACTTAAAGAAAATGAAAAGACCCACAAACCCATGGAGGCTTAACAACATGCTCCTAAATAATCAATGGATCAATGACCAAATAAAAACAGATCAAGCAATGCAAAATCTGTGGGATGCAGCTAGGGCTGTGCTAAGAGGGAAGTATATTGCAATAAAGGCCTGCCTCAGGAAAGAAGAAAAATCCGATATGAACAGTCTAAACTCACAATTAACAAAACTAGAAAAAGCAGAATAAATGAGGCCCAAAGTGAGTAGAAGAGGGACATAATAAAGATTAGAGCAGGCTTAAATAAAATCGAGAAGAATAAAACAATAGAATCAATGAAAGCAAGAGCTGGTTCTTTGAGAAAATAAGCAAAATAGAAAAACCCCTAGCCAGACTTATCAAGAAAAAAAGAGTGTCTAGAAATGAGAAAGGAAAAATCACTATGGGCACTATGGAAATACAAAGAATTATTAGAGAATATGGTGAAAAATTGTATGCTAAGAAACTTGATAACCCAGAAGGAATGAACAACTTTCAAGAAAAGTACAACCTTCCTTGGCAGACCCAGAAAGGAACAGAAAATCTGAACAGATCAATTACCTGCAGCAAAACTGAATTGGTAATAAAAACCTACCTAAAAATAAAACTCTTGAACCAGATGGCTTCACTGCTGAATTTTATCAGACATTTAGTGAAGATCTAATACCCATCCTCCTTAAAGCTTTCCAAAAAGTAGACAAGGAGGGAATACTTTCACCTTCATTCTATGAGGCCAGCATCACTCTAATTCCAAAATTAGGCAAATACACCACAAAAAAAGAAAATTATAGACCAATATGTCTGGTGAACATAGACGCAAAAACACTCAACAAAATCATAGTAAAAAATATATCAAACAGATCGTCTATCATGATCAAGTACAATTTATTCCAGGAATGCAAGGATGGTACAACATTTGAAAATCCATCAGCATCATCCACCACATTAACTAAAATAAGGACAGAAAGCACATGATCATCTCCATAGAAGCAGAAAAATCACTTGACAAATTCAACATCCATTTTTGGTAAAAAATCTCAACAAAATGAGTATAGAGGGCAAGTACCTCAACATAGTAAAGGCCATATATGACAAACCCACAGCCAACATCATACTTAACAGTGAGAAGCTGAAAGCTTTTCCTCTAAGTTGGGAACAAGAGAAGGATGCCCACTCTTTCCACTTTTATTCAACATAGTACTGGTGGTCCTAGCCACAGCAATCAGACAACACAAAGAAATAAAAGGCATCCAGATTGGTAAAGAAGAAGTTAAACTGTCACTGTTTGCAGATGACATGATATTATACATAAAAAATCTTAAAGAATCCACCCCTAAACTACTAGTACTAAGAACTGAATTCAGCAAAGTGGCAGGATACAAAATTAATACACAGAAATCTCTTGCATTCCTATACACTAATGATGAACTAACAGGAAGAGAAATCAGGAAAACAATTCCATTCACAATTGCATCAAAAAGAATAAAATACCTAGGGATAAACCTAATGAAGGAAGTGAAAGACCTATACACTGAAAACTACAAGACATTCAATAAAAAGAAGATACCAATAAATGGAAATCACATCCCTTGCTCATGGATAGGAAGAATTAATATTGCCAAAATGGCCATCCTGCCTGAAGCAATCTACCGATTCAGTGCAAGCCCTATCAAAATGCCAACAGCATTTTTCAGTGAACTAGATCAAATAGTTCTAAAATTCATATGGAACAATGGAAAACCCCAAATAGCCAAAGCAATCATGAGTAGGAAGTATAAAGTAGGGGGTGGATTATGCTCCCCAACTTCAACCTCTACTGCAAAGGCAATTTGGTACTGGCACAAGAAAAGACCCAAAGACCAATAGAACAGGCTAGGGATCCCATATGTAAACCCAAGCAAATGTGGCTAATTAATATACCATAATGGAGCCATGGACATACAATGGGGAAATGACAGCATCTTCAACAACTGGTGTTGGCAAAACTGGACAGCTACATGCAGGAGAATGAAACTGGATTATTGTCTAACCCCATACACAAAAGTAAATTCAAAATGGATCAAAGACCTGAATGTAAGTCATGAAACCATAAAACTCTTAGAAGACAACATATGCAAAATCTCTTGAATATAAACATGAGCAACTTTTTCCCGGATGTATCTCCTTGGGCAAGGGAAACAAAAGCAAAAATGAAGAAATGGGACTACATCAAGCTTCTGTACAGCAAAAGACACCATCAGCAGAACAAAAAGGCATCCTACAGTATGGGAGAATATATTTGTAAACAACATATCCGACAAGTGATTAACATCCAAAATATGTAAAGCGTTCACATGTCTCAACACCCAAAAAGCAAATAACCCAATTAAAAAATGGTCACAGGATATGAACAGACGCTTCTCCAAAGAAGAAATTCAGATGGCCAAGAGGCACTTGAAAAGATGTTCCAAATCACTAATTATCAGGGAAATGCAAATTAAAAGCACAATGAGATATCACCTCATACCATTTAGCATGGCCAACATCGAAAAGACTAGGAACAACAAATGGTGGCTAGAATGCAGAGGAAGGGGATTCCTCCTACACTGCCGGTGGGAATGTAAACTAGTTCAACCATTGTGGATAGCAATATGGAGGTTCCTCAAAAAACTAAAAATAGAAATTCCATTTGACCTGCGAATTCGACTCCTAGGAATTTACCCAGAGAAAAAAAGTTGTCAGATTCAAGAAGACATATGCACCCCTATGTTTATCACAGCACTATTTACAATAGCCAAGATATGGAAGCAACCTAAGTGTCCATCAGTAGATGGATGGATAAAGAAGAAGTGTACATATGCACAATGGAATACTATTCAGCCATAAGAAAGAAACAAATCCTACCATTTGCAGCAACATGGATGTAGCTAGATGGTATTATGCTCAGTGAAATAAGTTAGGGAGAGAAAGACAAGTACCAAATGATTTCCCTTATTTGTGGAGTATAACAACGAAGCAAAACTGAAGGAAAAAGCAGCAGACTCACAAACTCCAAGAAGGAACTAGCGGTTACCAAAGGGTAGGGGTGCCGGAGGGCGGTTGAGGAGGGAGGGAGAAGGGCATTGAGGGCTATCACGATCAGTACACATGGTGTGGGGGGGATCATGGGGAAGACAGTGTAGCACAGAAAAGACATGTAGTGACTGTGGCATCTTACAACACCAATGGGCAGTGACTGCAATGGGGTATGGGGGGAAACTCGGCAATATATGTGGGTGAATGTAGTAACCACATTATTTTTCATGTGAAACCATCATAAGAGTGTATGTCAATGATACCTTAATGAAAAAAAAGTCATTAAGTATTCTGTTCTAGGCCTTGGGTACTTTGGTTATCTGAGAAGTTTGATAAATCAGTTAGTAGGTGATTTAGGTTTCAAAAAAACATTTATCATTCTCTATGTACTTTTTAGAAACCTTAAATTTATAGTAGCATTTTTATATCAGAAGAATTGAAGAGTACTGTAATATACAGAGAATGTTAAATTAAGAGGAATTAAGAGGGTTTCAGATTCAGATTTAGCCCATTTGTTTACTACAAATAAGTATCATTCTACTGTATGATAAAGGTGCATTTTTTAGGAGTCTTGTGAAAACTGGTTTCTAATTTCCTTGGTGTCCCATTAGTTTCAATTTATTTTGATAATCACAGTTGTCAAGTAAAATGTAAACTTTTCAATAAATTTACACCATATCTTCAACTATGTCTGGCTAGTCTGCCCTGGGGCATTTATAGCTACCCTGTTCACCCTTCCCTGCAAAAAGAAGAAGAATCACTCTCTCACAGGAATAGAGAATTTAGCAAAATAATTTCTGGTGTAAATGAATATTTGATTTTGAAATAATTTGGTGAAAGAATGTAGAAATATTTAGAATCCTGTTTGGTGTTGTACTTTCTTGAATACTTTTTAAAGAGGTAGATACTAACATTTTAATAAAGGAATTCATGAAACAGGATGTACAATATGATTTTAGATTTGTTTTATATATTTATATCAATATCTCTACATGCCTAGAAAAAATTAGGAAGGGTATGCACCAAAATGTTTATATTGGTTATCTCTGTATGGTAAAATCATGCAAGATTTTTCTTCTTTGTGTTTTTCTGTATTTCCTAAATGTTCTAAAATGAATATGTATAGTTCACCCTTGAATAACATAGGTTTGAACTGCACAGGCCCATTTATACACATTTTTTTTCAATAAAGGTCTTGGAAAATGTTTTGGGAGACAGTTTAAAAGATCATTTTCTTTTTTCTAGCTTTCTTTATTGTAAGAATACAGTATAGAATTTATACAACATGCAGAATATGTGTGAATATCTGTTCATGTTGTTAGTAAGGCTGCCAGTCAACAGTATGCTTTTAGTAGTTAAGTTTTTGGGGAATGAAAAGTTATAGGAGGATTTTTTTACTCTGTTAGGAGTCAGCACCCCTTATCCCCACGTTGTTTAAGGATCAACTATTGCATGTATCATCAGAAATAAAATAATAATATACAGGTATTTAATATTTAACATTTTCATATTATTTAAAATACAAATTAAAAGTCAGGGTTTAATTTGAAGATGAACTTATTACATTGTTTAATACACAAGTCAAGCTAGATAAAAGGTCATAACTTAATTACATTTGTTTTGTTTTATTAGTGGGGGGGTTGGGCAGCATACTCAACTTAAATGGGGGGAAAAAAGGTGAAAACACTGACCCTGTAAAAGATCAACATTTTAAAGATGAGTTCCATTTTAGTGGTTCTCTGAAATTCAAATCATAAGGATGCTGAGTAATACTTGTTAATAATTTATTAGATATTCTTGTTTTGGTAATGATTATACTGATTTTATATTCTTAGGTGGGAGGAAATATCCTTGCTAATGTGTATTAAACTGCTGCTTTGAAGTTTATCTGCTTAGCTAATTTGATCCATTAAAAATCTTTCCTGTAGGCTAAAGTGATGTCCAATGAGATGAAAAAATTTCAGCAACTATTCAGGCTGAGCAGAAGAAAGAACTGAATAGCTTTCTGAAGTCCCAGAAGAGAGAATACAAACTGAAAGGAAGAGCTTAAGGAGGCATTTACTTTATAAAAATTTTCAAGCCACTTACCTGCTTACTGGTTATATCCAATATTGATCTACTCATAGAACCATTAAGATAAATTTTTCTTTTCTTTGTGGCCACTAACAATATATCAGTTTAAGTGAGGACATTGATTATAACCTATTACTTTTCAATGGCTGAGATCCTCAGTTGAGTGGGATCTAAAAAGAGTGATCTCTTGAAAATCTGAATTATTTTATAAAGCTATTATTTAGTAGCTTTCCTAAGCACTTCTTAAGTAATTGAGTCACTAGAAATAAAAATATTTTAGCTGTGAAAAAGAGCCATACATCTCTTCCTTTAAAAGTAAATCATAGGGGGGGCGGAGCCAACATGGCAGCGTGAGTAGGACAGTGGGAATCTCCTCCCAAAAACATATATATTTTTGAAAATACAACAAATACAACTAATCCTAAAAGAGAGACCAGAAGACACAGGACAACAGACACAATACAACTACACCAGCGAGAACCCAGCGCCTGGTGAAAGGGGTAAGATATAAGCCCCGGCCTGGCGGGACCCGAGCACACCTCCCCCCAGCTCCTGGCAGGAGAAGAGTAGGCAGAGCGGGAGGGAGACGGAGCCCAGGACTGCTAAACACCAAGCCCCAGCCACCCGCACCAGAGCGCAGGCACAGTGCGTGTGTAGAGGGCTGGTAACTAATGAAATAGGGCAGCAAGACCTCTGAGCGGGTGCCAAAGCTGATGCCCCTGTGACAAAGAAAAGCGGAGGCTTTTTGAAAGTCTTAAAGGGACAGGGATTTAACAGCTGGACGGAAACAGCATAGGCCACAGCCCAGTGGCAGGAAATTACAGGGAAAACTGGACGCACTAAACCCCTGGGCAACAGCTCTGAGACCCCTCACGGAGGTAAACAGCCAAAAATCCCCCCCCCACCCGGTCCATTACCCCTCCGGGCGCTGCGAAAGCAGAGAAACAGCCTAAGGCAAACCCCGCCCACAGAAGGGAGATCCATCCATATCAGCCAGGCAAGACACAAAGACCCAGCCTACTCGCAATTACCCAACACAAGCCACTAGAGGACGCAGTTGTCCCAGTAAAGAAAGGCCAGTAGCAAGTGAAAAGTTTGGCCCTCCCAGCCGACAGTCAATAGCACCTGTCAACATGAAAAGGCAAAAAAATATGATCCAGACAAGACTAACCCAGACAGCTTCGGCATCTGCTACATCTTCCCCTGAGAAGGAATCTGGGGAGATAGATTTAGCCAGTCTTCCTGAAAAAGAATTCAAAACAAAAGTCATAACCATGCTGATGGACTTGCAGAGAAATATGCAAGAACTAAGGAAGGAGAATTCAGAAATAAAACAAGCTCTGGAAGGACTTCAAAAAAGAATGGACGAGATGCAAGAGACCATTAATGGACTAGAAAACAGAGAACAGGAACGCAGAGAAGCTGATGCAGAGAGAGATAAAAGGATCTCCAGGAATGAAAGAATTTTCAGAGAGCTGAGTGACCAAATGAAAAGGAACAATATAAGAATTATAGGTATTCCAAAAGAAGTAGAGAGAGAAAAGGGGATAGAAAATGTCTTTGAAGAAATAATTGCTGAAAACTTCCCCAAACTAGGGGAAGAAATGGCCTCTCAGACCACAGAGGTACACAGAACTCCCATGACAAGGGATCCAAGGAGGGCAACAACAAGACACATAATAATTAAAATGGCAAAGATCAAAGACAAGAAAAAAATATTAAAGGCAGCCAGAGAGAAAAAAAAGGTCACCTACAAAGGAAAACCCATCAGGCTATCATCAGACTTCTCAACAGAAACCCTACAGGCCAGAAGAGAATGGCATGATATACTTAATGCAATGAAACAGAAGGGCCTCGAACCAAGACTACTGTATCCAGCACGAATATCATTTAAATATGAAGGAGGGATTAAACAATTCCCAGAAAAAATTGAGGGAATTTGCCTCCCACAAAGCACCTCTACAGGGAATCCTACAGGGACTGCTCTAGATGGGAGCACTCCTAAAAAAGAGCACAGAACAAAACACCCAACATATGAAGAATGGAGGAGGAGGAATAAGAAGGGAGAGAAATAAAGAATCATCAGACCATGTTTATAATAGCTCAACAAGCGAGTTAAGTTAGACAGTAAGATAGTAAAGAAGCTAACCCTGAACCTTTGGTAACCACAAACTTAAAGCCTGCAATGGCCATAAATTCATACCTTTCAAAAATCACCCTAAATGTAAATGGTCTGAATGCACCAATCAAAAGACACAGAGTAATAGAATAGATAAAAAAGCAAGATCCATCCATATGCTGCTTACAAGAGACTCACCTCAAACCCAAAGACATGCACAGACTTAAAGTCAAGGGATGGAAAAAGATATTTCATGCAAACAACAAAGAGAAGAAAGCAGGTGTTGCAATTCTGGTATCAGACAAAACAGACTTCAAAATAAAGAAAGTAACAAAAGACAAAGAAGGACATTACATAATGATAAAGGGCTCAGTCCATCAAGAGGATATAACCATTATAAATATATATGCACCCAATACAGGAGCACCAACATACCTGAAACAAATACTAACAGAACTAAAGGAGGATATAGAATGCAATGCATTCATTCTAGGAGACTTCAACACACCACTCACTCCAAAGGACAGATCCACCAGACAGAAAATAAGTAAGGACACAGAGGCACTGAACAACACATTAGAACAGATGGACCTAATAGACATCTACAAAACTCTACATCCAAAAGCAACAGGATACACATTCTTCTCAAGTGAACATGGAACATTCTTCAGAATAGACCACATACTAGACCACAAAAAGAGCCTCAGTAAATTCCAAAAGATTGAAATCCTACCAACCAACTTTTCAGACCACAAAGGCATAAAATTAGAAATAAACTGTACAAAGAAAGCAAAAAGGCTCACAAACACATGGAGGCTAAACAACACGCTCCTAAATAATCAATGGATCAATGACCAAATCAAAATGGAGATCCAGCAATATATGGAAACAAACGACAACAACAACACTAAGCCCCAACTTCTGTGGGACACAGCAAAAGCAGTCTTAAGAGGAAAGTATATAGCAATCCAAGCATATTTAAAAAAGGAAGAACAATCCCAAATGAATGGTCTAATGTCACAATTATCGAAATTGGAAAAAGAAAAACAAATGAGGCCTAAGGTCAGCAGAAGGAGGGACATCATAAAGATCAGAGAAGAAATAAATAAAATTGAGAAAAATAAAACAATAGCAAAAATCAATGAAACCAAGAGCTGGTTCTTCGAGAAAATAAACAAAATAGATAAGCCTCTAGCCAGACTTATTAAGAGGAAAAGAGAGTCAACACAAATCAACAGTATCAGAAACGAGAAAGGAAAAATCACGATGGACCCCACAGAAATACAAAGAATTATTAGAGAATACTATGAAAACCTATATGCTAACAAGCTGGGAAACCTAGGAGAAATGGACAACTTCCTAGAAAAATACAACCTTCTAAGACTGACCCAGAAAGAAACAGAAAATCTAAACAGACGAATTACCGGCAATGAAATTGAAGCGGTAATCAAAAAACTACCAAAGAACAAAATCCCCGGGCCAGATGGATTTACCTTGGAATTTTATCAGACATACAGGGAAGACATAATACCCAAAAAATAGAAGAGGAGGGGATACTCCCAAACTCATTCTATGAAGCTAACATCACCCTAATACCAAAACCAGGCAAAGACCCCACCAAAAAAGAAAACTACAGACCAATATCCCTGATGAACGTAGATGCAAAACTACTCAACAAAATTTTAGCACACCGAATTCAAAAATACATCAAAAAGATTGTACACCAAGACCAAGTGGGATTCATCCCAGGGATGCAAGGATGGCACAACATTCGAAAGTCCATCAACATTATCCACCACATCAACAAAAAGAAAGACAAAAACCACATGATCATCTCCATAGATGCTGAAAAGGCATTTGACAAAGTTCAACATCCATTCATGATAAAAACTCTCAGCAAAATGGGAATAGAGGGCAAGTACCTCAACATAATAAAGGCCATCTATGATAAACCCACAGCCAACATTATATTGAACAGCGAGAAGCTGAAAGCTTTTCCTCTGAGATCGGGAACCAGACAGGGATGCCCACTCTCCCCACTGTTATTTAACATAGTACTGGTGGTCCTAGCCACGGCAATCAGACAAAACAAAGAAATACAAGGAATCCAGATTGGTAAAGAAGAAGTTAAACTGTCACTATTTGCAGATGACATGATACTGTACATAAAAAACCCTAAAGACTCCACCCCAAAACTACTAGAACTGATATCAGAATACAGCAAAGTTGCAGGATACAGAATAAACACACAGAAATCTGTGGCTTTCCTATACACTAACAATGAACCAACAGAAAGAGAAATCAGGAAAATAACTCCATTCAAAATTGCATCAAAAAGAATAAAATACCTAGGAAGAAACCTAACCAAAGAAGTGAAAGACTTATACTCTGAAAACTACAAGTCCCTCTTAAGAGAAATTAAAGGGGACACTAACAGATGGAAATGCATCCCATGCTCGTGGCTAGGAAGAATTAATACCGTCAAAATGGCCATTCTGCCCAAAGCAATATACAGATTTGATGCAAACCCTATGAAACTACCAGCAACATTCTTCAATGAACTGGAACAAATAATTCAAAAATTCATATGGAAACACCAAAGACCCCGAATAGCCAAAGCAATCCTGAGAAAGAAGAATAAAGTAGGGGGTATCTCACTCCCCAACTTCATGCTCTATTATAAAGCCATAGTAATGAAGACAATTTGGTACTGGCACAAGAACAGAGCCACAGACCAATGGAACAGACTAGAGAATCCAGACATTAACCCAGACATATATGGTCAATTAATATTTGACAAAGGAGCCATGGACATACAATGGCGAAATGACAGTCTCTTCACCAGATGGTGCTGGCAAAACTGGACGGCTACATGTAGAAGAATGAAACTGGACCATTGTCTAACCCCATATACAAAAGTAAACTCAAAATGGATCAAAGACCTGAATGTAAGTCACGAAACCATTAAACTCTTGGAAGAAAATATAGGGAAAAACCTCTTAGACATAAACATGAGTGACCTCTTCTTGAACATATCTCCCCGGGCAAGGAAAACAACAGCAAAAATGAACAAGTGGGACTATATTAAGCTGAAAAGTTTCTGTACAGCAAAAGACACCATCAATAGAACAAAAAGGAACCCTACAGTATGGGAGAATATATTTGAAAATGACACATCCGATAAAGGCTTGACGTCCAGAATATATAAAGAGCTCACACGCCTCAACAAACAAAAAACAAATAACCCAATTAAAAAATGGGCAGAGGAACTGAACAGACAGTTCTCCAAAACAGAAATACAGATGGCCAACAGACACATGAAAAGATGCTCCACATCGCTAATTATCAGAGAAATGCAAATTAAAACTACAATGAGGTATCACCTCACACCAGTAAGGATGGCTGCCATCCAAAAGACAAACAACAACAAATGTTGGCGAGGCTGTGGAGAAAGGGGAACCCTCCTACACTGCTGGTGGGAAAGTAAATTAGTTCAACCATTTTGGAAAGCAGTATGGAGGTACATCAAAATGCTCAAAACAAACATACCATTTGACCCAGGAATTGCACTCCTAGGAATTTACCCTAAGAATGCAGCAATCAAGTGTGAGAAAGACCAATGCACCCCTATGTTTATCGCAGCACTATTTACAATAGCCAAGAATTGGAAGCAACCTAAATGTCCATCGATAGATGAATGGATAAAGAAGATGTGGTACATATACACAAGGGAATACTACTCAGCCATAAGAAAAGAGCAAATCCTACCATTTGCAACAACATGGATGGAGCTGGAGGGTATTATGCTCAGTGAAACAAGCCAAGCGGAGAAAGAGAAATATCAAATGATCTCACTCATCTGTGGAATATAAGAACAAAGGAAAAACTGAAGGAACAAAACAGCAGCAGAATCACAAAACTCAAGAATGGACTAACAGGTACCAAAGGGAAAGGGACTGGGGAGGATGGGTGGGTAGGGAGGGATAAGGGGGGGGAGAAGGGGGGTATTAAGATTAGCATCCATAGGGGGGTGGGAGAAAGAGGAGGGCTGTACAACACAGAGAAGACAAGTAGTGATTCTGCAACATTTTGCTACGCTGATGGACAGTTACTGTAAAGGGGTATATAGGGGGGACCTGGTATAGGGGTGAGCCTAGTAAACAAAGTATTCGTCATGTAAGTATAGATTAATGTTAGTAAAAAAAAGCAGTTCCTGTGTGGTGACCTCCAATGAGCTCTACACAATGATATAAAGGGCATATAAAAGTGTAGGCAAAGGGTCTGTTTGTGTTTATACAGAGGATCAAAGCCTAATTTGGCTACCCGAAAATGAACTAAAATATGATATGAAAAAGAACTTTCAACATCAGCACTCTCGGGAGGACTCATACCAGAAGATGATCATCAAAAAAAACCCAACAAAATCCACACACTGCTACAGGTGTAGATGCACTCATCCCACCAACTCCTGGACTTGCCATGGGAATGAAGAAGGAGATATCTAAGTTGGCCTGTGCATACAGTAAAACAACAAATTTGACTGGATCTGTACGGTTGGAACTCAACCAAGATTTAGGAGAAGTGCAAATTGTAGCACTCCAAAATCTTACAACTATAGACTATTTACTGTTAAAAGAACATATGGGGTGTGAACAGTTCCCAGGAATGGGTTGTTTTAATTTATCTGAATTCTCTCAGACTGTTCAAGTTCAGTTGGATATTATCCACCATATCATAGATAAGTTTTCACAAATGCCTAAGGTGCCTAACTGTTTTTCTTGGTTTCACTGGAGATGGCTGGTAATTACAGGTATGCTTTGGTTACGTAACTGTACTCCTATTATGTTAATGTGTGTGAGCAATTTAATTAGTAGTTTAAAAACTATACATGCTGAAGTTACTCTACAAGAAGATATGTCAAAGAAATAATCAATCTCCCCAGGTTTTCTTCCGCCTGCTACTTCTATAGCTTTTCTTCTTCTTTCCTAATTACAACCCTTAAATAGAATTCGTGCCATATATCGAATTTACCGAGTATCATAATTCTTCCAAGGGGTAAAGACACCTCAAGACAAATACTGGGCATAGAAGCCACAGGGCATAAATATGCAAAGAAGTAAAAAGCTAACCTTTTCAAACAATAAGGCTTCTCTCTCACTGATCAACTTTACATTTCCCTGTATGGCCCCAGAAGATGACTGGTTAGCCAGAGACGGGTAAGATTCCTCAAGGGAGGAACAACCTAAGACAGGCACAGTCGCAGGGGGGCCATCAGGTGGGAAAATGGGGATCAACAGAGGTGATGCTTAGAACCTCCCCCCCCGTTCTGAGAGAAATCTTCTGCATACGTGGATGTTTTATTGCCCATGTCTAGCTTGGATTAACACATAGTCTACAGGCACACACCTGATCATCTACATTTGCTCTCTTACAACACTAAACTATGTTTTCTACCTTTATCTTGTATCTACCTACCACTTCAGCATTTTATTAAAAACAATAATAATAAAGAGAGAAATGTGGTATCCACATATAAATCAAGTATACAAATCAAATTAATATTCATATTTGAACTGACTGTTTATAGTTCATAATGCATGAGCAAAACCGAAAGCTTCTGTGATGACTGCCCCTGTTATATTCACCATGTAACTTATTCACTATGTAAGAATTTGTTCTCAATGTAAGAACTTGTTCGTTAAGCTTCAAAAGATTGGAGACTGACTAAAATTAGGCTTGGGGTGGATTAATGATTGTGCATTGAGCATTGACCCCCCTATAGAGAATTTTATTGTTGTCAACAACCATTTGATCAATAAATATGAGAGATGCCCTCACAAAAAAAAAATATATACATATATATATATATATATATATATATATATATATATATATATATATATAAGTTACCGGGATGTAATTTATAGCATAAGGAATATAGTCAAAATATTGTAACAACTTGGTATGGTGATAGGTGGTACCTAGAATTATCATGTATATAAATGTTGAATCACTGTGTTGTACACCTGAAACTAATGTAATACTGTGTGTCAACTACCCTTCAATTAAGAAAAAAAAAGTAAATCATATCTTCTTACTTTGGGCTCAGATTACAATAATTTGTTCTTATTCTGATTTTAACACAGAAGAAGGATAAGAGGCATTTCTTCTCATCCCATTTTCTTTAATAGGAAAGCATGCTAATTATGTCTTTATGGCTACAGGATTTCATGTGTGTTTGCCCTTTATGTGCTGCTTTCTTGAACTTATTTTTATCGCATATCTAGTCTAACTGTGAGGAAAGCCATGTTGTCCTAAGGCAATATCTGAAAGGGGATTATTATTCAGGATAGTGGTCAGGACAGGAAAATGATATGTGTCAACTATGGCATATTTATTATATTTCAGAGAATATAAATCAGCCATCTTTTATAGGTATAAGATGATTTTTCAGAGACTATTGACCTTATAGTTCTTCACCTGTTATTCAAGAAAGAAACCAATTCCTTATTTCTTTTGTGGATAAGATACTCAAACACATAAATATAAAAAGCACATAAACTTGTAGTTCTCAACTGAAGGATGTCAATGAGAAGACAGAGATAATACAGGTGTATACACAAAAAATCATTTGGCTATGTTTTTCAAAATCTTTTGCCAAGGAAATTCCCCACCCACCAAGACTTCCCCAGTTTGCACCCTCTTTTACAGACTGATGGACTGAAATTTTTAGTCAATGTAATTAATTAATTATTAGCACACAGATAAATTAATCTTGATAAAATAACCATAATCCCTTTGGTATAGTGCTTTTTTATGTGTAGGAATTTGACCTATAATTAGAGATATAAGTCTTATTAAGGACATTGGTGTCACAAAGCCTTGCTATATATACCCTGCCGAGTGAGGTTCATTGATAAAATTTTTCCAACTTTAAAGAGTATAATAACCTGCTATGTATTCCCATTACTGTAATCTAAAAGCTAAACTCAATACTAGAACATGGGATTTGAAAAGATGGTAAATAGGATTCCCAACTGTAAATAAATATCCAACAAAATGCGGTTCTATAGTTGTTTCCTAGTGAAATCAGGTTTTAGTTTTATAAATGAATATGTTGTTTTAGATAATCCTTTAAGCATATAATTCATAGTCTAACTAATAAATTCGTTTTCTTTTAGAAGGTAGTTTTGTGTCTGCGTATGTCTGTGTGTGTGTGTGTTCATTTAGAATGATTATTATTAGTATAGAGGAAGGGACATACTATAGTCTTAGCGGGTGGGAAATTTCCTTGGCCAAAGATTTTGAAAAACATAGCCAAGTGATTCTTTTTGTATATTCCTGTATTAGCCCTGTCTTCTCATTGACATCCTTAAGTTGAGAACTACAAGCTTATGTGCTTTTTATTTTTATGTGTTTGAATATCTTATCAATGAAAGTAATGAATAATTGGTTTCATTCTTGAACAACAGATGAAGAACCATAGGTTAACAGTCTCTAAAAAATCATCTTAGACCTAGGAAAGATGGCTGATTTATATTCTCTGCAAGGTTGATGCATTTTAGGTTGAAATATACTAGTATTAATTAGCATCCTTGGGTTTGCATCATTGAATGTATTGTCAATATTCTCATCTTGTCCAGTATAAATAAACTTTTTTTAGGTAGTTTGTGAGATGATATTTAAAATGCTGTAGAAAAACATTGGTCTTGCCTTGTTCAGTGGTTATAGTGCTGAATATTAAATCTATTCTAAAAGGTCTCTATTTTCCTGTGGTTTTGTTGATTTTCCATTTAATTTCCAGTCTTTTATACTG
Source organism: Manis pentadactyla (assembly GCF_030020395.1). Lineage (NCBI taxonomy): Eukaryota > Metazoa > Chordata > Mammalia > Pholidota > Manidae > Manis > Manis pentadactyla. The sequence goes on from NC_080021.1 coordinate 106,245,634, forward strand.
AACCCATCCTTAACTTTGCCAAAAACTTAGTATTTCTATTGTTGAAAACCAAGAAGTGAGACATAACTATATTTTAACCTTAATTTTAATTCATGTGTGATTTTTACTTGAAAGCACTGTCTTCTTCCCCTTTTTGGGAGAACTTTAAAGAAAGATGTTTTACTTCATTCACCAATCATTGCGTGCTTTCAAAGCTATGGGCCATCCTAAATATAGCTGTGCAAAGCTAAAGAGTATGCATGTTTTCTAGTGTATGTTTTCTCTTTTCTTGTCCTACTTCATGGATAACTCCAGAAACAGGAAAATACTACCTACCTCCTTTAAGGTCATTGCCCTGCCTGCCCATGAGAGAGGGCACAAATTAAGTACTTTTACTGAAGATTACCAGCTACCAAATAGTATATTCATGTAGTTAATTTTTATGTGTTTTGAACTCAGTTGTTTTTTATCTTGCCAGGAGCTGAATGAAAACAAGAGCACCCCAAGAAAAGAAAAACAGGAATGGCTTTCAAAGCAGAAAGAGAACATACAGCATTTCTAAGAAGAGGAAAAGACCAATCTTCTTCAACGTCAGAGACGGTACCTAGAGCTGCAATGCCGTCGCTTCAAAAGAAAGTCGTTACTTGGGTGCCATAACTTGGAGCAGGACGTTGTCAGGGAGGTATGTGTAAATGGTGTGAAATCAGAATCTTCCTGAAAATATGTCAGTCACATCCCACCCCCAGGGCCTTAGAGTGCCTCTGCTTGCCTTTGCCTAAGTCCTTCTTCCCTGGAAACCCAACCCACACGGTTCACCTTCTCCCTCACTTCATATCTCCTCAGTTCTGATCTCCAAATCCTCCTCCCTTCTTTAAATATTCTTGCACTCCTCTCTCTCTCTCTCTCTCTCTCTCTCACACACACACACACACACACACCACACACACACACACACACGTATGTGCACACACTTTTTATGGGGATCTCTCTCTGCCCAAGTAGAATGGAAATTAGATGAAGTCCCAGGTTCTGTTCATGGCTTTTATATCCAGTGGCTAGATATATCCAGGCCTTGTAGCTAGTGGCTGGCCCATAATAGGTATTCAATAAATATGTATTAAGTAAATATTTAATAAATATTAAATCCATGAATGAAAGAACTGTTAATTTTTAAATATGAGAAAATTAATTGGATAACTGATGCCTTTTCATCCGAAATGGGTGCCATGAAGGTATATACTACCATTTAACATAATTTATAATCATAAAATTATTCATTGGGAATATGTAGAAACTTATGCCAATGAAAACAACGGTTCTCATTATCAGGTATACCTATGAGCATAGATCAATTTATTTCCAAGAGTGGCTTAAAATAAACTTCAAGTATAACATAATTATTCAAATTTACTAATAATTACAGAAATTCAAATTAAAACAATTGCATCAATTAGATAAGATCCGTCTAAAAAATTGGTAAGTCCTAGTAGTGGCATGGGAAAGTGGTCAGTGTTGGTAAGAATATAAATTGATACTGCCATTTTGGAGCATAATTCATCAGCTTTAACAATTTAATTTGCATGTATCTTCTACCCATCAAATCCGCTTCTAGAATTCTTTCCTAAAGAAATAGTAACATAATTATATGGTGTATCATGTGTAGATGTTTACTGAAAATTTTTCATAAAACAAAAAATAGAAAAACTATGGCATCAGAAAGCACAAGCTTCCTATAAAAATTTTTTTTTAAATCTGTATTTGTCCTTTATATTTTTAGGTAAAGAAAGCTTATTATATGCCTATAATATATATTGTTATTCAATTTTAAAACTGTATGTTTTTGTGTAATAGTTGTGTCACGATAAGTGTGGGGAAGGTTGGGAAACATATGCACCAAATGTTGGCCCCTGGAGAAGGGGCAGCAGAGGCAAAGGGGGCACGTCTGACTTCCTTCTACATAGAAAAAGAGAGAGAGTATGTGTGAGTGTATGTGTGTGTGTGTGTGTTGTACTTTGATCTTTTAAACTGAAAAAAATTGTAGTAACATTTATTGATCATGAGGTAGGTATTCTGACAGCTTTCCACTTATGAACTCATTTCACCCTCACGTTAATTTTATGAAACGGCTATGTCATGGTCTCCATTTGAGAAGTAATGAAATGGAAGCACAGAGAGTTTAAGTAATTAACCCAAGGACTCACTGCTTGTCAGTAGCAGAGCCAGGATTTAGAAGGCAGGCAGCCTAGCCTTAGAGTCTTGTGTTCTTAACCACTGCACTATACTGGGTATACTGCATGTAGTAGAATTGAATGTATACTGTGAAGAAATTCAAAGGATGACTTAGAAGTCCTGTTCAAATACAAAATTAGGAAACATAAATGACAGAAAGAGAGTAGAAAGGACATTAAGTCTCTTGGGACAGATTTGATATGTCTTAAGCTTATTGCTAAAAGTAGTATAAATAGTAAATGAACAGATAAGGCAACTGTGCTACTAATTGCCCATTTACTACAGTTCCAGTAATAAAAGTCTAATATTCACCGTGCAGCCATTATTAAATCAGAGGATTACATCTATATCCTGGTTATTCTGTTTCTTAGGATTTTTTTTCTCCTGGCATTGTACATCAGCAAATTACGCCTTTGTCTTTTTTTATGGATTAGGAATTAAATAAAATGAAGGCTCAAAAGGACTTAGAGCATGCAGTGCTACTGCGACAGCATGAATCCACGCAAGAACTGGAGTTCCACCACCTCATCACAGTGCAGAAGATGCGCTGTGAGTTGATGAGACTGCAGCATCAAGCCGAGTTCACTGACCAGCTGGAGCATAATAAACGGAGAGAGCGAGAACTAAGGCAGAAGCATGTCATGCAGGTTCGACAGCAGCCTAAGAGTCTGAAGGTACCTTTAGCCTAAGCTTCTTGACAAAGGAGAACAGATAAAAGGCATCATGTAAACAGTAAAAGTCTAAGCCAGATGTCTGTCATAAAGAAATTGAATAAGCTTTTTTTCATTTCATTTTAAGCATGTTTGGTTAGTGTTGATGTAGAGGGTCTGTAGCTACAGACTTCTGCTTGTGTATTTCTCAGCGGAGTACCAAAAAATGGCCAGAACTTTTTAACTGTGGAAAATGTCATAAATAAGATTCAAAATTCTCATTTTAAGTGTACCCAAATGTCCAGTGTTGATACTACAATCTACATATCAACATACTAACCTGCTAGCTTCTCTCTGTTGTTCCAAGTTTTATAGTTTTGGAATCTTATTTCCTCTGAATGTGATTTGTATCCAAAAGAGGCAGTAAGTTCTTAATTAGTACAGAAACCAGTGAATGAAAAATGCCTTTTTACCCCCTCTCCCTTCATTGTCAATACTCATCTTTAGAGGAATAGTGGAATTATCACACTGTTACTCCCATTCTTTCTGTGTTTGGTAACATAGGTAAGACCAGGGCATGTGTAGTTGGAGTGTATTTTTTTAATTAGTACATCAGAGTGAAGCAAGGTATATATGCTCTCTTGTAGACAAATAAGGAAAGACAAGTGTTGGTGATATATAATATCAAAGGACTTTAAATTTTGTATTTGCTTTGATGGAGAAAATTATTTATATGATACAAAATTCAAAAGATGCCAAAGTGTATTTATTATAAAGTTAAAGGTTTCCCTCTCCTTGTTCTTTAGGCCACCTGGTCCAGACCCCTCTACCAAAAACAGCCAGAGTTAACAATTCCAAGGAATTTTCAAATTTTATAACTTGTAATGAATATGTGAAGTATAATCATATGAATCTTAATAAACAAAAAACCAAAACGATGCACTATATATGTTGTCACCCACAGTAGTACCTCAGTTAATCTGTACATGTCTGCACATTGTAAACATGTATTTACATCCAATAAGGCCCCGGTTCCACACTATCTTCTTTATCCCCTTTTTCAAACTCTTTGACAATTTAACTATAAAACTATCAGGTAACAACACTTACCTGAATAACTCCTGAAGTGAAGTGAAATTCACTTACAGAAGTAATCTGTCTCCAAACCAGAAGCTAAACCACACCTAGTGGTATCTCTGATTCCTATTCAACTCCATTCATACAAGTTCTCCTGAACAAAACACAGAAGCAAAGCTAAAATTTACCCTTTCCTTGTGAATCTAAGTAAAATTTTATACTTTGCTGTACCTTCAAAACAGCTAATGAACATCATTTACAGAGTGGCTCGTACGTTGACTACCCTCATAACCGTCATTAGTTAATGCTTATCACAATCAGAATTCATAATGATTTTCCAGATTTATTTTGTCTTTGTAGTGGTTACATAGTAGGGTTTCCCACCAAGAGATATTTAAAGCATGTCTATAAAATGAATTAAAATTTTAAAGTGAGCAGCACCCAGAAGTAAACCAAACTGAAAGCTTGTTTAGTGTCTTTGGTCAGACCATAAATCTGATATGACTTCATTTCTCTGGGGCTTGGAATAGGTTAGTTGTTTGCTGTTTAACCCTTCCTTTTTGTTCCCTGTTGTGGCAGCCTTCTCAGTTTGAAAGCTTGTAGACACTAGTCTGATTTTCACAGATACTATTAAAAAATCAAGGGGAAAAATAATGTCTCACAGTTGTAGTCAGACTTCAGATAGAAAGCGTCCTTCTCATGATACATAAGCTCAAGATTTTCCATAAAGAAATTGTTCTGTTACTTTAGTGGGAAAGAAAATCACCATGTTCCTCTTAGTTGTATATATCTATCTACCTGCACAATTTGAACAAAACAGACTCTTTTTTAAAAATTAAGGTATCATTGATAAACAATCGTAAGAAGGTTTCACATGAGCAACATTGTGGTTTCAACATTCATTCATACTATCAAGTCCCCCCAAACCCACTGCAGTCACTGTCCATCAGCGTAGTAAGACACTATAGAGTCATTACTGTCTTCTCCGTGCTGTGCTGTGTTCCCCGTGACCCCACTATATTGTGAGTGCTAATAATAGTGCCTCTTAGTCCCCTTCTCCGTACCTCCCCACCCATGCTTCCCAACCCCTTCCCTTTGGTAACCCTAGTCCCTTCTGGGAGAAAACAGACTCTGTTTTAACATCAGGTCATTTCATTTACGTAAGTAATAGTTGTAACTTTTTAAGGTAAATTTTTATTTACTAAGTAGTAGTTCAACTTCAATAGTTGCAACTATTCCAACTTTCTCCAAGACTTTAAGAGGGGTAGGAGGACTTCAATTTGCACACTTAGGTAAGCTGACAGTATTTGTAGACATTGGGGCACCATTTCTGAGGAATGACTTGGGTAAACACCTATTGTTTATCTGCCATTTCTTCATCTGCCATTAGGTGACATTTTGTCAGTATTAAGTGATTAAGAAACAACTGGAACATGTTTATCCTGCTTTCACTTGAGTGAAACATTGAGGAATATAGTTTATTCTTGGTATAAGTATTAATCTTGTAAAAATTTTTCAGGGCATTCCTTTTTGTCATTAGCTAGTGATATGGAGGGACTATAGTTTTCTTGGCAATATATTTGAATATTTAAAAGTTTTTTAAAGAATGGAGGCTGTTACACAAAGTCAGAAGAGAATTCTAAATTTCATTGTTCCATTTCTGGCTAACTGGGAGGAATTTTATTAACCAAGGGCAGTATTTAAGAGCAGTGCTAAGCATCACTAAACCAAGAGTTTGTCTTTCTAGCTAGACATTTCTTGACCCTTCACAGAATAAAGGTACATGACTATGACTTAGTACTTCAATTGGTGTAAAATGCAGAAAAGGATATATATTTGATTTTGTAGTATGGGAGCAAAGAGTGAACTAGTTCCTTGACAAGAGTGTTTGGTCATACATGCATTAGCACACTGACTCAACCATTCAATATCTGGCAGTATATATATTGAGGTAAATAATTTCAACTATAGGTTCTGCCTTTGTGTAGCAAATGAGTGTTGTTACTTGTAGGCTTGATGGGTATACCTTATAAAATATATCTCATCTTACTAAGTTTTGTTGAAACTTGAGTTCAGAGAATAATTAACCTGTAATTTAAAGCCAGAGTTATTCTGTTTCTGAACTCAAATTATTTTATCTCAAAAATGTTTATGTAGTTCATGTCTGTTATCATTACCACAAGAAGGGTTGTCCCTTCTCTTGCCTCATAACTTTTCTTTGACCTTTGAAAGATTAGTTAGCTGACTTTCAGGTTTTTGCTCATGGTGCTAAAGAGTAAACCCTAAGGAGAAGCAGACCCAAAACTTAGCCATCTTAACTGAGCAGAATGACCACAACATTAATGAAATGCTCTCCACTCAAGCTGTTAGTTTATTTTACTTAGGCAAAACAATTTAGTGCCCCTTTCCTTCCACCACCTGAATAAAATCCCAACAATTGAAATATTAAGTTGGAAATGAAAACTCTGCTGCACCTTGGAAAATAGTCATGGTGGTCCATATTCTTCTTGTTCTCAGCATTGCTTGGAAATATGCACGATGCATATGTAATTCTCTTTGATACATTTGGACATGAGGTTCCACATAGGCTCTCTGCTGGTGCCTTGCAGAGGTTTAGTACATATACCTACAGTGTATCAAGATTGGAGAAGCAACTTTGTTAAGCAGTGTTCAAAAAGTAGTACTTTATCGGGAATCCAGATGGTCACATTTGAGTGCAGGTACAAAATATTTGCTATGTAAGTTTACAGACTTTTTCTTAATGGGCCAGATTGTAAATATTTTAGGAGGAAAAATCGAGGATATTATGTGGGTATTTACGTAGCCATTTAAAATGTGACCATTTCAGAATGTAAAAAACCATTCCTAATTAGTGGACTATTGAAAAACAAAAACAGAAAATCAGGTAGCTGTTCAGATTTGACCCATAAGCTGTGGCATGCTTGTCCCTGTTCTGTAGTTATTTCCATTGGGGAGAAGAGATTCACAGTCTTATATCAATCAGATTCTATGTTTTCCTTTAAAAAATAATGATTATTTAGGCATCATCCAAATAGCTTATGATAGCTTTATTCTTATAATGCCGTCATTGGTTGCTGTATTTTCCTTTTCCAGAGATGTTTACTCCAAGATGTAAAAGTGAACAGTTGTGCCCTATAGAAGAGTAGTCTGCCTTAACTTACACCTCCTCCTTTCCATAGGTCATGAAAAGATAGCTCACCGGAGGATATATCTGTTTCTTTTCTCTCTTTCAGCCGCATTGGGATGAAGCACAGGAGGCAGAGTGCCAGGCTTTGAAAATGCAGCTGCAGCAGGAACTGGAGCTGTTGACTGAACTTCAGAGCAAGATCAAAATGCAGGCTGAGGCACAACATGCTCAAGAGCTTTGGGAGCTTGAACAGAGGGTCTCCCTCCACAAGGAACTCTTAAAACAACAGGTATACATAATAGAAAAAAGTAATTGTGCCAGTATTTGCTTTCATGAAAATCATTTCATAAATATATTTTCGTGATGACAGAGATGGCATTAGATTGTTTTCACAATACCATATTTCCTTAATTCTAGTTTTGGTAGTGTTTTCTTTTTCTTTAAAATTACTGATTCAGTAATGAACCTTAAAATTAATGAATGTGCTATATTAAAGGAATATACTTAAGTAGTAATTGCTAGAGGAATGATGTGGAGTTATGTGAAGACAGTTGAATTGTAAAAGGATAGCTCTGGCTCCGTCTTCCTCCCTTCTTTTGTGTACCTACTTGTACCTAAAGAAATTGGAGAGAAACTTGGATAGTGAAGGAAAAAACTTTAGTAATTGCTTGAGAGAGACAAGGAAAAGGGATCAGGAATATACTTTATTCATTCATCCCTGGTCTGAAACTGTACAGATTGATGCATTACTAGAAAAGAGAAGGTAAAACCAGTTTTACACAGATGAAGAGTCAGGCTGAAAATATTATTTCTAGATGTAGCTTTATTTGTTTTACTTATTCTTTGTCATATATATTAGAACTAGAATCCCTAAATTCACTTGTGTCCTTTAAGGTACTGAGGCTGTATGTGTGTGTGTGTGTGTGTGTTGGAGAACGAACAAAGGGTAGAAGCTTTTGAGAAAGAAAGAGAGGAAAGGCATTTGTTCTGAGTAGTAGTAGAGTATCACTTGTATCCAGGATTGAATGCTGTGTTCCAGAATTCCTGAGCCATAAGTTCCCAGCAGCTGGCATGGTCTTAGGTCCATTGTAAGTTAACATGTGCCTAATGGTTTTGTCTATTAAAAATTGTCATTGCTTCTGGACCATTAGTTGGCCCATCGATTTTCCTCCACTTTCTATACTTTTTGTGATAAAAATAGAATACCTCATTTCTATTAAAAAAATATGTTCTTAAAAACTCCACCTAAATAAGGTGTTGCTATTTCTCTGGCACAGCTGTCTTTATTACTGGCTCCTTTAAGAGTTACTTGCCTCTAAAAATTATCTCAATTGTGTTTCTCATTCAAGATGGGAAGACAGAAACACATATAAATTTTTAGAAAAATGTAGTTGTCCCATGTACAGAATTCATAAGTCTGCCTGATTTCAACTTGCATATTTAAAATTTAATCTGAAGTTCCATCTCTTACGCTTCAAAATCATCACTAAAAGAGAACCTATAGTATTTCAGTAACAGTGTTATGAGAGAAATATTGGTACTGTTTTATTTGTATTTTTAGCTCCACCTAGTGGCTCCGAGTTAAAGAGTGCTAATTAGTATCTTAGGTGTAGTCTTATTTCAATATATGAACTAAGGCCTTTATGTTCTACAAAACCAGGTAAAATGTTAGCATAGGGCTGATAGCATTGCCAGAAGTGCAGTGGCACTCTCATCCATTGTTAATGCCTTCTGGAAAGCAATTTGGAAGTATATATTGATCTCTGAAAATGTTAAGCAAAGAATTTAGAGAATTTAGAGAAAAGAAATCCTGAATACAGGAAAAGCAATATGCATAAATATGTTAATTATGGCTTAGTTTATAATGGTTTAAAATAATTAAGTGCTTATGACCAAGCCACTTAATTAAATCTTACTCAACCATTTAAATAATGGCTATAAAGATAGTATTAATGTGGAAAAATGCTTATGAGGTGTTGAATAAAATAAAGACAAATCACACTTAAAGTGAGTTGAACTAATACTTATAATGGCTATATTAATATGGTAGATTGGTTGTGGTGGTTTGTATTTGATAATAGACATGCATAAGATTATTTAGTATTAAAAATAATAAAAGAAACAGTGGAATAAATCTACAGTGCTTTGAGTTGCTGCTTGATTTTTAGGGCTCATGTTTATATTTCAAGTGAAGTGCATGACTATAAAGCAGTTTGGGGTCAGTCAGTTGGCAACTACCAAGGCAGTGATATACCCATGGTATGATTTGACAACATTGTAGCATCCGTGTTTTCTGTACTTTGTGCTTACCAGTTGTACAGATAAGAAACAGTCATCTGAAAATAGAGGTGGAACCAGAGAGAATGTTAGTTGTTTCTAGATGTATAATAATTCTGTTTGAAGATTGCTTTCAGCCTCCAAATGAACCAAAAATTGTCCTCCAGGTCAAGACACCAACAGAGGACGCCTCCGTTGAGGCTCACATGAGGTCTTACTGCAGCTTTCCTTGTGCTTCATTTACATTAAAGTTTCAGCAAAATGACAACATAACTATAAATGTTAAATTCTATGTGCATTTCATACATGCATAAAAAGTGGCAGTATTTGCAAAGTATAAATGGGCTTTTCTTTGTCTTAACATTTCCTTTAATTTTCCCTGAATATTTCACTTAATATCAACAAGATGGTTGGTAGTTTTTAAATAAGAATTGACAATTGGAATATCTTACAGGACCTTCTGAACTGAAAATATTTACACATTTGATTTCAGAGAAGATAGGTTAGGAGAGAAGTCTCAGAAGTCTTATATCCAGTGAAACCACCTTTCTTATTTACAGTAATAAATAAGACATTTTCAAAGAAATGGGGGTTAATATAACCTATCACAAATCTTAGTTTTAATTTTTATTGAAAAATATTTACAGTTTCTTAAATGACAAAACTAATTCAGCACACAAAATTGAAGCTGTGCTTACTGGATAAAAGTTAATTAATGTGTTTAATATTTTTATCATGAGTTTCCTTCAAATAATATACAGGGCATTCAAATTAGTTAAATACTCAGTACAAGCCTATCCTTTATTAGGTCCTTTGAATTAAATGTTCTTAATAAATGGATTTTTGAAATTTTAAAATAGGAAAGATTTAAAAGGAAAATTTGAAGTTATTTGAATCCTTACAGATATATAAATTTAATTCTATATGAATTGGGTATTTTATATGTAGATATTAAAAGAGTGGAAAAGTTATTTTACAAATACATATTTTTTTTAACTTGGCAATTATAGAGAAACAGATAGAAATTAAAATGTCTTTAATCTCACCACTCAGAAATCACCAGTTAACAATTTGATATCTTTCCCTTAGAAGAAGCACTGTGTCTAATCTAGGTTCTCTTTCAACCTTCATTAGGAAGTGTCCTCCCTAAACCTTTGTAACTCTTTAGTACTTAGAGTTTAATAATTTTCAAATTCACCCTATCAAAGTACATTCTGGCCTATTTGTAATTCCCCACACACATTTTATCATTTTGCATGCCTTTGCCCATGTTCCCTCTGCTGAAAATATCTTCCCCTTCCCTTGTCTTCTGGTAAACTTGTGCTTTTCCTTCCGAATCCAGTTTCTGTCACCTTCTCTGAGAAGACTTCTTTACCCTACTCCTCTCCCCCTATAGAGTGAAGTACTCCATCCCTTTGTATTTCTGCTTTACCTTATTAATCTGTTATTACATCTTATCATATTATGTAGCAGTTTTTTATTTGCATGTGTTTCCATGCTAAATTGTGTGTTTTTAAAAGGGCACTTACAAAAATGATACATAAGAGGGGACTTGATAATATGGGTGAATGTTGTAACCACAATGTTGCTCATGTGAAACCTTCATAAGATTGTATATCAATGATAACTTAGTTTAAAAAAAAAAGATACATAAAAGTTAAGCACATTTGTTGAGCTAGATTTCTGTATAGAGAACAATGACTATTGGCTTAAGTCCTCAAGTATCTTGAAACCTAATTTAATACTTCTTTACAAATACTCTTTATTTCCTATTTTTTAAAAACTTTGTATCATGGAAATTTTCAAACATACACAAAAAGTATTAGTGAAATTATTAAGAACTAGTACAATGAAGTCCCCAAATACTCATTACTCAATTTCAACAGTTATCAGTATCTTGCTTATATTTCATCTGTTTCCCGACTCCACATGCAGCTTTTTAGGGGAGCAAAATAGGGGGCAGAGTATCTGAAATATTTTAAAGCAAATCCCAGCAGAGAATCATTTCACTCCAAACACAGATAAGGAAATAAGGACTCTTTTACTTCAACATAGTCATAATTCCATTGTGTTAATTAACAAAATTATAAATGTTTAAGATTACCTAATACTCAGTCCATACTTAGATTTCCCTTTGTATCTAAAAAAAGGTCTTCTTGGTTTATTTAGATTGGGTAGACATGGTGTAGACATTGCATTTGATTGTCTTTTAAGCCTTTTAGTCTCCCGTGCCCTTTTTTTTTATTATTGTGGACTGGGTCATTTACTTTGTAGGAATTCTCGCATTTGAATTTGGCTGATTGCATCCTCATGGTGTTATTTAATGCATTCCTCTTTACTTTAGATTTCCTGTAAACTGGTAATTAGATCTAGGGGCATGATTATATTTACTTTAAATTTTTTTCCTTTTAAAAATTTTTGCGAGGAATTTTCATAAGGGTTACTGTGTTACACTTCGTTTTGCATCACATCAAAAGATGTATAATGTCTAGTCCCACCTTGAAGTCATATGTGATGAGTGGGCTCAGATATTCTCTTTCAATAGCAATTTCTCCATCAACTTCTTCCCATTGTCATTGACTTTAATTGTGTATTTTTTCACACTAAAAACTATTTATAGTCAGCTATATATATTTGTAAACCTTTGAGTTGAGCAAAACCGATTATGATGGCTACCCAACCACTGATTTCTAAGTACATAGAGTCTCCTAACTTTCTAATGGAAACTATATAGTCTTTGTTTGTTTTTCACTTAATGCTCTGATCTTTCTGGAATATGGTATCAGATGAGGTTCCATTTTTATTTTCTTCCAGATGGTTAGCCACTTGTGCCTATGTTGTTTTTCCCATTAAATTAATTAGTGCTTTTGTCCTGCATTAAAAACTTACAAACTTCATTCTGTTCCTATTTTACTAATTACTGGTTCCTATACCAATACCATATTTATTATATTAGAGTGACCTTATGGTGTATCTAATAAGGCTAGATTCTCCTTACACATTTTCTTTTTCAGTCTTTTTGCCTAATGGATTTGGTAGCCATTGATGATAATTGCCTTGATTTATTATTTCAATAGAGATGATTACCTTTGCTTTTAAGAACTTGATTTTACACATTTTAGCAATACAAGTTATATATGATTCCTACAGTACATCACTTTGATTTTTAAATGTACATCCTTTAAAATAGCCAGAGTGGACATTTTTATGATTCACGCTAAACCAGAATAATTATTGTTTCTGTAGCTTATAGACTTTTAAAAATAAATGAGCTTTCTTTTTGCTTCCCCCACCAGCCCACAACAGATGGAAGAAGAGATATTGACATTACAGAATGAGTGCACTGAAAGAATACGAAGCCTGCTGGAGCATCAAGCAAAAGAGATGAAAGCTTTCAAATCTGAAAGCGAGGGACTAGGTTTTAGAAACATCCTTTCTAACCTTGCCCCTGAGGCATTCAGCCACAGCTCCCCCGGAGCTCCTCAGAGGGGGCATCCCATAGGTGGCCTACCACAAGCCTGGGACCATCAAATGCAAGGTGGGTCTCCAGCCATGCAGGTCACCCTTCTGAGCCAATGCATGGGGTACCCTGAGGTAGCAGTATGGGAGTTTGCAATAGCCTTCGGGTTCTGAGGCGGACAGCTGCCGGAGGATGGACGGAACAGGGCATGAACAGAAGCACCAGTGTCACTTGACAAATATCCAATGGGTGCCACATGTCTTACACGTAACTTAATAATTGAGAATGGTGAGGAAGAGCCAAGATGGTGGCATGAGTTGGACAGGGGAAATCTCCTCCCAAAAAATGTATTTTCAAAAATACAACAAATACAACCATTCCTAAAACAGAGACCAGAAGATACAGTACAACAGCCAGGCTACATCTACATCTGTGAGAACCCAGCGCCTCACGAAGGGGATAGGATACAAGCCGTGGCCCGGCAGGACCCAAGCGCCCCCCACCCCAGCTCCTGGCGGGAGGAGAGGAGTCGGAGCAGGGAGGGAGAGGGAGCCCAGGACTGCTAAATACCCAGCCCTAGCCATCCACACCAGAGCACGGACACACAGTGCGTGGTGTGCTGCATACTAGGGAAACTGAACAGTAAAACCTGCGAGCGGGTCCCCGCAGCCGGCACACCTGGGACAAAAGAAAGCGAATGCTTTTTGAAGGTCTTAAAGGGACAGGGGCCTCACAGTTGGATGGAGGCATCCTGGCACACTCAGCCCAGCAGCTGGGAATCCCAGGGAACTCCAGGCACCCCGGCCCCCTGGGCGACAATGCAGCTTGGAGGCCCCTCACAGTGGTAAACAGCCTCCCGCCTGTTCCCCCTCTGGTGCGGCCCCGCCAGAGCAGAGCAGCAGCCTAAAAGTGGCCACACCCATAGCAGCCACATGGAGTTTACTCCACAGTAGCGGGGCAAGAATCAGACCCCGTCTGCACGCAGCTGCCCAGTAAAAGTCGCTAGGGGTCACCGTTCTCCCAGGAAAGGAAGGCCAGGAGTAAGTGGAAAGGGACTTTAATCTCCCAGCTGACACACATGCCAACTGCCTATGACTACCTCTATCACCATGAAAAGGCAGAAGAATTTGCTACACACCAGACTAACCCAGACATCCTCCCCTGAGAGGGAATCTGAGGAGACAGATTTAACCAATCTTCCTGAAAAATAATTTCAAAATAAAGGTCATAACCATGCTGATGGACTTGCAGAGAAATATGCAAGAGCTAAGGAGGGAGAATACAGAAATAAAACAATCTCTGGAAGGACTTAAAAGCAGAATGGATGAGATGCAAGAGGCCATTAATGGAATAGAAATCAGTGAACAGGAACGCAGAGAAGCTGATGCAGAGAGAGATAAAAGGATCTCCAGGAATAAAAGAATATTGAGAGAACTGTGTGACCAATCAAAATGGAACAATATCCACATTATAGGGGTAACAGAAGAAGAGAGAGAAAAAGGGATAGAAAGTGTCTTTGAAGAAATAATTGCTGAAAACTTCCCCAAACTGGGAGAGGAAATAGCCTCTCAGACCATGGAAGCACACAGAACTCCCAACACAAGGGACCCAAGGAACACAACACCAAGACACATAATAATTAAAATGGCAAAGATCAAAGACAAGGATAGAGTATTAAAGGCAGCCAGAGAAAAAAGGTCACCTACAAAGGCAAACCCATCAGGTTATCATCTGACTTCTCAACAGAAACCTTACAGGCCAGAAGAGAATGGCATGATATATTGAATGCAATGAAACAGAAGGGCCTTGAATGAAGGATACTTTATCCAGCACGATTATCATTTAAATATGAAGGAGGGATTAAACAATTCCAAGATAAGCAAAAGTTGAGGGAATTTGCCTCCCAAAAACCACCTCTCCAGGGTATTTTAGAGGGACTGCTCTAGGTGGAAGCACTCCTAAGGCTAAACAGATGTCACCAGAGAAAATAAAATCACAGCAAAGAAAGCGGACCAATCAAATACTAACTAAAGGCAAAAAGTAAAATCAACTACCCACAAAAGCAGTCAAAGGAAACACAAAAGAGCACACACACACAAAGCACCTAACATACAAAGAATGGAGAAGGAGGAATAAGAAGGGAGAGAAATAAAGAATCATCAGACCATGTTTATAATAGCTTAATAAGTGAGTGAAATTAGACAGTAAGATAGTAAAGAAGCTAACCTTGAACCTTTGGTAACCAAAACCTAAAGCCTGCAATGGCAATAAGTACATGTCTTTCAATAATTACCCTAAATGTAAATGGACTGAATGCACCAATCAAAAGACACAGAGTAATAGAATGGATAAAAAAGCAACATCCATCCATATGCTGCTTACAAGAGACTCACCTCAAACCCAAAGACATGCACAGACTTAAAGTCAAGGGATGGAAAAAGATATTTCATGCAAACAAGGAGAATAAAGCAGGTGTTGCAGTACTAGTATCAGACAAAATAGACTTCAAAACAAAGAAAGTCACAAGAGATAAAGAAGGACATTATATAATGATAAAGGGCTCAGTCCAACAAGAGAATATAACCATTATAAATATCTATGCATCCAACACAGGAGCACCAACATGTGAAACAGATACTAACAGAATTAAAGGAGGAAATAGAATGCAATGCATTCATTTTAGGAGACTTTAACACACCACTCACTCCAAAGGACAGATCCACCAGACAGAAAACAAGTAAGGACACAGAGGCACTGAACAACACACTAGAACAGATGGACCTAATAGACATCTACAGAACTCTACACCCAAAAGCAACAGGATACACATTCTTCTCAAGTGCGCATGGAACATTCTCCAGAATAGACCACATACTAGGCCACAAAAAGAGCCTCAGTAAGGAGAGGGGCAGAAGATGGCGGCATGAGTAGAGCAGCAGAAATCTCCTCCCAAACCAACATATATCTATGAAAATATAACAAAGACAACCCTTCCTAGAATAAAGACCAGAGGACACAGGACAATATCCAGACCACATCCACACCTGAGAGAACCCAGCGCCTCGCGAAGGGGGTAAGATACAAGCCCCGGCCCGGCGGGAGCCGAGCGCCCCTCCCCCCCACTCCCAGGAGAAGAATAGGCAGAGTGGGAGGGAGACTTAGCCCAGGACTGCCGAACACCCAGCCCCAGCCATCCGGGCCCAGACACAGTACGTGCCCAGGGGGCCCTGGATACTAGGAAAACAGGGCAGCAAGAACAGTGAGCGGGCAACGGAGGCCGGGTGCCGGAGGGCATAAGAAAAGGCGCAGCCATTTTTTTTTTTTTTTTTTTGCTTTTTTGCTCTTTTGTTTTGGCGAGTGCTTTTTGGAAGTCTTAAAGGGATAGGGACCCCAATACTAGGGAAACAGGGCAGCAAGAACAGTGAGCGGGCACTGGTGGCCTGGCAGAGGAGGACACCAGAAAAGCGAGCGCCCATTTTTTTTTTATTTTTGGCAAGTGCTTTTTGGTAGTCTTAAAGGGATAGAGACCCCAATACTAGGGAAACAGGGCAGCAAGACCGGTGAGCAGAGGCCTGAGGCTGGCACCGGAGAATAAAGAAAAACGAGTGACCACCTTTTTTTTTAATTAAAAAAAATTTATTTTTTTAATTTAAAAATTTTTTTCTTTTTTCTTTTTTTTTTTTTTTTTTTTACTTTTTTTTTTGGTCGTTGTTTTGTTTTGGTGGGTGCTTTTTGGAAGTTTTAAAGGGGCAGGGCGGGACACTTAATCCAGAGGTAGGGAATCCAGGGATCTCTGGGCACCTTAACCACTGGGCTGCAGGGAGCAGGGAGGCCCCTTACGGAGATAAATAGCCTCCCAGCAGCTCCCCCTCCAACGCGACTCCACCACTTTGGAGCAGCTGCCGGAGCCAGGCCACGCCCACAGCAACAGCGGAGATAAACTCCATAGCAGCCGGGCAGGAAGCAGAAACCCTGTCTGCGTGCAGTTGCGCAGCACAAGCCACTAGAGGTCGCTGTTCTCCCAGGAGAGGAGGGCCACAAACCAACAAGAAAGGAAGTCCTTCCAGCCGTCACTCATCCTAGCTCTGCAAACTATTCCTATCACCATGAAAAGGCAAAGCTACAGGCAGACAAAGATCACAGAGACAACACCAGAGAAGGAGACAGACCTAACCAGTCTTCCTGAAAAAGAATTCAAAATAAGAATCATAAACATGCTGACAGAGATGCAGAGAAATACGCAAGAGAAATGGGATGAAGTCCGGAGGGAGATCACAGATGCCAGAAAGGAGATCACAGAAATGAAACAAACTCTGGAAGGGTTTATAAGCAGAATGGATAGGATGCAAGAGGCCATTGATGGAATTGAAATCAGAGAACAGGAACGCATAGAAGCTGACATAGAGAGAGACAAAAGGATCTCCAGGAATGAAACAATATTAAGAGAACTGTGTGACCAATCCAAAAGGAACAATATCCATATTATAGGGGTCCCAGAAGAAGAAGAGAGAGGAAAAGAGATGGAAAGTATCTTAGAAGAAACAATTGCTGAAAAATTCCCCAAACTGGGGGAGGAAATAATCGAACAGACCACAGAAATACACAGAACCCCCAACAGAAAGGATCCAAGAAGGGCAACATCAAGACACATAATAATTAAAATGGCAAAGATCAAGGACAAGGAAAGAGTGTTAAAGGCAGCTAGAGAGAAAAAGGTCACCTATAAAGGGAAACCCAACAGGCTAATGTCAGATTTCTCAACAGAAACCCTACAGGCCAGAAGAGAATGGCATGATATATTTAATACAATGAAACAGAAGGGCCTTGAACCAAGGATACTGTATCCAGCACGACTATCATTCAAATATGACGGTGGGATTAAACAATTCCCAGACAAACAAAAGCTGAGGGAATATGCTTTCCACAAACCACCTCTACAGAACACCTTACAGGGACTGCTCTAGATGGGAGCACTCCTAGAAAGAGCACAGCACAAAACACCCAACATATGAAGAATCGAGGAGGAGGAACAAGAAGGGAGAGAAGAAAAGAATCTCCAGACAGTGTATATAACAGCTCAATAAGCGAGCTAAGATAGGCAGTAAGATACTAAAGAGGCGAACCTTGAACCTTTGGTAACCACGAATTTAAAGCCTGCAATGGCAATAAGTACATATCTTTCAATAGTCACCCTAAATGTTAATGGGTTGAATGCACCAATCAAAAGACACAGAGTAACTGAATGGATAAAAAAGCAAGACCCATCTATATGCTGCTTACAAGAAACTCACCTCAAACCCGAAGACATGTACAGACTAAAAGTCAAGGGATGGAAAAACATATTTCAAGCAAACAACAGTGAGAAGAAAGCAGGGGTTGCAGTACTAATATCAGACAAAATAGACTTAAAACAAAGAAAGTAACAAGAGATAAAGAAGGACACTACATAATGATAAAGGGCTCAGTCCAACAAGAGGATATAACCATTCTAAATATATATGCACCCAACACAGGAGCACCAGCATATGTGAAACAAATACTAACAGAACTAAAGGGGGATATAGACTGCAATGCATTCATTCCAGGAGACTTCAACACACCACTCACCCCAAAGGATAGATCCACTGGGCAGAAAATAAGTAAGGACACGGAAGCAGTGAACAACACAGTAGAGCAGATGGACCTAATAGACATCTATAGAACTCTACATCCAAAAGCAGCGGGATATACATTCTTCTCAAGTGCACATGGAACATTCTCCAGAATAGACCACATACTAGGCCACAAAAAGAGCCTCAGAAAATTCCAAAAGATTGAAATCCTACCAACCAACTTTTCAGACCACAAAGGCATAAAACTAGAAATAAACTGTACAAAGAAAGCAAAGAGGCTCACAAACACATGGAGGCTTAACAACACGCTCCTAAATAATCAATGGATCAATGACCAAATCAAAATGGAGATCCAGCAATATATGGAAAGAAATGACAACAACAACACTAAGCCCCAACTTCTGTGGGACACAGCAAAAGCAGTCTTAAAAGGAAAGTATATAGCAATCCAAGCATATTTAAAAAAGGAAGAACAATCCCAAATGAATGGTCTAATATCACAAGTATCGAAATTGAAAAAATAAGAACAGATGAGGCCTAAGGTCAGCAGAAGGAGGGACATAATAAAGATCAGAGAAGAAATAAATAAAATTGAGAAGAATAAAACAATAGCAAAAATCAATGAAACCAAGAGCTTGTTCTTCGAGAAAATAAACAAAATAGATAAGCCTCTAGCCAGACTTATTAAGAGGAAAAGAGAGTCAACACAAATCAACAGTATCAGAAACGATAAAGGAAAAATCACGACGGACCCCACAGAAATACAAAGAATTATTAGAGAATACTATGAAAACCTATATGCTAACAAGCTGTGAAACCTAGGAGAAATGGACAACTTCCTAGAAAAATACAACCTTCCAAGACTGACCCAGAAAGAAACAGAAAATCTAAACAGGTCAATTACCAGCAACAAAATTGAAATGGTAATCAAAAAACTACCAAAAAACAAAACCACCAGGCCATATGGAGTTCCCTCGGAATTTTATCAGACATAAAGGGAAGACATAATACCCATTCTTCTTAAAGTTTTCCAAAAAATAGAGGAGGAGGGGATACTCCCAAACTCATTCTATGAAGCTAACATCACCATAATACCAAAACCAGGCAAAGACCCCACCAAAAAAGAAAACTACGGACCAATATCCCTGATGAACGTAGATGCAAAACTACTCAACAAAATTTTAGCACACCGAATTCAAAAATACATCAAAAAGATTGTACACCAAGATCAAGTGGGATTCATCCCAGGGATGCAAGGATGGCACAACATTCGAAAGTCCATCAACATCATCCACCACATCAACAAAAAGAAAGACAAAAACCACATGATCATCTCCATAGATGCTGAAAAAGCATTTGACAAAGTTCAACATCCATTCATGATAAAAACTCTCAGCAAAATGGGAATAGAGGGCAAGTACCTCAACATAATAAAGGCCATCTATGATAAACCCACAGCCAACATTATATTGAACAGCGAGAAGCTGAAAGCTTTTCCTCTGAGATCAGGAACTAGACAGGGATGCCCACTCTCCCCACTGTTATTTAACATAGTACTGGAGGTCCTAGCCACGGCAATCAGACAAAACAAAGAAATACAAGGAATCCAGATTGGTAAAGAAGAAGTTAAACAGTCACTATTTGCAGATGACATGATACTGTACATAAAAAACCCTAAAGACTCCACCCCAAAACTATTAGAACTGATATCGGAATACAGCAAAGTTGCAGGATACAAAATCAACACACAGAAATCTGTGGCTTTCCTATACACTAACAATTAACCAACAGAAAGAGAAATCAGGAAAACAACTCCATTCACAATTGCATCAAAAAAAATAAAATACCTAGGAATAAACCTAACCAAAGAAGTGAAAGAATTATACTCTGAAAACTACAAGTCACTCTTAAGAGAAATTAAAGGGGACACTAACAGATGGAAACTCACCCCATGCTCGTGGCTAGGAAGAATTAATATCGTCAATATAGCCATCCTGCCCAAAGCAATATACAGATTTGATGCAATCCCTATGAAACTACCAGCAACATTCTTCAATGAACTGGAACAAATAATTAAAAAATTCATATGGAAACACAAAAGACCCCGAATAGCCAAAGCAATCCTGAGAAAGAAAAATAAAGTAGGGGGGATCTCACTCCCCAACTTCAAGCTCTACTATAAAGCCATAGTAATCAAGACAATTTGGTACTGGCACAAGAACAGAGCCACAGACCAATGGAACAGACTAGACAATCCAGACATTAACCCAGACATATATGGTCAATTAATATTTGATAAAGGAGCCATGGACATACAATGGCAAAATGACAGTCTCTTCAACAGGTGGTGCTGGCAAAACTGGACAGCTACATGTAGGAGAATGAAACTGGACCATTGTCTAACCGCATATACAAAAGTAAACTCAAAATGGATCAAAGACCTGAATGTAAGTCATGAAACCATTAAACTCTTGGAAGAAAACATAGGGAAAAACCTCTTAGACATAAACATGAGTGACCTCTTCTTGAACATATCTCCCCGGGCAAGGAAAACAACAGCAAAAATGTGTAAGTGGGACTATATTAAGCTGAAAAGCTTCTGTACAGCAAAAGACACGATCAATAGAACAAAAAGGATTCCTACAGTATGGGAGAATATATTTGAAAATGACACATTCAATAAAGGCTTGACGTCCAGAATATATAAAGAGCTCACACACCTCAACAAACAAAAAACAAATAACCCAATTAAAAAATGGGCAGAGGAACTGAACAGACAGTTCTCCAAAAAAGAAATACAGATGGCCAACAGACACATGAAAAGATGCTCCACATCACTAATTATCAGAGAAATGCAAATTAAAACTACAATGAGGTATCACCTCACACCAGTAAGGATGGCTGCCATCCAAAAGACAAACAACAACAAATGTTGGTGAGGCTGTGGAGAAAGGGGAACCCTCCTACACTGCTCGTGGGAATGTAAGTTAGTTCAACCATTGTGGAAAGCAGTATGGAAGTACATCAAAATGCTCAAAACAGACCTACCATTTGACCCAGGAATTGCACTCCTAGGAATTTACCCTAAGAATGCAGCAATCAAGTATGAGAAAGATCAGTGCACCCCTATGTTTATCGCAGCACTATTTACAATAGCCAAGAATTGGAAGCAACCTAAATGTCCATCGATAGATGAATGGGTAAAGAAGATGTGGTACATATACACAATGGAATACTACTCAGCCATAAGAAAAGGGCAAATCCAATCATTTGCAGCAACATGGATGGAGCTGGAGGGTATTATGCTCAGTGAAACAAGCCAAGTGGAGAAAGAGAAATACCAAATGATTTCACTCATCTGTGGAATATAAGAACAAAGGAAAAACTGAAGGAATAAAGCAGCACCAGAATCGCAGAACTCAAGAATGGACTAACAGGTACCAAAGGGAAAGGGACTGGGGAGGATGGGTGGGTAGGGAGGGATAAGAGGTGGGGAGAAGTGGGAGGGTATTAAGATTAACATGCATGGGGGGGTAGGAGAAAAGGGAGGGCTGTACAACACAGAGAAGGCAAGTAGTGATTCTACAACATTTTGCTATGCTGATGGACAGTGACTGTAAAGGGGTTTATGGGGGAGACCTGGTATAGGGGAGAGCCAATAAACATAATATTCGTCATGTAAGTGTAGATTAGTGATACCAAAAACAAAACAAAACAAAACAAACAAACAAAAAAGGGCAGTTCCTGTGTGGTAACCTCCAATGAGTTCTACACAAGGGTATAAAGGGCATATAAAAGTGTAGGCAAAGGGTCTGTTTGCGTTTATACAGAAGATCAAAGCCTAATTGGGCTACCCCGAAAATGAACTAAGATACGATATGAAAGAGAACTTCCAACATCAGCACTCTCTGGAAGACTCATGCCAGAAGATGATCATCAAAAAACCCCAACAAAGATCCATGCACTGCTACAGCTGTAGATGCCCTCATCCCACCAGCTCCTGGACTTGCCATGGGAATGAAGGAGATATCTAAGCTGGCCTGTGCATACAGTAAAACAACAAAGTTGACTGGATCTATACTGTTGGAACTCAACCAAGAATTAGGAGAAGTGCAAATTGTAGCGCTCCAAAATCTTACAACTGCAGCCTATTTACTGTTAAAAGAACATAAGGGATGTGAACATTCCCCAGGAATGGGTTGTTTTAATTTGTCTGATTTCTCTCAGACTGTTCAAGTTCAGTTGGACAATATCCACCATATCATAGATAAGTTTTCACAAATGCCTAAGGTGCCTAACTGGTTTTCTTGGTTTCACTGGAGATGGCTGGTAATTACAGATATGCTTTGGTTATGTAACTATATTCCTATTATGTTAATGTGTGTGCGCAATTTAAGTAGTAGCTTAAAACCTTTACATGCTGAAGTTACTGTACAAGAAGATATGTCAAAGAAATAATCAATCTTCCCATGTTTTCTTCCGCCTGCTACTTCTATAGCTTTTCTTCTTCCTTCCTAATTACAACTCTTAAATAGAATTCGTGCCTCATATCAAATTTACCGAGTATCATAATTCTTCCAAGTGGTAAAGATACCTCAAGACAAATACTGGGCATAGAAGCTACAGGGCATAAATATGCAAAGAAATAAAAGGCTAACCATTTCAAACAATAAGGCTTCTCTCTCACTTAGCAACTTTACATTTCCCTGTATGGCCCCGGAAGATGACTGGTTAGCCAGAGACGGGTAAGATTCCTCAAGGGAGGAACAACCTAAGACAGGCACAGTCGCAGGGTGGTCATCAGGTGAGAAATTGGGGATCAACAGAGGTGAGGCTTAGAACCTCACCCCCCCTGTTCTGAGAGAAAGCTTCTGCATCCATGGATGTTTTATTGCCCGTGTCTAGCTTGGATTAACACATAGTCTACAGGCACACACCTGATCATCTACATTTGCTCTCTTACAACACTAAACTATGTTTTCTACATTTATCTTGTATCTACCTACCACTTCAGCATTTTATTAAAAATAATAATAATAAAGAGAAATGTGGTATCCACATATAAATCAAGTATAAAAACCAAATGAGTATTCATATTTGAACTGACTGTTTATAGATCATAATGCATGAACAAAACCGAAAGTTTCTGTGATGACTGCCCTTGTACTCTTCACTATGTAACCTATTCATTATGTAAGAATGTGTTCTCCATGTAAGAACTTGTTTGTTATGCCTCAGAAGATTGGAGACTGACGAAAATTAGGCTTGGGGTGGATTAATGATTGTGCATTGAGCATTGACTCCCCTATACAGAGTTTTATTGTCTTTAACAACCATTTGATCAATAAATATGAGAGATGCCCTCACAAAAAAAAAGAAAAAAAAAGGACAGACTTCCAATGGTAAAATAAATAAGTAACCGGGATGTAATGTATAGCATAAGGAATATAGTCAAGATATTGTAACAGCTTGGTAAGGTGATAGCTGGAACCTAGAATTATGTATATAAATGTTTTATCACTGTGTTGTACATTTGAAACTAATGTAATGTAATACTGTGCAACTACCCTTCAATAAATAATAATCTAAAAAGAAAAAAAAACCGAGAAAAAAAAAAAAGAGCCTCAGTAAATTCAAAAAGATTGAAATTCTACCAACTAACTTCTCAGACCACAAAGGTATAAAACTAGGAATAAATTGCACGAAGAAAGCAAAAAGGCCCACAAACACATGGAGGCTTAACAACATGCTCCTAAATAATCAATGGATCAACAACCAAATCAAAATAATTGAGAATGGCAATTCCGCTGGAACAGTCCACCAAGAGAAACTCTATAGACATCATCACAAGCAGCCTCCTCACTTGGGTACTACCATGTGGAAGTTGAGTATATATGGTATATTTTATTCATTTTTGTAAAACGTTCTGTTTTGTGTTTACTAATCCGGATGTCATAGTATTTAAGTGTCAGGTTTTGTGTTTTGTTTTGTTTTTAACTTTTGGGGAAATTTTATGTAAAGGGGAATTGGTGTGTATGTGTGTTTATCAAATATGCATACACATGCACACATACAGTGCATGTGGTAAAAAGAAACTGGTTAGATGGGTATTTTCTGAAAACTGCAAAAACAATTCAGCAACGTGGCTTGAGTCATCACTTTGGACAACTCTATCCTAAGAAATTTGTGAAAAGATCTAAAGCCTTTCTCTTTATACCCCAGGTTCTTATGAGCCACTCACAGCAGGCAGCATATGCTAAAACAAATTATTATGGAAACACACCTGTATCCCCTCACCAATGTATTTTGTTTATTAAATAAATGTATTTTGTCTGACTTTTGTTTATTAAATTGGCTTCATTTGGAGTAGGAAAAAAGGACTAATTGTGAAGGAAAAAATGGATACATTGGACATCATCAGCATTAAAAACTTCTTCTCATTAAAGTCATCAGTAAGAAAATGAAGAGGTAAGTCATAGTTCTTGAGAAAAAATACAAATACATAAATTTAAGAAAGGATTTATATCCATAATATATAATTCCTATGACACTGTGAGAGAAAAGCAATCAACCTAATTTTAAAACAAGTGGAAAACTTTAACAGACACTTAACCCAGAAAGATATAAATGCCAAAAAGCACATGAAAAAGTACACAACATCAAGGAAGGCAAATTAACTATGAGATGCCATGTATACCCATTAGAATGGTTAAATATTCAAAGATGGACATTGACAAATGCTGATGGTTGTGTAATATGGTACAACGACTTTGGAAAAAGAATTGGCAGCTTATTCTAAAGTTAAACTGGTCAGACAGAGCCCCCATATCCCACATTTGGGTTCTTGTGATGACTGGGAGATTTCTACTTAGATCAGGATGCCAAAACAAGTTATCCTGATTTACCCAACATAGGTTTTGGAAATTCTGAATTATTTAATGCCCACTGTGTAAGATATTGCCAGTACTCAGAACACTGAGGAATAATCCTTCCCAGGTGGAGAGCAATAGTTACGTTTACAACAAAAACTTCTATGAATGCAGCACCGCAGATTCTTTCTTCAGACAGACCAAGGCAGGCATGCAATTCTTGAGAATAATGCTCGC
Organism: Manis pentadactyla; assembly: GCF_030020395.1. Classification (NCBI taxonomy): domain Eukaryota; kingdom Metazoa; phylum Chordata; class Mammalia; order Pholidota; family Manidae; genus Manis; species Manis pentadactyla. The sequence goes on from NC_080021.1 coordinate 106,271,172, forward strand.
AAGGTTAAATACATGTTTTCAGGGTCTACAAACATACTGATGTTTCTTCCTCAGTTCTACTGTTAATTTGATTCTCAAGTTACCGCAGCAGACTAATTCATAAAAACAACTATAGTCAGGTACAGATACATTTCTAGGATATTTAAAAGCTTTGTTTTATTTAAAGATCTGGCAATTCCATGGAATAGTGACACGCTTCCTGTGACATGCTTGATCTTAACCATATGTACAATGAAAGATATATTACCTAAGAATGACACTAGTGAATGACTAGCCTTTAATGAAAACAAGGTATGTTTATGCACTGACAAGCCATCATTATAAAGGATCATATATTCTTATGTAGTAATAACACAGGGACCACAGAGGGGGAGCGTGGGTCTCTGAATCTTGAGATGAAACCTTAAATTCACCTTGGGATGGTTCTTTACATTGATTTTGACCAATATACAGAAAAGGACTTAGCATCAGTTGAGCACTTGCTCTGTACCAGGTACTGTATCAGGCATTTGAAAAATCTGACCAGCCTGAGAGGTTCAGGAACTTGGCCAATAGTAGAACTTGGGCAGTTTGTAATATATATACATACATATTTAGAGGCAATACATACTCAAAAATATTTGTTACTGATGGGAGTATCAGATAAAAAAATTTGGATATTATCCTTTTAAAAATATAACTTTTTTAAAGTTATCTTTTATTTTAGAATCATGGTTTGATTAAGTGTTCTTGTCAAGTATCCAGATTATTTTCTATACTATTTCTATATAATGACATGCCTCCCTGGTTTTTTTTTTTTGAGAGGGCATCTCTCATATTTATTGATCAAATGGTTAACAATAAAATTCTGTATAGGGGAGTCAATGCTCAATGCACAATCATTAATCCACCCCAAGCCTAATTCTCGTCAGTCTCCAATCTTCTGAAGCATAACGAACAAGTTCTTACATGGTGAACAAGGTCTTACATAGTGAATAAGTTCTTACATGGTGAACAGTGCAAGGGCAGTCATATCACAGAAACTTTCGGTTTTGATCACACATCATGAACTATAAACAATCAAGTCAGATATGATTATTCATTTGATTTTTATACTTGATTTATATGTGAATCCCGCATTTCTCCCTTATTATTATTTTTAATAAAATGCTGAAGTGGTAGGTAGATGCAAAATAAAGGTAGAAAACATAATTTAGTGCTGTAAGAGGGCAAATGTAGATGATCAGGTCTATGCCTATAGACTAAGTATTAATCCAAGCTAGACAAGAGCAACAAAACATCCACGGATGCAGAAGATTTCTCTCAAAACAGGGGGGGTGAGGTTCTAAGCCTCACCTTTGTTGATCCCCAATTTCTCACCTGATGGCCCCCCTATGACTGTGCCTGTCTTAGGTTGTTCCTCCCTTGAGGAATCTTACCCGTCTCTGGCTATCCAGTCATCTTCCAGGGCCATACAGGGAAATGTAAAGTTGCTAAGTGAGAGAGAAGCAATATTCTTTGAAAAGGTTAGCTTTTCACTTCTTCGCAGATTTATGCCCTGTGGCTTCTATGCCCAGCATTTGTCTTGAGGTATCTTTACCACTTGGAAGAATTATGATACTCGGTAATTTTCTATATGAGGCACGAATTCTACTAAAGGGTTGTAATTAGGAAGGAAGAAGAGGGTAGAAGGCATAGAAGTAGCAGACGGAAGAAAACATGGGAAGATTATTTCTTTGACGTATCTTCTTGTAGAGTAACATAAGCATGTATAGGTTTTAACAAACTAATTAAATTGCGTACATACATTAACAGAATAGGAATACAGATATATAACAAAAGCAGACCTACAATTACCAGCCATATCCAGTGAAACCAAGAAAACCAGTTAGGTACCCTAGGCATTCGTGAAAACTTATCAATGATATGACAGATATTGTCTAACTGAATTTGAATAGTTTGAGAAAAATCAGACAAATTAAAACAACACATTCCTGGGAACTGTTCACATCTAATATGATAAGTTCTTTTAACAGTAGATATTCTACAGTCGCACGATTTTGGAGCACTGCAACTTGCACTTCTCCTAATTCTTGGTTGAGTTCCAACAGTATAGATCCAGTCAAATTTGTTGTTTTACTGTATGCACAGGCCAGCTTAGGTATCTCCTTCTTCATTCCCATGGCAAGTCCAGGAACCGGTGGAATGAATGCAGCTACAACTGCAACAGCACCAGGATCTTTGTTGAAGTTTTTTGATGATCATCTTCTGGAATGACTCTTCCAGAGGATGTTGATGTTGGAAGTTCTTCTTCATATCGTATCTTAATTCGTTTTCTGGGTAGCCAAATTAGGCTTTGATCCTCTGTATAAACGCAAACAAACCCTTTGCCCACACTTTGATATGACCTTTATACCACTGTGAAGAACCACCCAGGAACTTTTTTTAAGAGAAAGGAATATTATCAGAAAAATGTACTTCCATAGCTGATTATCTGACACCCTTTAAAAGATGAAAATTAAGGATATGTAAAGCATGCATTAATCATTGATTTGCAGTTAGTTTTATCCTATCAGGGAGTAATCCCCCCTTTTTTTCATTAATCTACAATTACATTAAGAATATTATGTTTACTAGGCTCTCCCCTACACCAAGTCCCCCCCACAAACCCCATTACAGTCACTGTCCATCAGCATAGCAAAATGTTGTAGAATCAGTACTTCTCTTCTCTGTATTGCATAGCCCTCCCCTTTCTCCCACCCCCCACATTATGCATGCTAATCATAATACCCCCTTTCTTCTCCCCCCCCTTATCCCTCCCTACCCACCCATCCTCCCCAGTCCCTTTCCCTTTGGTAACTGTTAGTCCATTCGTGGGTTCTGTGATTCTGCTGCTCTTTTGTTCCTTCAGTTTTTCCTTTGTTCTTATACTCCACAGATGAGTGAAATCATTTGGTATTTGTCTTTCTCTGCTTGGCTTATTTCACTGAGCATAATACCCTCTAGTTCCATCCGTGTTGTTGCAAATGGTAGGATTTATTTTCTTCTTATGGCTGAATATTCCATTGTGTATATGTACCACATCTTCTTTATCCATTCATCTACTGATGGACACTTACGTTGCTTCCAATTCTTGGCTATTGTAAATAGTGCTGCGATAAACATAGGGGTGCATCTGTCTTTTTCAAACTTGAGTGCTGCATTCTTAGGGTAAATTCCTAGGAGTGGAATTCCTGGGTCAAATGGTAAGTCTATTTTGAGCATTTTGAGGAACCTCCATACTGCTTTCCACAATGGTTGAACTAATTTACATTCCCACAAGCAGGGTAGGAGGGTTCCCCTTTCTCCACAACCTTGCCAACATTTGTTGTTGTTTGTCTTTTGGATGGTAGCCATCCTTACTAGTGTGAGGTGATGTCTCATTGTGGTTTTAATTTGCATTTCTTTGATAACTAGTGATGTGGAGCATCTTTTCATGTGTCTGTTGGCCATCTGTATTTCTTTATTGGAGAACTGTCTGTTCAGTTCCTCTGCCCATTTTTTAATTGGATTGTGTTTTGTTTGTTGAGATGGGTGAGCTCTTTATATATTTTGGTTGTCAAGCCTTTATCAGATCTGTCATTTACAAATATATTCTCCCATACTTTTTGTTCTATTGATGGTGTCTTTTGCTGTACAGGAGCTTTTCAGCTTGATATAGTCCCACTTGTTCATTTTTGCTTTTGTTTTCCTTGCCCCAGGCCTCCCTGGTTTTTAAGCAAAGCTGTCTGAAAGTATTCTTTTTCAGTCTGATCTTCTTTTGAAATTTAAAATTAATTTTTTTCTGAAGTTTTCCTAGCTTTAATATTTTTTTTTTGTGATATTCAAGAGTGTTTTAAACCTTAGTGTTTAAAATCTTAGATTTCCTTGCCACCTTCCTCACCACCAAAAGTTCATTAAAACCAGTCCCTTTTTCTTTTATACAGGGGCTTGCTGACTCAATATGAAATCCTTCTCAGAAATTAAGTCTGTATTAGCAGCTGCAAACAATGATGGTAGCAGGAACTATTAGCATTAACTAGAGTCAGAAACTCAGCGAAAGGCAGTATGGCCACAAGTTATCACCAATAAAATGTAAAATTTTGTTCAGCAAGGCAATCTAAGATTTTAAACACTAAGGTTTAAAACACTCTTGAATATCATAAAGAAAAAAATATTGAAGCTAGGAAAACTTCAGAAAAAAATCAATTTTAAATTTCAAAGGAAGATCAGACTAAAAAAGAATACTTTCAGACAGCTTTGCTCAAAAACCAGGGAGGCATGTCATTATATAGAAATAGTATAGAAAATAATCTAGATACTTGACAAGAACACTTAATCAAACCATGATTCTAAAATAAAAGATAACTGAAAATAAGGCCTTTGAGAAAATACTAGGTAAGTTTCTTAAATATATTCTATTTTAAGGGGTATAAGTAGTTAATCAATAACAAGAAAAAAAATTTTTTAAACCTAGAAAATGATACAATGAAAAGTTTAAACTAGTTTTGTTATTATATGTTTTTAAAATGATATAACAGGAAGCTGTAATTATTAGTACAATTGGTAAGTAAACCAAGGATATAGATAAGAAAAAGAAGAGTGATTTTAATGTATTAAACAGATGAAAACTTGACCAGCTATACCAATGGACATTTTTGAAAAAAATTTACATTTCTTATAACTGCATAGTTTATCATACAGGACACTAATCTGTCATATAAATTTGAAAATACTAAAGGTATTTTCAAGCTGAATTACATATGTCATATATGAAAACTCAGAAAATAATGTGGTCAATAAAGCATTATAAATATAAAAATTAAAGAGGTACAGCAACAAATTTCCAGAAGTTTTTCATATAAAAAAAACAGAGTTTCTAGGCACATAAAAAGGTCTCTCACTGAGCAGGAGGGATAGTGAAGGAGTACTACAGAGTAGAAAAGACTAAAATCACAGTAAGTACATTTGCTTATTACTCTCAGTAGGTTTAGGGCAGTGATATATTATCACATCCAACTGGCCATGGGGTATGTCAGCTATTCATGCCAGGTAGTAACTGGGCTGAATTTCTCCATTTAAATGTCACTGGTTTATGGATACATACTCAAACTTTATAAAGGAAATAAACTGTTAAGTAAAATTTGCTTCACAGAAATTCATATTATGGTTAGTTCATTTTATAAATAATTCTATTCCTTAAATAAACAGACAACTATATTTTAAAGAATGATTTTTTGAAAGCTTAACACATACACTGGTTTCAGAACAAATTCCCTATGCTCCCTATTGCTCCTTTCCTATTTTTGTCCTTGCCATTTCATCTGAAAGATGGAAAGCCCAGTGGTTCTTTTCCCCTAGAATTTTTATACCTAGTAAATGAAAAGAACAAACTAATATACTATTAGTTTTAAGTTTTCATTATATAAACCTTTATAATTCTAGTAAAGTAATAGGTAAGAAAAACATATGCATTGTAATAATGATAGCCTTTTTTCATTTCACCATTGTTGATCTTTTACAAGGCAAACGTATAGTAGAGAATATGTAATTGATTTTACAGAATGAAAGGTATCAAGATAAAATGGGAAAATGACACATTTGCCATTGGTAAGCAGGAATTTATCAAAAGACAGAAAAATACACTATGACGGGAAAAGGTAAATCAGTTAAACTAGAATACCTAAGTTGGAATGAGAAAGATTACAATGTATTTGACAATCTTTATCAAAAAACAATGTATTAAAAAATGTGTGAATGTAAAGTTTGAATTCAAATTCTAAAATTACTACTTGAGGACAACATACTCTAAAATCAGAACACACACTAAGGTGACACACTTGAGTTGAAGATGATGTTTTAAATTTGAACCTATGAAATTAATCACTATTAAGATTACTTGGCAAAGATGGACTCATCTGTCAAAAAAAAAAAACAACTAGCTACCTGGTTAAATAGTCTTGTAACATAAAAACAACATTTTCATTTATGGTGTGAAACCTGTTAAGTCAATTCATTTAATGTGATGCTCAACTCAATTTTTCATTTCAAATAATAGTGTTCATTTCAAATATCAGTCTTAAGTAATAATACAGCACAACTAAGGAAATTATAAATATTAAAAAAATTAAAATATCAGTGGAAAACATATTCATATGGGGATTAAAAGAAAAGCATTCATTCAAAAATACTCTTGAATAGGAAGGCAAAATAATTCCATTAGACCTTTAAGAGAGACAGAGAGCAGGCCAAAAATCCAGTTTAAAGGCAAGAATAAATATACAAATTGTTAGGCAAAATCAGGAATATAGATTATTTTGAAACATCTACTTATATTCATTTTAATGAAGAATTAAAGGATACAATATGTTAAAGACATATTTAAAAGACTAGTAGTGGGGTAAGACAGATGAATCAAATTGTTTATATCCTAAATAATGACAAGAGACTTTGAAAAGTAGTGTAATTCATGTTTTTTTCATTCCAGTTTAAACACTTCCATCCAATGCCTCTATCTTTGGTGTCACTGCCACCAATAAACACAGTATACAGCTTAGAAACCTAATTACTATCTTCAACTAGGAAAAAGTAAATCAACATTATTTCCTTAAAAATAAGATATAAAGAATGTGATCCCACTTAATTTTGTCTCATGGTCCCACAATATTCTGAAATACCATGCCAAAATGTAAGTTTCAAAGGGAGCATCATCATTTGCTTTAACTGCACCAAAAATGTAGCTACTGTATGCTGGTGTGATGACAGCTAGTAGTATGCAGAGGCTACACAAAGACATAATATACATATGTTCAGCTCACAATTAGTCAAAGGAAGAATTGTTTAATGCAAAACTGAAACAAGGACAACATAATGTCTTTATGTAAATATGCTACAGCTTTGTTCTCTTGTGGTTTAAAAGGACAGTGTAATCATCTTAAATCTAAACAAAATATTATGAAACACAGTAGTTGTTCATGATTAAAATAAAATAGCAATGCAAATTAATTTAACAATGTTAAATATATTCACATGATCACCACTGTGATTCAAAATGGTTACTAATGAAGTTACACAACAATATGTACATAAGATTTGCCACAACAGCTTTTGTAATTTTGACTTCTTGCAGACCAGGTAATTTTAGGAGACAAATAATCTTCTATCAATTCTTTCATATTATGAAGGAACTAAACCTAAGTAGTTTCATTCCTTTTTTGTTTATATCCTATATATAGGGGAGAACCTCTAAAACGTCAGTGCAAATTGAAGAGAGTTCTACCTTCTTGAACACTTGAACTTGTTGACCAAGATTGATTCCTATAAGCTGAGGATACACAAACCTTAAGATAATAAACAATCTCGTAACATTGTCAGTGGCATTTAGCAGAAATTTGCCACAAAGAGGGATCACAAGTCCTATAGCAGAGCCTTCTGAGAATATGGTTGCTGTGGCTGAGGCAGCTGTTGACTGCCTCCTGGTTGAGGCAGTGTTGATGTTAAACTGTAGTTTGGCACCTGGGAAACACTAGTTCCTGCATTCTGGTAAACAGAGACATCAGCAGCAGCAGGAGGAGGAGGACTGTAAACTGAAGCCTGGTTGGGATATGTATTTCCTTGAACAGAACCGACTATTGTGCTGTGGAGGGGAAAAAACATTCAGTTAGATCAATACGGACGTACACAGCTATTTAGAAATAAACAGGAAAGTTACTCATTAAACATTCATTCATTCAATCCATTCAATAAACATTTATTAAATACCAATAATGTGCCAAATATTGTTATTCTAGGCACTGGGATATCATAAAAGTGGCAAAAAAAGTCCCTAACCTCCATGGAGCTTACATTCTAGTAGGAAAATAGTTAATAAAAAAATTTATAATATGACAAGTGGTAATAACTGGTATGAAGGAAAACAAAACATAGTAGAAAGACCAAGAATAGTTGAGAAAAGAGATTCCACTTTATGTAGGGTGTTAAGGGAAGGCCTTTCACATAGGGCAACACTAAAGAAGAGGTGTAAAAGTGAGAGAGGCAGTCATATCAATTATCTAAGGAAAAAAGCATATCAGGCAAGGAGATCAAGTTTGAGAAAAGATAATGCCAGGCATGTTCAAGGAACAGAAAGGAGGCCATGATGGCTGAGGCAGAGTTAGAAAAGAGGAGTATAAGATAAAGTGGAAGAATTAAGGGGAAGGGGAGCCTTGAAATATATAGTACCTTGTAGACCATAATAAAGATTCTGACTTATATCTGAGTGAGATGAGAAGACTGTTATTGGTTTTGGACAAGAGAGTGATATAATTTGACTTAGGTTTTAACAGGCTCATTGTGGGCCAAAGACAAAAGCAAGGATACCTGACTAGAGGCTATTATAATTGTCCAGGGGAGAGCCAATAGGCAGCCAGAGCCATGGTGGACATGGTGGAGGAGGAAACGATCAGATCTTGAAGGTGGTGTTGTCAAATTTTCTTAACAGGAAGAGTGGTCAAGCATGTGTGAGTTTTAGAACTGAGTAAACTGGTAGAGTGGCCAGTTAGAAAAGACCACAGGTTTGTAACTCAATCAAGAATTAGGAGAAGTGCAAATTGTAGCGCTCCAAAATCTTACAACTACAGACTATTTACTGTTAAAAGAACATAAGGGGTGTGAACATTCCCCAGGAATGGGTTGTTTTAATTTGTCTGATTTCTCTCAGACTGTTCAAGTTCAATTGGACAATATCCACCATATCATAGATAAGTTTTCATAAATGCCTAAGGTGCCTAACTGGTTTTCTTGTTTTCACTGGAGATGGCTGGTAATTACAGGTATGCTTTGGTTATGTAACTATACTCCTATTATGTTAATGTGTGTGCGCAATTTTAGTAGCTTAAAACCTATACATGCTGAAGTTACTCTACAAGAAGATACATCAAAGAAATAATCAATCTCCCCAGGTTTTCTTCCGCCTGCTACTTCTATAGCTTTTCTTCTTCCTTCCTAATTACAACCCTTAAATAGAATTCGTGCCTCATATCAAATTTACCGAGTATCATAATTCTTCCAAGTGGTAAAGATACCTCAAGACAAATGCTGGGCATAGAAGCTACAGGGCATAAATATGCAAAGAAATAAAAAGCTAACCATTTCAAACAATAAGGCTTCTCTCTCACTGATCAACTTTACATTTCCCTGTATGGCCCCGGAAGATGACTGGTTAGCCAGAGACGGGTAAGATTCCTCAAGGGAGGAACAACCTAAGACAGGCACAGTCGCAGGGGGGTCATCAGGTGAGAAATTGGGGATCAACAGAGGTGAGGCTTAGAACCTCACCCCCCCTGTTCTGAGAGAAAGCTTCTGCATACGTGGATGTTTTATTGCCCTGGTCTAGCTTGGATTAACACATAGTCTACAGGCACACACCTGATCATCTACATTTGCTCTCTTACAACACTAAACTATGTTTTCTACCTTTATCTTGTATCTACCTACCACTTCAGCATTTTATTAAAAATAATAATAATAAAGAGAAATGTGGTATCCACATATAAATCAAGTATAAAAATCAAATGAGTATTCATATTTGAACTGACTGTTTATAGTTCATAATGCATGAGCAAAACCGAAAGTTTCTGTGATGACGGCCCTTGTACTGTTCACTATGTAACTTATTCACTATGTAAGAATTTCTCCATGTAAGAACTTGTTTGTTATGCCTCAGAAGACTGGAGACTGACGAAAATTAGGCTTGGGGTGGATTAATGATTGTGCATTGAGCATTGACTCCCCTATACAGAATTTTATTGTTGTTAACAACCATTTGATCAGTAAATATGAGAGATGCCCTCACAAAAAAATAAAAAATAAAAAAGTACACACTTCCAATGGTAAAATAAATTAATAACTGGGATGTAATGTATAGCATAAGGAATACAGTCAAGATATTGTAACAACTTGGTATGGTGATAGCTGGTACCTAGAATTGTCATGTATATAAATGTTGAATCACTATGTTGTACACCTGAAATTAATGTAATGTAATACTGTATGTCAAGTACCCTTCAATAAAAAATAATTATCTACAAAAAAAAAAAAAAAAGAAAAGACCACAGGTAAGGACTACAGCACACTGCGGAAGGAAAATCAAAGCACACTTTTGGACACGTCAAGTGACGTATCTAGGAGATTTACAAGAAAAGATAATGAATAGGCAGTCAGCTATTCAAGTCTGGAGTGCAGTGGAGGGGTTAGGACTAGAAATACACATCTGGGAGTCATCAACATACACATGGTGTTCAGAGTCATAGGCCTGAATGAGATCCCTTAGACAATGACTGTAAAAAGAGAAGAAAGCAGTCCATATTTTGAGCCCTAGATCTAGAAGTTAGGAAGATAAAGAGGCACTAGGCAAAGAAGATGGAGAAGTGGCAATAGGTGGAAGAAAAACTAAGAGAATGGTCATGTCCAAGTGAAGAAAATATTTCAAAAAGAAAGTGGCCATGGGATCTAGCAATATGGAAATCACCAGTCCTTTATAAAAGCAATTCTGTGAATAGGGGATATGAAAGCCTGATAACCTCATTTCTCATATTTCCCAGAATATACAGAAGTAAATCAGAGACCTTCCATCTACTCTCACCACCACATTTATCAGCTATCTGTATCTATACCCATTCATATACTCTGCTTTCCCTCCTGCTGTAACTGATCAATTGTCAGTGCTCCCATCCAAGGCACCCTATACTTAGGCACTGCTCCTATTCCACCAAAACAAAAAAAAAAGTGAAAACCCTTCAGAGTTAGTTTTATTCATGGTGTCTGCTTCCTCTCTTCCCATTCCCAACCTGTTATTTGAGTTTCTACTATGTGTAAGACTCCAGGTTAGATACATAGAAATACTAAGAGATTTAACACTGACATTCTCCCCTACATTTTGATTAAAAATGTAAAAAAGCTATATAATGGATAATTGCCCAAAATTTTCAAAATATTGCCTATTTCTAAACTTTTCTCCAATTGTTGGATTTATAAATCAGTTGTTGGTAAATTCAATGCTCCGTTACTATGCACAAATTAAAACAATTCATTAGTATGAGATGGTCATTTACTGCTAAATTCCACAAATATAAACACTTAAGGAATGCTTTACAGCATCACCCATTATGATTCCTTTTGTGTTGCACTGTGAGATATAAAGTATTATAAGAAGTCAGATTTCATGCTACTATTTATATCAATAAGGGCTACCACACTACTGTAATACATTGTTGAGACTAAATGCTAAACTCTGGAGCCAGAATGTCTCATTTTGTATCATAACTAAGTGGGACCATACTCCCTCCATGCCTCAAGTTTCCCCAGCTATAAAATGGGAATAATGTACCTACTCCATAGGTTGTTGGAATAAATGAATTAATACATGAAAAGCATGTAGCACAGTGCATGGTGCTTACTAAACATCCCATAAATGTTAGCAGTATGAAATCATTTCCACTCTGTACCATATTCCTTTACCTCAACTTACAGTTCCACCATCCACCCAATTGTCCAAGGGCAAAACCGGCAATGTGCCCAATACTTCTTGCTGGTATCTCTGCTCCAAACCATCTCCCCAATTTGTCACCCATATGCAGTCCTTTGCTAATCTCCTAAATAACTCTTTTCCCATCTCTCTCATTATATCACACAGTTAGACACTCTTAATTTCTTGCCTAATACAGTCTCCCAGTTTCTGACCTAGCCCCTATGAATCCACCCATTGAACTACCATTTCAAGCCCACTAGGAGCTTTCCTGGACAAGACCCAGGCCCCTTCACATAGTATCTAAGACCAGTCATATCCTTGCCAATAACTTCAAGTGTATCTTTCATCTCTCCCAGAAAACTTTAATCCTGTTGTAACACTGTACTGTTGGTAATACTCAACACATATCATGCACTTTTACAACTCTCCATTTTATTCATTCCATGGGTACCATGCTATTCCATACTTCTGTCTTTGCTCATGACAGAAAATTTTTCTCACTTTTCCCCTCCAGGCTAAGAAAACACAACCTGAACATATTTTCTTAGGAACTTTCCCAAACCCTAGGCTCCTGAAGTATCCTGCACATACCTTTATTCATAATTTATGTGATAATTACATGTTTTTGTGTGTTTGCTTGTACTAACCAGTAAGTACATAAATCAATGGTCAACTAGTATTTCACAAGGGACCAAGAATACTCAATGAGGAAAAAGACAGTCTGTTCCATAAATGATGTTGGGAGAACTAGATAACCACCTGCTGAAGAATGAAATTGGACCCCTGTCTTATATCATTCACAAATATGAATTTGAAATGGATTAAGTCTTAAACATAAGACCTGAGACCATAAAACTCCTAGAGGAAAACAGGGAAAAAAGCTCTCTAACAGTGGTCTCAGCAGTCATTCCCTGGATATGACAGCAAAAACACAAGCAACAAAAGCAGAATCAACAAGTGGGACTACATCAAACTAAAAAGCTTCTGCACAGCAAAAGAAATGGTCAACAAAATGAAAAGGCAACCTATGGAATGGGAGAAGACATTTGCAAATTATGTATCTGATAAGGGGTTACTCTCAAAAATTATATATAAAGAACTCATACAACTTAATAGCAAAAAAAACTAGCAACCCAATTTAAAAATGTGCAGAGAAAATGAACAATTTTCCTAAAAAGATATACAAATGGCCAACAGATCATGAAAAGGTGTTCAATATCAGTAATCATTAGTGAAATGCAAATCAAAACCACAATGAGGTATCACTTCACACCTGTTAGAATGACTATCAAAGAGATAAGAGATAACAAGTGTTGGCAAGGATGTGGAGAAAAGGGAGCCCTCATGCAGTGCTGGTGGGAATGTAAACTGGTGCAGCCACTATGGAAAACAGTACACAGGTTTCTCAAAAAATTAAGAATAGAAAACTGTATCACCTAGCTATTGCACTTCTGGGTATTTATCCAAAGAATATAAACATTCTGATTTGAAAGGTATATACATCCTGTGCTCACTGCAACATTATTTTTAATAGCAACAAAATGGAAACAGCATAAACGTCCATCAGTGGAAGAATGGATAAAGATGTGTAGACCACTACTCAGCCATAAAAAAGAATGGAATCTTGCTACTTATAACAACATGGATGGACCCTGAAGAGATTATGATAAGTGAAATAAGTTAGATGGAAAAAGATAAAAACCATATATTTTCACTCATAATGTGGTATCAAAACAACAACAACAACAAACGAACAAACCAACAAAACAAAAACTCACAGAGAACAGATGGTGGGTACCAGTGGGGAATGGGATGGGGGGTGGACAAAATGGGTGAAAGTGGTCAACTATACATAGTGATGAGTGGTAACTATCTGTTTAGTGGTGATCAAATTGTAGTGCACACAGGTATCAAATTGTACACATTAAGTTTATATTACATGCCAATTTTATCTGAATAAAAAAATCATCATAGGAATATAAAAAGTACAGAATATAGCAATTCAATGAGTCATTAAGACAGAGGACTGGCTTGGTGGCTTGTACAATACTGCAGGGATTCCTAAGAACCTGCTCATCACCACAAACAGGGCTGATCATCTGGGATCAGTGATGACACCAACCCTGGATTTTTCTTATCCAGTTCTTATGGTCACAGATGATCAAGGGCACTTAAAACTTTCAACTTCATTGACGCCAAACAATACTAAAAAAAAATCAAATTACTTAGGGTAAGAAGCCTGGGCCTGCTGACTAGGAAGGGCTGGGTTTGCGGAGGGTGGAACTGCTCCTTGGCTGAGAGAAGAGAGTTGCTCTGGGGGAAGACTGTAGCTCTGGAGATGGCTCATCTGCGCATTCCCTGCAACCAGGTAAGCACCACTTTGAGGAGGCCCTGGGTACACCTAGAACAGTTCATGATAAAACTTAATTAGATTCTCTAAGACTTTAATAAGCATGCCAAACTTTCTTTGTAGAGGCATTCAATTACAAAAAGAACAGTTAAACCTCTGAAATCTTTTTTTACAGTTACTCCTGTTGACAGGCATTACAAAAAACACTTTTCAGTGAAGTGGGCTTCTGATGATTTTTATTCTTAGGGAAATACTAGCTAAACTTGTATCTCACATACAAGTAGTAAAGGAATTTATCTTGAAACTTTATACTACTATAATCTCTCCTTCCATGTTGATATTTTAAATACTTCCCTAAAATGAATCCCCAAACGATGTTAAGAAGTCTATGAATTCATTGTTTTTATCAACAGACTGCATTTCCTTATAGTAGAATTTATATTTCTTAATTACAGTTTATTGAACATAGAGGAAGCAAATTTTCTAAAGCTGGTGTCAGTAAATTTTGTAAAAGTCCAGATACTAAATATTTTGGGCTTTGTGGATCCGTTACAACTACTAAACTCTGCCTATACAGAAAGCAGTCAGAAACAGTGTATAAACAAATGAGAATGGGTGTGTTCCAATAAAAGTTTATTTAAAAAAAAAACAGGGAGGCTGGATTTGGGTCCAAGGCCACTGTTTGCCTACACTTTCAGTTAAAAACTATTCTTCTAAAGAAACTGAAGTCTTAAATGCTTCATATCTTAAACATATACAATGCTTTAATTTTCTATAGTATTCTCATTAGAACCTTTCATTTCATATGTTTGAAAAGAGAGCTCCACTGTCTATGTAGTAAGACTCTTACCAGCTATTAAGAGAGCAACACAATCATCAAGAGACAACAATGATCTTAGCACTTCTGTTAAGTTGTGACTCACCGAACATCAGAATCCAAAAGGTCTTCATTATAAACATATCTATTCTAGTCCTCATCAATACATTTTTTTTAATACTTTGCAAATGAAGCACAAAGGGTTTTTTTGTTTGTCTTTTTGGCTCAAACTGGTATGAAGACCCAACAGTAGATGTCAGCTAGCCCTGCATTTCTCAGGTTTGGCTGCTCATCTCCAGGGTCCTGACTCCTCAATTCATGGGAAATGGACCATGCATTTGGGAAATGGACCAAAGTTTGCACCATTCTACATGGATAAAATGCAGTATCTAGCTAATTACTCTCTATATTCTGAACTTATTGTACTTGAGGGAAAGGGGCTCTTTAAATAGTGGCCTAGGTTTAAAAGAAGGATAAAGGGCTCTGTATTACAGTATATGCACTCTAATGTAAAGGAAGAAAAACCCAGATTAAAGAAGCTCATTATTAAACTAAAAACTGATGATACTTAAAAGAATTTATTAGAAATTTACTCAAACAAAAACTACAATTCTTAACCAAGTAATTAATTATGAAGTTTTAAAAATATACAGATGTTTGGGTCTCAATCCTCAAGATTCTGGCTGAAATGATATGGGATGGGGCCAAAGCATCTGTATTTTTTCAAAAAGCTAGACTGGTTATTCAGATGTGCACCCCTGTAGAAAACAATAAAAAAAAAAACTATTGGTATAATTAGGATATAAAATACTGTATTTTCCAAGTACAAAATTCCTTTAAACTTCACTTTTATTCTGAACATCACTTTTAGAAGGCTTCTCATTTTGAAAAAACATTACGAAAACATTTTACAAAAAAAAATTTGAGAATTTAAAATGATATACTTGAGTTTTTAAAAGCTTACCTGAGAACCAGAAACACCAGATGACTGCATATAATACTGCTGATTCTGTAATTTTGCGTACATGGAATACATTGGATCTTCATTCATTAACTTGGTATACAATGAAAGTGCCTCCATTACTTTAACATTAAGTTCTGAGAGTTCTGAATGTTTTCTGAAATATTATACAATAATTTGAAACATAATTGCTATATAAGTAATGTTCTAAATAATATGACACATCAAAATAGCAAAAATAACAAAAAGTAGTATAAGTAGACATTATTAAAAATTTAACCTGTGACAGAAAAATCCTGTATTTTAGCTCCAAGGCAACTAAAACTATTGAATGTTTAGGTACTGGTGATGGGAGAATTCTAGGTTACTGTACTTAACTTTTACGTATCTAGGTTTCCCTAGTAACAGATGAGTCATTTTCAGATTCTGACAATATTAATTCTAGCAAACATGATTAAAATAATAAACCATTAATTTTAATTATGACTAATGAAGTCAAAGTCAAATTCTGTCTTTAAAAAAAAAAAGGACAGAGAGTTCTAATTCTAATTTCCACATCTAGTAAAACACAAGAGAATAAGAACTGTTTCCTTTGGCACTATCTTTAAAATAACAATAAAATAAAAAGGCAGCTCTTTCCCAGCATGCAATTTAGAGAACATTAAAGAAGAAGGTACACATTACAGATACTACAAGTATTCTTTTACCTATCAATATCTTCCAGCTTTTCATCAATGAGAGGTCCCATCTGGTGACACATTGCTAAGATGACAAAATTAGGAGAAATATAAGAAAACAGAGCAAAAGAAACCAAATCCCTGATGAATATTCATATACTTTAAGGAATAAAAAATCTAATTTGGAGTAATAAAAATTGTATTAATTAACCTTAGCTCACAGAACCCAAGACTTATCTTCTTGGGTATTTAGAAAATCAGTACTGTAATTGTACTGAACTCAAAAATTTTTAATGCCGATTTTCATTATATAACATATAAATTAAATGTTGAATATTTAATTTGGATAGAAAAATCTAAGAATTTGAGTTCTACTGAAAGTTTGAACTGTATACAAAGGTAAGACTGAATTACAGAAGACTAAGAAATGTTAACATTTATATCATTCTCAATGTCATTTAAATAGAAGACCATTCTGTAACAGAATAGTAGATACATATTATTTTTTATTTGCAAAGTAAATGGAAAAGAAGGTTTACTTTCAAGATGAAGTAACTCTGGAAGATCTGGTTGATCATCACTGGGATCTGTACTTTGCAACATCTGTAGCAACTGGTCCATTTTATCCTACAGGAATTAAACAGTTAATATAAAAAGCAACAAAATCATTATGCAACATGTTTTCACTTTGTTAATTAAGTAATGGACAAAGAACTTATATAATTCATAGATACGAAGACTTTAATTTTGCTTCTATGAAGTCATTGTCTGTGTATTCTCTTCATTACCCTGTGAAGTCAGTTTAAAATCTTCCTATTTACTTTTGAAACTGCTAATAGAGATTCCCTTAAATGAGAAGTAGAGCCACATTTAAACTTGAAATGTTGGATTTCTCAATGTGTTCTGCCATGCTAGTGGACTTCTGCATCACTTTGTTGTGGAGCAGCTATAGCCTTGCCAGGCTGATAGGTATAACCACTCTCTCAAGATGGCATTACCTATGACTAACAACTCAATTATTCCACCATGGTGAAATAACAGCTGTTTTATATAAGCAAAGCTCAGCTCTGTTACAGTTGTTCTACTTGAGTAGGACCATAAGGATTTGTTGTACATTTTCTTTTTACAAGTGTTTCACTTTGGAATAAAAGGAAGTGACTTATCTATTCTATTTGGGAAAGGCTGCAAGGCATCTCAAAACGATTCAGATCTAGTTCAGAATCTTTTGTTGTAAGAACCAATGGAACTAATGAAACCATCATTACAAAAATATATCTATATGTTACATAGGTAAATATGCATTTATATGTAAGTTCTTAAATATCAAAACATAGATCTCATGTACCAAAAGAACTATAATAATTATAGATTTTCTTTCATGCATGGTTTTTATGTGGTTATAGGTACATTAGGTAAATAACCTAGACTATCAATTCTATGCAGTTAAATAAACCAAAATTAAAACTCTGTATTCTGTAAAGAAATTATTTTGACAGATGAATTAATCACAAGAGTGAAAGTGACACAAGTATATAAAAAAGTCTATAGATGTCAAAAGATTTTGTATTTTGAAATGTACACTGTGTTTTCAATATAAAAGATTCTAATTTTTCATTTTACATAGTCTAAAAAAGAAGGCACATGTCTGAAAATATTGCCTACCACAAAAGAAGGGGGTTTTGTAAAATAAGAGTGGCAGTCAACTAACAGGTAAAAAATTTTTGTTTGTGTTTGTTTACTGAATTCTACATCCTACTTGAAATTATCTATAAAGAAATGAGATTTCCAAAAATACCTCTTGTCTGATCATACACGTATTTACTTACGTAATGCACTCAGCCAAACAACTTTCCCTGACCCAGTTGGATTCCTTAGCTCTCAACAGTTCTCCACAATGTTTCTCTAAAAGAATGGTCTTCAGCATTAAAGATCGCGGTGTGAGAGGTGAGAAAGAAACCTCCTCCCAAAACCACATACAATATGAAAATATAGTTAATACAACTGAAAGAACAACAGGGAAGAAGGCTGCATTAGAGTGCATACACCTGGGAAAAAAGAACAGACCCCAAGGAACAGGGGAATGTACCAAACCCGTGATCCAGCGGGACCCAAGCCCTTCCCCCATGCCAGCCACCAGAGGGAGGAAGAGAAATGGAGCAGGGAGGGGGTGGAGGCCAAGGACTACTGAAGACCCAGCCCTGGAGATCTGTTCTGAGAGCATGAACCAACATTACATGGGGCTCTATAGATTAGTGGGGTTGGAAAGCTAAGACAGGCAGAATACATGGAGAAGAAAATTCCAGCTGCTTGTGAAAACCAGGGATCCATATCCAGCTACTATGGGACAAAAGAAAGGCAGGAAGTCTGAGAGACTTCGTAACAGTGAGAAGGCTGCTAAAGGAGCAAGGACTGCACAGAGCTTGCTGCTCAGAAGAAAGGAGGACAGGTAGACAAAATTGTCCTGGCGCACTCTGCCCAATAGGTTGGGAACTTTGAGGAGCTTCAGGCACTCCATACTCCTAGCTGGTACACAGCTCCAAGACCCCCCACTATGATACGCAGCCTGCTGTGCCTTCCTCCTGGCCAGCAAAGGCTTGCAAACTGCCTGCCCCTGCCCTTGTGCCAGGCCAGCCAGAGGGAGGCCCCACCCACGGCAGCTACAAGGGCAAAGGACAGAGACTACCACCTATAAACTCAGCCCACTGCCCTTGGTAATGGAGACAGGCACTGCAGCTGAGAAGGAGGAAACAGCTCTTTCCTCCCTACAGGCACCAGTGACGCTCCCCTGCGACCCCTGCCATTGCTCCAAGGGCTGAGCAACTCCAAAGAGTACAGCTTCTGGGCACCAGAGGGTGCCACATACAAATATGAAATGTCAAAGGGAACTGGTTCAAACCAAAATCCCACAAACACTAGAAAGAAGTCCAAATGAAACTGAACTGATCAATGTTCCTGAAAGAGATTTCAAAACAAAAATCATAAACATGGGACTCTCTTGTCCCCTCCTGGCGTGAGCCGGGAGCTCTGTCCTTTCACTGTATCTCTAAATAAAAGCCTGTACCTTGCTCTCCTAAAAAAAAAAAAGAAAATCATAAACATGCTCATGGAGGTACAGAAAAATATTCAAGAACTCAGGCAAGAATTCAGGAATGAGATTCAATCACTAAAGAATACAGTATCCGAAAAGGAACATACAATGGGGGGATTGAAAAGCAGATTAGATGACGTAGAAGACACAGTAAATGAAATAGAAATTATAGGAGAGGAATACAAAGAAGCTTAGGCACAGAGAGAAAAAAGGATTCCTAAGAATGAAAGAATATTGAGAGAACTATGTGACCAATCCAAATGGAACAATATTCGCATTATAGGGGTAGCAGAAGAAGAAGAGAGAAAAAGGTATAGAAAGTGTCTTTGAGGACGTGACTGCTGAAAACATCCTCAGTTTGGGGAAGGAGATAGTCTCACAGGCCATAGAGATGCAAGGATCTCCCAACACAAGGTACCCAAGGAAGATAACACAAAGTCATATAATAATTAAAATGGCAAAGATCAAGGATAAGGATAGATTTTTACAAGCAGCTAGGGAGAGACAGAAGATTACATATAAAGGAAAACCCATCAGGCTATCATCAGACTTCTCAACAGTAACCTTACAGGCCAGAAGGGAGTGGCATAATATACTTTATGCAATGAAACAGCAGGGCCTCAACCAAGAATACTCTACCCAGCAAGATTATCATTTAAATTTGAAGTGGGGATTAAACAATTTCCAGATAAGCAAAAGCTGAGAGAATTTACCTCCTACAAACCATCCCTACAGTGTATTTTGGAGGGACTGCTATAGATGGAAGTGTTCCAAAGGCTAAACAGCTGTCACCAGAGGAAATAAAACCACAGTAATGAAAGTAGAACAATTAATTATTAAGCAGATGCAAAATCAAATCAATTACCGTGAAGTGAGTCAAAGGATAGACAAAGAGTATAGAATATGACACTTAATATATATAAGGATGGAGGAGGAAGAAAAAGGAGTAAAAAAAAAAGAACCTATAGATTTTGTTTATAATAGCATACTGAGTTAAATTAGACTGTTAGATAGTAAGGAAGTTACCTTTGAACTTTTGGTAACCACAAATCTAAAGCTTGCAATGGCAATAAGTACATATCTTTCGAAAATCACCCTAAATATAAATGGTCTGAATGCACCAACCAAAAGACAGAGAGTCACTGACTGTATAAAAAAACAAGACCCATCTATATGGTGCCTACAAGAGACTCACTTTAAACCCAAAGACATACACAGACTAAAAGTGAAGGGATGGAAAAAGATATTTCATGCAACTAATAGGGAGAAAAAAGCAGGAGTTGCAGTACTTTTATCAGACAAAATAGACTTCAAAACGAAGAAAGTCACAAGAGACAAAGGAGGACATTACATAATGATAAAGGGATCAGTCCAACAAGAGAATATAACCATTATAAATATCTATGAACCCAAAACAGGAGCACCTTACCTAGGTGAAACAAATAATAACAGAATAAAAAGGGGAAATAGAATGCAATGCATTCATTCTAGGAGACTTCAACATGCCACTCACTCCAAAGGACAAATCAACCAGACAGAAAATAAGGAGACAGAGGCAATGAACAACACATTAGAACAGATGGACCTAAACGACATCTACAGAACTGTACACCCAAAAGCAGGAGAATACACATGGAACATTTTCAAGAATAGATCATAAACTAGGCCACAAAAGGAGCCTCAGATAAATTCAAAAAGACTGAAATTGTACCAACCACCTTCTCAGACCACAAAGGTATAAAACTAGAAATACATTATGAAAAGAAAATGAAAAAGCCCACAAACACATGGAGGCTTCACAAAGCTCCTAAATAACCAATGGATCAATGACCAAATTAAAACAGAGATCAAGCAATACATGGAGACAAATGACAACAATAAATCAGCACTGCAAAATCTGTGGGACGCAGCAAAGGCTGAGCTAAGAAGGAAGTATATTGCAATACAGGTCTATCTCAGCAAAGAACAATAATCCCGTTTGAAACAATCTAAATTCACAGTTAATTAAACTAAAAAAAGAACAAGTGAGGCCCAAAGTCAGTAGAAGGAGAGACATAATAAAGATTAGAGCAGAAATAAATAAAATTTAGAACAATAAAACAACAGAAAGAATCAATGAAAGCAGGAGTTGGTTCTTCGAGAAAATAAACAAAATAGATAAACCCCTAGCCAGACTTATCAAGAGAAAAAAGAAGAGTCTGCACACATAAACAGAATCAGAAATGAGAAAGGAAAAAATCACTAAGGACACCACAGAAATACAAAGAATTATGAGACAACACTATGAAAAATTACATGCTAACAAACTGGATAACCTAGAAGAAATGGACAACTTTCTAGAAAAATACAACCTTCCAAGACTGACACACAAAGAAACAGAAAATCTGAACAGACCAATTACCAGCAATGAAATTGAACTGGTTATCAAACAACTACCTGAAAATAAAACTCCTCGACCAGATGGTTTCACTGCTGAATTTTATCACAAACAGTTAATGAAAACTGAATACCCATCCTTCTTGAGTTTTCCAAAAAGTAGAAGAGGAGGAAATACTTCCACACTTATTCTCTGAGGCCAGCATCAGTCTAATATTAAAACCACACAGACACCACAAAAAAGGAAAATTACAGACCAATATCCCTGATGAACACAGATGCAAATATTCAACAAAATATTAGCAAATAGAATTCAAAAATACATGAAAAAGATCATCCATCATGATCAAGCAGTATTTATTCCAAGGATACAAGGATGGTACAATATTAGAAAATCTATCAACATCATCCACCACATCAATAAAAAGAAGGACAAAAACCACATGATCATCTCCATAGATGCTGAAAAAGCATTCAACAAAATTCAACATCCAATCACGATAAAAACTCTCAACAAAATGGGTATAGAGGGCAAGTACCTCAACATACTAAAGGCCATATATGACAAACCCAGAGCCAACATCATACTTAACAGCCATAAGCTGAAAGCTTTTCCTTTAAGATTGGGAACAAGACAAGGATGCCCACTCTTCCCACTTATAATCCACATAGTACTGGAGGTCATAGTCATGGCAATCAGACAACACTAAGAAATAAAAGGCATTTAGATTAGGAAGGAAGAAGTTAACTGTCCCTTTTTTGCAGATAACATGATACTGAACATAAAAATCCCTAAAGAATCCACTCCGAAACTACTAGATCTAATATCTGAATTCAGCAAAGTTCCAGGATACAAAATTAATACACAGAAATCTGTTGCATTCCTATACACTAACAATAAACTAGCATAGAGAGAAATCAGAAAACAATTCCATTCACAATTGCATCAAAAACAATAAAATACCTAGGAATAAACCTAATGAAGGAAGTAAAATACCTATACCGTGAAAACTACAAGACACTCATGAGAGAAATGAGAGAAGATACCCATAAATGGAAATACATCCCATTCTCATGGGTAGGAAGAATTAATATTGTTAAAATGGCCATCCTGCCTAAAGCAATCTATAGATTCAATGCAATCCCTATCAAAATACCAACAGCATTCTTCAATGAACTAGAGAAATTCATTCTAAAATTCATATGGAACCACAAAAGACCCCGAATAGCTAAAGCAATCCTGAGAAGGAAGAATAAAGTAGGGGGGATTACGCTCCCTGACTTCAAGCTCTACTACAAAGCCACAGTAATCAAGACAATTTGGTACCAGCACAAGAACAGACCCATAGACCAATGGAACTGAATAGAGAGCCCAGATATTAACTCAAGCATATATGGTCAATTAATATATGATAAAGGACACATAGATATGCAATGAGGAAATGACAGCCTCCTCAATAGCTGGTGTTGGCAAAACTGGACAGCTTCACATAAGAGAATGAAACCGGATTACTGTCTAACCCCATACTAAAAGTAAACTCAAAATGGATCAAAGTCCTAAATGTTAAGTCATGAAACCATAAAACTCTTAGAAGAAAACATAGGCAAAAATCTCGTGAATATAAACATGAACAATTTTTTCCTGCACACATCTCCCTGAGCAAGGGAAACAAAAGCAAAAATGAACAAATGGGACTACATCATGCTAAAAAACTTCTGTACAGCAAAGGACACCATCAACAGAACAAAAAGGCATCCTACAGTATGGGAGAATACATTTGTAAATGACATATCCGACAAGGGGTTAACATCCAAAAATATAAAGAACTCACACGCCTCAACATCCAAAAAGCAAATAACCCTATTATAAAATGGGCAGAGGATATGAACAGACAATTCTCCAAAGAAGAAATTCAGATGGCCAACCGGCAAATGAAAATATGCTCCACATCGCTAATTATCAGGGAAATGCAGATTAAAAACATAATGGGATATCACCTCACACCAGTTAGGATGGCCAACATCAAAAAGACTAGGAACAACAAATGCTGGCAATGTGGAGAAAGGGGAACCCTCCTATATTGCTGGTGGGAATGTAAACTAGTTCAACCACTGTTCCTCAAGAAACTAAAAATAGAAATACCATTTGACCCAGGAATTCCACTCCTAGGAATTAATACAAAGAACACAAGTTCTCAGATTCAGAAGGACATATGCATCCCTATGTTTATTACAGCACTATTTAGAATAGCCTAGATATGCAAGCAACCTAAGTGTCCATCAGTAGATGAATGGATAAAGATGTGGTACATATACACAATGGAATACTATTCGGCCATAAGAAAGAAACAAATCCTACCATTTGCAACAACATGGATGGAGTTAGAGATTATTGTGCTCAGTGAAATAAGTCAGGCAGAGAAAGACAAATCCCAAATGATTTTCCTCATTTGTGCAATATAACAACAAAGCAAAACTGAAGGAACAAAACAGCAGCAGACTCACAGACTCCAAGAAGGAACTAGCAGTTACCAAAGGGGAAGGGTGGTGGAGGGCTGGTGGGGAGGGAGGGAGAGGGACATTGTGGGGTATCATGATCAGTGCACATGGTATGTGTGGCATCATGGGGAAGACTGTGTCGCACAGAGAAGACAAGTAGGCACTCTGTGGCCTCTTACTACACTGATGGACAGTGACTGCAATGGGGTGTGGGGGGGGGACTTGATAATATGGGTGAATGTAGTAACCACATTGTTTTTCATGTGAAACCTTCATCAGAGTGTCTATCAGTGACACCTTAATTTAAAAAAAAAGAATTTCAGTAAAAAATAAATAAAAAGTAAAATAAAATGCTCTTCGTATGTGCTCATCCCACAACAGCCAATAATGTAACTTAGTGCTGTATTAGCCTTTGTTGTGCAAATGCATTATATTGTTGATTTATATTATGTTCACAGTTAACTAGAAATGTCAGGTCTTTTTCACATGAATTCCTGACAAACAAGGTTCATCACATTTTAAGTTCTTGCAATTGCTTCTTTTATTTTATCTAAGGTAATCCAAATGCATAGTGTTACATTAGTTTGGAGGGTTTTAATCTATTTTCCATCCTCTAAGGATTCTTTTTGAATGTTACTTCTGTAATCAGAACTATTGGTAAGTTTTCCAACATTTGTCATTAAAAATCTGAAACAACAAAAACAAAACAAAACAAACAACAAAAAAAGAATGGTCTTCAAACTTGCTGCTTCTGACTCTCCCCAAAAGGCAGCTGAAACCTTATAAATCCTTCCACATATTTTAAACATCTCATTTTTCATATTTAGAATGTTACAAAGTATATACTTTCAGGGCATTAAATACTGACATTTTAAAATAAAACAGTCACACATTATTTCAAATAGGTCCTTTAAAAAAACTCACTGCAATTGTGTAATTGCAAAAAAAAAAACTCAGAAAAAAATGGAAAAAACCTAAGCATCCAAAAACAGAATTAAATCATGATAAAATCATTGCACAGAATATTAGACAGGAATTTGAAGTAATGAGGTACAACTATATATATATAGGTACAGTAAGAATGGGACAAGAGAGGGAGTTTCAAGGAAAATCTTGGCTTTGTCTATGTTGGTTGACTTTTTTGAACAACAAAAACATGCAGTAATCAAGTAATCAATTTTTTTCAACAAAGAAAAGCATTTCAACTTCAATACCAAGTATGAACCAGTGTCACGGACGAAATCACTTACCTCATCAATGAAGGCTTGTTCTGGCTCTGGCTCTATTGTTTCTACCTGAACATCATCACTAAATTGTACCGTCTTCTTCTCCGTTTTAACTGCAAAATATGTTACATTTATCTTTTCCTTATAATAAATTTGAAAATCTATTTTAAAGCATCCTTAGTTCCAGGAGAGAATTTGGTTTCTTCTTATATTCCTCTCAAGCTGAAAGACTCAATTTAAGAATCAGGTTGTAGATTTAACCAATAATGATAGAACATTACTTTGTGAAATTGTATTAATTTTCTCTTATAAACATTTTAGTTTTCATAAAAAGTACTTCACTAAAATTAGGAGATGTATTTCTGAAAGGATAATTAATCACCTACTACTTATGAGAATTTAGTAAACTAGTGAACAAAAAGCAAGTTTTACATAGCATAAATGAACTTGGCAATTTAAAATAAACCCTCTTTTTAAATTATCAGACCTTACAAAGAAAAATCTCATTTGTACACCATGCTATTTCAGTGTAATGAATTGGAAAGTAGCTGTATGTTTTCAGCATGCCACTCAGAGTTTTTTCACTAGACTTTTTCCTAGGAGAACGACAACCAGGCCACTGGAGAATTTTTCAAGTGGTATTGACAGGGATCTGAATTCTTCACTAAATCAATCCATATTTTTAATTACATGACTCTCTGCAATGAAAAAATAACCATTAAGGGATCTGCAAACCATTGTCTAGAAGCCATACTTCTCTTGCTCAAGAAAGCAATCCTGTAAAACTATTCGATATAACATTAACTAGTCAACATAAGATTATGATTTACATAGCAATGAGTTTTCTTGGAAATAACACTGAAAGGCACATACAGCTTTAAAAGACTGATATTCTTTTCTGGATTATTAATCTTTTATCAATGTGGTCAATCAGTATTCATAAAAATATTAAAAATCAAGATGGAAAGGGAACTGAAAAAGGGGTAGAATTAAGGAGGGGAAATAGTATTTATTAAACTGTTAAATGTGCTTAATGAAATACTACGTTTCCCCCAATGAAACTTCAATACAAACGTATGAGATGTGCCCATTTTATAATCGAGGTTAACGGTAGCTTAGAAAATTAATTTTCTTTCAGGAGAAAGCTAATAAATGGCAAAGCTTGGTTTTGAATAGCAATTCTCTGACTCTACTAGCCCACACTACTGGCATCTGGCCTGCGATTTTCTCTGAAATCAAGACATCGTATCACATATGTAGTCTGTGTTATGTGCTTCTCTAAAAAATAAAAATAGTTTAATGTCCAACATAAGGAATATATTCATCCCATTCAAGTCATCATAAAGCGAAATTCTACATACAAAAAAAAAGTTCCAACTAGCTTCATTTTCCCATGGGGTAAAGAGACATCTGATTTAGATGTTTTTGCCTTTCATAACAGAAAGCTGGCACAGCACATTGTTGCTGTCCATAAGAGATCACATGGTAGACATAATACCCTGACCATGCACAAATTTACAGTGTTTTTTTCTCATAGGGACTAATACAATTACTATGTATGTACGAGTAAGTGTGTGTGCATTGTGTGTGTGTATAAAAATATTTATATATGTATATGATAATGTGCTTTCACATTATCTTACTGCATCTCCAAAACAAAAACAAGGTAAATAGGGCAGGTCTTTCTACTTGACACATTAAGTAAAGTGGGTTCCTGTTTCCTCATGAAAAGTAATGCTACAAGAATCACGCTAACACTCCTTTTCCAAGCTTAAGAATTCAACTCTATTACATAAACTCTGATGTTTCTCTTAGGTGGTCGATAGTGAAACATATGAGAAGAGTTGGAACATTTATATCAATGCTGCATGCTATATGATGGGAAAAAACATGAGAGATGGCTACATTAGCTACATGAGATTTTGGATCTCATCTTCAACAGAAGTCCAAGGCAATTCAATCCTCTCCAACAGGTGATTCAGGAAAAAAAAAAAAATCAAAACTCAAAGCCAAAAAACAAACAATAAACCCACCACCGTCAGCCTAGGTTACAAAGTAGGCATGTTATACACGCCACTTAAACAAGGTTCTATAATATGTTTTTGAGTTCCAACAAAAAGAACTCCACTAAATGAATGGGTATCAGGAATCTGTCTCTATAAAAATGGCAAAGACAACGTGGCAGTAACTATGAAGGGCACTGCTTTACCTAAGATGAACATTAATGTTTGGTTTC
Source organism: Manis pentadactyla (assembly GCF_030020395.1). NCBI lineage: Eukaryota > Metazoa > Chordata > Mammalia > Pholidota > Manidae > Manis > Manis pentadactyla. The sequence goes on from NC_080021.1 coordinate 106,298,905, forward strand.
TTGTAAAATCGCCTTTTCTTTAAAGTGATACATAAACAAACACACACTTATTAATCATTTATTGTATAAATATTTATATAGTATGTATTCTGGAAAGTATTCAGTACTAGGTGCTGCTGGAAATGAAAAGATGACAAAGATGAATCCTCTCTTAAAATTCTTGTAAACTAAAGACCCAAATATCTTGCAGCTTTCAACTTTTCTCTAACCCCTTCTATCTGGTATTACAGAAGGACAAGATGAGTTAAAGTATTTTGCCAGACAACTGTAGCTTATCAACTTATAGACAAACACTCTTAAAATTCTAAACTTTTCAATTGCTAACAGAAATCTTTCTAGACTAGAACATATGTGTTTCCTCAAACAGGAGATTATGACTTAATCTTGACGACGTGAACACATCATTATAAAGATGTATTAAAGTACATTATTATGTAGAAATATAGAGTGAACTGTCATACCAACATTCTAATAGGCTGCCAGCAATTAAAATCTGCCACTGTTGTGCCTGTGATATCACTTCACCTTCTTGGCCCCACTTTCTATTTTATTTCTCCTAGTCAGTAAATCAAACAAAAAGCTATTTATATGACTAGTTATGGCTCTTTCTGAATATCTGACATAGGGACTTAGGAAAGCCATTAAGTTGCTTAGAGGCCACTGCTTTCAAGTTTGGGGCTAGCCACTAGAGAAATGTCTCAACTTTTGATTAGGAAGCATTCTCAATGAGTTTGCTCATTTGTCACACTTTTATCAATTGATAATGAAAAATGTACTGCATAAATTCCATAACACTTTTTATTCTCCATTTTTACTATATATATATATATATATATATATATATATATACACACTTATTTATTTAGAAAAAATATATATATATATTTATATTTATATTTAGAAAAATCCACAGCCTGTCTATAGATAATCTTGGTAGATCATTTCAATTCTTGGACGATTAGACAATTTACTGGTAGGGAGCTGCATGTTTAATGAACACACTGGAAGCACTAACATTTCAGAGTCCCTGTTGCAGAAAGTTGAATTTACTCAATTTACATTAAGAAGAGGATTATGTATTGTCATCCACTGACAGAATGGAAAATACTTACTCATTTCTGGTTCAGCAGTGAGATCTGCAGTCACAAAATTTGAGGGAAATAACCCCATGCCTTGATGGGTTTCACCTTTCCACCAGTTGGGATCACTATGAGGAACAAAAAAGAATGCTTTACTATAATTAAGATACTTATTTCTATAAATCTTTACCTTTTATAAATGTTAAGTGTTTAACTTACATCATTACCAAATTTGAATCCCACAATAATCCAGCAGAGGTGAAAAATGAAATGTAACATTGTTAGAAGAGATGAGGCCTCAGAGAAGTTAATAAGCTATGAAACACACAGTTCTTTATATTTTGGAAGGCTGGTGAATGCTTTCAGGATTTAATATAAGGCTCCGAATCACTCTTTAAAAAAGATGTCTCCACACTTAAAAACTGTCAACTTCAGGTAGTTCATGGGTGCCAGTATAGAATCCTTTCATTATAATAAGATATATAGTAGCTTTTAATCCAAATCTCCATTTCTAAACTAATGCTTTCTCTAATACATATTAGCAAATTTTCCCCCACACGACAACACCACGTATGACAGATGACACTGTTTAGAGCACAAAATGTTCACAAGGATCACACTCCCAGGTACATACCCATGGTTCACCATTGTGTCCCCTGTACCCAGTATAAGGAAAGCTAGCAAGCTCTAAATAAATACTTGTGAATGAATGAATAATCAAGGTTTTGTGCAATTTCCAGCTCAAACTTCACATCATTTTCTTACACTCAAGAAAACATATTACCGTAAGTGTGACAGTATAGGAATAACTTTAAATCTATTTGAATTTTTTTAATTACTTGCAAATTTTAGTACTTATCATTAACAATAATCAGTAACAATTTTCAAGTAAACATTAAGCCACCGTTAAACAGATGTATTGCCTCCCCTAAAATGTAAGTGTATATAATTCCATGTAAAATTCATTTGTTTCACAGATATACTATTTTGTGTAAATAAATATATTATGTATTTCTTATAAATTCCTTAAATATATATACATATTCAAACTATTTTCTAAAATCTGAACTTTTTCTAATTTAATAATCTATATTATTAGAACCACAAATGAATAGACTAAACTAGGCTGCCAAAATAAACAGATGAGAAAAAAATTAAACTACAAAATAAGAATCCAAACAGTATGACACAAGCAAAGCAACCATCATACAGAGAAAAGTATCTGTGTTAATATTTTTAAATACATTTGGTAATGGCATTCAACAGGAATAATATGAAACAGAAGTACTATGTTACATATTTTCATATGAATGTTCAATATAATATTAACCATCACCTGTCATCAAGAACTGTAATAATTTCTCCAGCTTTAAAAGTAAGTTCATTATCTTCAGCAGCTTCAAAGTCGTATATAGCACGAACTTTTCGGCCTTCATGTTGGTGGTTAGTTAGGAGATTGGATGTGCTTGGATACAAAGTGGAAAGAGTGGTTGTCTGTTGCCTTTGTTCCTTCAGGGATAACTCAATGGCTAGAAAATAATGGGTTTTAAAAGACCCAAAATATTAATATATCTAATAATCCAAAGAAGTACAAAAAGACACCTGAAAGTCAAAAGTATCCTTTCACTAGTGTAACTGTAAACTACAGCATAGCCTGTTATTATACTGAACAAAAATCATTTCATCAATTTTACTCATTCATTCACAACTAAAAGTTTAAAAATAACAAAAAAAAATTGAACAGCACAGTGACATTTCTACTGAACAGATAAAATTTAAATTGTTCTGTGTAATAAAAAGACAAACTCTCAGATCAATTAAAAAAAAAATTTTGCTGCAGATATTTTATATTTTATCTTTTCAGTATATTTCTGGAGCTCAAGTATCCAAAACGATAATCAAAATCACTTGGGAAGTCAAGAGTACCAAATCTCATTAAGGACTTAACTAAATCAGGGCCTCAAAGGTAGTATCTGAGAACCTATATTTTATTGCTCCAAAGGTAATTCTTACATAATCAGTCTGGGAATTGGAATTTGGAAATAAATAGTCCCACACCTAACAAATCCACCAAAATAAAATGGATTCCAAATGTGCCTCCTCTCTCTCTACCACTCCTCCCCTAATGAGAGTCATTACCATGTGTCACTCAGGCTCTGCAATGTAACCTTAATGTAATCAATCTTGATAACCCTGATTTCACCTCAAACCATAACTCCTTCCCTTCCATCTCGGTTCTAGATCAATAAGAGACCTGATGGGAAAGCAAAACTTTAAAACTATCGTTAGAAAATACAGAAAATATCTTTTAGGAACTTGGGGTAGGAAAAAATATCTGAAGACACAAAAAAAGCAAAAATCCTAACAGAAAAGAAAAAATTTTGACATCAAAATTTAAAACTGTTTGATAAAACATGCAATTTAAAAGTTAAAAGTAAAAAAAAAAAAAAAAAAAAAAGTTAAAAGTATAAGCCAAAAACCAACAGTAGACATCTATAATAAATACAACAGGCAAAAGATAACATCCAAAATAAAGACTTTCTACATATAATTATTAGAAAGAAAAGACTCAATAGAAAGACAGAATAGCTAATAAACATACAAAAAAGGGACTCAGCCTCACTACTAATCAAAGAAATAAAAATTAAAATAATTCTACATCATTTAAGCCTATCAGATATAAGTTCAAATGACAATACCACATGTCAAATTAAAAATAAAATAGTTAAGAGCTTTCATACATTGTTGATGGAAAAGAAAATGACACAACTATTTAGCAAAGCTGAAGATATACCTCCCATGAGCCACCAATATTGCTTTTAGTCACACAAAATAGTCATACACAAACACACACACACACACACACACACAAAAGAAAAGGTACAGGGGATACTGAATACGCACTTACTATAGTAAAAAACGGTCAGGAAACTCAAATGTCCATCACTAGGTGGATAAATTACAGTATATATTTGCTCACACACTGGAATATTATACAGCAGTTAAAATAAATGGAACTTGATATATATGTCTCATGAACAGATCTCAAGCATATTGCCACACACAAAAAACATATATTGTTGCACTATAGATGGTAATTAGGGTGTACTACTTACAGAAAAAGAATTTATTGAACATAAAGAAGTATTTGGTTTTGTTTATGGATATACAGTGTAGTAAAAATATTGTAAATATAGGCTGAAAAAAGGACACATATAATAGTGGTTGTCTCAGAAGAGGAAAGAAGTGATATTGAAGAGAGGACAAAATAGATGTGAGTTTTAGCTGTAAAGTCTTATTTCTTTTACTTGTAAAAATCTCTGGGAAAAAAATATTAAGCAAGAGTCCTAATTTCTTCCCACTATCAGAGACTTAAAAACTTACCTTTTGCTAAATCTTCTTCTTCTTTTTTATTGGCCACAGTACCAGGATCTTTGGCTACCAGAGCTGGGCTTGCTTTCGCTTGTTCTGCAGCCTAACACAAAAAAAGAACACAGTACTTGAGGGTTGTTCTCAAATTTTCCTTCTCCCACCTAATCTGAGAACTTGCAAGATCCTACTTATCAATCTATCATAGACTTCTGAATAAGAAAAAATTACAAATTGGAGCAGCCTCCACTTTGAAAGGAGGGGAAGAGTTAGAATTGGAGAAAACAAACTGAGACAATTGGATAATGAGGGATGATAGCCTAGTCACACCCTTCCAGATCTGTGAAGTTGATAAACTAAAAGCAGACAGTAGGCAAACAGAGAAGACACTAACTAAAGGAAGATTTACAAATTTTTAGAAAATTCTAAAATCAAAAAAGTGGGTGAGCAAGGGAAGGAGATGGTATTTTAAAAACAAAATTTTTGAAAATTTAAAGTACCTATTGAAGAGTTACATTTTATTGCCTCCTTCCAGGTGAAAAATCAGGCTGTTACCTTTAGGAACCCCAATTTATATGTAACAATATAAGTGCTCATAAAATACCATTTGTAAACCAAACACAAGTACTTAATTCTGACAATATATTCCTTTCTTAAGCATATTTTGTAGACAAGGTTGTATACAAGTAAATATGTACATAAATTGATTCACACTTATACAATTATAAGCTTCTAAGCCTCAATGGCCTCTGAGGGTTTTTGCATGGCTATCAAGACAAATCAGACTCTAGCCTCACCATCAACCATTCTGTCAGTTACTGGAAACTGCAGCATATACATTTATCTACTGGCACTTCAACACCTCTAACACACACTTGCTTCTACTTATAATATCTTCTCTGGCTCCTTTTATTCCATCCACATTTTTCTGACTGAGTTTCAATTCACTGGTCAGTAAACAGCTAAAATAATACTTGCTCAGTAAGGATCCCCTCCTCTGTGTTCTGTTAATAACACTTTCACAAGGTACTATAATATGGGTAATTAAAAATGCAAATCGTGGCATCAGGCAAACATGGATTCAAATCCCAGATCCACCACTTTCAAGTATGGGCTTGGTATGTTGACCTTTTTGTGCCTTAAGTTCATCTACAAATCAAGGATAGCAACAGCACCTACACACCATAGACGTTGAGAGGATTAAATTAACATGCAGCCTCCAAAATCAGGTGGAATGGTTGGGGTGGGGGACCCATTCAGAAGAAGAACATTATTTCCTGATATTTATAATATATGTAGAATTAATGTATGTCATACATATAATAACTATAGCATAAAGAATGCTGAAATGGGAAGTAAATCCTGTACAGTTGTGAGGTTTCTACATTTTACATGAACACTAACTCAAAACACACTGTGAAAACTTACAAGTATATTATAAATTCCAGAATAACCAGTAAACAAAAACTGGAATTCTAAAAAATACTCAAACTACCACATGTACAACATCTAGAATAGTGCCTTACACAAAGTGACAGACAGTAAATCTCAGCTTCTATTAAAATTATCTGCTTACATGTAGGACTCCATAACCAGGCTGTATATGCCTTGAAGGTGTATGTGCCTAAATATTAATTACAAACAATCCATAGAAGATTGTTGAGTAATAAAAGGCAAAATATTCAACATTATAGTAAAATACAGTTCTATATTCTTCACTCACTATATTCTAATTGCAAGCAAATGAGCATGGCATTTATATTTAGAAAAGCTGATTAGAAAAAAGCTCTTTGTAGTTCACTGAATACACCTTTAAGCATTCTCAATTCTGATCCATCACTAGTTGTAATCATCTTCAGATAATGTTTTAATTATCATTCATATCTGAAATGCTTCATCAGAGGCAGTTTTTCATTATACATGAATTTTTTTTCACAATATGGTTAATTTCACAAAACAGACATATTGATCTTTTGTGGTCTGTGAAGGAATCTGTACTGGTTAAAAAGGAAGTAGAGACAATATATTCAAAGTATTAAAAGGAAAAAACCTACAACCACATACACTCTATCCAGCAAGGTTATCATCCAGAATTGAAGGGGAGATCAAGAATTCGTTCCCCAGATAAAAGCTAAATGTGATCATCACCACTAAACTGTCTGTACAAGAAATAATAAAGGGATTAAGTGGAAAAGAAAAGTCTGTAACTAGAAATAACAAAATATAGGACCAAAAAAACTCACAGGTAAAGGCAGACATATAGTAAAAATATTGTATCAACCACTTATAAAGCTAGTATGAAGGTTAAAAGACAAGAGTATTAAAATTAGCTATATCTACCATAATTAGGGATACACAAAAAAAGATAAAAACCAAAACATGCAGAAGAGGGGAAGCAAAACTGTAGTCCTTTTAGAATGCATTTGAACTTAAGTTACCAACTTAATAGAGACTGCTATATACATAGGTTGTTACATATGAACCTCATGGTAATTACACACCAAAGACTTACAGGAGACATACAAAAAACAAGGATAAAAGAATACAAACATAACACTAAAGAAAGTCATCTATTCACAAGGGGAGAGACCAAGAGAAGAAGAAAGGAACAGAGAAGAACTATAAAAAACACAAAACAATGAACAAAATGGCAATAAATACATACCTATCAATAATTGCTTTAACATAAATGGACTAAAGAAGACATACAGATGTACAACGGGCTCATGAAAAGATGCCCAATATCACGTATCACTAATCATCAGGGTGATGTGAATCAAAACCATAAAAATATAAACTCACACCTGTCAGAATGGCTTGTACAAACAAGACAAGAAATAAAAGTGTTGGCAAAGATGAGGAGAAAGGGGTACCCTTGTGCACCTTTGCTAGGAATGTAAATTAGTGCAGTTGCAATGGAAAATACTATAGATGGACTTCAAAAACCTAGTGAATAAACATTAGCCTTAAACAACACATGAGACTTGATGGACTTCATAGCAAAAAAAAAAAAATTCAATTAAAAATTGGGCAATTGGACAGAGCACCTGAGTCAACATACCTATTTTTTTTCATTGGTAGATGAAGGGGATTAAGAGGTACAATCTTCCAGTTATAAAATAAATAAGACACAGGGATGTAATGTACAATACAGAGGATATAATCAGTATTGTCACAACTTTGCATTGTGATAGACAGTAAATAGACCTATTGTGGTGGCCATTTTGTCATGTATATAAATTTCAAATCACTATGCTTTATACCTAAAACTAATATAACATAATCTACCTCAATTATTCTTCAATTAAAAAAATGAAGGAAGTGCAGAAACAAGCTATAGTAAGATGTACATTCCTGAACTACACACTCTTCAAAGTTCTCTTCTATCATCAGGTTCTACAAATGGCAATGATACTTTTCTTCTTAACGTCAAATGCAGCAGCAGGGAGAGCATATCTTCTGTCAAAAGTTAGTGCTAAAAGGTGTGTCAATGCTGATATAACAAGCTTTCTAAGTAGTCTTACAGGATATCAAGAGAATAAATAGCAAATAATTCACACACATACAAAAATTAGTACTAAAAGGACTGCAACAACCTGAGTTAGGTGACGAAAGTATGAATCTTCTCAAATTTTTATATTATTTTCTTCTGTACTTGGATGAAAAAATATACCTTAAAATAATCCTTGATGTGTGGAAAAAGATGGCAGAATAGGAAGGCAAGGCAGAAACCTCCTCCCAAAAGCTCATAAAAGAAAATACAGCAAATACAACTAAACCTGAAAACGACCTGAGGACTGCAGAACAGACTACTTACACCTGAGGAAGAAGATACGACCACACAGAAAAGGGTAAAGTGAAAGAACCAAGACAGATTGGGACCCAAGCCCTCCCCACAATCCAGCCAACAGGTGGGAAACAGAGGAATGGATCAGGGAGGGGTAGGAACCCAGGAACACTGCACACCTGGCCCTGGAGATATGCTCTGGGAGCACAAGCCAATTATACTGGGTTCGGATGATTAGCTGGGCTGGACACCAGGGGCAGGTGGAACACTCTGGGAAGCTAAGACTCCAGCCACTGTGGAGGACAGGCATGCTCCGTTGTCAGTCCTGAGACTCAAAACAGAGGAAGCAGTTTGAAAGACTTGCCAGCAGCAGGAGGGGTACCAGAGGGGTGAGGGATGGATGGAGCTCTTTCCTCAGGAGAAAGGGCAGGTGGAGGATACCTCCCCAGCCGTTTCTTGGACCAAAAGATTGGGAACTCTCGGGAGCCCCACACTCCATCCCCCTTGCTGGAAATGCAGCCCCAAGGCTCTTCCCTGCAAATGCTGCTTGTAGAAAACCCAGTTGGCACAGCAGCAGCGTCAGACTTTGCTGTCTGGTAGGCAGAGGGAGACTCTCCCAGCTTCCTTGGCTTCATTTCAGCCCAACTAGGGAGATGCCTGCATAAGCCAGCCCCAAGAGCTCCTTCCTCCCTGTGAGTGTACAATCATGGTGCTGCATGACCTGCCTGGGCAGAGCTGCACTTCACCCTGCCCACCCCATCATCCCTGCAGCCCTGCCATTTCTGTAAGCCAGGCAGATGGAGGCTCTGCCCACAGTGAGCTCAGCAGAGACTCTTGAGCTGATAACAAAAGCAGTGGCTGAAGCAAACTGTCAAAACAGACAGACTCCACCCACTGCATGCCAAGAACTGCGGACCCAAAAAATAGAACCAGATCCTAGAGAGTAAAGCATCTTGAGCTTCTAAACACCATAAGATGTCTTCTTCATAAAACTGTTACTCCAGAGGCCAGAAAGCATAGCAGAGACATCTAATACAAAGGAAGAAACACAGAAACCCTGACAAAATGAGTAGGCATAGGAATATGATCAAACAAAACTACAAGACAGAATCCCAGAAAGAGGGTTAAATGAAACAGATCACCAATCTTCTTCATAAGTATATCAAAGAAAAAGTCATAACATGCTCATGGATTTACAAAAAGGTATTCAAAACCTCAGGGAGGACTTCAACAAAGAGACAGAAGACCTGAAAAAGAGCCACTAAGAGCTGAAGAATACAGTATCTGAAATGAAACATACAATGTAGGGATTTAAGACTAGATTAGTAGAGGAGGTAGAGGAGATGGTGAAAAGATAGAAATTAGAGAATAGGAAAACAAAGAAGCTGAAGAACACAGAGAAGAGAGGATCTCTAGGAATGAAAAAATGATAAGAGAGTTATGTAACCAATCCAAATGAAACAATACGTGCATAAATAGGGGTACCAGAAGGAGAAGGGAAAGAAAAAGGGTTAGAAAGTTTCTTAAAGGAAGTAATTTTTGGAAACTTCCCCAATCTGGGGACAGGAAATAGATACTCAGGTGATGGAAGCACAGAGAACCCCTAACCAAAATAACCCTAATGTAAGTCCGGGGGGAGGAAATCCCGGGGCAAAATACCTCTAAAAACAAAATTAGTCAAAGGGAGAAATAAAGTTAAAAATCTGTTTATTCTTACACACTGCAGTCCAGCCCATCTCTCTCTCTTGCTCAAGGAGCAGCAAAACAGGCACCCCTCTCTCCTCTCAGGTACAGATAAGCCCCTCAGTTGCCCAGGTAATACCCATTGACATGGAGATGAACTTCTCTCCACCCCTTATGCAAATCCACTAAAACCATACTTCTCTCCGCCCTTGAGCTCCCGTTGATATGCAAATATACTAAAACCAGGCATGATATTCTGGAGGTATTACAATTTTACCCACACCTAGGAAGAAAACACCAAGACATATAATAATAAAATGGCAAAGATCAAGGATAAAGAGAGTGCTGAAAGCAGTCTCAGAGAGAAAAAAGATGATTTATAAAGGAAATCCCATCAGGCTATCAGGAGACTACTTAACACAAACTCTGCAGGCCAGCAGAGAGTGGCATGATATACTTAATGTACTGAAACAGAAGGACCTTCAACCAAGAATCCTCTACCCAGCAACATTATCATTTAAATTTGAAGCAGGTATTAAACAATTTCCACATAAACAAAAGCTGAAGGAATACACCACCACTAAGCCAGCCTTAGAGGGTATGTTAAAGACAATGATATAGATGGAAATGACTCAAAGGCTAAACAGCTTTCACTAGTGACAATAAACCCACACTAAAGGTAGTAGAACTAACTGCCAAGCAAGTACGAAATTAAAACAAAAGAGCAAAATCAATTTATACACAAAATCAGTCAAGGAATACACAAAAAAATGAAGATTATGACATCTAATATGAAAAATGTGGAGGAGGAAGAAGGAAAAAAGTACTCTTAGATTGTGTTTGAAATAGACTAATCAGCAATTTAAGAGAGACTATTATATAGTAAGGAAGCTATGCTTGAACTTTTGTAAACTACAAAAGTAAAGCTTACAATAAATACACACAAATAAAAATACTTTTTTAAAAGAAAGAAATCCAATTACAATACTAAAGACAACCATCAATAACAAGAGAAAAGTGTATGAGAGAAAGAGACGACCAGAGAAGACCTGTAAGAAACAGCCAGAAAACAATTAATAAAATGGCAAGAGGTATGTATCTATTAATAATTACCTTAAATGTTGCACCAATCAAAAGACAAAAAGCAGCAAAATGAATACGGAAACAAGACCCATCTACATGCTGCCTACAAGAGATTCATTTCAGACCCAAAGACATACACAGACTAAAAGTGAAAGGATGGAAAAAGATATTCTATGCAACTAATAGGGAGAAAAAAAGCAGGACATTACATAATGATAAAGGGATCAGTCCAACAAGAGATATAATCATTATGAATATCTATGCACCCAACACAGGAGAACCTAAATATGTAAAACAAATACTAACAGAATTAAAGGGGGAAACAGATGGCAACACATTCGTTTTAGGAGACTTTAACACACCACTCACATCAGTAGACAGATCAATAAGACAGAAAATAAGTAAGGAAACAGAGGCACTGAACAATATATTAGATAGAATGGACTTAACAGATATCTACAGAACATTCCACTAAAATGCAGCAGGACACACATTCTTCTCAAGTGTACATGGAACATTTTCCAGAATAGATCACATACTAGGCCACAAATCAATAAATTTAAAAAGACTGAAATTGTATCAAGTAGCTGCTCAGACCACAATAATATGAAACTAGAAATAAATTACACAAAGAAAACAAAAAAGCCTATGAACAAATGGAGGCTAAGTAACATGCTTCTAAATAATCAATGGATCAGTGAACACATTAAAACAAAAACCAAGCAATACATGGAGACAAATGAAAACAAAAACACAACAGTCCAAAATCTGTGGAAGGCAGCAAAGTCAATACTAAGAGGAAAGTACATAGCAATACAGGCTTACCTCAAGAAACAAGAACAATCCCAAATAAACAGTCTAAAATCAAAATTAAAGAAACCAGAAAAATACAAATGAATCCCAAAGTTAGTAAAAGGAGGGACATAACAAAGATAAGAGAATAAATAAATAAAGTAGAGAATAAAACAATAGGAAAAAGAAATCAATGAAACCAGGAGCTGATTCTTTTGAGAAATAAACAAAATAGATAAACCTGTAGCCAGATTTATCAAGAAAAAAAGAGAATGTACACACATAAACAGAATCAAAAAATGAAGAAGGAATAATCACAACAGATATCAGAGAAATACCAAGAATTATTAGAAAATATGATGAAAAATTATATGCCAATAAATTGGACAACCTAGCAGAAATGGAAAACTTCCTGGAAAAGTACAACCTCCCAAGACTAACACAGGATGAAACAGAAAACCTGAACAGACCAATTACCAGCAATGAAATGAAATTGGTAATCAAAAAACTCCCCCAAAACAAAACTCCAGGTAGATGGCTTCACAGTCAAATTCCACCAAACATTTAAAGAAGAGCTAATACCCATCCTTCTTGAAGTATTCCAAAAATTAGAAGAGGAGGGAATACTTCCAAACTCATCCTATGAGGCCAGTATCACTCTACTACCAAGATCAGACAAAGACACCACACAAAAAAATTATAAACCAATATCCCAGGAGAACAAAGATGCAAAAATCCTCAACAAAATATTAGCAAGCTGAATTCAAAAATACATCAAAAAGATCATCCATCATGACCAAGTGGGATTTATTCCAGAGATGCAAGGACGGTATAATATTCTACATCCATCAACATCACGCATCACGTTAACAAAAACAAGGATTAAAAACAACAGACCATCTCCATAGATGCTGAAAAAGCATGTGACAAAATTCAACATCCATTCATGATAAAAACTCTCATCAAAATGGGTATAGAGGGTAAGTACCTCAACATAATAAAGGCCATATATGACAAACCCACAGCCAACATCACACTTAATAGCGAAAAGCTGAAACCTCTTCCTTTAAGATCGGGAACAAAACAAAGATGTCCATGCTCACCACTTTTATCCAACATAGTCCTAGAGGTCCTAGACACAGCAATCAGATGAAAACAAAGAGACAAAAGGCATCCAGATGGGTAAGGAAGAAGTTAAACAATCACTCTTTGCAGATGACTTGATATTATATTTAGAAAACCCTAAGGAATCCACAAAAAAGCTACTAGAACATATACATGAATTCAGCAAAGTTGCAGGATACAAAATTAATACACAGAAATCTGTGGCTTTCCTATATACGACCAATGAACTAGAAGAAGGAGAAATCAGGAAAACAACTCCACTTACAAATCCATCAAAAAAAATAAAATACTTAGGAATAAACCTAACCAAGGAAGTGAAAGACCTATACTCTAAAAACTGCAAGACACTCATGAAGGAAATTAGACACCAATAAATGGAAATACATCCCATGGTCATGGGTAGGAAGAATTAATATTGTCAAAATGGTCATCCTGCCCAAAGCAATTTACAGATTCAAGGCAATCCCTATCAAAATACCAACAGCATTCTTCAACAAACTGGAACAAACAGTTCTAAAATTCATATGGAACCACCAAAGATCCCAAATAGCCAAAGCAATCCTGAGAAAGAGTAACAAAGCTGAGGGAATTACACTCCTTGACTTCAAACTCTACTACAAAGCCACAGATCAAAATAATTTGGTACTGGCACAAGAACAGACCCATAGATCAATTGAACAGAATAGAGAGCCCAGATATAAACCCACACATTGATGATCAATTAATACACAATAAAGGAGTCATGAATATACAACATGGAAAAGATAGCCTCTTCAACAACTGATGTTGGGAAAATTGGACAGCTACATGTAAGAGAATGAAACTGGATTATTGTCTAACTCCATACACAAAAGTAAACTCAAAATGGATCATAGACCTGAATGTAAGTAATGAAACCATAAAAGTCTTAGAAGAAAACACAGGCAAAAAACGCTTGAATGTAAGCATGAGCAATTTTTTTCCTGGACACATCTCCTTGCACAAGGGAAAAATTAAAAATGAACAAACGGGACCTCAGCAAACTGAAAAGCTTCTGTACAGCAAAGGACACCATCAGCAGAACAAAAAAGGTATCCTACAGTATGGGAGAATGCTTGTAAGTGACTCATCTGATTAAGGAGTTAACATCCAAAATATACAAAGAACTCATATGTCACAACACCCAAAAAACAAAAATCCTGTTCAAAAAATGGGTGGAAGACCTGAACAGACACTTCTCCAAAGAAAAAGTGCAAATGGACAACAGGCACATGAAAAGATGCTTCGCCTTGCTAATCATCAGGGAAATAATAATTAAAATCACCATGAGATATCACCACACACCAGTTAGAATGGCCACTATCCAAAAGACCTGAAACAACAAATGCTGACAAGGATGTGGGAAAAAGAGAAAGCCTCCTACACTGTTGTTGGGAATGCAAACTAGTGCCAATGTTGTGGAAGGCAGTATGGAGGTTCCTCAAAAACTAAAAATAGAAATACCATTTAACCCAGTAATCCACTCCTAGAAATCTACCTGAAGATAACGAAATTCCTGATTGAAAAGACATTTGTACCTCTTTGTTTATCACCACACCATCTATAACAGTCCAGATATGGAAGCAACCTATGTGTCCATCAATAGATGAATGGACAAAGAAGACGTGGTACATAGACACACTGGAATATTATTCAGCCATAAAAAGAAAAAGAAATCCTGCCATTTGCAACAACATGAATGGATGTAGAGGGTATTGTGCTGAGCGAAATAAGGGCATAGAAAGACAAATACTGTATGATTTCACTTAGTTGTAGAATATAAAAACAAAGCAAAACAGAAGGAGTAAAATAGCAGTAGACTCAGACACTAAGAGTGACTAGTGGTTACAAAGGGGGAAGGGTTGGGTTGGGGTGGGGAGAGGGGGAATAAAGGGGCACAATAATTCAGCATCACAATGTAAGTTGATCATGGAGACTGTTAAACCACTGTGATGTTCATTTGAAACCAACATAAGATTGTATATTAATGACACTTTAATAAAAAAAGTAATCTTCATATTTTCAAGGCTTTTGTTAAGTATGCTAACAAAGACCTACTTTGAGTAAAATGTGGTAATGACTTAACTACTAGATGAACTTGTGCAAATGATCCTAGATAATACATTTTTCATTAAACATGACGCTCTTTGCAAACAGGGCTTTTGATAACAAGTTTTTCAGAAATCAGTATAAAAAACTGTCATTCTACCTCATATTTACTTTATATGAATTTAAAATATTTATTGGGGCTGGAAAATAGCACAAAATTACCTTTCACTTATTTTATAACATCTTGATAAAAAGGAAAGTAACTATTAATTTTACTATTGCTGATCTATGTCCTATATCTTTTGAACAGGACAGTAACCAAATTTCTATGCCAGTCAGTAAGTAAATGCTCTTGCCAGTGTTCACTCCACTCTTGTCCTTTGAAACCTAGTCTGGACAAACACATATCCACTAACCTCTATATCAAATGGAAGGCAGGATCGTGTAGTGGAAAGAACACTGGATTGAGAATCAGGAGGCCTGTGTTCTAGTTCCAGCTCTGTCAACTACTAGCTGTGGCCCTGGGCAAGTCACTTAACCCTTCTGGGTCTCAGTTTCCTCATCTGTAAAATGAGGGGGTTGTATTAGAGAATTCCTATAAGTTGTTCCCACAACTATCTGAGATTCTCGGTTAACCAAACAAAGCTTATCAGATCATTCTTCTTCTTCCTTCTCTTATTAGAACAAGTCCTCTCATGCACTGAAATGCAGTTTTTACTTGCACTGCAAGCTGTACTCATCAGCAGTGCTTCTCAAACTTTAACGAGCATAAAGAATTAACCAGGGAGCTTGTAAAAATGGAGATAATGAATCAATAGGTCTGGAATGGAACCTGAGATGCTGCATTTCTATCTACGCTTCCACCTGGTGGTGATGATGATGATGATGGGAAACAAACCACATTTTAAGTAACAAGCTCTAGTACAGGTTCGCAGTACAGAAACTGCAAATTCACCTAGCATCTACACTCTTTGGTTCTCTGTAGTGAGTCTACTCTTTGAAAATTAAACATTGCTGCTGTCAAGGAACTTTTAAATATCACGGATTATTCTGCATAAAATTATTCCTTAATTATTCAGATTTTGGAAATTATTCTAAGAGTATTAAAGGCCAGCCATCAATTATGAATGAATACTTCTCAAAGACATAATTTATCATCGTAAAACTATTCATAAACCAATTTTTTCAAGAAAGAAGAAAAATACCTATCCTACCTTCATCCCCTGAATATATTTCTAGAACTCCACATCTCAGGAATATTCAGATAAACTAGAAGTGCCTTGGGAGGAAAATCTAGGTAAGTCTCGATGATTCACTTCATGATTCCCTGAACTGGTCACAACCGTGAACTGAAGGCTCCACAGCTCTGCTCATGCTTTCACTCTACTCATTATATTGTACCCTCATCCACACAGTGGGGAAAGAGTGTACAGTAGATTACCACACATTTTAAGTGCCCCTGATTAGCTGGGCATCCTAAAAGATGGTTACCCAGAATAGAAAAAGAAAAAAAGATACCTTTCATTTTTTTTCTATATGACATCAATTACATAAAAAATTTGGGGGTGAAGGAAGCTAAGCCTTTCAATCAATCTTATTTACTAGTAGTGAGTAAGAAGACTTACACACTGCTCAGCTCCTATTAAGGGGAGAAATGCATTGTGTGCTTTTCTTTCCACTGATGCCCTTACATCTCCTTTGCATTTTTAATATAAGTAGTCATAATTTCACAAAAGAAACTCTAAACTCACCATTTAGCTTTAAGAATATCCTGATTTTTGAGCTGTCATTCTTTGACATAATTACAGCAGTAAGACAATTTAATAAGACTGCCAGTATTACTTGAAATAATAAGCAATTTTGTATTATAAAAACCAGAAAACAAAATTTTAATGCAAAATGTTAAACCAATTCATTTACATAGAAGAAGAAGCTGGAACACATCAATATTCTACTACATTTCTTTCGGCACATCTGAATGCAAAATTATTAATAAAATTCCTCTGGAGTAGTAAAAACTACCTGCATTTGGAGGAAAAAAAGAAAAATTCAAATAAACATGGCTACTTTAGAGAAACAAACTGTAGCACACACACAAGAATACAAAATACCTGAGAGCCAATAGCTGGAAATGTAACTCCTTGCTCCTTAAGGTTCTTAATCATTGCTGATATCAGACTAAGCTGTGGATCATTCTTAAATTCATCTGTCCATTCAACCATAAGAGCTTTTAATTTTTCACACACCTTAGGATGACCCTAAAATATAGAGAAAAAAAAGTGCTTGTTTGCTGGCTAACAATTTAATACAGATACCTTAAATATAATAGTGTTATAGGTCTCTTTTCGAATTATGTATTACTCCTAGCTATAGATGACACATAATATAGTTGGTCATTAGAAACACACTAATTTTATTTTTACACTATGAAAATAACAATGGGAGATACCATAATATATATCTCACAGCAAATTCAAACAGATTAAATATGTAATAACTTATTTTGGAGGTCAGAAGGACAACACCTTACAGACCATTCTGCAATTAAGCAATCTTTGTACATCAGGAAAGCATTTTTTTTTACTTTGGTTTTTGCAAACCAATAAAAATAAGGTGAAAGAGAATAAATGGTACAGTTCCTTTATGCCTAATATCTGTCTTATAATGTGCATGACTGTGTTTTCCTCAAGCTATTTAATTATCTGAGGCCCAGTTTGAGGTCCACTGCACGTCAATATTCCTGGAAACTTAATTCTTCAAAATAACATGTACCCATTAAGCAAAAAATTGATATGTAAACTGTAAAACATTTGGAAAAAAAGAGAAGTCCTTTCTCCAATATACAGCTGTTTACTTTTCATAATAGCTGCTCATGTCACTAAATACAAGCTTTTGAGTACCATTATCTTTAATTAAATTAGAGAAACCATTATTAGAATCCCTTCATAAATAGTTGTACATTTTGATGGACTTAAGGAACATTGAAAGAATGGTTATTAAGTAAGAAATAACTAAATATAACAGAATGAAGAACAGAAAAAGAGTTATCACATAATCATGTTTGAAAAGAACTACAGAATTTTAAATTCTTATTTCATTTCTGTACTGTTTTCTACTAAAACCTGGAAATACTTATTTTTCCCACTGAACATGAGGCAGTTTCCCTTTCAACACTTTAAAATGTTTTCTTGATATATAATACCACCCTCCCCAAAAAAGCCAGAAATGATTTCCTTTAGAACAGACTGCATTAATTCTTACTGAGAAAACTCATATGCTATTTCATAATTTAATTTGTTTTAAATTTCTGAAATTATAGGATTTGAATTCTACATTCAGTTAAGCAGATAATAAGTACAGTATTAAAACCCTGTGATGGTTAGGTAGTGTCCTTATTCATTCATGGTAAGATGAAATCTTAACAATGCCAAATTTTGGCATTATTTCTGAATAGTTCTACAATGGGAAATACCTCTGTGCCTACAAAAATTGTTACAAAAACTGTGCCTAAAATGGACTGGCATTATTTAATCAAATAGAGAAATCACATGTTTTTGTATCAAATGAAAGGAGTGCTGAAGAAAAGCTTGTATGTACTCTAATTTGGCTTGTAAAAAACCCAACTCTCATAGTTAAACATTTGTAGTCTCTTCAAGCAAAATGTAACATTTACTTATATAATGGATAGACGTAGCCTAGAAAGTTTTTTTTTTTTCAAAAAGCACAGACTAGTAGTCCTTTGGGATTTGAAATGTACAATAAAATACAAGAAGACTGTCTTAATTCATTTCTGAAAATAATGTTCCTTACCTTGTTTAATACATTGCTTACTTCACTAGCAAAATCTCTTGAACATACTTCTAAATGAAAAATTTTGCCACAGTTTGATACACATGCTCCTAGAAGCTAAAAGCACAAAACCAGAAGTTAAAAGGGCTCTATTTCAGCAGACAATTTTGTGGTAGAACCTAAAATGAAATCACTCACAGTCAGAGCTTGCATAGCAACATGAGGATCTTTATGGTTCACCCTCCTCATAATAGACCGAAGACAATCTTTAGGTCTAAAAAATAAGAAATGTAACAATCAGTTAGTAGTATATTCAGTTTCTTATTTTTTGGCTTAACTGTAATAGGTGCTAGACTACTACACAAAAGGAGAATACTGTAGAAAAGTTTAATTTTTATTATTATTAATTTTTAGTGATTCAATTAAACTGTACACTAACAAGTTTATTTAAAACTTTCAAACAATATTAATGGGCTCTCTTGGCAGTTATAGATTAGGTATTCTGGGATAATTCTCGGTGAAGAAAAGTTTTGAAAATAAAATGGTAGACCAAGACTTCCACTTCCAGTTATGATGGAAAAACTGGAAACAGACCTATATTCCTGCTATAAACAATCAGAAAAATATATTTACAGTATATATTGAGGTAACTGCATGGGATATTAGGCCATGAGCAGTGCTGAATGGTAATGCCAAAGAAGGAATACAAATTAGGTAAGCCAGATATTTGCCTCAACTTTCTACCTGAAGGTACTTTTCCACACATCAATACAGGCTTTCTGGATCTTACTGCAAAGATGATCCCAAGACAATGGTGGTCTCACTGAGTTGAGGGGAAAGGAATCAGAATTCAGGAAGTCTGAGAGCTAGAATTTGCAAGACAGACTACAAGGAGCTTGACAAAGAAGAGTTCTAGATACCTGCATAGGGATCCACAAGTCTGTTGTGGAAAAAGCCACACATGCATAGATTTAAAATGTCCCAAGGCTGGGCAAAAAGTGACAAAGAGCTCTATACTGAAGACTTCTCAAAGCTCACACAGTTTTCAGACCTCATACCAATGTTAGAGTTCTTGTTGAATATCTACAGCATTCAGTGGGTACTCCAATGATTTAAACCTTGGTAAGGGTACTAACTCTCCCAAAAGACTACTCTAAATCCATCCTATAAAAGTTAGATGCAAGCCACTGAAGAATAAAGTTGATTCAAATGTAACTTCACTTCTGACAGATAAACTACAATACTACTAACAGGAATACAACAAAACCTGGCACTCAACAATACAACTTCATAACATTGAGCATTCAATAAAAAATTACTAGGTATAATATGGAGCAGGAAAAAGTAACATAACTAGGATAAAATTCAGTCAATTGAAAATGCAGAAATGGCAGAGATAATGGCATTAGCAGTCTAGTTAATAAGCTATTTTAAGTATGCTCAATGCTGCAAAAGATATCATTAGCATAATGAGGAAAGAAATGGTATATAACAAAGAACCAGATAAAACATCAAGAAACAAAGAACATATAAAATGAAAAATTAATTGGATGGAATTAATCAGATAAGAATGCAAGATTAGTAAATCTGAAGACATGCTTCAAGTGCCTGAACTTAACTACAGACAAAAAAAGACTAACAAAATTTAATACAGGGCTATCACTAAAAATATTTTTTAAAGTGATATGGAGATTTAAAAAATCCTAAAAAAGTTTTGACATATAAGAAACAATTGGAAATAAACAAAAGTTAAACAGAAGAAACAAATATGTAAAAAAAAAAAAAAGGTTTTAATATTTTATTCCAACCATATCAATATATATTAAATACAAATGGTCTAACCATACCAAATAAAAGACAGAGAATACTAGATTGGATACGAAAAAAGTTTTTAAAGCAGGATCCACCTAAATGCTCTCTACAAGAAATTTTTAAGTATAAAGACATATAACTTAAAGGCAAAAGGGTGGGGGAAAACAAAGATATATCACGCAAACATGAACGTGAAGGAAGCTGGAATAGATAGCTATATTAATATCACACATATAAAACTCAAATGTAAAAGGATAGGGAAACAAATATAACATCATACGAGCACGAACAAAAAAGTCGGAGTACCTATATTAACATCAGACGAAGTATACTTTGTGTAATGTTACCAGGGACAAACAGGAAAGTTACATAATAATAAGGGGATCTATTATCCATGCAGACCCAACAGTCATAAGTGTGTATTCTTCCCTAAAAACAGAGCTTCAAAATACATGGTTAAAACTGAAAAGAGAAATAGACAAATCCACAATTAAAACAACACATATCTGAATAACTCTTGCATCAAATGAAATCACAGAAACATAACTTCACTTAAAGAAATGAAAAAGAAAGCACACTGTCAATTATCCTATACAAGAATGTTCACTCTTGTACATGAAGAAGGCTCTTGTTATGAAGAAGGCTCTCTTCATAACAGCTAAAAACTGGACACAAATCAAATCTCCATCAGCAGGTAGATGGATAAACAAATTGTAAGATATTCATACAATGGAATATCTCTTAGCATTAAACAGTATTATTATACACACAAAAATTTGGATTTATCTCAAAACATTCTATGCTAGATGCAAGAGTACATACTACATGATTTCATTTTATGAAATTCAAGAAAAAGGAAAATTAATCTATAATGGCAGAAAGCAGATCAGCAGTTGTTCAGAGCAGAGGGAAGTTTTAAGAGTGATTAAATGCTCTCTATCTTGATATACATGGTATTTACATAGCATTCATATTTGTTCAAATCAACCAAATTAGCTAACTGTACATTTAAAAGGAATGCATTTTACAATAGATAAATCAGTAAAACAGATTTTTTAAAATAGCAGGCCATGCATGTGGTAAACATGTATTTCATGGGGATGTTATATAATTAACAATAATAATAAGAGGAAGTAACTACGACCATGGAACACCTGTGTTTAAGTTCTCTAAATATTATATGATAAGGAACTCATTCAATATTCAAAGCATACACAGTAAATTCAGACTTGCCCATATCAGTTACCAGGTAGTAACTGGTACAAACAAGATTCAAACCAGATGTGGCTGACTCTAAATACTCTATGTTCTGACCTCATTACTGCCTTAAAATATATTAATATATTACAAGCTAAATGTTCTTCATATAAGCCAAAGGAAGAAAGCCTCAAAATATTAATTGATGAGATTGAAATGACATATACTTATTTTACTTAAAATTAAAAACATTACCAACATCTATATAATACTCCACCTAAAATAGCAGTATGCACTCTTCTCAAGGCACATGGAACATTATACAGGACTAACAATATGTTAGACCATAAAACAAATGTCTATAAATGTAAAAGGATACATGTCAAAGAAACTGTATTCTTCAACCACAATGGAAGAAATTAAAAATCAGTATCATAAGGACATTTGGAAAGTTCAGAAACATAAGAAAATTAAACAGTCTTAAATAACCAATGGGTCAAAGAAAAAAATCACAAGGGAACTCAAAAAATACTTTGAGATTAACAAAAAAAGGGAAATACAACACACCAAAATTTATGGCATGAAGTAAAAGAGGAGCATAAAGGTTACTTACCCATAAATACCTATGTTAAAAAAAGATTTCAAATTAATACTCTAAACTTTTACCTTTAAAAACTAGTAAAAGAACGAACTAACCCAAAGAAAGCAGGAAAAAAACAAATATTAGAGAAAAATGATATCGAGAATAGAAAAATCAAAGCAAAATCAATGTAATTAGAAGTTCATTCATTAAAACAGTCAACAACATTGACAAACCTTTAGTTAGTATGACCAAGAAAAAAAGATGACCCTCATTACTAAAATCAGAAAACAGGGAACAATACTCCCAACCTTACTGAAGTAAAAAGGACTTTGAAAAAAGCATTATGAACAGTTCTGTGCCAACCAATCAGATAACCTAGATGAACTGGATAATTTCCTCAAAAGACACACTTGTGACTCTCAGAAGAAACAAAAATTGGAATACACCTACATAATAAGTAAAAATGCTGAATTACTAAAAGATAAAAAATACACAAACTGGACTTAATCAACATTGAACACTTTTGTGCACCAAAGGACACCATCAAACGTGAAAAGAAAACACACAGGAGAAAATATCTGCAAATCATGTATCTGATAAGAGATTAATGTCTAGAATAAAGGACTCCTACATCTCAGCAAGAACAGCCCAATTCAAAAATGAGCAAAGGAATTGAATAGACATTCTCTAAAGAACATACATAATAGCCAATAAGCACATGAAAAGGTGATCAACATCACTACTCATTAGGGAAATGCAAATCAAACCACAATAAGATACCATTTCACACCCATTAGAATGGGTTATTATTTTAAGAAAAGAAAAAAGAAGAGGAAAATATCAAGTATTGGAAATGTGGAGAAATTGGAAGCCTTATACATTTTTGGTGGGAATGTAAAATGGTGTAGCCACTAAGGAAAAGTTTGGGAATTCCACAAAAAGTTAAACATAAAATTGACATATGGATCTAGAGGGTTAAGATGGCAGCATGAGAGGTGAGACAGAGGCTTCCTCCTAAAACCGCATATAATATGAAAATATAATTAATACAACTAATCCTGAAAGAGCAACAGGAAAAAGGACTGCGCCAAACTGCATATATCTGGACAAAAGAATAAACCTCACAGAACAGGGTAAAGTACCAAAGCCGTAGCCAGGCAGATCCCAAGCCCTTCCCCCACCCCAGCTCACTGGCAGGAGGAAGAGAAACAGAGCGGGGAGGAAGTGGAGGCCTGGGACTGCTGAATACCTAACTCTGGAGATCTGCTCTGGGAGCACAGACCTACATTTCATGGTGCTTGCATGGTACTCTCGTGATTTGGGGGTTGGAAAGCTAAGACACGCAGAACTCCTGGAGACACTGAGGTTCCAGCTGCTTGTGGGAAGCAGTGATCCATATCCAACTGCTCTGGGACAAAAGAAAGGTGGGAAGTCTGAGAGATTTACTAACAGCAAGAGGGCTGCTAAGGGGCAAAGACTGCACAGAGCTTACTGCTCAGGAGAATGGACAGGTAGACAAAATTTCTGGGTTGCAATCTGCCCAGTATGTTGGGAACTTTCATGACCTTCAGGTGCTCCCGCTCCCTGGCTGGCCACACAGCTCCAAGGACCCCCTCCCGTGATACACAGCCTACTGCAACTTTCCCCCAGCCAGCCCCACCTGGCTCGCAAATAAGCAAACCCTACCCTGGCGTTAGGGCAGCCAGAGCAAAGACCTGTATACAGCAAAAAAACCCGCAAAGCATACAGGCTTATAGCTGTGTGCTCGGCCCACAGCTGCCGGAAAGCAGGAAACAGCTCTTTCCTCCCCACAGGCACTAATACCACTCCTCTGAGACCCCTGACATTGCTGCAGGCGCTGAGCAGCTCCAGAGAGTAGAGCTTCTGGACACTAGAGGGCACCATGTACAAATATGAAGTGCCAAAGGAACCTGGTTCAAAGTAAAATTATGAATATAACTCCTGAGAAAGATTCAAATGACATCGACCTCATGAATCTTCCTGAAAGGGTTTCAAAATAAAAATCATTAACATGCTCATAGAGGTACAAAAAAATATTCGAGAACTCAGGGATGAATTGCAGTCTGAAATCCAGAACTGAATCCAGGTTCTGAGATACAGAACACAGTATCAGAAATGAAACATACAATGGAAAGTTTTAAAAGCAGATTAGATAAAGTGGAGGAGATGATGAATGAAATAGAAATTAGAGACGAGGAATACAAAGAAGCTGAGGCACAGAGAAAAAAGGATCTCTAAGAATGAAAGAATATTGAGAGAACTGTGTGACCAATCCAAATGGAACAATATTTGCATTATAGGGGTACCAGAAGAAGAAGAAGAGAGAAGAAAGAATAGAAAGTGTCTTTGAGGAGGTAATTGCTGAAAACTTCCCCAATCTGGGGAAGGAGAGAGTCTCTCAAGCCATGGAAGTGCACAGATATCCCAACACAAGGAACCCAAGGAAGACAAAACCAAGACACATAGTAATTAAAATGGCAAAGATCAAGGATAAGGACAGATTATTAAAAGCAGCAAGAGAGAGAAATAAGATCACATACAAAGGGAAGCCCACAAGGCTATCATCAGACTTCTCAGCAGAAACCTTACAGGCCAGAAGGGAGTGGCATGATGTATTTAATGCACTGAAGCAGAAGGGTCTGAAACTAAGAATACTTAATCCAGCAAGATTATCACTTAAATTTGAAGGAGGGATTAAACAATTTCCAAATAAGCAAAACTGAGAGAATTTACCTCCCACAATCCATCCCTACAGTCTATTTTGGAGGGACTGCTATAGATGGAAGTGTTCCTAAGGTTTAATAGCTGTCATCAGAGGTAATAAAACCACAGTAAAGAAAGTGGAACAGTTAATTACTAAGCAAATGCAAAATTAAATCAACGATCCCTAAAGCCAATCAAGGGATAGACAAAGAGTACAGAATATGATACCTAATATATAAAGAATGGAGGAGGAAGAAAAAGGAGGAGAAAAAAAGAACCTTTAGATTGTGTTTGTAATAGCATATTCCGTGAATTAAGTTAGACTCTTAGATAGTAAGGAAGTTAACTTTGAACCTTTGGTAAATAGGAATCCAAAGCCTGCAATGGCCATAAATACATACCTGTCGATAATCACCCTACATGTAAATGGACTGAATGCACCAATCAAAAGACATAGAGTCGCGGTATAGATAAAAAAACAAGACCCTTCTATATGCTGCCTACAAGAGACTCACTTTAAACCCAAAGCCATACACAGACTAAAAGTGAAGGGATGGAAAAAGATATTTCATGCAATTAATAGGGAGAAAAAAGCAGGAGTTGCAGTACTTGTATCAGACAAGATAGACTTCAAAACAAAGTCACAAGAGACAAAGGAGGACATTACATAATGATACAGGGGTTAATCCAACAAGAAGATATAACCATTATAAATATCTATGCACCCAACACAGGAGCACCTACATACGTGAAACAAGTACTAACAGAATTAAAAGGGGAAATAGAATGCAATGCATTCATTCTAGACTTCAACACTCCACTCACATGAAAGGACAGATCAACCAGACAAAAAATAAGTAAAGAGACTGAGACATGGAACAGCACATTAGAACAGATGGACCTAACAGACATCTACAGAACTCTACACCCAAAGGCGGCAGAATACACATTCTTCTCAAGTGCACATGCAACATTTTCAAGAATAGATCAAATACTAGGCCGCAAAAAGAGCCTCGGTAAATTTAGAAAGATTTAAATTGTACCAACCAGTTTCTCAGACCACAAATGTATGAAACTAGAAATAAATTATGCGAAGAAAATGAAAAATCCCACAAACATATGGAGACTTCACAACAAGCTCCTAAATAACCAATGGATCAATGACCAAATAAACACAGAGATCAATCAATATATGGAGAAAAATGACAACAATAATTCAACACCGCAAAAATCTGTGGGACACAGTGAAGGCCAGGCTAAGAGAAAAATATATTGCAATTCAGGCCTACCTCAGGAAAGAACAATCCCATATGAGCAGTCTAAACTCACAATTAATGAAACTAGAAAAAGAAGAACAAATGAGGCTCAAAGTCAGTAGGCGGGACATAATAAAGATTAGAACAGAAATAAATAAAATCGAGAAGTATAAAGCAAAAGAAAGAATCAATGAAAGCAAGAGCTGGTACTTCAAGAAAATAAACAAAATAAATAAACCCATAGCCAGACTTACCAAGAAAAAAAGAGTCTGCTCACATCAACATAATCAGAAATGAGATAGGAAAAATCACTACGGACAACACAGAAATATAAAGAATTATTAGAGAATACTATGAAAAAGTATATGCCAACAAACTGGATAACCTAGAAGAAATGGACAACTTTCTAGAAAAATACAACCTTCCAAGGATGACCAGAAAGAAACAGAAAATCTGAACAGACCAATTACCAGCAAGGAAATTGAAATGGTAATCAAAAAACTACCTAAGAAAAAAATTCCTGTACCAGATGATTTCACTGCTGAATTTTATCAAACATTTAGCGAAGACCATCCTCCTTAGAGTTTTCCAAAGAGTAGAAGAAAAGGGAATACTTCCAAACTCATTCTATGAAGCCAGCATCACTCTAATACCAAAACCAGGCTAAGACACTACAAAAAAAGAAAATTACAGACCAATATCCCTGCTGAACATACATGCAAAAATACTCAACAAAATATTAGCAAACCGAATTCAACAATACATCAAAAAGATCATCCATCATGATCAAGTAGGATTTATTCCAGGGATGGAAGGATGGTACAACATTCGAAAATCCATCAACATCATAAACAACATCAACGAAAAGGACAAAAACCACATGATTATCTCCATAGATGCTGAAAAGGCATTTGACAAAATTCAACATCCATTCATGATAAAAACTCTCAACAAAATGGGTATAGAGGGCAAATACCTCAATATACCTCAAAATACCTCATAATAAAGGCCATATATGACAAACCCACATCCAACATTATACTTAACAGTGAGAAGCTGAAAGCTTTTCCTTTAAGATTGGGAACAAGACAAGGATACCCACTCTCCCCACTTTTATTCAACATAGTACTGGAGGTCCTAGCCTTGGCAATCAGACAACAGAAAGAAATAAAAGGAATCCAGATTGGCAAGAAAAAAGTCAAACTGTCCCTGTTTGCAGATGACATGATATTGTACACAAAAAACTGTAAAGAATCTACTCCAAAACTACTACATTTAGTATTTGAATCCAGCAAGTTGCAGAATACAAAATTAATATGCAGAAATCTGTGGCACTCCTATATACTAAGAATGAACTAGCAGAGCGAGAAATCAGAAAACCAATGCCATTCACAATTGCAACAAAAAGAATAAAATACCTAGGAATAAACCTAACCAAGTAACTGAAAGACCTATACTCTGAAAAGTAAAGGACACTCATAAGATAAATTAAAGAAGATACCAATAAATGGAAACACATTCCGTGCTCATGGATAAGGCAAAGATATCTTTGGCACCAAAACAAAGTTGGCTATTGCACTATAAAAAAGGATAATGCCATAAAAAGCCAATTAGAATACTTTTAAGTGCTGATGAACACTTCACATATCCTAGCACAGCAATATCTCACATAAGCCAAAAACCTTCAGAATTGTGTACAAAATTGGCACTACTCAACAGCAGAAGTGATACACAGAAATCTATTAACTATCTCATTCTGCTCCGTGCATTTTTTTCGATTCAGTGTTTCAGTATTTCCACAAAACACAGAAGTGAACCTGAAGTAATACATATACATTGTTATTAAGTCTTGTAACTTAATGAAGATTATGGTCAGAGTACTGTTTTTTAAAAGGTTTAAGACTAAGTATATTTAAAGTAGGTTAGTATGGATATCATCATGTCAATGACAAATGGAAGTTGACTACAAACACAGTTATATAACTCATCTGTACAAGTACCTTTTTGAGAGTGAAAGGGGTTGTTACCTGGGCATAATACAGATAACAGCAGGCATAAAGTGAAATTATCCAAAGCAAACTGGGTGTTATGGTCACACCAGCCAAAACTATGATCACCCACAAAACCATCTTTTTTATGCATAGATCTGGGAAATGTAGTTCATAAGAGGGTGAGAATAAAAAGGTAATGCAGGTTTCCCCCACTATCCGAAGTAGCATGTTCCTATGAAACGTTTAGGAAGTTGAAATGGCATGAAGCAAAGAAGCAACTACCGTTCATTTATATGGAAAATTTTTTGAGCATTTCCAGACCCCCAAATTAACCTCAACTTAGCTTTTTTGACAGATCTTGCTGAGGGATACATAAAATAAGAAGAGATAAAGCACAGATGCTCACAGACACAATTCAAAGCTCCAGTGCTTGATGTGAGATGCTGAGTGTAGCTCCCAGGGAATGAGCTAGATGGGGCCACTCTTACTGCTGGGGGTGCACAGCTGCCTCTCTAACAGCTCACTGCAAAACAAATGCTGAATGCTATTTTCACTTTCCACCTTTTTTCATAAAGTGAAAACAGGTACTCATGTAATTCTTTCCTAAAGTGAATGGCATAACATGAACTTTCAAAAGGCAGGGGACACCTGTACTTTCATGTAGTTTTGGTTTCTAATGTCTTCTCTAATCAGAGGACAGAAAATAGACATTTCAGGAATGTACATACTGCCTTTGCATATGTCAACTCTGATGAACTAAAGCATCAAAGTCAACTCCATTATTCAAAGAGTTACACCAATCCCCTTCAACAAACTGTACTGTGGGCTTTAAAGGAAACAGAGCTTTAAGAGGGGGCTCTTTCTCTATCAAACCCTCTCTATTCCCACTCCCCTCCCATCATACCACTCTTAGCCATTCAGTTTCTATGAGAAGTCATAGCTACTAGAAATAAGCTACCTCATGCTCAAAGATAAATTAAAATTAAGGTGTGAACTCTCCTTAATCTTCAGACCCAAATATCACAGAGCCATGCTACTGTGCTTTAACCTGCAATTCAGACTTTTCCAATATCCCATACAAAACACCGACGCTGAAGAACATAAAGCTCTATGGCAACTGTGGAAAGAATATATTCTTTAAATGAATTTTATCAGCAGTCATTCCTCTGATCTAAAAATGAATAAAGAAAACATCTCACTCTTGCTCACTCATTCCACTGGAAAAGTACCCAGAAAGCAAAAGTCCTCCACATATAGTGTTATATGTTTATGTCAGTGCTAAAGAATATTGACCCTTATGATTAATCCAGTTTGGTTACCAATAACATCAGAGTGAATCACCTGCTCCCTGTAAATTAAAATGACATTGCAAAAAAATATTCAACAGTTGCAAATGACTCAGTTGATAACGGTTTCATAAACTAATGTTATGCCATTATCTTCACTTTGCCTTTTATGACTTTTCATACACTAAAAGTTTTATTACATCATGCATACAAAGCAAAACCATAAAACGTCAACATTAATGTAAATCTTCATGACTACCAAATAAGTTAAGATTTCATATGTTGGCTGTCCCTGTTTATAAATATGTACACATGGGAAGAACTCTTTCAACACAGAATAATATTTTTCTGTGAAAAGTCATAAATAAGTGTTAGATGAAAATAAACCTCCACATTACATTCAAATTCTTATGTGTCTCAAGTATCAAAAATGGAATTTACTATTTTATTAAAATCTACTGCTTTGTTCTAAATAGATATTTCACTGTTTTGCTATATAGTTCAAAGTTCTGATACAATATTTACAGAACTAATAGGCCTCTGTGGCAAATTATATATTCCAAAGATAACCACAATAACTCCATTCCCACATGTTCTTCTATGATATGACCCTGCCACTTCCCAAAGAGAGATAAAGTTTAATAATTCTCCCCTTGAATCTGGGCCGATCTCAGTGACCTGCTTGACCACCAGAATGTAGGAAGTGACATTCTGAGACTATTAGTTCATAAGAAGCCATGCAGACTACACGTACATCACTTAGAACATTTGCTCTTAGGATGCTCCCTCTGGGAACCCAGTCACTACTCTATGAGAAACTCAAGTCACATGCAGAGGCCTCAGTAAACATTGTAAGTGATGGACTCAGCTAGGGTCCTAGTTGATAGCCAGTCATCAATTGCCAGCCATAATGAGCACACATTCCAGTCAGGCCTTCAGATGACTCCAGTCCCAGCCACTATCTGATTACTTCATGACAGAACCCAAGCAAGAAATGCCCATCTGTTAACCACAGAACTGTGAACATAATAACTTGCTCTTTTAAGCCACTAAGTCTTAGGATGGTGTGTTAGGTAGCAATAGGTCACTAGACTCACCTCTAACACAGTGTGTTTGCATATAGGGCCATGTTGCTTTAAACATGCCTACTCAGAGCAAGAATTACACTCATGGCAGCTGTAACTGTGAGGCAGCACATACACGCTCACTAAGTGAACAGCAGGAACAAGTTTTTAGGAAAAATACAATTTGAGGGGCTGCAAAAGAATGCAGGTAAATTCAACAAGTTAAACATGCATATAACACAGCTCAAATCTATACTCAGAATATACAGAAAACTAAGACTAATTTTGCATTCCTGCAATTCTCTTTTCAAAGAATAATTGTGGGTAAAATTGCAGTAGTTCCAGAATCTCTTACCTCTCCATATCCAACAGCTGTTTCCAAGGGGTGGAGAGAAGTAATCCATCACCACATCAACAGGTGATTATCAATAGATGATCACATAGGGGAGTGAGAGGGCATACCTGGACCTGAGAGGTTGAGTGGTATCCCTTTTTGCAACCGGGATGCGAGAGACATTCTTGGGTGTGCAGAAGTGGAAGACTGCTTATAAGCAATAAATGGGTTTCTCCCACTTTATTTCTCCCTTTGACTGATTTTGGCTTCAAAGGTAATTTGCCCCAGGCTGGGAGGCAGATTTACCCCCCAGAGTTACTATAATGAAATTTCAGATCTCTGAATAGCCCCCAAGTAAATTTCTAAAATCATCATCACATTACTTATAAATGTTTACCTACTTATAGGTATGTTGTTCAGTTATGACAACACTAATCACTACTCACCAGTCAATGAGACTACCTGAGTCTTTCTATTAATATATGAAGAGAAAACCAAAAATACTTAATGATTCTGAATGAGTCAAGATTTGCGGTATCTTATGCCTTATAAAACTTTGTAAAAGTTTGTTTCAAATATGTCTGATTGCTACATCTCATTTGAAAAGTACTTTTGTATCATAAAAATGACAGGTTAAACTGTGATAAGTTTTATACTTTTAAGGAAATTATTACTATTGAAAAGAGAAAATTTAAATTCTAATTATTTTATCTACTACTTCAAATCCATCAATGATTTTAGATCAATCAAAATGAGGATACCTCCTCTTAATTACTTCCCTCATGGGGCTTGAGAGAAGAATAATAGGACATTTTCCTTAAATTACTGCAAATATAAAAGAAAAACAGTATAAACAAACAAAAAACTAATAGTAATAAGCATATAAAGAACAGTTAATGAATGTACTTGCATAGTTAACCTCTAAATACCTATAAAGAAAGAATGAAAAAGTACAAAGACACTAGCAGTTTGTTTCTAAACAGGGGCACCACCGGGTGTTCAGGGTAGAATAATTCTTTGTAGTGTAAGACAATCTGGCATATCACACCCCTGGTCCCCACTCAATCAGTGATTAATAACCCCCTGTCATTGTGATAACCAAAACCATCCTTAATAGAACAATACCACCAGGGCTAGACAAAAGCAGCACTGTGATAGAGAAGAAAAAGATCTGAAGCTTGACAGACTTCACCTTAAAAGGAGAGTTCAATGCTTCCTTATCAGTATATTATTACAATATTCCTAGAATCATGCCTGGGACTTAGAGACATTCGACAATGTTACTACAACAAAGCACAGATATATCTTACTCTTCTATCAAGTTACTTTTACAACTTTCACTTTTAAAGCTATTTTAGAGTGATTTAAACTTTACATTTTCATTGTACAAGCTATAAAAAGTGCTTTACTGCCATTTACATTCAAGTACTTATGTATATCTATATGAGGGGGTAAATGTGTATGCATAGTTTTTATAAGTCTAAGTATATGCGAGTACCTAGCAGTCACACACTAAAAGATATAGGAACTCAAATCTTTGCTGAGTTAAAAAAAATATATTTACTTTATTAACAGATAGCAAAGACCTCCTTAAATATTGAGAGGAGTGTAATTTAGGGGATGCCTTTCCAAAGCATAAAGGCATTACACTAACTATAAAGAAACTCTAATAGAAAATATGAAAGGGATCAGAACTGAAATGAATATTCAATGGCATATTCAAAAACTATACTTGATTTGTAATACATGTTATATAAAACACAGTCTACACGACAAAAGGAGTACAGGGGAAAGAGTACAAATATCCAGTTCTCCATTTTGAGCATAGAAAGTAGGCATTTCTTATGAGATGATGGGTGGAACATGAATATAGTATGCAAACAACATTATCTGGCTAACAAACAGGTTCATGATCCCAAAGGACTTCATCAGAAAAGGAGGTAAACTAAACTTCTACATACTAAATATTGAGGATTAATGGAAGGTAATAACAGCACCACAGACTTAAATTCCATAGATGATACATTTTGAGCTTCCCAGACCGAGTAACACTAAAGTGTATTTCAGTCAAACAAAACAAAACACAATGTAATATAACATATGGGAGAGAGAAGAAACACAAAAAACTTCAACATGAAACTGGTATGTCTTAATTCATGATTTCAACTTCAAATACCTATTCATTATAGGTACTTAAGAACTCAGCACAATGAGGTGAAGGAAAAAAAAAGTAGGAAGTAAAAACCTGACTTCTAATTTTGCCTCTGCTACTACTTTTAGACAACCACTAAAATCTCAGGGTTTTAAGTTTACTCATCTGTGAAATGACCAGCACAGTCATAGATTCTGTAGGTTCCATCTATAAAATACGTGGTGTTTTTAAAATTATAGTAATATATAAAAATGAAATCACTGTCTAGGAGAAGTAAAGATGGAAAAATTAGCTCTAATCAGATCCTATACCCCATTGCCTGGTCAAGGACTTGGTTCCTGATGCTTTCCCCACTTTCTTCCGAATCATCATCCTAATCTCCCCCTTACAATGGAACATTTTTCTTCAGAATACACAGATGTCATATTATAGCATGTCATATTATAGCCTACCTCTGAAAAAAGAAAATTTTGATCAAGCAACCAGTTAAAAGAAATACCAGTTAAGTGAAACACTCCACTTAAACAGTGGCAAAAAAGGACAAAATACCTTATAAACTTCACCAAAACTGTGCAACACTAATAAAAGGCAAACTTTAAAACACTTCTAAAGTATACAAAGATATGCTACATTCTTGAATAGGAAGATTTAATATCACAAAGACATTAATTTAAAACTATGCCAAACCCAAATTTTATCTGGGGACAGCAGGGAAAAGCAAGAGTATCTAGAAAAACGCTGAAGGGAAAAAAAAAAAAAAACAATGAGGGAAACTAGTCCTGCCAAATATTAAAATGTATTATAAGGCTTCAATAATTAAAACCATGTGGTAGCAGCACATTAATAGACATATACCAAAGGGACAAGAGAGAAACTTCAAAATATAGATCCAAATACACGGAGGATGGAATATATAAAGGTAGTGTTCAAATCAGAAAGAAAAAAGATGGACTAATTAGTACATGGTGTTGGAATTTTTGGGTAGCCAAACAATAGAATAAAGTTAGAGCCATACTTCATATTACATAACAGGACAAATTCCAAAAAGATTAAAATTTAAATGTAAAAAATGAAACCACAGGTGTAAGACTTTGGAAGACAGTTTGGCAGTTTCTTACAAAGCTACAAACAGAGTCTTACCATATGATCCAACAACCATGCTCCTAGGTAGTCACCCAATTGAGTTGAAAACCTATGTCCACACAAAAAAAACCTGCACATGAATGTATTCTATAGCAGCTTGATTCACAATCACAAAAACTAGAAGCAGTCAAGATGTCTGCCAACAGGGAATGGGTAAACAAACTAGAATACATCTATATAATGGAGTATTATTCAGAAATTAAAAGAAATGAGCTATCAAGCCATGAAAAAACATACATGAAGCTTAAATGTATTTTGCTATGTAAGAAGCCAGTCAGAGAAGACTACATACTACATGATCCCAATTACATGACATTTTGGTAAAGGCAAAACTAGAGAAATAACAACAACAAAAAAAGAAATTAGTGGTTGTCAGAGATTCAGAGAGGGAGGAGAGGGATGAATAGGTAGTGCACAGGACATTTTTAGGATGGTGAAACTATTCTGTGTGATACTGTAATGACAGATACATATCGCTGTGGATATATCAAAATCCATAAAACTGTACAACACAGAGTGAGCCTGAATGTAAACTATTACTATCATTCTCAAAGATCTCTTGATTCTAAACAGACTTTTCAGTCCATAACATGACCTCACTGCCTAGGCATTTTTCAGTCCTTATTCACACACTGCAACTACACACTAAAAATCATGTGACTATCTTAAGGAGTCAGAAGAATTTTTTCAGAATGTTTTTTATAGTTTTAAGTTCAACATATTCAAACATTTCAGGCTTAAAAAAATAATAACTATAACCTGGAGGGAGCAAAAAGAAACTACATCTAGTAGGTCTCCTCAGATTGACATTATTATTTGAGTTTATTAATTTTAATTAATAATCATTACAGTGTATTCATTATTTACATGCCACTAATTAACTAATGTTAAAGTAGAAAATAATTTCTAAACTTGTCAGTTTGACAACCCTGCAACACTAACTGACATTAAAAGAAATACTGACAGGATATATTAAGGATTTAATCAATTACAAATGTAGAACAGTGCATATGATGATTATAAGATATGAATGGTGGGAAATCAATTTGTACTGTGACAATGGAAAGATACAAAAGTGGTGACAAATACAGGACAAGGGAGGGGAACAGTAATAGGAGTTCGGCTTGTCAGTATTCACCTTTTAAAATTGTTTTAATTTTTGAATCATGTGAACATACCTATATTTGAAACAAAAAGTATGTATTTTATGTAAGCATAGGTATTTCTTTAAATCAACAAACATAAATACATACACATATACATATAGTTTAAAGAACAGAGTAAGGTTTTTTTAAAGGACTTAAGGAGGGTCTCAAAATACCACTGGAAACCAAATTTCTGGGTCACAGTTCTGACTGATTTCACAATTTTGGATCTTTTCCATCCCCCAAAAATGTTAGAATATTTTCCAAATTACTACAAGTTTAAAAATGATGACTCTTAAAGAAAAGAAAAGACCAAGAGGATTTTTTTAAGTATTCTCCTAGGGAAGAAAGCCTTAAGTTAATATAAAATATTTTATTTTTGCACTAAATATTTCTACAATATACTGCTGATTAAAAATCATTAAAAAAAAAACAAATCTTACTGAAAAAAGAAGTATTTTTCATAAAGTTCCCTTTACTGTCCCTAAATCCACTGTCTTACACAGATCTATATGCTTTACAAAACTACAGATTAACACCAAATGGCAATGCTTTTTTAAAAAAATCTAAAATGTTGCTCTTCTGAAAAATACCTTAATTATTTTTTATTACTAAGTTATCTGAAAATATGCAACCCAATTCTATAGCACTTATCCTTAGGCATCTAGGTACAACACCATAGGATCTCTAAATAATTTTAGAGGCCCACAAAATTTTAATTTCTTTTAAAATAAGAAGGAAAGAAGATGAACTATTAAGTCAAAGATAATGTTTTAATAGATATTAATATGCTGTCCCTATAACAATGCAGTCGTAAAATATTTCTGTTATTTTTTATGGCGAAAGGGACCCATAAAGGCAAAAGTGCCAAGGGTCCATGAAACTCATAATACGGCCCTTCTGTTTACTATTTCCTATTACATAATTATCAAGGGCAGCAAGGAAGTAAAAACACAACTGGATATGATGTAAAGCATTATTCTTAAAAGAGAAATCACACACCTGAGTAAATACTGAGAGTCTGACATTTTTTTAAAAAGCTCAGTAGTATTAAAATATTTAATCCTTTCCAAACAATTCTTTATTAACAAGAGCTATAAAGAGGTATCACATTCCCATAAACAAATAAATGCTTAGAAATTAATTTGGTAAGGATTTAAAGGAACTACAGAGCAGTAAGTATTAAAGAGGAAAAATAAGGAAGAAAAAAGCAAGAAAAGGGAGAGCAGAAAGGAAAAAATATTTATTAAAAGGACAAATAGAACCACCTCTCATTATTTAACTTAGGAAAGTTGAAAATATTTCCTAATTAAATTCATATATTTAGCATAATATCAATTAAAATCCCAAAAGAATAAATGAAATATTAAGGAATATACTGAGAGAATGTTATCTAAATTTGAAAAAATAAAAAAATGAGCATGTATCTAAACCTAGTGATACTAGACAAAAACAAAAAATGGATAAATGGAAAAGTTTTTTACAGCTAGAGAACAGATTGATGGTTGCCAGAGCTGGGTGTGGGGGTGGTCAAAATGGGTGAAGGTGGTCAAAATGTACAAACTTCCAGTTATAAGTAAGCTCTGAGGTTGTAATATACAGCATGAATGGTATAGTTACAATACTTTATATTTGAAAGTTGCTAAGAGAGTAATTTTAAAGTTCTCATCACAAGAAAAAACAGGAAGAACAAATACATGTTTCTAGTCTAACAATGTTAACATGAAGAAAAATTGATCTGTTTATTATATATACATCATACATAATTTCAGATGGGTCACAAGTTTAGTTTTTAACAGGAAAGTATAAAATATTTCTAGTAATGAAAGGCAGTTTGTCTCTTCATTTCAAGCACCTAACCAAATTATTATAAAAAGTGTCTACAAAATGAAGAATACCAAAGTAAAGATAAAAAGATAACCAATTGAGTGGAGAGAGAAGAAGGACTTTGCAAATGGAATGTTAGATAAACTATTATCTCCAAAATACAGAGAGTTGGAGCTAGGTTGATAACCAGTCCTCAACAGACAAACTGTCACAAAATAGGACTTTAAGCAAAAAGACACAAGTTGTACCCATTTAACCATGTGCCAGGCACTATGATAAACACTTTATACATAGTCTCATTCCAAAGTCCATGCTCTCAACCACTAAGCTATTTGCTTCTTTTCCATGTACAACATTTCATGGACCTTTCATTCTACAAATTCTAAATCAACTAGATAGACATAAATTACTGTAATATAAGACAAAACACAAATAAGAATGATTTTGATAGAGTGCTTTGATGATTCAGAGGACCATGGTATGATTTTCACTAAAGAGGATAAGGAAAGACTGTGGAAGAAATGGGCCTAGAAGGGTATGAGACACAGAGATAGAAAGAGAACTATATTCCATGCTGGAGGAACAGAAAGCTTGAGTTGAAAAGCATGGTATGTGCAAGAGAAGTGGAAAATAAATGGTTCAGAGGCCTAGGAGGTTAGATTCAACTCAGTATGGAAGGTAGGGGAGTAATATAATCAGAGTTGTTGTATGGCAACTGGTCAGAAAAAGAGATAGAAATTGGAAAAAATGTCAGACAGTTAAATCACTTGTCTAGGCATAGTAAGCTATGTCTCAAGTGGGGCCAACAGAAATAGAGAAAAAGGAAGAGATATGTAGCACACAGTAGTTACTCAAATTTCAATTAAATTGAGGAGCTAACAGAGTCAGAAATAACAAGACTTACTATACGAAAACATAAAGATAACAAAGGGGATAGATGATGCCATAATGGGAGGCCACATTTCTGGGAACCTGACAGGAGGAGCAAGTTGGGGGCCAACAAAGGGCTAGAATGAAGGGGTAGAAAGGCTCTGAAGACAAACTGCCACCACCTGGTTTGGCCATGTTCAAGGACTGAACTAAGAAGACTTCATAGTACCACCACTGGAGAGATGTTAAGGAGGCAGATTGATAGAATTTAGCGATAAAATTAATGTGGAGGTGACTCTGAGGTTTTAAATGCAAATGAAAAAATAATCTTGTCGTTAACTAAAAACAAAGGAGAAAAAGTAAGTTTAAAGCAAAAAGAAATTTCGGGTTTCTAGAGGGTGTGATTAGGCTCTTTAGTACAATATCCAAAAATAATGCTCTGTCACGGGACTAGTGCTTGGGTAAGAAGAAACACAGCTGAAAATACAGATGTCTCCACATAAAGATACCTCAAAGTGAGATTTCAAAATAAAAAGTATTAGAATAGTAAAAAGTATTACGGAAAAATAGGATCAAAGAAAGTTTAAGGAATAATCTGTATTTAGAAGGGAAGAAAGAAAAGCCAAAGAAGAACTGTCTAAGGTCTAAGATTATCATCAGAAGAATCAAGTGTAATACAGCAGTGTTCCCTAACATTCTTCACATGAAAATACAGAAATATGACATATCTGTGTGGCACAAAGGGGTAAATGAAGCTGTGAATAACTGGATATTATTAGCCCAGAAATTAAGGAAACCATTAATCTGGATACCGATTAATCCATTCACAGCACTGTTTAGAAAGCACTGCATTACCAAAAAGTCTGTATGCCAAAAAGTTTCAGATTCTATTTCCCTAAAACTATCTCTTTTAATAGTCACCAGTTAGTTGGATGGAATTTTGCAGATGTAATGAAGAAAAGAACTGAGAAATAACCACGAAGCTTGGTAAATGAGAATCCACTGATGACTTTAAAAATCAGTGGAAAAAGACTAGATTTCAGGAAACAAATATGGGCAAGGGTGACTGATAACCAACATTGTTACCAGTCATGTTGCCCTAACTGCTTATAAGGAGTAACCTAAATGGGATGATTCTTCAAATATTGCTAGCAAAATCATTCTCTTTTTAAACTGAATTGTGACTGTAATATGCTTTACCTTGTAATTCT
Organism: Manis pentadactyla; assembly: GCF_030020395.1. Classification (NCBI taxonomy): domain Eukaryota; kingdom Metazoa; phylum Chordata; class Mammalia; order Pholidota; family Manidae; genus Manis; species Manis pentadactyla. The sequence continues at coordinate 106,338,274 of NC_080021.1, forward strand.
TGCTTTACTCATGTTAATAAAAGAATGAAAAAAAAATCCTTACCCAGTACGAGACTGACCAACTTTATCACAAATATCCAAAATGAGGCCCCAGTCCTCAGCAGTATTCATCTCACTGGTTGCTTTCTCTGTATATTACAAAAAGAAATTGCAAAAACATTATTTTTAAAAATCTTTAAGAGGTAAATAACCACATTCAAATTACCAAATTGTAATGCAATCAAGTACCAACAATGAATCAGAATACTTGTCAACCATCTGGTTAATGAAATGTTCAAATCTACCTTTAAAAGGGGATAGATGCACCTTTATTACCTATCACAATTATTTTCCCCATTCATATACCAGTTGCTTGCAACTTTTTATAAAAAAAAGGCCACTGATTTTTCTTAAAAAAGAGTATACAGGTCTACCCCTTTCTACACATAGAAAGACTAAAATAAGAAAACTTTTCATTGTCAAATAATTCTAGTTTTACTTGGCAGTGAAAGAACATGACTTAGCACTGATCTCTGTCAAAATGTTTCAGGTAACTAAGTTAATTAATTATCTACTCTTGCTGATTTTGATTTCTGACAACGGGGAGCAGGAAAATGAACAAAAGAAAACCAACATTAACTGAATGTTTTCCTTTAAATAAAAACTTCACAAATTAAGAACATTAACAGACTTATGGCAGGCTGAACTCAACCACTTAATTTGGTTCCCTCCCTTAATTACAATAAAAGGATTTTTTGAAAGACACACAAGGACAAGGAAAACATGAGAAGTGATAAAAGCAACAATATTTCAAAAGCTATTAACAATATAGATATATAGTAACCTATCAATGTTTAAGTTTCCACAGTATATTGTAAATCCTTGAAAGTAATAACAATTTCTACTTTGGGTAATTCTTTTCAGTATTCATGATATCAGCCTAAGTGCTCAATAAATACTAAATCTATCATGTAACTGCAATATGAATTCATCAAAGTCATTGAAACACATGGACCTTTAATAGCATCCACTTCAATGGTTTTCCAATTTTACTTTTCAGCGCAGAAACACTCCACAACGTAATTCTGATGTTAACTACCTAGAATTGGACCAGACTTCACAGGCTTAGGAACAGAATCTACAAAGCTCCCCTCAAATCAGATGCAAGCAATAATCTGTAGTTCCCAGTCCCTGTCCACCTCCTGAACTGGCTACAAGTTTAGAGGTTCCCACTACCTCCTCAGGTTTGATAATTCACTAAGACAATTTACAGTACTCAGGAAAGCACTTATGACTACAGTTTTATTATAAAAATATACAAATCTTGACCAGCCAAGGAGGACATGAATAGTACAAGGTCTGGGTAACACAGTTTTTGTGCCCTCAGCATGCATCATCCGCCTGGCATATCAATATGCATTACCAACCAGGAATCTCAACCAAGGTTCCGTGTGCAGAGTTTTTATTGGCCTTCTGTTATGGAGGAATGACTGGCCACCTCCTAGAATTCAATCTCCTGCTGTCCCCAATCCTGGAGGTCTGGCTGATGTCATGTGATGCAAAACCCCAAATATCTAATCACAAGGTTTGCCTTTCTGGAGTGACGGCTCCCAGGCTGAATCACCTCATCAGCGTAAACTAAGGTGTCATCCCAGGAGTCCACTATGAATAAGATGCTCCTATCACTCAGGAAACTCCAAGGATTTAAAGGTTCCCTCCCAGAAAACAAAGGCCAGCCAAATTCTTTATTATTTGACACACTCTTTTATGAGAAAATCTTATCTTAAGACAAATACAGTATATAAAGCAAATCCAGGTGGAACTGCTCTAATTAAGGAGTCCCAGAGCCCTACCCAAAAGGCCCCCCACCTTTTGGAAGCCCAAGAAGATTGAGTGAGTCATCCTGAACGATATCCTTCAGTCTAACATTTACTTTATGCTAGAAAAGGAAAGCAAGTTATTACTTTGACCTGGTAGTATATTTAAATAATTAATTCATCATCCTTACTGACTGGTAGCCAAGCAACCTTTTTAAAAGCACAGTGCACTGTTTAAAATACTTATATCTTAAAACTGATTACCTCACTTAAAAATATAATAGCTAAGCTTACTGCAACTTATTAAAAAGTTAATAGTTAACTAGAAATGATAGGCTTATATCTGATTAAATATAAACTGCTCATTTCCACAACTGAGTATGATCTTACAGTTCCTGAATTAAGGCATATCCAGGAGTGGCTGGTATAGTCATTAGCAGATATGCTGAACACACATGAACTACTTCTTTACTTCCCTATGATTAACATGATGAGTACCTGACTCAAACTTATACATATATAGATCAGAGATGTAACCCATTTCAGAACTCTAAAATTGTGCACATTATTTAATGATGCTGCCTCAAGATCAGTAAGAGCAGTAGCACAGTTCTTCGCAGTTATAAAACATTTTAAATCAGAAGATTATAAACTACTAGCACCAGTTTAACATGGTCTTGTGAATAGCAAATAGAGTAAAAACTACTATTTTCTAAGACAAAAACAGGGCTTGTTGGAAAGGGAAAAGTGACCAGCAAAAATAACACAAGACTTGCTTCAAAAGAATCCAAAGCTTCATAAATTATCTCATTTTATCCTCAGATTATTCTTACTCTAACACTCAGAAAGAAGACATTGAGCAATATGCCTAAGCAGTACACAGAAAAATCAAACAGGAAACCCCATTTGAAGTTCAACAGTCTTCTAAATGGATTGGAGAACTTTTTTCTGATAAGCAACTACTTCTGATTTTCCCAAAATTTATGACTACCAAAAATTTGAGGAGGTAAGAAACACTGACAGGACTATTGCCCATCATGTTCAGGCTACAGGAAAAAGACTATCATTCAATCAGTTGGGAGATTTAACAGTTCATCAAAAATGGCCAATGGGGAAAGCAAGTCTTAAAGAAATTATCCCCCGTTTCAGATTATGGTCATCAATTTTTCAAAAATGTTTTACATAATATGTCCTGTCCCACACCCCTGCTCCCACCACCACCACAACTGGAAACTGTACCTACTAAGAAAAGTAACCTGAAGCTTTACTAACCAGAAAGGAAGTAGGGATCAAAGGAACAGCATATAAGCATCTTAGAGAAGAGCACAAAATAGAAATGAAAACTTAAAAGCATTACAAAGAACAGCTTACAGAAGTAAAACAGAAATAGAAGAAACAATGAGTATCTTGTTAACCCAGTGAGTATCAGACCTTTAACCGACCTGTATTCTGAATTTTCACATTTCTCTTGAGTATGTTTTCACAATACTGATGCCACCCCTAAGGATTTGAGTAGCCTCCAAAGGCCTCACATCTATTTCTAACTTTATTATAAGAGGTGCTAAAATACATCCATTGCTTATTATGTCAAGTACTGTTCCCAGTGTTTTACATGCACCATCTCCTTAAAACAACTCTAATGAGGACTAAATGAAGAAAAGGCTGTCAGGGCAGAAGACACACACCTGAAAAAGCAGCAGTGTAAAACCAGTAAGGAAATATGCCTTGAGGAAAATAGTGGAAGGTGAGGCAGAAGGGGGGGAAAGGAACCAAGTGCTAGAATGTCTTACATGCCATGCTGAAAGGTTCAAATTCCTGTGAAAGCTGTAGATTCACTGAAAAATTTTTATTACAGAAGCCATATGATTACATTTACATTTTAGAAGTATCATTATCAGACACCCGAAAAATGACTAGAGATGAACTGGAGGCAGAGACAACAGTTAGAGGCTGCTGTGCTAATCTAACAGAACAATGATGGAAACCTGCCCTACCAGTGGCAATGGGACTAGAACGGACAGGAGGCATGAATGGCAGGAGAGATGAATGGATTCAAGAGCTAACAGGAAGATAAAGCATGCAGACACAACACAGAATCCATGAGGGCATATTCAGTGCACCTGGCACACTGTAGACAGTGTATATTTGTTGTTTGGAACATAAAAAATTGCAATTACAGAAGTCAAAAATGACTTCCCAGATTCTTCACATATGTGACTAAGTAAACTTAGGTACAAGTCATCAGAACAGAGAAAAAAACATAGTTGAGAAGAAATGTTTGAACAGGATTTTGAACATGCCGAATTTGAAGCATTTTCAACTCCAGTAAAGAGTTAGAATGTCTAGAAAAAAATGTGTTTTTAAAGTATTCCTCCTAGCAATTCCATGAGGTAGATGTTTTATCCCCATTTACAAAGGTGGAAAGTGAACTCAAAGAGATTCTGTACTTGCCTGGGTCCACATTTTGCCCACTTACTAATAGCATGTTGCAGCTACAATTTAAACCCAGAGTCCACTGTCTTCCACCATACCATAAGGCAGGAGAGTAATGTCACATTAACATTTACGAAGATCACAGTGGCTGGGTTTTATGATACTGACCAGGCTAACAAAGAGGACTAAAAACATGTCCAAGTCTGGAAAATATGAACTGGTCAAAGCAGTCTGACTAAGAATACAAATATACAATTATAAAAACAAAGATATGATGATTTAGCAGAGGCAGGGTAGTGATTCAAAGATGCCTCCTGGGTTTCAAATCAAGATAACTAGAACATTATAAAATTACCATATAATGAAGGAAGAACCACACTGAAAAGATTCATTTTTCTGATTGATTAATTTTTAGATTATAACAAAACACCAAATAGAAATACAAGACAATAGATCTAGAAAAATACTAGTAATTCATTACTTGATAAATACTCATTGATTGCTTACTATGTGCCAGGTACTATTCCTAAGATATTAAGAATAGAAATTAAAAGTTCTTATCCTTGTAGACTTTATATTCCACACAGGAGACAATCTATCAATTAATTAATGTCAGGTAGCTGAGTATTATAAAAGAAAAATAAAATGGAACAAGGAAACTTAACTAGGGTAAAGATGGGTACTTTTTACAGAAGGTAATTAAAGAAAGCCTCTCTCAGAGGCTCATTTGACAGTCTTGAATGATGTGATGGTCAAAAAGACCTTCAAATACACAGGAGAAGTGTATCCCAGGCCGAAAACAGCACATCATAGATAGAGAGGCAAGAATGAGCTTGGAATGTTCAAACATAAGAAGCTTAGAATCAAAGTGTCTGGAGACCACAATCTTATCAGAGACACAGGAAGGAGCTGGATGTGGGCCACAACAAGGGATTTTGTTTCCTCCGTAAGTGGAATGGGAAGCTACTGGAGGGTTCTGAGCAGGTAAGTGACATTATCTAAGATTTTTAAAAGTTCATTTACTTTTGTAGCTGAGAAATTATTGCAGGAAACAAGAGTGGTAGCAAAGAAACATACTATAGGGCTCCTGCCATAGTCTATGAAGGAGATAATGAGGATTAGAACAAGATAATAGTAGTGACATAAGAACTGATGAGATTCTGGATATATTTTTAAAGTAGAGCCGTAAGATCTTGCTGACAGAACAAACGTGGATTGTGAATTAGAGATGAGTGACAGGAAGTAACAATGGTGCCATCTATTAGAACAGGCAAGAATGGAGGAATGAGCAGGTCTGGGGAAAGAAACCAACAATTATTATCTCTATATCCCATATTAAAGGAAAACTGAGGCATAGTTATCTAAGCAACTAGCCCAAAGTTACACTGCTGGTAAGCAGCAAACCTGGAGACTGACTTCCGGCAGTGCAGCTTCAGACTCTGAATTCTTAACGCTAAGCTAAATCGCCTTCTAGACTCTAAGGGAAAAAAAAGGTTGAGGAAATTCTACAACTGAGCCTGGGGCTCAGTTCAACATTTGGAAGTCAAAAAAAGGAGAAGCCAAAATGCCTAAAAAAGAGCTTAGCAGACAATTAGAAAAAGTTTGGTGTCCTGGAAATGAAGTGAATGAAGTATAACAAAGAGGAATGCTAAATGATCGACAAAGAAATGGATTAGGAGTTGACCATTAGATTTGGCAAGATGGAATTCAGTAGGGACTATGAAATAAAAAGCTTGAAGGAATGAGCTACCTTTGTAATTCAAGAGTTGAATTTAGCAAGAAATAGAACATAGAAAATGAGATTAATTTATTCAACAAATGTTTACTTAATATTTTAGTGCTAAACACCAGTCTGCATGCTGGGAATATAGTACTAAACAAGCCAAACAATATCCATGTCATCATGGAGCTCACATGCTAATAACATGTTAACTATGATCAGTATTCTTCCTCTTTTTATGAAATATTGTATTAAATAAATCAGTTACTAAGTTTCTGATTCACCATTTCAGTTTATGAATAAAGCTGAAGACAATTTTGAAGAAGTACAAAAGTACACTAAAGCTAAGTGGTAAATAATTTTACCAAGTGAGTTAGTAGGAGTACTTTAATATCACTGGCATACTCAATAGACAAAGCTAGAAGGAATATTGTTACATATATTCTACATACTGTATTCCACATGCTACAAAGTGAAAAATTTAAGGCAAGTCTATTCAACTCTCTCCAAGAATTATTTACTAGGAGTCTCTGACAAGGTCTTCTTAGATAGCCTTCCATGACATTCTGATACATGGATCATGAGAACAGAATTGATCCAAATACAAAAACCTGACCAACTTTAAACATTTAGCTTTCCTGGAACAAAACAGTGTCCCTACACTCAAAAAACTTAATGACTAGCAGACTCAATTGACAGATTCTCAAGTCAACATTTATTAAGCACCTACTATGCAGTAACCAGTAAAATAATTAAGGAGCATAATACAGAGTATAATTGTATTAATGCTAAATAACTTGGTAAAGACCAAAAGTGTTGCAGGAATTTTTTAAAAGGATGGAGATTAAAGTGGCTAGAGAAGTGGTTTTCAAATAGGAGGTATTTTATGCCTCCAAGAGACTTTTAGCAATGTTTGGAAACTTTTTAAATCATGCCAGTGCTAATGACATCTGGATGGTAGAGGTCAAGGAATGCTGCCAAACATCCTACACTGGACAGGATAGACCCCCCACAACACAGGTATTTATCTGGTCCAAAAGTCAATAGTGTCACTATGGGAGAAAACCCGGGCAAGAGCCAGGAAATGATTCAGGTATAACAAGCTGAATTCTGAGTTGACCTTTTAGCATGAGAACATGTAGAAAGGTAGAAGAAACAATAGAGGCAAAAGTATAAAAGCAAAAGGAGCCTGTGTTTGAACTGTGTGATGTAGGTCCTGGGAAAAAGGTATGACATTAAGAAAGTTATCTGAATCCAACAGAAATGTGTGTTCAAAAAAGGTAACTGGAGAGTTGGAAGTTAAGATTATATATGGCCATGAAAACTAGATAAAAATGCTGGAAACAGAGAAAGCAGATATTAAGAAATTGTTTTATTCTAAGTATTTGCCATAAGAATTAATAAGCTGTAAAACTGCTTGAGCAGAAATTTCTTTTTCATCACTATCACTGAGCAATGCCCTATAAATAGTGTGTTGTACAAACTTACTAAATTAAAAGCAATTTTTCAATTATTTTTTAAGTATTATTGGTGATCTCTAAAGTTTCATTCATTGTGAAGATTCAGGACATTCATTTTCACTGGAACTACAAAAAACTACAAAATAGAGGCACTATAGCAGACCTTCTACACATTTTATTTCATTGAATCACATACAGAATGTGTTTTTCCCCTCTTTAAAGATGAAGACACTGGGACTCTAAGAGCTTAAGTAACTTGCCCAGTTTGCTCATTCTTAGCTAGGCAGTAGCAGAGATAGGACTGAACCTTTTTCTAGTCTTAACCCAAACCTCCAGCTTCAACAATAGGCTGTAAAAGAGTTCAAAAGCAAAATTCAACACCCACCTTTCATAATTAAAATATCCAAAGATACATAAAGCAACTCTATAAGGCTGTCCTAACGTTTCTTTAGTACACTAAAATTAGACATGGCATCTGGCTTGCCTTCATTCCACACCTGTGTACCAAGTTAGTTCCTAAGGGCATTAAAATCACTCCAAAATTCTCTGGGACCAGAAAAAAACTAAAAAGCTAACCTGTTGAATTGGTATGTTCAGCACCTAAAACCAATGGTTCAGAAAACCCAAAAAATAGCATTTCAAAATCAAATTAGCATTTCAAATTCGAGGTCCTCTTCCACACTTTAAAGTACTGACATCTAGCCTAAAGAGGGCAGCCCAATGGCTCAGATCTAGAATTCGGTTTCAGTTGTTTCAAGTATTCCATTTTCATGTCTCCCAACATTTTTGAGAGTCTACCCTTCACCAGAAGCTCTTGCCTCCTGTTAAAGAGTTCCAAAAAAGATTTAAAAATCCTCTAGGGAGCTAACCTGTAACATTCTCCTAGTTCCAAAAGCTTAGCTAATATTTGATCAGGCAACTTTATCATAGGGTTTACAATCCTACTCTAAGTAAGACATTCCTACCCTAGGTAAGATACTCCTCAGCTCTTAAGTCTGTTCTTCCAGAAGCACTGGCCCAGCACCAGATGCTACACCAGCTGTTCCTCCGAGGCCCTCTACATCAACCCTTTAAGTAGGTTTTTCAAAACCCACAATCCTAACTCAAGGCCCATTTCGCAGGCTGTCTTGAGTCCTATTTCTTTCAAAAACGATGCGCCAAGCCCCTAACCTCCTCCAAACTCTACAAGGAGCCTCAGGAAGGAGAACTTGGCCCTGTCCGGAGGTCCAGAACGCAGGCACACAGCGGCCAGAGTGGGCGTGTGTCCGGCGGGGGCTGACACCGAGCGGCGAAAGGACTCACCAACATCCTGATCGAAGGGATTGGTGGCAAAGAGAGGCATCGCCACTGCGTGCCCAGGTGTCCGCAGAGACTCCCCCTCGACACCACCGGAGTCAGGGTGTGACGTAGGAAGGAAGTCTCCTCAAGCAAAATCAGCAAAACAGACAGACTCCTCAGGGTCTACAACAGCTCCGGCTCTCCCAAACCCCCAGCAACGACGGCGGCAGCGACAGCGACGGCGGCAACAGCAAAGAAGCCGAGAAGGCCCCCCGCCTAGAGCCTGTCGGGAATTTGGGAGAGCACAGCGCTGCCTGACCAAAATCTACCCAGAACTTGTCCCGCCAAAACAGCCCCAACCACAGAGCTCTTCCGCCTGACTTCCCTTTTGACTAGTCCTGCAAGAAAGCGGGAGTAATGCCTCTGTTTTCTGCTTTTGCCATAGCCAGGACTCTCCGGAGGACGGGGTCCTCCAGGCGCGCCGAAGCCAACCAGCGAGCCCGGGAGTGAATCAGAGACAGAAAGAAGGGTCGCTTTGGGTTTGAGCAAGACCCCCGCCTCCTTCCTCACTCCGTTGTCGTAACTTCGTGGTTCCCTAGGAGAGGGATGGAAATTTTCATCTGGGGTCACCTAAGTAAAAAGCCCATGGGTTCAGTTCTCTGTCTGAGGTGACAAGAAACTTGCTTGGACGAAGTCATGTGAGCGGCACGGACTGGCTTGAATCCGCACAGAGGGGAGTGTCAGGGCGCGCGCTCCTCGGAGAGGCTGAGGTAACGCTGGCACCTAAGAGAGTCCCTGAACGCCCGGCTTCAGAGTCCCTGTCGAAAGCACTTGTAGTTGGGCGTTGGCAGCTGCTGACTGTGCAGTCACAGCAGTTGTGGTGATTGGAAAATAAGTTTAACAAGCCAAGTATGTCCACAATAGCCTCCCGCCTAAATCGAGCAAAAACATAGAAAACCGAGAAATGTAGTTAGAATTTGGTTAGACTCCTGACAACGTAAAATGGTTATTTAATAATTTTATTTATGTTTATTTGACAAATTAAATAATTCTCTATGTCATAGAAATGTTAAGGAGCATCTACTAGAGATTTTGCATCCCACTCAGAACAAGTTAGAGCATCTTGCACGCATGTACATTATACCCAAATTAGAGCACTTCCAGATGTAGCATGTAAACAAGTACTACCAGAGAGCCCACTTTCACACTACTATTTAATATTATAATGGTGGTCTTAGTACTAAAGTCGAGATAAAAAGAAAAGGAATATAGGCTTCAGACTTCACTTTGGCCAAGATGGAATAACAGAGACTAGATTTATCCCACCCCCCGCCCCGCCTGGGACAACTGAAAAGCTGGATAAAATATATGAACAAAAGTTTTCATGACACTGGACATCTGGAGCGAAGGACAGTGATTTCTGAGAGATGGGACACAAATGAACTGAGCCTTATGATTGCCCTAGCTTACCTCCTGGATAGATTTTCCAGGTCAGGGCATAGACTGTCAGTCTCCTTGAGATGTGGCCACAGAGCTGGGAGTCCAGAGGGACCCAGGCTGTCAGGGTTTGCAGGGCAGAGTACTGGAGGCATTCTGGAACACAAATACCTGCAATCTAACAAGATAAAAGAAATTGTCTGGCATCCGATCAAAAATTACCAAGGTATCTACACGAAACCTGCTTTAAATATAAGACTATATTGTGGCATATAAAGATAGAACATGCTAACACTATTTTAGAGAAAGCTGAAATAGGTGTATTAATATCAAAGTAGGTTTCAGATCAAAGAATATTACCAGAAATACAAAATGTCACTTTATAATGAAAAAGGGGTCAAATAATCAGAGAACATGACAAACCTAAATGGTTTTACATATAATAATAACATTTCATAGAATATGAAACAAAAACTGGAACTTCTAGAAAAAATAGACAGCTCCACAATTATGTTTGGAAATTTCAACTCCCCTGTCTCAAAAGTGATAGAATAAGTAGGCATAAAATCAATAAGGCTTTAGAAGATTGAACAATACTATAAACCATCTTAAATTAATAGAACATTACATCTGATGAAAGCTGAACACATACTCTTTTCAGGCACATACATTTATCAAGATAGAGAATATTCCAACCCATAAAACAAATCTCAAATTTAAAAAGATTTAAGTCATATAAAGTTTTCTGACTACAATGGAATTAATTTAAATAACAGGATATTTAAAAGTCCCCAGATATTTGGAAACTAACATGCTTCTAAATAGCCCATTGGCCAAAGGAAAAATAAAGATGGAAATTAGAAAGTATTTTGAGTGGACTGAAAATGAAACACAAGATATCAAAATTTGCAGGCAGAAATTAAGACTATTTATAGGGAGCGTATGTACTAGAAAAGAAGAAAGGTCTCAAATTAATTATCTCACCTTTCATTTTAAGAATCTAGGAAAAATAGCAAATGAAATCCCAAGTAAGCATAAGAAGGGAAACCATAAACGAGAAGAAAGCAATGAAAAGAAAATAGAAAAATAAGGAAAATAAAAGCTAGCTTTTTCAAGAGATCAATAAAATTGATAAAACAAGACTGATGAGAAAAAAAGGATACAAATTACGAATTTCAGGAATGAGAGAAGTGACATCAGATGATAAAGGTACCAAAAGGATAATAGGGAATATTGGAACAAACTTTGTACCTATAAACCAAATAGCTTAAAGGAAATGGCTAATTGCTTCAAACGCACAAACTACTAAAGCTCATTAAAGAAATATTTAATCTGAAGAGCTCTATTCTTAATAAAGAAATGTAATTTCATGTTTAAAAACCTTCAACAAAATAACTTCAGGCCTAGATGGATCCACTGGGGATTACAAAGCAGTTGGAGGAAATCTGGGGGTGGAGGGTGTTGATAGACTTATCTAGTCATTAGTGAAATGAACATTAAAACCACAGTGGGATAGCACAACACACATATTAGAACATGTAAAATTTCAAAGACTGAGCCTATCAAGTGTTGGCCAGGATGTGCAGCAACTGAAACTCTTATATAGCTGATGGGAATGTTAAATGGTACATTATTTGGTAGTGGTGATAATTTCATGGATGTATGCATAGGTCAATCCTAATCGTTCATTTTAAATATGTGCAGATTATTCTGTCAATTATACCTCAATAGAGCTTCTAAAAATCACAGAAATTATATCCTTTGTAACAATTTATAATTATGATGACAATTTTTTAGAGTTATGATGAAAAATTTAAGTGAAGGTTAAAGTGTTAAAAAAAACCCTCAGCCCATTCCCCAACTAGATTGCTCCATTTCCCCAGCCTCTCCTAATAGATAATTGTAGAACAGCTGCTGCTGCTGACTGTTTTAACATTTTTTTTGAGCAGATTGGACCAATCTGTATAATGCCAGGGTCTATAAATTGCCTTTTCACAACAAAGATAGTTTTATAATAAATATAAATTCCCTTGATTTATTATAGCTCAATTTATAACTTCTCCTTTTGCCCCCTTTACTATGATAAAAATCATATATTTTCTTTAACCTAATAACCATCAAAGACTGGGTGACCTGGATTAGCAACACTCACTAGCTAGTAATTCTGCCAAATTTACAGTTGGTGTATCCTGCAGGATCTTTGAAAATGAAGACCTCACCAAGGAATCTGCTTCTCCCCAGCACTTGCAATTCAAATACTTTTTTAAGAGGCTTTCATGTATATTAAAATAAGCCATAGACTTTCAAAACAGATGACTTAATTTTGAAGGTAGGTCAAAGTTTCTGGGCACAATTAAAAATGTATATGCTTACTATAGGGAAATTTACAAGAAGAAAGAAAGCATTTTCATTCTAAAGTTTCCTGGGCAATTAACTGTGACTGTGTAGAAAATGTTCCCAAAAGGAACATTTAAAATACTACTTATTGTATTGTGTTTAACATAATTAATGTTTATAATAGCATATGTGTATGTTTTGTTTTATTTTCATGATCAGTTTTGTAAGGTTGTAAGGTATGAAATGATCCTTCAGGAAAGAAGTTCTTATTTTACAACATGCCAAAGAAGAGAAGGATTTTACTTACTAAGATTTGACTTGACAGCCTACAACCAAATTTGTATAATTGGTCGAAATTTAGAGGCGATTCAAGATAATCTCTAGGTAAGGACATCCCTGGGCCTTAGTTTTCACCTCAATAGTCAATTACAATATTGCTTTCAAACTACAGTGCTCAATTTATCATTTTCTAGAGTAAAACCTATGTTTAGAGGTTTCTCACTGTTCACATTTCAGTTCTCATTCATTCTATTTTTTTAAAATTGTATTTCCATTACTCACTTCTGCTGCAGGGCAAAAATATTCTAAATCCACCAGCTTTCTTCTCATTCATTCTTATTGTGATATCTACAAAAAGAAAAACAGGTTAAAAGTCTAAGTTGTTTTTTTCTCTCAAATTAACATCACTTCCCATTAATGATATTGCTGTCATCCTGTTAAAATAACCATACCAAACCTAGTCAACTTTTATTATATGCTAGAAACATGCAATATACATAAGCAACATCACTTAACACAAATCACTACCTCTGATTTCAAGATTTACAATAATCAAGGTAGTATGACATTGGTGTAATGATAGACAAATAGATTAATGGAACAGAATAGATATTTCAGAAATACATCCATACATATATGGACAACAGATTTTTGACAAAGGGACAAAGTCAATTCAGTGGGTAAAGGATAGGTTTTCAGCAAATGATGGTGGAACACCTGGATATCCATAAACACAAATATGAACTTCAGTCTCTATCTCAGAACATAAATTAAATTACAAAATTTTAATTATACAAAAATTAACTTAAAATGGAATATATAGGCCTAACATAGAATTTCAAGCTATTATTAATCTTCCACAAGAAAGCTGGACAAAATCTTTTGTGGCTTTGGTTTAAGCACAGATTCTTACATATAACTACAAAAACAATCTATGGAAAAAATTGGTAAGTAGTACTTCATCAAAATGAAGACCTTTTATATACACACCCAATACAGGAGCACCAACATATGTGAAACAAATACTAACAGAATTAAAGGAGGAAATAGAATGCAACGCATTCGTTCTAGGAGACTTCAACACACCACTCACTCCAAAGGACAGATCCACCAGACAAAAAATAAGTAAGGACACAGAGGCACTGAACAACTCACTAGAACAGATGGACCTAATACACATCTACAGAACTCTACACCCAAAAGCAGCAGGATACACATTCTTCTCAAGCGCACATGGAACATTCTCCAGAATAGACCACATACTAGGCCACAAAAAGAGGCTCAGTAAATTCCAAAAGATTGAAATCCTACCAACCAACTTCTCGGACCACCAAGGAATAAAACTAGAAATAAATTGTACAAAGAAAGCAAAAAGGCTCACAAGCACATGGAAGCTTAACATGCTCCTAAATAATCAATGGATCAATGAACAAATTAAAATAGAGATCAAGCCATATATGGAGACAAATGACAGCAACAACACAAAGCCCCAACTTCTGTGGAACACAGTGAAAGCACTTCTAAGAGGAAAGTATATAGCAATCCAGGCATATTTAAAAAGGGAAGAGCAATCCCAAATGAATAGTCTAAAGTCACAATTATTGAAATTGGAAAAAGAAGAACAAATGAGGCCTAAAGTCAGCAGAAGGAGACACATAATAAAGATAAGAGAAGAAATAAATAAAAATGAGAAAAATAAAACAATAGAAAAAAATCAATGAAACCAAGAGCTGGTTCTTTGAGAAAATAAACAAAATAGATAAGCCTCTAGCCAGACTTATGAAGAGAAAAAGAGAATCAACACACATCAACAGAATCAGAAATGAGAAAGGAAAAATCACGATGGACCCAACAGAAATACAAAGAATTATTAGAGAATATTATGAGAATCTATATGCTAACAAGCTGGAAAACCTTGGAGAAATGGACAACTTCCTAGAAAAATACAACCTTCCAAGACTGACCAAGGAAGAAACACAAAATCTAAACAGACCAATTACCAGCAACGAAATTGAAGCAGTAATCAAAAAACTACCCAAGAGCAAAACCCCCAGGCTAGATGGATTTACCACAGAATTTTATTAGACATACAGAGAAGACATAACACCCATTTTCCTTAAAGTTTTCCAAAAAATAGAAGAGGAGGGAATACTCCCAAACTCATTCTATGAAGCCAACATCACCTAATACCAAAACCAGGCAAAGACCCCACCAAAAAGGAAAATTACAAACCACTATCCCTGATGAACATAGATGCAAAAATACTCAACAAAATATTAGCAAACCGAATTCAAAAATACATCAAGAGGATCATACACCATGACCAAGTGGGATTCATCTCAGGGATACAAGGATGGTACAACATTCAAAAATCTATCAACATCATCCACCACATAAACAAAAAAAAGGACAAAAACCACATGATCATTTCCATAGATGCTGAAAAAGCATTCAACAAAATTCAACATCCATTCATGATAAAAACTCTTAGGAAAATGGGTATAGAGGGCAAGTACCTCAACATAATAAAGGCCATATATGATAAGCCCACAGTCACATCATATTGAACAGTGAGAAGTTGAAAGCTTTTCCTCTAAGATCGGGAACAAGACAGGGATGCCCACTCTCCCCACTGTTATTCAACATAGTACTGGAGGTTCTAGCCATGACAATTAGACAAAACAAAGAAATACAAGGAACCCACATTGGTAGAGAAGAAGTCAAACTGTCACTATTTGCAGATGACATGATATTGTATATAAAAACCCTAAAGACCGCACTCCAAAACTACTAGAATATCGGAATTCAACAAAGTTGCAGGATACAAAATTAATACACAGAAATCTGTGGCTTTCCTATACACTAACAACTAGCAGAAAGAGAAAACAATTCCATTCACAACTGCATCAAAAAGAATGAAATACCTAAGATAAACCTAACCAAGGAAGTGAAAGACCTATACCATGAAAACTACAAGACACTCTTACGAGAAATTAAAGAGGACACTTCCTTGGCAAGGAAGAATTAATATCATCCAAATGGCCATCCTGCCCAAAGCAATATACAGATTTGATGCAGTCCCTACCAAATTACCAACAACATGCTTCAATGAACTAGAACAAATAGTTCAAAAATTCATATGGAAACACCAAAGACCCCAAATAGCCAAAGCAATTCTGAGAAGGAAGAATAAAGTGGGGGGGGGATCTTGTTCCCCAACTTCAAGCTCTACTACAAATCCACAGTAATTAACACAGTTTGGTACTGGCACAAGAACAGAGCCACAGACCAGTGGAACAGAACAGAGACCCCAGATATTAACCCAAACATATATGGTCAATTTATATATAAAGGAGCCATGGACATACAATGGCGAAATGACAGTCTCTTCAACAGATGGTGTTGGCAAAACTGGACAGCTACATGTAAGAGAATGAAACTGGATCACTGTCTAACCCCATACACAAAAGTAAATTCCAAATGGATCAAAGAACTGAGTGTAAGTCATGAAACCATAAAACTCTTGGAAAAAAACAGGCAAAAATCTCTTGGACATAAACATGAGCAACTTCTTCATGAACATATCTCCCTGGGCAAGGGAAACAAAAGCAAAAATGAACAAGTGGGACTGTATCAAGCTGAAAAGCTTCTGTACAGCAAAGGATGCCATCAATAAAACAAAAAGGAACCCTACAGTATGGGAGAATATATTCATAAATGACAGATCTGATGAAGGCTTGGCATCCAAAATATATAGAGCTCATGCACCTCAACAAACAAAAAGCAAATAATCCAATTAAAAGATGGGCATAGGAGCTGAACAGACAATTCTCCAAAGAAGAAATTCAGATGGCCAACAGACACATGAAAAGATGCTCCACATTGCTAGTCATCAGAGAAATGCAAAATTAAAACTACAATGAAATATCACCTCATACCAGTAAGGATCGCCACCATCCAAAAGACAAACAACAACACATGTTGGTGAGGTTGGGGAGAAAGGGGAACCCTCCTACACTGCTGGTGGGAATGCAAATTAGTTCAACCATTGTGGAAAGCAGTATGGAGGTTCCTCAAAAAGTTCAAAATAGAAATACCATTTGACCCAGGAATTCCACTTCTAGGAATTTACCCTAAGAATGCAGCAGCCCAGTTTGAAAAAGACAGATGCACCCCTATGTTTATCGCAGCACTATTTACAATAGCCAAGAAATGGAAGCAACCTAAGTGTCCATCAGTAGATGAATGGATAAAGAAGATGTGGTACATATACACATGGAATATTATTCAGCCATAAGAAGAAAACAAATCCTACCATTTGCAACAACATGGATGGAGCTAGAGGGTATTATGCTCAGTGAAATAAGCCAGGCAGAGAAAGACAGGTACCAAATGATTTCACTCATATGTGGAGTATAAGAACAAAGTAAAACTGAAGGAACAAAAGAGCAGCAGAAGCACAGAACCCAAGAATGGACTAATGGTTACCAAAGAGAAAGGGACTGGGCAGGAGGGTTGGGAAGGGAGGGATAAGGGCAGAGAAAAAGAAAGGGGTCCTTACGATTAGCATGTATAATGGGGGGGGAGTGCATAGGGAGGGGAAGACAAGTAGTGATTCTACAGCATCTTACTATGCTGATTGACAGTGACTGTAATGGGGCTTGTGGGGGGACTTGGTGAAGGGGGGAGTCTAATACCCATAATGTTATTCATGTATTTGTAGATTAATGATAATAAAATGAATTTAAAAAACTGCTGTGAACATTTGTGTCCAAGTTTTTGTGTAGACCTGTTTTTGTTCTCTTGGTTAAATACCTAGGAATGAAATTGCTGGGTCATATGATAAATACTTATATGCTGATCTTTTTTTAAATTTGCCAAATTGTTTTCCAAAGTGGTATTCTCTTGTATGAGAATCCCAATTGCTCCACATCCTTGCCAACAATGAAAAATATTAGATGTAGTGGTATCTCACTGTGGGTTTAATTGCATTTCCCTAATGACTAATAAGATTGAGTATCTTTTCATGTGCTATTGCTCTTTCTGTATCTTCTTAGTGGTCTGTTCAAATCTTCCGGTTGTATTATTGAGTTGCAAGGGTTCTTTATATATTCTGAATACAAGTTCTTTGACAGATAAATGTATTATGAATATTTTCACTTTTTTACTGGTGTCTTTGGGATAACAGAAATTGTACATTTTCATGAAGTTCCAGCTATCTTTTATGATTAGTGGTTTTTCCATTGTGTCTAAATCTTTGCTTTCTCTAAGATTGTAAAGATTCTGCTGCTTTCTTCTAGAAGTTTTATAGTTTTAGCTTTTTTGTTTAGATCTGTGATCCATATCAAATTAATACTTGTCTATGGTGAAATGTGAGGGCCAGGGTTCATTTTTTTCATGTGGATATCCAGTTGCTTCAGCACCACTTGCTGAAGACTTACTTTGGCACCTTTGTTGAGAATCAGTTGACCACATACATAAGGGTCTCGACTGTTTCATTGATACATGTGTCAATCCTTTACCAGTCACACTGTCTAGTAAACTAGAGTTTTATACTAAAATGAAAACAGGTCTGTTTGTGCTCTTTGTTCTTCCTATGTATTTCTGTATAAATTTTAGAGTTTACTTGTCAAAAAATAAGAACTTTCTGCTGGGATATGAGGAGAACTAACATTTTAACAATAATTGAGTCTTCTTCATGAACATGGAATAGCTATTTATTTAGGGCTTCAGTCTCTTTTGGCAGTGATTTAACATTTTTAGTGTGCAGGTCTTGCACATGTTTTGTTAAATTTATCCCTGTATATTTCATGTTTTTGCCTGCTGATGATCACTATATGGTTTTACTGTAAATTTCAATATCCAGTTTTCCAGAATGTAGAAAACTTGACTGTGGTGAAACTGACCTTTATTCTGCAACTAGTCCCAGTAGCTTTTTTGTGGAGTCCTTAGGCTTTTCTAATTATACAATGTCATTTGCAAATAAATAGTTCTACTTCTTCCTTTCCAATTTAAATGCTTTTTTAAAAAAGTTTGTATTTTCATCAAATTTGAACAACTTTCAGCTATTGTTTCTTCCCCAAGCATGCTTCAGGCCCCCCGGCTCCATACCATCCCCACAGGGGAACGTTTTCCTCAAAATTAGAATCTAAGTTTCCAGGAGCAGACTGGTAGTGCACGTAGTCCAGGAACCCAGATCTGGACCCGTGTGGATGGGGTGCCCCTTTCTCTCGTTGGTGTGCCCTCTGATCCTGTTCTCCGCATGAGGATGATTCCATACCCTGAGGAGTAATCCCGACTTAGGTCTATGTGGTGTCCTGTGGTCTGCCAGGGACCAGGCTCAGGTTCAAGGAGGACGACCCAACAAGCAGATTGCTTCCGTTGGCCTGCGCAGGATTTCTTTCGCAGGATCAGCAGAGATCCAAGTCGCCAGAATATGTTAACACACTGATTTGGGTGACTCACACTGTTTCAGGCCTGTAAGTGGTGTACATGGATGATTTCACTTAAATCTTATAACTACCCCATGACTTAGGTTTTAGAATTATTCCCTTTGAGGAAACTGAGGCAAAGAGAGGTTTAGTTGCCCAAGTTCACACAGCTAATAAAACTGCTGGGAGTCAAGAATTTGGAATTTGAATTTTAGTAATCTGACTCCAGAGCCTGCCTTCTTCACGGTGTGCTCTAAGGAGAAAGAGGGAAGAGCTATTAAGAAAACATGGGACAAAACAGCAGCCGACTCACAGAACCCAAGAATGAACTAACAGTTACCAAAGGGAAAGGGACTGGGGAGGATGGGTGGGAAGGGAGGGGATAAGGGGGAAAAAAGGGTGGGGGGCATTACTATTAGCAGACAATGTGGGGGGGTGGTACACAGGGAGGGCTGTACAACACAAAGACAAGTAGTGATTCTATGGCATCTCGCTACGCTGATAGACAGTGACTGTAATGGGGTATGTTGGGGGGGGACTTGGTGATGGTGGGAGTCTAGTAAACACTGTTCCTCATGTAAGTGTAGATTAATGATACCAAAATAAATTTTTAAAAAAAGAAAAAGAAAACATGGGTATCTGGGAAAAGATTTTTAAAAAGTAAAGAGATAAAAAGTGGAGAACAGTGGGAGACTATCTTCACCCGGGGTTCTTGTTAGCCCTGTATCTGTAGATTTCCAGTATCTGTTCAAATTTTCTCCTTTGCTATCTTGTTCTAACCTTTCCTCCAGTTTAGCTGTAATAGCCACCATTCTGCGCTGCACTGAAATCAATGTCCTTAGACCACTGCTCCAGTGGAACGCACACAAGCGGGGCGATCCTATCGTATGCCCCCTAGACGTGCCCCTCTGGCCAGTAAAAGTGAACAGGGTGAAGTGGATGCTGCTTCCCCAGATGATCTTATGAATGAGCCTTTGGCGGGAAGATCCCTCTACCTGTCTCCACAACCAGAAACTACCCTACAAAAAGCCGGCCGGGGCCGGGCTGCCAAGTCCAGGTGTGAGCCTGTCCCGGCAGGACGCACCCTCCAGGCGCACGTCGCGGGCGCCCACGACGTCTGGGCGCCTCTCTCAGAGGAGGTCTCGCAGCTAGCAAATAGGACTGGACACCTTCTCCGTGGGCGCAGAAACGACGCCGCTGCCGAGAAATTGAGCCAGGGGGGTTCTCAGACCCCTGGCGCCCGGCGCCCCGCGCGAAACTGGGAGGAGCTGCCCCGCGCGTGCTCCCGAGGGCCGGGGGCGGGGCGGCGGCCGGGGGCGCCCGCTCCTCCCTCTGCGGGCCTGCTGGCGGGCGGCGCCGAGCCCCCTGAGCGCGGCACGTGGGGCGCCTGAGGCTGCAGCAGCCGGCGGCGGCGCTTCTGCGGAGCACTCGGCCGGGCTCCCTCCCACTCCCCCTTCCCCTCTCTTCCACCACGCTGGGCCCCGCGGCCACCATGGCGTCCAGCGAGGAGGACGGCACCAACGGCGGCGCCCCGGACGCCGGCGAGGAGAGGGAGGCCGCCGGCAAGCGGCGGCGCCTCAGCTTGTTGGCTACCGTCTGGCTCACCTTCTATAACATCGCCATGACCGCGGGGTACGTGCGCCCCGGAGGTCTTTCTGCTCCTGGCTGTCCCCACGCGGCCGCCCCCCGGCACTCAGCGTCGGGGCGCTGGTGGAGCGGCGGGGGGTGCGCGCGGGGCCGTGGGGGAGGGGCGCCTGCGAGGGCGCTGAATGGAGCGGGGCGGGGGGCGGGTCCTGCGCGCTCGGCATTGCCTAATACGGTGCACGGTGGGGCGCGGTGGCCGCGGGGCGCAGGCGGGAGGTTAAGTATAGACCCGGGAAGGAATGCGGGGCCGCCTGGGGCTGCCGCTCGCTGCTCCTTCTGTGGGAGAAACGCCCGTCCAGCCACGCTGGGGCCCGGAGCCCAGGCCGATGCCCGGACCTGCTACTCGGCCGCCTGCCCCGAAAGCGTGTTCTTCATGCCACACAGTTTTCCTAACTGTTAATGTCACCACGATTTTGTTTTTTTTGTGGTTTTTTTAAGTAAGCTGTTCTACCCCGACAGCTTCTTACTTGGGACCATGTTCTAAAAACCTAGCGGAGTCGGAGCATGGCACTGGTATCCAGCATCTTTATTGCCCCATGCTCCGTTTCCTGGTTCCCTGTACTTTTATTCCTGGCTTTGAATATGATTTAAAGTTAAGGTTACACAGTGACTATCGCTCAGTAGATAGTAAGCCGTCAGAGTGACTTCTGTGTCAACTGCTTTTCAAAACCCGTCGGGAAAGTGCTCTTAAGTTTTTAAATTGCATTTCCTTTTAAAGACGTTGCATTATCATATGAAATATTATTAACCTACAAAAATGTGGGGGAAAGTTTAATATCTTAAACTTTCTCCAGGGCTTATAGAAGAAGATTAACAAAAATTTAATACATGATTTGGCCCAGTACCAAGCCCCTATTATATGCTTAGTGCATAGTCCTGAATACCACATGCAGTTTATAAAAAATATGATAGTTATTGAGGATTTTTCGGTGTCTCGGGCACTGCGTTGGTTACCTTAGATGGACTATTATCAGTTTTAGTCTTCTACAGTCCTGTGAGGGGTGCATGATAATTAGGTTGATAGATTAGAAAACTGAGGCACAAAGAGGTTAGGTAACTTGCCGAGGGTCACACAACCAGAGAGTGTCAGACTTGTATTTCAGCCCAAACGATCTGGTTCCAGAGGTAGGCTACTACATCACCTTTCCACCTTACTAAATTTTGTAATCTTGAAGGAGAAAAATAACAGATTCAAAGCAACTGGAGAACAATGGAGTACCCACCACGCGCTACTGTCTTTAGGTATAGTAGAGGCTGAAAGAATTCTTTGTCCTCTGTAATAGTCTCTTGCAGTTAATACATATTTTTGGACACCTGACACTTGTTAACTGGTCTGGCTGTCCCCTCCCTTTCCAGTCCACTCTCTCTTTTATAAGCCAAGTTACTCTTGGCCTTCAAGAAATGAAAATCAATGCATAGTTCCAGTTTAATAGTCACCAGTGACTCCCCATCATCACCACCATAATCTAAGGGATTTAGGCTGCCAGTCATTCAGGACCCTTTGCAATACGCTCCCCAATTCCTTTTTCTGGTTTTATTGCATTTGAAATCTCTTCTAACTCATGGTGCCCTCAAAGCACTAAGCCTTTCTACTTTGACCGCTCTCTCCATCTTTGCTCAGACTGTTCACTCTTTGTATTATGTCCTGTTTATTCCTCCCATGACTTTTAATCAGGCCAACCTTTTTGAAGTTTCTGAGTCTCCTACCGCATATGGAGCAGAATTAAATGCTCTCTACTTTGTGTTCTCACAGTTCATTGCCATCTTTCCTACCAACCTAATGAATTACTGCTTCTCTGAAACTTGTGTATATTAAGAAAGTCCCTTGTCATTTTCATCTGTACTTAAAAGGCAAGAGTAACTGAAATCTAGTAATACCTGCAACCTACTTATTGGAGGCTTTCTAGAGGTGATGAGATTTGAAAGATAGGATTGGCATAGTGAGGATAGATAATTCAAATGAGGTGAATTCTGGAAATAGGCATGAGATATGAGAAAGCCTGCTATATTCTCTTGATTTAATTGAAGGGTGGGGATAGTGGTAAATAAGATTGGAGAAGTGGTGTGGAAAGTGGGAAACATTTAATGGTGTGGATAGCAGAGGGTTGGTTGAAGTTCTTTGTGTGTATTTACTTAACTTGCTTATTTTGTGTTTCAGGGTTAGTAGAATTTTTGTGTTTATTAATTTTTAGAATAGTTTTGAAAGCAATAAAATATTTAAAAAATAAAAATTTTACACAAATCTAAAAAAGAACTTTCCTAATGCCTTTCCCTTTTTCCTTACTCTCTTTCATACAAGTATCTAACTCTCTTCAGATTTTTACTCAAATCTCCATTCTCAGGGAGACATTCTCTGGCTGCCTTCATTCAAATAGCAGCCCCATACAAACACTCCTTATCCCCCTTGCCTGCTTTATTTTTCTCCATCACACTGTTGCCATATAACTGAATGATGTATTTTGCTTATTTGTCTTGTTGCTGTTGTCTGTCATCCTCCCATTAGAGTGTAAGCTTTGTGAAGCACTCAATAAGTATTGAGTGAATGAATACATATTACAGAGCATTGTAGTTATAGTATCTGCTCTATTACATACTCTTGTTTTAATATTCTATTAAATATTTCAATGTAGTTAATATATAGTCTTTCATGATTACATGAGTGATAGAGTAATGTATAAAAATGAATTAAATCATGCCTTTAATGATGTTTTGCTTTTATTCCTTTCTGTTGATTTAGTTGCTTAGGGTGAATCCCCAGGAGTAGAGTTATACTTTTAAAGGATGTAAGGATTTTATGGTACTTAACTCATAATAGGTGCTTGACTAGAAAAGTGAGCATCTCTTTCTCATGCTTTTTTTTGACTTTTTAGCAAACAATTCTGATCTTATATGTGTTAACTGCATTGTCTTAGGTGAAGTGAGACGTAAGAAAAATATATTGGGCCTTGTCCTTGAAGAAATGTAACCTGGGATAATAAAAGACAGATTGAAATATGCTCAACAGAGTGACAGGTCAGACAGGTAGAGAGAATCAGAGAAAGCTTTGTGAGGGAGATCATAGCATTTCAGCTGAGCTTTGGAGGATGAGTAGTATTTCACAGATAGGCATGGGTGAGGATAGAGCATGAGTTAGGTTACAGAGATGTGACATTGCCAGACATCTTATTGAGGCAACAACAAATGGGCCTGAAGTGTGGGGTAAGAAATTAAGATGGACAAGTAGCTTAGGCCATTGCACAGGGACTTAATTGCCTTGCAAACATGGTTGAATTTTACTGTTAATGGTACAGGAAGGTGTTGATTAAAGGCTATCTTTCACTACTTTTTAGCTGGGTAAACACAGATAAATCACTTAACCTCTCTGTCCTTGAGTTTTCTCCTCAGTAAAATTGGAACAACGCAACTACTTTGCTAGATTATTAAAAATAATTAAAAAGATAATGAATGAGGTGGTCAGCTGGGTACCTGACACACAGTGGATGTTTAAAAATGGTATTTGCTGTTCCTAGTAGTTAATTTACAAATGGACATCATGCAGGAAGAAAAAGTATTTAAGATATTTTCACAGTATACATAATGGAAATTATTAATGAGGACAAATCTAATATTCAGGCCTATACACTTCCCAAAACATTAAGTAACAAACATTTTATTCCTGAGAAGGAGATATCCATGTGTGGATCTACCACAACTTGTATATTTATGCATTCACCTGTTGATGGACATTTGGGTTCTTTCCAGTTTGGGACTGTGACAAAGCTTTGAGTATTCATGTGCAAGTCTTTGCATAGATACCTGCTTTCATTTTTCTTTGATAAACATATACATGTGTGATGGCTAGGTCACCTGGCAGACGTATTCTTGATTTCTTAAGAAACTGCCAAACTGTTTTCCAAAGTGGTTGCACCATTTTACATCCACACAGGCAATGAGTGAGTGTTCTAGCTATTGGTCATTTTCATCAGCACTTGATTTGGTCAGTCATGATAATTTTGGACATTCTCATAGGTATATTGTACATCTCATTGTGATTTTAATTTGCATTTCCCTAGTGACCAAAGACAGTGAACATCTTTCCATGTGTTACACCAATTGTATATCTTTTTTGGTATAAGGTCTGTTCATATCCTTTGCCCATTTTTTATGGGATTGTTTGATTTTCTGTTATTAAATTCTGAGAGTTGTTTATATAGTCTGGCTACAAATCCTTTATCAGATATATGATTTGTAAATATTTCCTCTAGTTTTGCCTTGTTTCTCATCTCTTCACAATGTCTCTCAAAGAGCAGAAGGTCTTAATTTTAATGAAGTCCAGTTACTCTGTTTTTTTTTCTCTTATGAGCCTTTCAGCTTAACTTTAGCAGCATGATTTTCTACATACGATAAATTGAAACACGTATTGGCTGCTAAACAAAGTTCTTAGTTTAGGAAAGGCAGTTTAGAGGTGTCTACAAGCAACAAATGAAAGTAGAGATAGTGTAAACATCAAAGACCATCTCTGGTACAAGTCTCTAAATGGTCGCTTTACATGAACTGTCAGGAAGAAATGATAAAATTAGGATATTACTGTTTTTCAATAACTGCGGACATAATGAACCTGGGCAATAATCGTCAATGCTGCTAACATCCCAAACAAGAGGGACAACCAATAATTGTGTATTCCTTAGAGAAATTGTCACCCAGCCTATGAATTAGTCTCCACTGTGAATCTTATCTGATCAAGCCCTGAGAATTGACTGTCAGTTTATAGGAAATACAGGGAACAGAAGAACATACTAAACGACATGTGGATATCCAACTGGCAAAACCCAGGCTGAGGGAACTGCCAGACAAACCTCTCAGCATCTTCCAGAGACAAATTTCATGAGAAGGGAAGCTCACTTAGGAAACCAGCACTGATTAGATTAGCTCCTGGCCGTATTTACTGGAAAACAGATGAGAGGTTAGAGTAGATTGTTTGGTGGTCTAATCCCAGAATATTAATTTATTTTATTTCAACTAGGTTAGTGAATGGTGTTATAAACTATTCTAGTTAGGACAATACCACCACCTATGGAACATTAAAATTTGTTGTAATGTTACGGTGCAAGAATTTTTATATCATGCTATTGAAAAACGTAGAAAGCTTGCTATCTAAATGTATCTTTTGATGAAGTCTTTAATAGGTTAATAACTACCTCTCAAATTGATCTTTTGTAAAAATCTGATTTGGATTTGCCTTAAAAAGAGATCTGTGTGGAAAATGTGAATATAACAACATCTCATTAAGCTTTTTGAAGTAGTATAGGGTCTTGGAATTGAATATAATGAAATTATAACATTTTAAACCCAAAAGGTACCTAAAACATTCTCCAAATTAGCAATCCTAGTTGCTCAGCACAGAATTAAAGTTGGCTGCCATATGGGAGGAAACCCATCAGCTGAATCCAGTAAAGCTGTAGAATAGTAGAAAAGGTACAGCACCACGGCTTAGGAGACCTCAGGGCTTCAATTTCAAACTTGACCATAAATTACTCTAATACTTAGCATTTAGTCACTTCATGTCTTTACATGGTGATCGTCTCATATGAAACAGTGGCCTTCAAACTTTTTTGATAGCACATTACTGTCACTAAAATTCTTGAGCATAACTCTCCATATAACTTTTAAAATTATAATTTAAATAGAAAAATTGCTATGATTAGCTAGTATCTCAAGTCACAGTATGTACTTAGAAGCAGGCCAGTACTGCATAGTGATACAAGAGAACAGACTCTGAGCTCAGTGGTGGCTTTCCGTCGCAGCTGACTGGCTGTGTAACCCTTTCTGCTTGTTTCCTCAGCAGTGAAGTAGGATAATAATCCCTACCTCATAGAGTTTTTGTGAGGGTGAAATATTAAAATATTAAATATGCATTAGAATGTTGTCTACAACATTTGGGAGCACTCGGAAGGTGTACTCATTAACATTGTTACATTTCATATGTCTTTGTGATAGTTTCAGGTGCTTACCTGACTTGTTAAATCTCTAAAAAAATAATTTCTTTAACCTCATTATGTGCTGAGAGGTAGAAGTTCCCAGACTAGAGGTACCCATTTTGCCATTTTCTTATTCTGTTGAGCTTGCATTTTGCTAATATTCAATCAGTAGTTTCTTGGCAGGAATCTTTAAGCCATCTGTCCATTTTATGAGTGTTCTTCTATTTTAAAAAACTGTATAATAATTTTACAATCCATAAATCTGCTTAACTAGATACTTTGAAGACCACTGATTTAAGAGCCTGAGGTAGCTACTCATTTCCATAGGTGTATTATTAAATATTTAGAGGTGGTACAACTTTTTAAACTTTTAAGTGCTTTTGTAATTGTGAGGGAAACCAGGAAAAAAATGACCTCTTATCAGTAACTCTGGGATATGGAGTATAGGGTAAGAAGGTTAGTCTCTACCAAGACAGCTTGTGTTTTAAGTACATGAATTCGCAGCAGAGAATCTATTTAACGTGCAAATGGATTTTTGCATTGAGGGCATATGGATTTTTTTTTTAAACAAACTCTTTGAAAGCAGACCCATGTCTGACCTATATGTATGCCTCTGTGGCACAATTGTTATTATTTATTTAAAAACTTTAAAAAGCATTCTTACTAAAGATTTTTACTTAAAATTACATACTGTATTTATATAGTGTATAAAGTACATATTTTTACTTTAAGAAAGCCTTATGTAATTATATTTTTTCACTATTAGTATTTACATATTAACATATATTTGTATTTAATATGTTTCAATTATATAGTTATTAAATATGTAATTATTAAATGTCTTAAAATAAACTAATTTCTTCAGTCTGTCAGTTTCATCTGCTGAAACCAAAAATACAATGAACATTGTTTGACATTTGTATGTAGTTGGTCTGGAATATGTTCTGTTCATCCCAATGAAGCATCAGTATAAAAATAAATGTTTTTAAAATAGAATAATTAACTGAGAGCATAATAAAGCATGCATATTACTATGTAGATTAGGGCATTTCCTTTCAGGAAGATCAGTGATACTCACTTTGATAGAACTTTGTAAAATACTCTTATTTCTGTAGGTGGCTGGTTCTAGCTATTGCCATGGTACGTTTTTATATGGAAAAAGGAACACACAAAGGTTTATATAAAAGCATTCAGAAGACACTTAAATTTTTCCAGACATTTGCCTTGCTTGAGGTAAGCTTGCAATAATGCTGTTTTTCTATCATAATTTTTATTTGAAAGTTTATTTGTTGAGCACAACTAATCTTACTTTGCTGATGACATACTACCTAGGATTTGTTGAAAATGCCATTGACAGGGATTTATTTTATGTTGTATGCTATTGACTTAACAGTTTTTTTTTATTTGCTTGCAGGTAGTCCACTGTTTAATTGGTAAGTTTTTCATGTAGTTTTTATTTTTGGTATAAATTGCCTTTGAGCAATGGTTGACTTGTTTTTCTCTTTAAGGAATTGTACCTACTTCTGTGCTTGTGGCTGGGGTCCAAGTGAGTTCAAGAATCTTTATGGTGTGGCTCATTACTCACAGTATAAAACCAGTAAGTGACATGAACATGTTGTCTACTTGAGTCTGTAGGAAAGCTTTTTTTATTAATAGGAATCTTAAATATTAACATTGGTATATTTCAGGAAGCAGAACCATTGTATAAATGGGTTGGGTTGGGATTTAAGTATGGTTGATTATACATTGACTTAGTGCATTAGCAGAATGACTTGGAAACCATAAGCAAAACAGAATATTGGCATTTTATAATCCTAATATGCTTTTCCTGCATTGTTTTCCAGTTTTAAAACTAATTTTCATATTCTGCCAAATAGTTAAAACGTTTTCTCCTGTGTATTCCCTTTGATTACATAATTGAAATTGTGAGTATAAAGAGTTTATTTTTCCTTATTTACTGTTGAATGTTGTAGCAAATGTAGTTCTGTAGATCTGAACAAATGGAAAAGACTAAATGAAAGTTACAAGGGAGGAGGACCTTAGGGAAAATAAGCATATCACTTATTGAGGCATGACAGGAGATGGACCCGAATCTAATTGATGTCTTAAATCCTCTTAGATAAACACGCACCATGCTTACTATGTCAGGACATTGGGCCTTTTAACCCATAACAGAATCATTTTCCAGATGGGCCCTTCTGACCTTCTCTGACAGCCTTTGGAGTCCCCTGTCTACTTGAAGACAGATCTCTGGCCTCATTTCCATTCCTCAGACGCCTTTCTTGTCTCCTCTCTGCCTGGGATGATACCTAACCTCCCTTCCATTGCCTCCTGGACTTACTTGCCTCCTGTCTGCATGGAGGCAGATCTCTGACCTTCTGCCCTCTTAATTAATACTCTACACTTTAGCCCTCTTGATCAGTATTTTTTACCCAGCTTACTTGATCCAACTGGTCCTTAAGTAGCAGCTGCCATATGGAGAGCAGTGAGTGCATGCCATGCAGGAAACCATACTTTTTATTCAGATTGCCCCACGGTTTAAAAACAGGAGTCCAACATTAACAGAATAAAAGAGAAACTATTCCAGACAGTGAATGAACATAGTAGCTGGACCAGGACCACAAAGAATCTGAAGACTGAAGAAGAAGAAGGAAGACAAGACAGGGTGACCAACATTAACTGAAGAAGAGAAGCTAAAGGGTGGCTTGTCCACAGAGAAAAATCATACATCTGCTCTTTTATCCCCCAGAGGATCTCTGCCTTCCTGTTACTCTTTCATTTTCTCTAACAATAGTTCTCCACTGGCACCTTCCCACCACTCTTTAATTTATTCAGCCAACATTTATTGGGTGCATTCTGTAAACCTGGCACTGTGCTAATTTCTGAATTTGCAAAAAGAAGTCATTCTTACCTGTGTTATGTACTGACTATTGGGGAGTCAGGGGCACAGCCATATGGATGTTGAATCATTCAACAAAGTACGTAGTCTCTGCCCAACATCGTGCTGGGGATCTAGCTCTTAATACAGATATGGTTCCCACTTTGTGTAGTGTATAATTGGGAATGATGCTAAACAGGCAGTTGCACAAATAATTGTTTCATTATGTTAGTGTTAGTGCTTTGAAACAAGACCAATATGCACTGCAAGTATCTGGGGACTTTGCCTGACCTAGGAAGTAAAGGAAGACTTCCCTGAGGAAGGCATGTATAACTTGAGCACTGATAGATACACAAGAGTTAGGCAGACAGATTTTAATATGAATTAGCAAGTGTTATAATAGAGAATTGAACAATGCTTTGAGAACAAAGAAGATAAACAAGTAACTGCTCATGGGAAGGGGAAGAGTTAGGGAAAAGTTCCTAGAGGATGTGATGTTTGAACTGGATCTTAAAAAATGAGAAAGTGTTTTCTATGGGAAGTAATAAGGGGGCAGCATTCTAGTTAGATACAATGGCATGTGTTAACAGGCAAATGTTCAGAGCATATTCTGGATATATAGAGTTAGTATCACCAGAGAGAGGTGATGTTGGTTGGGCAGGGGTGGGGGACGGAATGATCGCAGATGAAGTTGGTTTGATTTCTGAGCAAAGGTTGTAAAGAACCTTGAACATCATGTTAGGTGGTAGGATTTTATCCTTCTCTCCTGTTAAGCAGTGGGAAACCAGTAAGGCTTTTAAATCGCAAGACTAGCTGCATCTAATTTGGTTTTTATTTGTTTGCTTCTTTGTTTTTCTTTTAACGAAAAACTTCCATCTTTGAAGACAATGAGAATGGAAAGACTATTTAGGAGGCTGTTAACAGTATAGTCTGGGTGAGGGAAGATAAGGCCCTAAATTAAAATAGTGGTAGCAGGGCTAAAGGCAACGGGGTAGATTCAGGAGTTAGTGTTACTGAAGAATGGGTAGATTCGATCACTAATGGAAGTTGGGGAGTCAGATCATTCCCATGCTTGTTTTGAGAGGGTGAAGTTGCCTGGATGCTTAAGTTACTGGCTAGAGTGAAAGGTGAGAGAGAGAAACCAGTAGAAATTGGACCATTCCAGCACTTGGGACATACTTAAGTTGTGTGTGCTTAGTGAATTATGTAATGGTGACTTCATTAAGTTTTCTGTAATTTCTGTATTGTATCTATGTAACCTTAACATTTCATTATAATAAAAGATCCCTAGTAAATAATTAAAATAAAATGTCTTCATGGAGAAAAAAAATTCAAGGTTAAACACACTGTGGATTTCTCTAATTCTGCAGATCCAGAATGAGGAGAGTGTGGTGCTTTTTCTGGTCGCGTGGACTGTGACAGAGATCACTCGCTATTCCTTCTACACATTCAATCTTCTCAACCACTTGCCATACTTCATTAAATGGGCCAGGTGGCGATGTCTTCCAGTTTAGTTTCTCACAGTTCTGTGCATGAGCATTTTGTGTGCTGAGCTAACACCAGAGAATTAAAATTTTTGTCTTAGCCCCGTGATGCCAGGATGCTGTTTTGGACCAGCAGTACTATAATTTGCATTCTAAAAGCTTAATTAAATTAGAAAGAAATCATTAATACATTTTTGAGTAAAATCGATCAAGACATATTAGTATCCTTAAATAACTTGTGAATTGGTGGTTCATTTTTCTTTGAAATCAAAATAAATACTTTTGAAATTAAATGTATTTCCAAAATATGGCATTTCTCAGTTGATTTAAATTAATAGTGAACCTACTATCCACAATTTTTAGTATCTTATATAAATAATGTCAACATTTTTGGTATTTTTTGAAAGTAGAAGCAAACATTTTAAAGCCACTGTTATTTGAAATTGTTATTATTTAGAATGTAAACAAAATTTCTATCTCAAGGGTTCTCAACATATCTATCCTGAAGCAACAAATTTTAAAGCAAAATATGTTCTTTTTAAAGTTTGAATTCTCTGAGCAGCTGATACTTTACAAAGTTACTATAAAAACAAGACTGCTCTTTGGAAAACAAATCACAAGCCAGCGTAGATTTGTTCATTTCATCCACCATGTTGTAGTTGCTGTGCACCTGCTGCATACCTGAGGTGCAGGTAGGAATACAATAAAATCTCTGTCCTCTTAAGACAGAGGAGACAAAAAACAAAACAACTCATGGGTATGTGAAAAGCCAGGTGGCAAGAAGTGCAAGGTGACAGTTGGAGTAGGAATGTCTATCCCACTTACGTCCATCCCACATAGGTAGGATAAAAGGATTCAACAGTATTTTCATCCTTTACATTTTTTGTTAAATTATGGAAGTAATAATGTTCTCAATGTAAAAAACTCAAACAGTACAGAAGTACATAAAAAAGTTCTTTTTTATCCTCCATCCTTCCCACCTCCTCTGGAGAGAGAAAAAGTTTGGAGTTTACCCATTCAAATGTTTTTGTATTAACAAACATGAACACACAAATATGAGCTTATGAAAACATAAATAGGATGGCGTTATACTTGTTTATATCTTGGAGGTCTTTTTTTTTTTTAATCTGTACAGGCACATTTGGATCTAGTCTTTAACACTGAATGTTGCACAGTATTTTCTAGTATGACTGACCCAGGTCTCTGTTGCTAGAATTAATATCATTTCCAGTTTTCTAATATTATAAATTCTGCTTTGAGATATTATAAGCAATGCTATACCCATGTTTCTGTTATTTTTTAAAATTCCGATGTGTATATTAATATATCCTAACTTGTTTGAAGATAATCCGTAACTAGTGTCAGATTTGTCCTTGATCCCTATATATTAAAAGCCTAACACTTTGTCTTAAGTGATTACTCCTTTTTTATAACTCATATATTGTACATGTTCAAATACAATAAATTAGAATATATAAATAAGCCAAGAAGAAGAAAAAATAGTTAATTGCTTGCACAATTACTTACACAAAGATAATCACCATTAATTGTATTATCTAGTTTTTCAGACTTTAATATTCTCTACATCCTTTTTAAATATTTTGTATACAATAAAATGCTTTAAAATTTTAATTTCAATTTGAACACATTGTCTGTCATAAGAAGCTGCACCGCTATTTGTATCAGTTTGGTTGGTTTTATTCTTACGGTACCTGAAAACTTCTTGAATTTTATCTATGGGGCCTTTCACAAAGTTGGCAGTTTGAAATGTAGCTTGATTCTACTCCCAGAATGCATCTCAATGCCATTTTGCATGATCTCAGTCTTCCAGACTTCTATCACCTTAAAAAGTACTAATTCACCGATATAGTCCTTTCTCATTTGTTGTATTTATAAAATCTGTTTGTGGTAAGATAATAGCTTTGTCTGCCTTTTGGACTGCATTTGCATGTCTTGAATTTCTGGAAAAGTTCAAAACTGCCATTGCATGTTTAAATTTGTTGTTTTGAAATGCTTTCTCAATAGCCTTAATGTTAAAAAAGGTACTGTAAAAATCTTTCAATTTTGAAATGCACATGTTAGCATATACATCATATCAGTTAATTATGATTTCTGATGAATAATTATATTTCACATCAGAAACCTTAAAGATCTTGATTGTCTATATATATTTGCCAACCCCATTAAATAACTTAAAATAATATTTGATTTATGTTAAGATGTTGGAGCTGTTGCTCTCAGAATTTCACTTTAGAAATGGCTTATGTATAAATAGTTGGCTTACTGTGACAGTTTGAATATACTTTGATTCTGTTTATATGTTAGACATATTCCTAGAGAAGTCAATTGAGTAGACAATTGTTTATTGTTATGTTTTCATACTGATTTCCATTTTTATTTCTAAAATGGATTCCCTTCAAAAAGCTTTTAGATGAAAATTGTTAGGAATCTTTAAGGAAGCATTATATCTTTTTCTGAATAATAGTAAAATCTCTCATGCTGCCATTAGAACAGAGTTGGTGACATGCAATCTTTTTTAAAGTGCAAATAAAGTAAAATAAATTGTATAATTTATTCCCATTTCATTAAAAATAATCACCATCTTTAAGGTATTATACTAGTTTATTCTAGGAGTGATATACTTTTTTCTACTAAAAAACAATGCTACCAAAAAGTCATTTGAGAGTCACATAAGTTAAAAATATCACTTAAATTAAGTGTGAATGTTATACTTGAGAGAGAAATATAAAATGTTCAGTTATGTGATCTTAAATTGAGATAGGAAATTGAGGTTGGAAAGGATTGATTTCAATGATAGACAAATAACTGCAGTAAGACTGGTAAGAAAGCAATTACTAGTTAATCTATTTTTGGCAGATATTTCTGTCCCCCTCCACCATCTCTTATCCTTGTATATCTTTGGCACATAGGAATAAGATGATTTTTAAGTTGTCCCAAGCTTCTGCCATATTGAAAATTTCACTTTCCTTTATAAATATTTCTTATGCCAACAAAATTGTTAAATAAATTATGGATTAATTTGATTTCTTTCCTTTTCCACCAAAATTTTTACCTTCATTTTCTGTGGGAACTGTTACATAGTGACTAACTCAGAGGAAGATCATTTTCTTTAATAGAGAAATGTCATTGCTTTGGGTCCTTGAGGTTCTTCCTGCTGGAGACCCATGGACTTAAGAGGGTGGTTCCAGCTATAGGCAGAAATTATGTTAGAGAACCTGCCGCAATCCAAAGGAACACATTGTGATTTTGGATTTTGAACAGAAACTTTTTCAGATGTGTTTTAAGCAAGCTAACTATTACTTTAAAGTGGGAATTCAGGAAACAACTTGTCTTACCTGTTTTGCTATGAAAGCAGTTTCAGACAATATATTCATTAATAGTACTGCTGTTTTAAGTGGTATTACAGTTCTCTAAAGTAATTTTTTTAAAATTACTAACCATAAAAGTTTTTCCAAATACTTCCAGAGAACGACTTTTGTAATTTCAAGGTTTAGATATAAAATCAGGATCATAACTAGTCTTTTAAAATGCCACATTGGATCAATAAATGAGCTGCAGGGATCAGTCAGTCATGAATCCAGGTGTCAAAGGAGTTAGTACCTTACAGGAGGAAGTACCTTACAATACTTACATATACTTTACAATACAGTATTTATAATACTTACATACTTGAAAATACTTTTAAGTCTGCATATACATTTTTTAAATGTATATAATTATTTCAGTACTGTAAAATAAGTGGACTTATTAAGATCCTGCCATTTAAAATGGAAACTACCATGAGAAAAAAGGATTATAATTAATAAGCAAATTATTAAAGTAGGAAAATAACTTTATGTGAGGTTATTATAAATAGGTATGGGAAGATGAATTTTTAAGTTAAAATACAATAGTAACAAGAGATCAATGATACAGAATCCAGTTATAATTCTCTGAGTTTTTTGGTGTTTTTTTTTCCAGATACAATTTTTTTATCATCTTGTATCCTGTTGGAGTTGCTGGTGAACTTCTTACGATATATGCTGCCTTACCATACGTGAAAAAATCAGGAATGTTTTCAATAAGACTTCCTAATAAATACAATGTCTCTTTTGACTACTATTATTTTCTCCTAATAACCATGGCCTCATATATACCATGTAAGTATATATTTATTAGTACTTTGATTTAGCATATGCAACGAACATTTCGGGGGAAAAAATCATAATGCACTAGTTTAGAAATGAGAAATAATGGCTTACAAGTATACCAAAACCTCAGTCCACATGTATTCATAATTTGAAATAACTGAAGAGCAAGTGAGTCAAAAACTTTCTCCCAGTTAAGAAAAATGTAATGTTAATATGTGAATAGTTGCCTTCTCAAAATCATTTTAAAATGAGGTTAGTATGGTTTGTTTTTTAAAGAAAAGATAAAGCATAAATCATTGAACTATTGGCAAGCATTTAGAATTATGCATCTGAATAGCAACATTTTATCCAAAATTTTAGGTCATTTCTATCCTTTAAATCTATACTTTGAAAAATCATGTAGGAGTGCTTTTTAGCCTTCTGTGTGTTGCTTTATGCACTAAAAAAATAATGAAGCTGCTTTTTTAAAATTATTTTGAGTAATTCAGCCTCTTCTCTAATTTCTCATCACCTTTTAATAGTTGGAATTAATTGATGAGGCTTTACTTATTTCATTTAAATACTAATCATGGCATATTTTAGGTCAAACTTTGATAGTAACAGGAATTAAGTAAAAGCAGACCTTATTTATTTACTTTTCTCAATAAAATTAGTGAGGCTGATGTGAGTGGGAGAAAAAAGGAAGTGAGAAAAGTTTATACAATCTAAAATCTACATTGACAAGATATAAAATGTTTCCTCTAATAGGTGTGAGTGTA
This sequence comes from Manis pentadactyla, assembly GCF_030020395.1. NCBI lineage: Eukaryota > Metazoa > Chordata > Mammalia > Pholidota > Manidae > Manis > Manis pentadactyla. The sequence continues at coordinate 106,374,317 of NC_080021.1, forward strand.
ACCCTTGGCTAGCTGCTTAGGCCCTGCAGCTTCTAAGCTTTTCTAAAATAGAAATTTACTTGATGGTTGGACAGTTTTTTATTCCCCTGATCTTCTATCATTTCAGCCTGACTCTTATCAGATTATCCACCACAGCTGAGAGCTAGTTCAGGAGCTAAGGAGTGGTATTACCTACCACACTTGTTTACACCCCCTTGCCCTCCCCAGCATCTAGTGAATGGCAGCACACCATGAGCAGAGCCAGACCTTGCTTCAGTGTCCGTCATGTCACAGTTGCAGGTTCAAGTACTGGGTTCCCCTCTTCCTTGTAACCACTGAGGCATCTCCACGGAAACCCAGGATCTAACATCATGGATCAAAACCATCGAACCAGTAACTTTGGAACTGTGTTTTCAGGTGTAGAAAATTGGTACCCCTGCCTATCTAGGTCACATTCTGGAAACCTGGGACCATGAAATGTGCTACCTTAATGGCTCTGAGTATGCATCTAGGGAGTGCACAGGCCTCTTCCCCAGTGTATTTTCCTGATGGTTAAACCACGTTACCAGTGTACACATATCTGAGATCAAGGGTAGCCCAGGGGCAGCTATTTGTGAGGGGCACAGATGAAGCTGGGTTATGTAGGCTTGGATAGCCACACGTGTTCACCAGACTGTTCAGTACAGGACACCAGTGGACTGGAGAGAAGGGCAGCTTTCCTTGTACTGAAGCATGCTGGCACCGTATTCCAAAGAGTTACAGAATTCTAAATTCAGACATAGCCTTTCAGTTCATTATGTACATGAATCAAGATATTTAAGTTTGCTAAAAAAAACAAAAACCCTAATGTTTTATAGTATTAGTATAACCTTACCCTGAGCTCTGTAAATAGGGGGGGGTAGCAGTGGTATATGATGTACTTGCTCTTAAAGTTTTCCACATTTAAGAGGTTTCAAGTGTAAATAATTTCCAACAATAGCTTACCTTTTTTCTTTTTTCAATTAAGTGTTTCCACAACTCTATTTTCATATGTTACGTCAAAGAAGAAAGGTGCTTCACGGGGAGGTGATTGTGGAAAAGGATGATTAAATGATCCCTACAAACAAGGTGCTCTTTCCAGAAAAACCAGGATTACTTGTGTCCAAGTTTTAATAACAAGAATAAATAGCTTCATGAAATATTCATGGATTGTTTTCATTTCTTAAAATATAACTTGAGACACATGTCATTTGCCAATATTTGTCTTTACATTGTGCCAGGTCCATTTTCTACAAGAGCTATGTAAGTGTTTATTACCAATTTCTGGATAGGTTATGATCATTAAGAAATTAATTGGGTGTATACCTGGAAAAAAAATCTTGTTGGTCTCTTATTTTAGTTTGACTAAATTTTTTCACAACATATGCTCAAAGCTTTTTAAATCAATATTTAAAAATTAGTTTAATGATTGAACATTATGGTACCTGCTAGTGATATTTATGTGATATTTATAAGTGAAAGTAAATACATAATTATAATAACTTGTTCATAATGTATTGGTATTTCCTGAGTCCAATATCTATTTCTTCAAGTTCTAAGGCAGCATTTTTTTATTAATAACAATTTTTGGAAGCATGGATATAATTTGCTATCATAAGACTTTTGATAGAAAAAGTGGCTGTACAAAAAACAAATATTCAAGTAGATGTCACAATGGAGAATATTCTTAGAATGTATGGGCAGGCCAATTGAAAATCCTTATACCACCAAGCAAGTTTATTTTTATTTGAATTAACCACCCAAGGACAACCTTTTCAACTGTAAGGATTTTAAGGCACTAGAAAGACTATAATTATATACTTTGCCTTAGTTCTGAAAAAACTAATATTGGATCTAATCATAATGTTATGTTCAGAAGTCTGTCTGAGAAAGGCTGCTCTGTACCATGGAATTATCTACAATAAAAGTCATGTTATGATAGTCCCTTTGTAGTACGTAAGTAATGAAAAGTTTTGGGGCATGACCTAAAACAGACTCATTTTATTTTGAATTCTATTGAATAGCAAGAAGTCTTACAATAAACCTTCTGTCTACATGTTTAATAGAGAAATACACTGAAGCTAGCTTAATACTTCTTTAATTCTTAAGTAAGTACTTTAAAAATGTCTTCCGCTCATATTAATGTATTCTGCCTTTTAGAATATTAAATATGTAACTTTTAAAGAAAAGGAACTTTTTGCCTACTATAGATACACAGGGGTATTTTGGCTTTATATGTTCTGTATTTGCATTGGCAGTCAACACATAGCATTACACTTTTCGAAATTGCTTGTTTGTGATACCACCTCCTTTTCAGACTTTTTCACCTGGAGATTTGTAGTTCAGAATAGTTTTTTGCAAACTTTCATTTTAGATGACCTGATTTTTCAAAGGTGCTATTTCTTTTATTACATTACATTCTAATATTTCTCTGCAGCTGAATGTTTTAATGAGCAATAGATACTAGGTAACAAATTCTCAGAATGCTGATGCTCATTCTGCTTTTACACTGATCCGTTTTCTTCTTGAATTTTTCTGTGGAAGAAATTTTCAGGGATTTTTTCCCTTTGGTAACATCAGTATAAGAAGTTCACTTGTTTATCTTGCTAGATGCCTGTCTCATGAAAAATATTTTAAATCCTATTCCTAAAATTTGCATTGATTCAACTTGGACTCTCTTCAAGCAGCTGTCAACTATCCTAAACTGTCCCTTGTGTAGAAAATAAAGTGCTTAAATGATAGTGTGATTCTAAAAAGAAAAAGGACTTGAATTTCCTTTGCACTTGTTTCCTGTGCCTGCATCTTTGGGATTTCTCTCCAAGTCACCTTAATATTCCTTCCAGTGGGTGAGTCAGGGCTTGAATCAAATCATCCTGGCACAATATTTTGTTAAAGCACAGAAAGTTGTTTTGCAACGTTATTTCCTAACAAATCTAACCTAGTAATTGTGTCAGAGGTTTACTGTGTAAAGTGAAAAGATGACAGGAGGAAGATGTTAATTCCCTACAACAGTGCTTGGCACACAGTAGGCACAAAATAAATATTTGTTAGGGCAGGGTGGGAGAATTATTGCCCAATTCTGTTATCACTCGCAATGTATCATCAGAAGAACGTATATCAAGGAATTTTGATGCTAGCAACACTGAATTATATTTGGTGACATTCTATAAAATTGTCATTTTTAATTTTTCAAAGCTTTAAGCTTGATACATTATACAGTATGTACAATAGGCTTTTTTTTTTTTTTACTTTTCATGGTCTTAATTTGATGTTAATACAGCAATATCCCTAGTAGTTAAAAGAATGCCAAAATAAACTATATAGGAAAGTCATTTTCACCAAAAGCTTTTGTTACTTGGCATCTGTTAATTCTCAGAAGATGATCACATCTTTAGATTTGTAAGCAGCTATTTATTATGCCACTATCTCATCATTTCTGATGATACATTGCAAGTGATAACAGAATTGGGCAATAATCCTCCCACCCTGCCCTAACAAATATTTATTTTGTGCCTACTGTGTGCCAAGCACTGTTGTAGGGAATTAACATCTTCCTCCTGTCATCTTTTTACCTTACACAGTAAACCTCTGACACAATTACTAGGTTAGATTTGTTAGGAAATAACTTTGCAAAACAATTTTCTGTGCTTTCACAAAATAATTGTGCATTGGTAATCTGATGTTGCAGGGTTCTTTGTGTATAAGCATATCAGAGCACAACTAATAGATAACATCCTGGCTTAAAACTGCTTTCAAATAAACTGAATCAATTATAGACATGAAACCGATAAAGTCAATCATTAAGGCACAATATTGAAGGGAAAATATAAAAAGGAACATGTAAATTATTTTTCAAATGAATGTGCAAAATGCAGACGTGTTTTCCGTTAACATATACATAGATCTGGACTAAACATCATTGATAAAGTAAAAACTAAGACCAACACAATTTTGTAATTTCTAGTATAAAGACATTAAATGGAATTGAAAATTCAGTTCATAATTTTAGTCTAAATGTACAAAATGTCTTAGAGATAAATAGTTCCTATAGATAGGAACCTTAAAAATGTATTCTAAAACTTTAGATATTTTTGGAGTATTTCTGTTAACAGCTTTTAAAATTATTTTTTAATCACTTTTTGCTTTGAAATAATTTCAAATTTACAGTAGGGTTGCAAGAATACTGAAAAGTCTGCATTTGAATTTCCAACTTGCTAACATTTTGTCCATTTGTTGTAGCATTCTCTCTATATATTCATAGTATTTTGTGAGCCGATTGAGAGTAGGCTGGAAATACTAACCCCTAATTACTTCAGTGCGTATTTACTAAGAGCAAGGATGTTCTCTTACATGTCCGCAGTACAAAGACCTAAATCAGGAAGTGACCGTTGCTAGGACACCTTTATCTAAACTACAGACCATACACAAATCTCATCAGCCTGCGTGTTCTGGGCATATACCTGTGCTGGGGCAGCATCCAGTGCAGCTTTAGGCATTACATTTCGTTGTCATCTCTTTTAGCCTGGAGCACTTCCTTTGTTTTTCTTCATGTTTGATGACTGACATTTTCAACAGTACAGGATTTTGTATAAAGTCTCTCAATTTGGGTTTGTTTGCTGTTTCCTCATGATTAGATGTAATTTATTCACTGGCAAAATATTCATTTGTTCCATTGACTGGTGATATTGACTGATGTTTTGGGGTTTTTGTTTATTCATGTTTTGGTTAGAGTAACGAATAGGTATTTTACTAGTAGAAGGCCTTTCGATCTAACTCACTGAAGTTTGTCTTTGAAGCAAGGTGCTGGGATTTCTTTTACCTAGTTAATGTGCCTGTGCTCTGATACATGAAGATTGATGTCTTTTTAAGTGCTAAAAAGTACCAAACTCTTTTATACATTTTCAATTTCCAGGCATATTATTAACTCGCCTTTATATTGACTTTTATGCGCATTGACTGTACAAACTCCATGAGTAAGTAATTTGGAGTAATTTGGTTTTGCTTAAAAGTTCTTAACTATAGCATTCTGTCCTACATTATCATATAATACCCATCCCATGTTGTTCTCCTTCACTAGCAAGATTGAGGTTGCTGTCAAAAGCACCTTTTATTTCTTGATTTGTGATAGTGCCTTAACTCTATATTTTTTAATGCAATTTGTATAATTTGAAAATTAAAAATTATTCTTAAGTCCCCTTAACACTTTGTGGTTTTACTTTGAAGATAATGACTATAGAAAAATGTTTTTAGACCATTATCTTTCATAAGACTCATTTGAGGGCTCTGGAGTCCTTCCCTTTGCATCAATGGCCATGGGACTGCGCTGTCTGCATTTTTAGAAAGGTGCTGGGCAGTTCTGAGGTGGGCTGTTTTTGTTGTACCACTACCCTTGGAGAAACACTGCAGAGAAATAGCGGGGGGCAGGGTGCAGGGAGATGATGTCTTACAAATGTCATATTTAGTGTACTTAATCTGAAAAAAAGTCAACATTTCTACATCATTCTTTATTGTTTCTAATCAAGATGAACACCAGAGTTGTAAGTTTATGCAAATAGAAACTTGATACTTACATAGTATAAAGTAGTAAGATATTTTCTTTGTGTTTTAGGCATATTTTACAGGCACACAACTGACCTGTCTATTCACTTAAGTAGCATAGAGCATAACACAGATAACAGTAGTACAATTCAAAGTAATGGCTTTTTGTTGTTGCAATGAATTAATGAGATGAAATGAATAGACATCATTACAGTTAGAAACTGCTGAAAGATTTTAGTTTAGTAGTATTAATTGAACAGAACTTAAAAGCTTGTCTCTTTTTTTGTGAATCAAACACACAATCTTAGAGATATACTCAAAATTGTGAAAAAATGTATATGCTCCTGTTATTAAAAAATATGCATGACAGAAAGTAATTGTAATTTACCTGAATTACTTATAATTTAATGATCAGTTGACTAAAATAGGTTTGTGGCTAAGTTAATATGTTCAGAAGCTAGTTTTAAATTGAGTTAAACCTTAACTGAACTTTATTAAAACCCTTAAAGTATAAATTAATCTTAAGAACTGAGGCAATGGAAAGATTAATTTACATTAAGTGTACTTGAGAAGAAAAAAGTGACTTTTTAGCAGTTTTCAGCTGGGAGAGTGTAGGTTTTTGAGCATCAGATATTAACTTTTTTTCAAAGCTGCAACTTTATAACTTGGTTGCATAAGCATTTATTTCAAAATCTGGTGTTATGTTTTGGTTTCAATTCCAAAATCAACATATGAGATAATTTACATAGAAACTAATTTTGTGGCATTAAAAATATATTAATTTTTAAATTAAAATTAAAATTTCAGCAAGTTCAGAATTTCAGGATAGTTTTTTTCAGAAGAGTTGATACCATCTGTATTAAGTAGAATCAACTAACAATGTAAATAGGTGGCAGGACTTAGGTATGGAAGGGGATGCAAACTCAACAGTCCAAGCAGGTTTATTGCTGAACCTCAGAGGGCCCCCTCTGTCCTGGCCAGCAGAATAAAGGAAAGGGGTCCCTAACAACAGGTCAAGAGGCTTTTTATGGCCAGGGTTTTGGGCGGGCTCTTTGAGGGGAGGGGTCAGGGGAAGGGTGGGAGTGTGGCTTGCCATGTCCTCTGGAGAATGCTTGTAGCCTAGGTAAGATGACACCTAGGTCTCTGATGGTGGGTGGGCTTACTTGAAAGGTCTGGATTCTATCAGGTAATAGCATAGCTAGTAAAGAAAGAGGCTTTTAAACACGTTTTGTGAAAATTTTGTTTTAAAGGTTGTACATTGCATAGTTATGAAGCAATTTCACCCTTGGAAATTCCTAATTATTTATTATGCTTATGGGGTTATCTGCTTTGTGTCAGTGCATTCAGATAGTTTTTGAAACTATTTTAAAAATATTTTCTGTAAATTAATTTTAGAGGTATATATACCTTGTAAACACTCATTGACTTTCCTTACTTTAAAATATGTTTTTTGTTGGATAAACATTAGAAGAAGAAAATAAATGATTACCACATATATTTTAAAGTTTTGTGGAATTAAGGCTGAATTGTGTAGTACCAAATCTAGTCTTGTAATGAATGAAATGGATTAATTTAAAGCTGTAAATGTTTCTTTAGGGGCAAAGAGTACATAGAATTTATTTCATTATAAATACTAATAAAAAATAAACAATACCTTCGGGTATTATTACCAGATTATGATGGCAGGTATTTAAAAATTCTCATCAACCACATTCAGTGGTGAAATGGTGACATGTAAGGGTTAAGAACTAGGGTCTGGGAGTGAGACCTGTGCTAGATTTGGGAAAAAGACTTTAACATTCTTAAACTTCAGGGTCCTCTTCTATACAATGGAGTAAGAAGTGCTCTGAGTTGGGAATGAGATAAAGTCTATGACTTTGTAGCACAGAACTTGGTGAATATAAATACTCTATAAATGTTGTTATTAATGACAATTAACTTTTTATGGCTTTCTAGCAGCAGCTGTATACTGTCAGGTGAAATTTCTGAAGTCACACCAAACCCATTTATTTCTTGGTTGGAATCTAATGTCACCAAGAATTGTTTTGGTAAAGTTTCCTTTTCCTGTATTATTCTATTTTTGTCAGTCTAGAAGACTGCTTATTTTTAACCATTTTTCTTATCTTGAATTAGAAGTAGAAGACTATTGTTTCGTTTAATAGTAGAACAGTGAAAAAGAGCTACCTGCAGATTGGTCTCTTGTGGGGTGTATGTTGTTTCCTGATGACCCTGTCCTTTAATAGTGTTTTAAATAAGGCAGGAGCTCTGGTGAGCTTTGGGCCAGCCAGCCTGACCCTCTGGCAGTGCTTGCATGAACCACCAGCAGGAATCCTAGGACTGAGGTGTGTGGCCCCTGTCTTTACAATAGGAGATCATTTAGAGAGTTCTATTGTGTCAGCACATTATTAATAATTTATATGTCTGGGAGTACTTGGATAATATAAAAGTTGTACAGCTTTCTCAAATGAAGAGTTCCTTAATCAGAATATGATGAAGTAGTTTTATTCTTAAATGCCTCATTAATCTGCCATTGCTAGCCATAAGATGATTTTCCAAAAACTTAAGCTCATCTTAAGTCCCATTTAAAAAAATTAGATGTAGATCCCTGTTATCCTAAATGGTGTACAAAATATCTAGATTATAAATCTGCTTCTATCATTTGTAATGTGAAAAACAAGATGATCCAAATGGTTAGAACTGACTGAAGTCATACAGCCCACTTATGGTTTCCAAAGAGCTAAGGTTGCTGGTTTTAAAGGGAACATTGCAGCTTCCATTGGCTGTTCATAAAGGTCAAAATTCAAATTACACAGAGTGACATGGGGTAAAAAAGGGTAAGTTTCTCTTCACTGTTTCCCTTTGTTCCAAGACTACAGGCATTAATAATAGTTTGATATGTTTTTAGACCTTTATAATTCACACATTCATTCTTTCTGTTTCCCTTTACACATATACACACCCAGATTGTTAAATAAGTGGAAATAGTCTATACATATTTTATATGACTTTACTAGCACATCTGAGAGATTTATGTGCATATCTACTTATATGTGCATTCTGTTTCATAATACCAACTTCTCCATTGATGGACCTTTATATTTATGATTTATAATTATACATGTATGATTTATAAAGGTACACAGAAATTAACAATAAATGGTGATGATAATCATGTCAGTATGTAACATCTATTGACATTTGTTGTATACAAGGCCATGTGCTAATCTATCTCATTTAAAAATAAACCCAAATGAGGTACATACTATTATAATAAATATTTTACCGATGAAGGATTAGTCTCAGGTTAAGAAACAGGCCCATCTATGTTGTACCTTTGTACAGATGTATGCATGTAAGAGAGATTCCTAGGTACAAAATTGTTAGGTTAAAGGAAACACCCACTTGAAATACTGATATATGCTGATAAACTGTGTTCTAAAGAAACTGTCAGTGGTGTGGGGGGGGTCACGGGGATGACAGTGTAGCACAGAGAAGACAAGTAGTGACTGTGGCATCTTACTACACTGATGGGCAGTGACTGCAATGGGGCATGGGGGAGACTCGATAATAAGGGTGAATGTAGTAACCACATTGTTTTTCTTGTGAAACCTTCATAAGACTGTATTTCAGTGACATCTTAATGAAAAAATTAAAAATTAAAAAAATTAAGAAGCTGTATCAGTTCAAACTCAACAGCAGGACATGGAGCTCCTGTTTCCTTATATTCTTACACTAAATAGTGTAGATCTTTATTTTTTTCCAATTTGTATTCACCTGTTTATTAAAATAGAACATTTTCATGTTTATTGGTTATTTGTAGTTTTCCTGTGAGTTGCCCTTTCATATTGTTTGCCCATGTTTCTATTGAATTGTTAGTCTTTTTTATTAATTTGTGGGTGCATATCTAAGTAACTTGTATGCAGTCTTTGTCATATACATTTCTTTGCATTGAGTGCTTATGTTTAGCTTTGTTTAATGTCTTAACAGAAGATTAAAATTTTTTTGTACAAAATCTGCCAGTCTTGATTTTATGTTTTGCTTAAAAAGTCTGAGACACCTCACAATCTTAAGTACATTTTCTTTTCTTACTCTTTTATCGCTTGTGTAACTTCATTTGAGACTTGAGTGTTACGGTGTAGGGTGGAAATCTAATTTTATTTTTACCTTCATGGACCTAATTCTCTGAGTTAGACCATCCTCACTCCAAAGGGGAATGCTGCATAGTTGTATATGTTAGGGGAACTTTCAAGGTTACTTGAATATACAATACTACTATGAGACAAAGGAAGAGATCCTTGGACTCATCACACATGTAGGGAATATGTGTGTTTTGGTTCCCACGCTTTTTGTCTTCATGTCTCTTCAAATACAAGCATCAATCTACTTTCACTCTGAAAGGAAATACTTGTTTGGTGGAGGTGTACTTTGTGTCAGCCTATTGGTAGTGATGCCATGGCCGAAAGTGTCAGGGGCACTCTCCTGAGCCTGTACTGCTTGTGGGGAACTCCCAAACATTTCCCCAACTGGAGCCACCATTGTGGCCAGTCCACCATTGTGGTTCTTAGGATTGTAAGATGCATCTCGACAACAACTATCAGAGAACTTTGAAAAATGAAGGTTTATTGCTCACAAGTCTTGGAGGGCACAGGGCATGCCAGGGGGCCCCACAGTGAGGTTGTGTTCAGGGGAGAAAGCACGGAGCTGGCATCCAGGATGGTGGAGCCTAAGGTTTCCTGGGTTCACTCTTTGTTAAATTTAAAACATAAGAGGAATTTAAGCCTGAGAAGGGAAAAGAAAGGTCACTCAGTCAGTCTGCTACCTAGGTTACCCCAGGTTCTCTAAAAGAAGAACTTCCTGTTGCAGGGTGCAGCCTTTTATGGATGTCTTTGAAATGGAGTCTTTGACAATCAAAAGCTTAATGTCGGACACTTATATTACAATCACAAAAGCTAACTGACAGGCACTACAAGGTGAAAAGAAAAATCCACTTATGATCTACTTGTTGATTATCTCTTCTTGTTAAGGGCAGGCCTCAGTTAGAAATGGCATATTTGGTCACTTATGAATCTAGAAAGGAAAGAGAGCCACCTATGTTCTAAAATTTCTTACCTTTCTGTGGGCTGCCTAGAAATCCTTTAGTGGGACAAAGCACATTTTAATGTAGGACTAGCAATATGGTAGAATTTTTTTTTTAAGGAATATGATTTTAAAATTGAGTTTCCTACATATAAAACTGCCCAATTACTAATGGGGAAAAGAGCAAAGGGGTGGAATAGCATGTGTAAGAGGTATGTTTTGTTTAAAAAGTGTGAAGAAGAGAAATGAAATATATATTTGAACATACAGAAACTCAAGAAAATAAGGATAGTTTTTACCCTGTGAGGGCCGAAGTGGGCGCAAAACTGGTGTGGAAAAAATGGAGGGAAGGCTTCTCAATTTTAAAGCTTTTAGTTTTTGAACAGGTTCCCATATATTTTTTTAAAGAGGGTGTGGTCAGTCAAAAAAATTATGAGGGTGGGGTCAGCAAATCCAATGCAGCAGGAGTTTCCTAAGGTGGGAATGGGAACGTTAGGTTTCCCCAGCAAATTATGAACTTTACCAAAACAGATGCTTTGGAGTGGAGAGAGTAAAACTGTGCAGTGAATAGCAATGTGAATGAGAAGTATTTTTGTTTCATATACCAAGTTAAGAAACCACCCCAAAATTTAGCAGCTTCAAATGACATTTTCTTCTCACTGTCCTCTGAGGGGACAGGGGTCAGCTAGGCAGTTATTTTGCTCCATGTGATGTCAGCTTAGGCTGCAGTCACCTCGTGATTCACCTGGGCTAAAATAATCCTGGTGACTCATACACGTGGATGGCATTTGCTGCAAACTGTCACCTGGGAGCTGAGCTGAGCTCTCAGCTGGCTCTTCTCTGTACCGACTTTATGTGTGGCGTGCGGGGTTCTAAGAGGCTGTGCCCCCAGAGGAAGGAAGGAGAAGTGTCCTCCCAAAGGTGGGACCCAGGCCCGGCTCAGCAACACTCGCCACATGTCCTGTTGTTCCGGCCCACCTGGGGCCAGCCTGGACTCTGAGGGGAAGCGGAGCCACCTCTTGAAGGGAGAGGGACAAATCATTTATGTCCATCTTTAATCAGTCATAAGAAGTTAAGGTCATAACTCCAAACCAATGTTCATGCCCCACCGAAGGATCAGTGAGGAGCATCAGTTAACAGACTACTTAGTCCAAGATACTTGGGTTGCTTGAAAAATTGTGTTTAATGAGTTTTGCTTTGGAATAATGTTCTCTGCTTATCTTGAGGAAAACCTCAGAGGCAATCTGCTTCTGCATTTCTTTGAGAGTTGTGGATAATACCCTCTACATTACCTCATTGTAAAGTATTAAAAGGTTGATTGGTCTGTTTCAAATCCTAGTGCTAGGAAATCTTTATTTTCTGTGAGGATATGCTATGATTATCTCATAGTTCATGCAAAACTTACTGTAAGGAACATCAGAAAAATTTGCAGGTCAAATTTAATAAAGCTATAGAATATGACCTGCATAAATTTACATGTTAACTTTGCCTTAGTGATGACTTTGTACACTAATTATATTTTCCATAAGGTTAATTGCTGTTTGCACTTTCCTACTTTGATGTATGGTCCTTATAAATCTTCTAAAACCTTTTGTAAAATAGAATAGAGAATACATGATCGAATGAAATGAAACAAACAACAAAGACCACTGATGGAGCTAAAACATCTTAAATTTATACTAGAATGTCTGAAAGCAAGAGTTGGCTTAATAGAGGGGCCAAAGGAGGAGAATATTGAATCTTTAAGCATCTGAAGAAGTCTCAAGGGGCTTGAATGGAGATCTCTAAGAAACTCTTGTTTATAGATGCCCTGTCCTTCAAAGTGAGAATAATAGGGCTTTTCTGAATCCAATAATTAGTATTAGCCTATACCAGATATCCTACTGAGGGGTGATCTAGTGAATGTTTTCCTTCTTGTCACAAGACAAGTGTGTTCACTATTAGTTCTTCAGTTTAACCTTGTTTCAGAGTCCTGGCTAGTATAATAAGGGAAGAGGGGGAGGGAAGTATAAGGATGAGGGAAGAAAGAAAGAATACTGTCAGTATTCACAGATAATATTCCAGAAATTCAGGCAATAATTAAAGTGCTCCTGGTTATCAGGAATAAAGGAGAAGTGATAGCTGGGATAAAAACTGCAGAAATAGAAATGTAAGTGACAGAATGAAAGATGGCATTCTGGTTTGTAATAGACACAGCTAGTTGTCCCCCGGATCTGTTCTCCACTTACACAGTAATTCAACTCAACCCTGAGTTACAACTAGGCACTGAGATTAAAGATATTTTCCAGTCTCCCTTATAGTTATGTGCGGCTGTATGACTAAGCTCTAGGTAAAGGAATGTGTGTGGAAATGACACATGCAACTTCCAGTAAGCATGTGCCAATGAAATGTGGATGGAGTGACAGTGATCCATCTTGGAATGTGATGGAACTTGGAGCTCTCTAGCAATAGTAGAGTCATAGGAAAAAGGAGCTGAATCTCTACCAGTATGGAGCAGCCTCAGGGCTGCTGAATACAGCCATGCAATTTTACATTGCACTAGCACAGCAGGCACCGTCCCCAGAGACCCCAATATGAATGGGACCCACAGAGTGGTGCAGTGCACATCCTGCACAGCCATGCACAGAAGCCCAGAGCCACCTGTGCAAGTAGGCTACACTGGAGGGGTGAGTTGGGAAGCTTACACCTGGACTGTGTACAGTGCTCTTATTTTGAATCTCATACAGATTCTGGGCCTATATTACAAGTAACACAGGATTCTAAATCAGGGATAGGTTATAGTGTCATTTAAGCAAAAAAGCTAAGGGACACGATGAATTTAATATTTGTTGAATGAATGACATGTGCAAAGTTCTAGTAAGAGCTGGTGGAATATAAATAAAGGACAGTTCCTGCCCTCCAGGAACTTAAAGTTCTAGTGGGGAAAACACATTTATGAATACCAATAACTTTAGGGAATCCAACCCTCAAGAAATGTACAATCTTGTGAAGAAAAATATATGCCTATAATTTCAACACACAGGAGTGAAGTACAGCTCTGAGGTCAGCAATCTAGTAGGAAAAAACATTTATACCAGTAATATTAATACATATTACTGGTGAACTGGGTACTGGAGGCACTCCTGGTATTAAGCAGGGTATAACTAGGCTAGCTTCAATTTTCCAAATCACAACTTCCCTCAGTTCTGTCTTTAGATAGCCGTAACTTAAAAGAAGTGGTACTAATTTTTCTATTTCAGTTCTCTTAGACATCTGGCTTTCTGCAGCACCTAATTTTAAATAATTATTTTTCAGTAAAGAAAAGGAAAAATCAAATTATTTGCACACAAAAAAATACTTGGCCTCAGAGGAACAAATTATTTAATTTATTTTACAATGTTTTCTAAATATTACTCCAAAGAGGCTTATATATTTGGAGAATATCTGAATGTGACCTTTAAAGTACATTGTTTTTGTGATTTTGTTCTAAACAGACTATGATAAAAATGTCCTATACTGCATTTAAAAAATTGTGTGTGTGTACTGCTTATGTGTGGGTGGGGACAAACCAAAAATGTTGGAAATCTTTTCTTAGTATTAAGAGTGTTCTCAGTGTAGCAACAATTTGCTATTTAAACTATAGATATTTATTGCTGATCTATTCTGAGCAGTACTCTGCTGAGAGTAGAAGAAATGTGGTTAAAACAAATTGCATTCTGATACAGTTGACCATGACTCAAAGGGAGACAAAGAAACATAAATACCACCTATACAGGGTGCTAAGCAGAGGCCCAAAGGGGTGTAAGCAAGTATGTGAGGGAGGAAAACAGTTCTTACTGGAAGTAGCTTGAAGGCTCCTTTGGAATGGTGGCCATTAAAGGATTGGAAACATTCCATCATGCACACAGTTGGGAGTGAGTTTGGGCTGAGGCAGGTCCAGAAGAGGAGTAGTGCAAACCCATAAAACTAAGAGACCAGGAGCATATGCAGCAGAAACTACACGTGGTCGGGCCGTTTACTAAGATAGAAGGCTAGAAAAGCACATTGTGTGGACTCACACCCAGCAGAGAGGTGTGGTCTTTAGTCAGCAGGCAGACAAGGGCATCAGGGATTTTGTAACATGGTGAAACAGTTCTCTCTGTGCTTTTATCATGTGGGAGGGACTAGAAGAGTCAAACACCAGAGGCTGGAAACCACATAGGAGGCTGCTGCTTATCCCATCGAGACGTCCTGAGAGCCTGAACTGAGGGAGCAGGAGAGAAAAGGTAAAGGTGGGTGACATGTTGGAGATGTTAAGAAAGAAACCTAAGGGCTTGGTGACTGGGGAGAAATGGGAGAGGAAAAGGTTCACCCTCAAATAATCTCAGCATTTTTAGGCACAGAAGTTATAAATATGACCTTATCAGCTAACAGAAGAAGAAAATACAGAAGACGTTGTCTGTATTTCCCCTGAAGATACACCAAACAGAATCCCATGTATCAGTAAATGGCAAATCTCTTCTACTGTTCCTCTTACCCCGCAGTCATCACTGATATATTGTTTTCTCTGATAACTCACAATTTGTTGGCTTGACCTTCCATACTGACCCAGAAAACAAACATTTCTTGTCTCTGCTGCTGATAGCATTCTGGGTCTGGCCACCATTTTCCTTAGCATTTATCCTGTGTAAGTCTCCTAACTACTTTCTGCAATTCATCCCTGCCTCCCTGTGGTCTTGATACAGCAGGCTGAGTTACCTTTAAAGCAAAAGGAAAATCATGTCATTTCTCTTAAAACTTTCCTGTAACCCCCTACTTTTCTCAGAGTAGAAGCGCAAATCCTAAGTCTGCCCCACTAACCTCTCTGCTGCCTCTCTCCTACTACCACAATCACCTTTTACCTTATTTTCCTTTGCTACTTGCTCCAACCACAGTTGATACCCTGCTATTTCTGGAAAATGCCATCCATGCTCCTGCCTTAGGCTCACTGCAATTACTGTAACTCCTTCCTTTCCATTTATGTTTTTATTCAAAATACCACTTTATCAGAGAAGGCTTCCCTGGCTACATTATGGAGTAACAACCCACTTCACTGTGTTCTGTACCCACTAGACTCCAACTTAACATTAATATGTATTGTTTGTTTTTCCCCCTACATAGACTGTAAACTCACTGATAGCAGGCTTATTAGTCTTTTTATCTTCTTCATTGCTGCCTCCCCAACCCCTTGAACAGCTTGGCGTTGAGTAGGCACTGAAATACGCAGGGAAGGAGTGAGTAGATGAACTGTACCAATAGAAGACTGAATTGCAACAATGTGTGCTAGATGCTCTCATTGTTAATACCTGCCTGTACCATAGCATCTGATGTGTAGAGACAAGCAGCTTGTTAGGGATTTCTGATAAACTATATGCAAATTCTAACTAGCATTAAAAGCCTTGTCTCAATAAACCTGATCTCAACAACTCCTTAGCAACCATAGTATTTGACTGTGTTCTGCCAAACTAAAAAGCTTGGTGGTGTGGGACAGGTTGGCAAGTGTTCGTGTCCTTGGTTTTCAAATCAGCTCTAAGTTGCAGAATTCACTCAATCATAGGAACAAATTTATCAAACAACTGGATGCCAGCACTGTGCTCTGGGCATGCAGAGATGAAAGGTTGTTCCTGCCCTCAGGGGACTTACAATCTGTTAAAAGAAAAAAAAAAGGCAAGTGAGCCTGCAGTTGAAAGTGTGTGTGATGATTCCTGTGTGAGCACACTATGGGGCTACACAAGAGGGGCAACTAGTCCAGGGAGGATTGGCAGGGGAGGCCAGACTGGTGCTAAATCTTAAAGGATTATGTAGATTTCGTTTCTGTGGGAAAGCTGGAGCAGGGTGTGCCAGGCAGAGGCATGCAGTTCTGGAGTTTAGGATAGGAAACTTCAAGTAGTTCTTTTTGTGTGACTAGTATACAAAGTATCTTCTGAGAAGTAATGAGAGATGAGGATGGAGGTGTAGGCAGAGCCCAGATTTTTAAGGAGATGGAAAACAAATGTATGCTGGTCATTCTGATAGAAGCACATTGTGACAGAATGGTGATATGTAGGGAGTAGGGGGCCAGACAATGCTTCTTTGTGCCATGGTAAAGTCTGCTTTAATTCAGGATCTATTTAATAGTAGTTTTTTGAGGAAGCTCTCAAGTATTGTAATTAAGTTTAAGAATAAACAATATTTTGGCTCTGCCCACATGTCAATTTTGATTAGATTAATTGAATTTGATAAGTTGATTAGAGACTGGAAGTTACACACTTCTGTCTTATTGGCATCACGTACAGTTGCTGGTACAATTTGTGATTTTTTTAAATTAAAACTTCTTTTTCATGTTCAAGAGTTCCTATTTCTGATACTCTCCTCCTGTTTCAAGGCACTTAAATCATCTTGTCAGTTCCAGAATGCCCTCTCACTGTCTGAGGGCAAGCAACCTTGAGCTACAATTGCAAGATCCTTAGAGAAATTCCCAGCCTTTGGAGCTGCAACACCAATTTCTCATCTGACCTGCTGACTCACTGATAGTGGCTGCCAGAGTGCTATGCAGAGGATTCAGAATCAGCTAGAGTGCCAGGATCTTTAGTGACATCTGCATGGGCACAATGTAGCCAGTGCTATCACATGTCCTGTAAATCTTACTATCCCTATTGAGGAGAATCTACTCACAACTCCGTCCTGTGGTAATGGCAAGATATTCGATGATTCTTCTTTAACTTATCCCCAAAGTCCTAGAACCCTAGCAATTGTCTGAGCCAATGCTTTAGTAAGCACACTGACTTTTTAAAACTCTTTTAACCATTAAGAGACATAAGGACTAAATTTTGGCATAGAAATGCATCCCCTGGCCATACACTACTCAGACTTCTGTTTCTTTGGCTTGATCGTCAGCTGCTAGGCAGCTCACCTCTGTCTGCCAAACACCCACCTGGAGTAACTGCTGCAGAGTAGCCAGTAATGCTCCTTCCTCATGATATTGGGTAGGTTATTTTCAGTTGCTTATTGATATGTTAACTGGACACCAAAATTATGAGTTTTTTTTTAGATGGAAAAGTCTGAACAGGAAGAAGGCAGATGGCAAATGAAAGAATGGAATAGTTTTTATTGAAAGAGGAAGAATGGAGTCAGGGTTGTCTGCATGGGGGTTTCAAAGGTCTAACTTGGAATTTTTGATCCACTGAGCTCCAGCTTGTTTCCTACTAATTCCTGCCTAAAGCTAATTAGAAATCCTCAAACTGAAAGTCGGGGTGGTAGAGTATAGCTAGCTGCTCTTACTAACCAGTACACCCAACTTCCAGCAACTTTCCATAAAGTAAAAAATGGATTGGTGTGATAATTCACCATCACAATATAAGTAGGTCACAGTGATAGCAGTACAGCATGAAGAATATAGTCAGTGATTCTGTAACATCTTTCTATGTTGATAGATAGTAACTGCACTGGAGGGGGTGAGGACTTAATAATGGGGGTAACTGCTGAACCACTGTGTTGGACATTTGAAATCAACATAATACTGTATCAACAATACTTGAATTTAAAAAACAAGGAAAAAGGATTGGTGCGCAACTCACCCAACAGTGACTGGGGGAGCCAGCCTTCTTCTACCTTCTGGACATGCCATATTTCGCCTGAGGTTTCCAAGGTCAATGTGCCTGTCTATATTAAGGTAACAGAGCCAAAAAGACATATGGATTCACATGTAGAAGTTTTTTGGAGCCAGATGTGGCAATTGCATTCACAGATATTCCATTAGCAAAACTTTAGTCACATAATCATAGCAAATTGTACTCAAGAGGAAGAAAAAGCAGGTTGGTGAAGAAACTTCTTATTTCTCAAAGGAAATAGATGTAGCACAAATTTACTTGCACTTTAAGGTTCTTATGGACTGGCACTGATTTAGCAACCCCATTTTTATTTCTAAGAAATGTATTTTTAAAATCAAAGAAAATTCTAAAGGAAAAAATACCCATAATTCAACTCCATGATTTTAATACATGTGTAATCACATATTTTAATGATACCATTTTTATATTTATGTAAAGCATTTATAATTAACATTTAAAATAGCTATATCATATTTCAAGGAACTGATGTAATTTACACAATGTCCCTTTTTTGGATATTAATTTGACTAGGCTTTTTCCTTCCATTTCTATAAAGAAGGCTGCAGTGAGCAACTTCTAGCAGATAATATTTTCATCTGTTAGGATATTTTCAATAAGTTGCATTATTGTAAAAATAATTCTGAAATGAACACTGTCAGCAGATAGTTAATACTTCTATTGAATTATTTCCTTAGAATAAATATTGATCAATTGCATTACTGGATTCAGTAGTATGGATGTTTTAATAATTCTGGGTGCATTTTTTTTATCATGTTGTTTCTACAGAAGTTTATATTAATATTCATGCTGTTAACTATGCTTTTATTCTAGTCACACCAGCACTTATAAAATGTTTTCCAAGACTAATTTAATAGATATAAAATGGTACTTCAGAATTGTCTTAATACTGATTATTAAGATGAACATGTTTTCACTGTTTGCATCTATGGAATTCTTCATGGTCTTTATAAATTTGAAAGAGGTATTTGATATCAGGTAGAGCTATTTATCTTTGGTCTTTCAGTTTTGCTGCAATTTACTTTCCTCTATACTGTAGGTTTACTACAACCTCTTCCCAGTGGACACCTTTGCCACAGTGTACACAGACTGTTTCTATTTTCACTGTGATGTTTTTCTTATTATTTTAAACTGTAGAAAACCATACAGAGTAGGACTGATTTGGGGTTTTGTGTTTTATTTCATTGTATTTATTTTTATGGCTATTCTGCATGGTAGGTAGTTAAAAGATATTTCAGAGAAGGGGGACAATGTGTATGATGGAAGAAAAACGAACCACTTAATTTTCTTCTTAAATATTCTAATTAGGTTGATCTAAATCTCTCAAATAGCTGACGAGTATGTGTGTGTCTGTGTGGGTGTGTCTGTATGTGGCAGGAAAAGGGAGAGATAAGGAAAGACAAAGTGAGACGGTGAGCAATTGTGGGGTACTGGGATAGAACTAGTGAGCTGGTAAATTGTTTGGGGTTCATGCAATAATTATTCTACATTTCTATATTGACATTATAGGTTCCAAGAAGCTTCTGAGTCATTAGATGTGGTAGAGCATAACTTTGTTTATTTGATTATTAATATCTGATTTAAACAAGGTTTCAAAATGAGTCATTCATGACAATGAACTAAATTCAGGTTCTCGTATTTTCCCTAAAATTAATCAAGCAAACAACCTTGAGAATTATTAAAAATAAAGACATGCAAAAATGCTATCAGAAGAGTAGCAGACTGGTGTTTAATAAAATAATTTTGTTTTTCAGGAAAACATGGAACAAATGACTTTTTGAATAAATGCTGCAATAATTGCATGCAGAAATCTTAATGTCTTTGCTGAAAGACGAAAAAGAACTACTTCAAATACAAAGCAATTTATAGTTCAGTTATGAGAATGCATTGGAAAGTAAAATTATAGCTGCTTGAGGCTTATTTGAATATATTTGAATTTATAATGAAGGAATTCAGAAGTAAAACAGTGTGGACTTGATCTACCAAATGTTGTGATCATTCTTAAGACTCCAGATTTCTTGGTAGTATAAAACTTGATTGCAACTGTTATTGGGAATGTATAGACTTTGGACAGAATCCATAATTTAGCAGAGTCCAGGGGAAAAAGTTCTTTGGTGAATATATAAAGGCATGATACAAACCAACCTTCAGCTTTTAGTTTCACTCATGGTCTAGTCATGTCCACTGCCAGAGCTCTTCTGGGAAGCCGTAAGGAGAGTGATTTGTTGGCCTAGCTTCTGACTTGACTTCATTCCTCTCTGCGGGGGATCACTTTACATTTCCTTAAATGCAGGGACAGCTTGTATGTTGGCAGTTGTTTGAATTGAGAAATAGATTTTAATGAACTAGTTTCTTTTGCTCAGCTGGAGTTGAAGTAGTCATAGACTAAATTAACAGCTACAGTCAAGGCTAAGATGACAGCTGTGTCCCAGAAAAGGAAAGGTAAGGGTTTTATTTTCTGCTACTACATTAGGATCATGCTCTTAAAAGAACAGGTTTTGCAACTTTACGCTTTTGAGATAGACTGCTTTTTTTTTTTAAGGTACCAAAGGTTCTTCCAAGGTAGTTTTGGAAACTTCAGGATAGGGAGAGCAGCCTGGCTGAAAGTCATTCATTATTCATCAGATAGTAATTTATATTCATCTTATGATTTAGAGTAGATAGTCTTAATTTTTTCTTCACCATGGCTAGTAGGTCATTAACATTATTCCTGTTGAACATCTAAGGATACAAATGAAGATAAAGGTTAAGTCACATGGATCAACAGAATAAAAACTGGAATTACATTCCCAAACCTTTTATTCAATAAGCGATGCAGCTTCTACTACTGCTATGTGCCTCACAAACATTTCCTCAGGCAGTCTGAAAGCACTTTTTTATTGAGGTAAAATTGGTATATAATGTAATAGTTTTAGGTGTACAGCATAATAATTCAATATTTATATACACTACAAAGTGATCACCACAATAAGTCTATCATCCATCACCAAACAATTGACCTCAGTCACTCAGTTCGCCAATGCCCCTGTGATGACCACCAGTCTGTCCTCCATGGCTATTTGTTTGTTTGTTCATTCGTTTTGTTTTTTAGATTCCTCATATATGTGAAATCATATGGTATTTGTCTTGTTCTGTCTGACTTCACTTGGCATAGTACCCTCTAGTTTCATGCATTTTGTCACAAATGGCAAGATTTCATTGTTTTTATGGCTCAGTAATATTCCATCGTATATGTATACCAAATCTTCTTTATCCATTCATCTATCAATAGACACTTAGGTTGCTTCCATATCTTGGCTATTGTTAATAATGCTGAGATAAATATAGGGGTGCATTTATCTTTTTTAATTTATTGATTTGAAGGTTCTTTCCACCTCTGAAATTTTAACAAGTATTTCATTTTTAATATATCACTATGCTATAAATCACATAGATGAAAAATATGGCTTTATTCTTATATATGAAAAAAGGGATAGTCCAAGTTATTAATGACTTTTTTACTCTCTAAAAAATTTGCATTTAAATGGTAATATGTGCTCATTATAATACAATTGTTATAATTCAGACAAATAGAAAAATAAATTAAATGAAATAATTCAGAAGTACATCAACCAGAGAGTCAGTATTAATATTTTTGTTACTGTTCTTCCAGATTTCCTTCCATGTCCAATTTTTTTATTTGGGGCCTTAAAAACATACAATAAACTTTTCATTTGCCTTAATACAAATACTTATTACTCTGTCATGAGTATTTTCCCTATTATATTAAATAAGTGGTAGTCTTAATTTTTACAAACATCATAACATGAATATATGCTTTGACAGAGATAGCTAGTTGTTTCTCAGTGTATTTCCACCCTTCCTCTCCCACTCCTCCCCCCAGTCCTCCATGGATCTAGATTTGTAGCTTTCCACATGACCATCTGGAACAGGGGTTGGCAAACTATGGCCTCTGGACCAAATCCAGCCTGTTGTCTATTATTGTACAATCTCCAAGCTAAGAATGGTTTTTATATTTGTGTGTATTAGGGTTCTCCTGAGAAACAGAACCAATAGGATATATATGTAGATATAGATAAGAGGAGATTTATTATAGGAATCGATTCATGTGATAATAGAGGCCTAAAGTCCTAAATTCTGCCATCTTCAAGCTATAGAACCAACAAAGCTAATGGTATAATTCAGTTTGAGTCTGAGAACCAGGAGCTGTGATGTTAAGGGGCAGGAAAATAGGAGACTCCAAGCTCAAGAAAGGAAGAGAGAATTTGTTCTTCCTTGGCTTTTTGTGTCATTCCCACTGCCAACAGATCATGTGTTGCCTACCACATTGGTGAGGTCCATCTTCTTTATTCAGTTTACAGAATCAAATGTTAATCTCTTGTACAAACACCTTCCCAGACACACCCAGAAGTGTTTTACCAGCTCTCCTGGCAGCCCTTAGCCCAGTCAGATTGACACATAAAATTAACCATCACAAAGTGGTTAAGTGGTTGTTGTAAAAAAAGGAAGAAGATACAGCACAGATGTTGTGTGGTTGAAATATTTACAATCTGATCCTTTACAAAAAATGTTTGCTGACCTGTAATATGGAATATAGAAAATATGTCTCAGACTCCCTTGCAGCTAGCTAGGTGGGGCCATGTGCCTTAGTTCAGCCCACATACCTGGGCTATTTCCTTAAAGGAGAGGGCATGCCCCTTTGCTCACCTTTCTCTTTCCTGCTGCTTGGCACCTGAGTTCAGGCAGTGGTGAGCCATAGTGATGAGAGGAGCACCCTGGGAATGGCTAAGTAACAAGACTGAAGGAGCCCAGCTCTCTAGGTGACCTTGTTGTTGTACAGTTACTGTACCAGCTCCAGATCACTTATCTGCAAATAGTTATGAGAAAGAGAAATGAATTTCTGTTTCATTTAAGCCACTGTTATTTGGAGTGTCTGTTACATGCAGCCTACTCCAAGATGCCATAGATTGTATGCACTTTTCATGTCTATAACCCTAAAAAAGAAAATATACTTTCATATGTACTTTTTCCAAATTTTTCTTATCACTAAAAATCTTTGTTTTTAAAAGACTCTTTTTTTTAAAGGCCCTTCTAGGCATATTTTTGCAGAGAATTTTGAAAACATACATCACTTTTGTGTTTATATGAGAATATGCAAAGAAATATAAGCAAAGCTTGCAGTCCAATTTCTCTAATAATTTTCACACAAAATCACCAAAGTCCTTATTTTCCATGTGATACTGTCCTCTGTGAGAGCAGGGGTGTCACCGATATAGCATTGCTTAAATGAGTGTTCCACTTGGCTCTGGGATGTTCTTCCAAGCTTCTGGCATCTGCTGCATGGTATCGATGCTCATGCATAGACACTGTCACACATGCAGCTTGGCTGAGAGTGATGGCGAGGTGCGTCCCAACCTTAAAACTGTTAAAATGGGAAAAGGTGCATCTTAGAATCAATAAAATTGCTTCTGCAGAACACTTGGAAATTACTGATAAACAGAAAACAGTCATGCATTTCCTCAATTACTTAATACTTCAGAGAATTGCCTTTCAATCTTTGACAAGCCTTTTTATTTATATAGTTGGTATTACATTGGATCTACTGTGCATCCTATTTTGTCACTTAGCAATAACCATAATTTCATATTATTATTAGTTCTGATAAATATTTATCAGATATGTGATATTCATTGTGTGGATGGCCAATAATCCACTTAGTTCTCTCTCAATAATTTAGCTAACCAAATTCACAACCTACAATGTAACTTCCTGATAATTTTATATGAATAAGAGTCAAGTATAGAGAAATGACAATAGAAACAACTATATAGGCTTTCAGGATATTTTTTTCCCCAAAAATAATTTCTTTAAAATCTCTAACAAAATTGAGAAATTTAAAGTATTCACAATAATTTTACAACAGAGAAGACTTATGTGGCTTTATTAAATATTCCACCTTTTGCTGCATGGTCACCAAAGGATGCACATAACTCCCACTTCATAGTGAGGATGTATTTTGCTATGGCAACCATTTTATCAAAATGCCTCCTTACAGTATTGAGAAAGACCTTAAATAGTTTAGGTTTAGGTTTTCAAAAAGACCCAAAGAGTGAAAAATCCCTAAAAGCAGAATGAAGGTCTCAGGTCAGATTCCAGTTATCTTGTCATAGGAAGGCTCATGAAAGAAATAAATGACACAATTTGATAGCTTGTCAATAACTATCTGAAGATAGAGTGAAGAATAATGGACAAATCCAAAAAGAAAGAAAGAAAGAAAAACTGGAAGTGTTCTATTCCAGGACAATTATTTGGGTTGATGTTCCTTTTAATACAAACTTCTGGGACATTAAAATTTTGAGACAGATTAGACAGAGATTATCATTTGACAATCAAGGATTATGGCCCCTAAAAAGATGTTCATTTTGAAAAGCACAGCAGCAGGTCCTGACAGCAGGAAAGAAAAATGCATCCCTAACAGAGCTGGAAGTACATAGCTGTTCTGAATTTTGACAGAAGCAACCCACAGAGACTACCTACAGCTATAAGATGTGATATTACCTTTGACTGTGTGAGTAAGAGACAAGAGATGAGGGCATTTATTAGAAAAACCTTTTTCTTTTTTTTTTTTGGTTGCTTACAGATACAAAGAAATGAAAATTGCAGCGCAAGATGAAAAGAGCACATGTTTTATAGAGAGGAGTTCCACTAAGTATTCTATGTCAAGGTACTATTTGTCTTTGATGATCACATGTTAAGTAATTTCAGAACAGTAACACTGAGCTTTAAACAGGAAAAAAGAAATGGAGAGAAAAATACAAATATGAAAGGAATAATACCCAAAGTAAGTGTTATGGCATTGTTACAATCTTGAATAAGCCTACCTAGACTGTGTTTGGTTTTGAAAAATTAACAACATACCCACAGAAGGGGAAGAACATTTGCAAATATGTCTAATAATGTATAAATTTGTATGTAAAATGTAAAATAGTGCAGCCACCTTGAAGAACAGCTTGGCAGTTCCTCAAAATGTTAAACACAAGGTTATCACATAACCCAGCAGTTTCACTCCTAAGTATATCCTGAAGAGAAATTAAAACTCTGTCTACACAAAAACTTGTACAATTATGTTCACAGCAGCATTATGCTTAATAGTTTCCAAAAAATGGAAAT
Source organism: Manis pentadactyla (assembly GCF_030020395.1). Classification (NCBI taxonomy): domain Eukaryota; kingdom Metazoa; phylum Chordata; class Mammalia; order Pholidota; family Manidae; genus Manis; species Manis pentadactyla. Next base: position 106,399,702 of record NC_080021.1, read on the forward strand.
ACCCCAGATATCCACAAACTGATGAATGGATAATAAAATAATAAAATACATCCATACAATGGAATATTATTGGGACAAAAAAAACCCCAAATCCTGCTCCATGTTACAACGTGGATAAACCTTGAAAATGTTATGCCAAGAAAGAGAAGCCAAACACAAAAGATCACATTGCATTTTATGAAATGTCCAGAATAGGTAAATTCAGAGAGACAGAAAGAAGATTACTATTTGGCGGGGGCCTGGGGAAGGGCAGAAGGGCAAGTGGCTGCTCATGTATGTGGTTTCTTTTGAAGTGAGGAAAATGTACTGCAATTAGGGGTAATTCTCGCACAACTTTGTGAATGTACTAAAATACATTGCATGAAAGTGTGAATTATATGTATATGAAATATATCTCAAGAAAGGTGTTATAAAAATCAGTAATTAAATTAAGACTATAAACACACAATTTCTAAAGATTTGGAGAGCTAGGTCTCTAGATTCACCTAAAACCTTTTCTTTCTCTTTTAATACATATATATATATAAATATTTTTGTAGATAATTATTTTTTATTGAAGGGTAGTTGACACACAGTATTACATTACATTAGTTTCAGGTGTACAACACAGTGATTCAACATTCATATACATGATAATTCTAGGTCCCAGCTATCACCATACCAAGTTGTTACAATATTTTGACTATATTCCGTATGCTATACATTACATCCCAGTTACTTATTTATTCTACAATCGGAAGTGTGTACTTTTTTTTCTTTTTTTGTGAGGGCATCTCTCATATTTATTGATCAAATGGTTGTTAACAACAATAAAATTCTGTATAGGGGAGTCAATGCTCAATGCACAATCATTAATCCACCCCAAGCCTAATTTTCGTCAGTCTCCAAACTTCTGAAGCATAACGAACAAGTTCTTACATGGAGAACAAAGTCATACATAGTGAATAAGTTACATGGTGAACAGTACAAGGGCAGTCATCACAGAAACTTTCGGTTTTGCTCATGCATTATGAACTATAAACAATCAGTTCAAATGTGAATATTCATTTGATTTTTACACTTGACTTATATGTGGATAGCACATTTCTCTCTTTATTATTTTTATTTTTAATAAAATGCTGAAGTGGTAGGTAGATACAAGATAAAGGTAGAAAACATAGTTTAGTGTTGTAAGAGAGCAAATGTAGATGATCAGGTGTGTGCCTGTAGACTATGTGTTAATCCAAGCTAGACAAGGGCAATAAAACATCCACGTATGCAGAAGATTTCTCTCAGAACAGTGGGGGGGAGGTTCTAAGCCTCACCTCTGTTGATCCCCAATTTCTCACCTGATGACCCCCCTGCGACTGTGCCTGTCTTAAGTTGTTCCTCCCTTGAGGAATCTTACCCGTCTCTGGCTAACCAGTCATCTTCCGGGGCCATACAGGGAAATGTAAAGTTGCTAAGTGAGAGAGAAGCCTTATTGTTTGAAAAGGTTAGCTTTTTACTTCTTTGCATATTTATGCCCTGTAGCTTCTATGCCCAGCATTTGTCTTGAGGTATCTTTACCACTTGGAAGAATTATGATACTCAGTAAATTCGATATGAGGCACGAATTCTATTTAAGGGTTGTAATTAGGAAAGAAGAAGAAAAGCTATAGAAGTAGCAGGCGGGAGAAAACTTGGTAAGATTGATTATTTCTTTGACATATCTTCTTGTAGAGTAACTTCAGCATGTATAGGTTTTAAACTACTAATTAAATTGCGCACACACATTAACATAATAGGAGTACAGTTACATAACTAAAGCAGACCTATAATTAACAGCCATCTCCAGTGAAACCAAGAAAAACAGTTAGGCACCTTAGGCATTTGTGAAAACTTATCTATGATATGGTGGATATTGTCCAGCTGAACTTGAACAGTCTGAGAGAAATCAGACAAATTAAAACAACCCATTCCTGGGGACTGTTCACATCCCATATGTTCTTTTAGCAGTAGATAGTCTGTAGTTGTAAGATTTTGGAGCGCTACAATTTGCACTTCTCCTAATTCTTGGTTGAGTTCCAACAGTATAGATCCAGTCAAATTTGTTGTTTTACTGTATGCACAGGCCAGCTTAGATATCTCCTCCTTCATTCCAATGGCAAGTCCAGGAACCGGTGGGATGAGTGCATCTACAGCTGTAGCAGTGCGTGGATCTTTGTTGGGGTTTTTTGATGACCATCTTCTGGCATGAGTCTTCCAGAGAGTGCTGATGTTGGAAGTTCTTTTTCATATCGTATCTTAGTTCATTTTCAGGGTAGCCAAATTAGGCTTTGATCCTCTGTATAAACACAAACAAACCCTTTGCCTACACTTTTATAGGCCCTTTATATCATTGCGTAGAACTCATTGGAGGTCACCACACAGGAACTGCTTTTTTTTTTTTTCCTTATCATTAATCTACACTTACATGGTGAATATTTTGTTTACTAGGCTCTCCCCTATACCAGGTCTCCCCTATAAACCCCTTTACAGTCACTGTCCATCAGCATAGCAAAATGTTGTAGAATCACTACTTGTCTTCTCTGTGTTGTGCAGCCCTCCCCTTTCTCCCAGCCCCCCATGCTTGCTAATCTTAATACCCTCCTTCTTCTTCACACCCCCTTATACCTCCCTACCCACCCATCCTCCCCAGTCCCTTTCCCTTTGCTACCTGTTAGTCCATTCTTGAGTTCTGTGATTCTGCTGCTGTTTTGTTCCTTCAGTTTTTCCTTTGTTCTTATATTCCACAGATGAGTGAGATCATTTGGTATTTCTCTTTCTCTGCCTGGCTTGTTTCACTGAGCATAATACGCTGCAGCTCCATCCATGTTGCTGCAAATGATAGGATTTGCCCTTTTCTTATGGCTGAGTAGTATTCCATTGTGTATATGTACCACCTCTTCTTATCCATTCATCTATCGATGGACATTTAGGTTGCTTCCAATTCTTGGCTATTGTAAATAGTGCTGCAATAAACACAGGGGTGCATTGGTCTTTCTCATACTTGATTGCTGCATTCTTAGGGTAAATTCCTAGGAGTGCAATTCCTGGGTCAAATGGTAAGTCTGTTTTGAGCATTTTGATGTACCTCCATACTGCTTTCCACAATGGTTGAACTAATTTACTTTCCCACCAGCAGTGTAGGAGGGTTCCCCTTTCTCCACAGCCTCGCCAACATTTGTTGTTGTTTGTCTTTTGGATGGCAGCCATCCTTACTGGTGTGAGGTGATACCTCATTGTAGTTTTAATTTGCATTTCTCTGATAATTAGCGATGTGGAGCATCTTTTCATGTGTCTGTTGGCCATCTGTATTGCTGTTTTGGAGAACTGTTCAGTTCCTCTGCCCATTTTTTAATTGGGTTATTTGTTTTTTGTTTGTTGAGGCGTGTGAGCTCTTTATATATTCTGGACGTCAAGCCTTTATCGGATGTGTCATTTTCAAATATATTCTCCCATACTGCAGGGTTCCTTTTTGTTCTATTGATGGTGTCTTTTGCTGTACAAAAGCTTTTCAGCTTAATATAGTCCCACTTGTTCATTTTTGCTGTTGTTTTCCTTGCCCGGGGAGATATATTCAAGAAGAGGTCACTCATGTTCATGTCTAAGAGGTTTTTGCCTATGTTTTCTTCCAAGAGTTTAATGGTTTCATGACTTACATTCAGGTCTTTGATCCATTTTGAGTTTACTTTTGTATATGGGGTTAGACAATGGTCCAGTTTCATTCTCCTACATGTAGCTGTCCAGTTTTGCCAGCACCATCTGTTGAAGAGACTGTCATTTTGCCATTGTATGTCCATGGCTCCTTTATCAAATATTAATTGACCATATATGTCTGGGTTAATGTCTGGATTCTCTAGTCTGTTCCATTGGTCTGTGGCTCTGTTCTTGTGCCAGTACCAAATTGTCTTGATTACTATGGCTTTATAGTAGAGCTTGAAGTTGGGGAGTGAGATCCCCCCTACTTTATTCTTCTTTCTCAGGATTGCTTTGGCTATTCGGGGTCTTTGGTGTTTCCATATGAATTTTTGAATTATTTGTTCCAGTTCATTGAAGAATGTTGCTGGTAGTTTCATAGGGATTGCATCAAATCTGTATATTGCTTTGGGCAGGATGGCCATTTTGATGATATTAATTCTTCCTAGCCACGAGCATGGGATGAGTTTGCATGTGTTAGTGTCCCCTTTAATTTCTCTTAAGACTGACTTGTAGTTTTCAGAGTATCAGTCTTTCACTTCTTTGGTTAGGTTTATTCCTAGGTATTTAATTTCTTTTGAAGCAATTGTGAATGGAGTTGTTTTCCTGATTTCTCTTTCTGTTGGTTCATTGTTAGTGTATAGGAAAGCCACAGATTTCTGTATGTTGATTTTGTATCCTGCAACTTTGCTGTATTCCGATATCAGTTCTAGTAGTTTTGGGGTGGAGTCTTTAGGGTTTTTTATGTACAGTATCATGTCATCTGCAAATAGTGACAGTTTAACTTCTTCTTTACCAATCTGGATTCCTTGTATTTCTTTGTTTTGTCTGATTGCCGTGGCTAGGACCTCCAGTACTATGTTAAATAACAGTGGGCAGAGTGGGCATCCCTGTCTAGTTTCCGATCTCAGAGGAAATGTTTTCAGCTTCTCGCTGTTCAGTATAATGTTGGCTGTGGGTTTATCATAGATGGCCTTTATTATGTTGAGGTTCTTGCCCTCTATTCCCATTTTGCTGAGAGTTTTTATCATGAATGGATGTTGAACTTTGTCAAATGCTTTTTCAGCATCTATGGAGATGATCATGTGGTTTTTGTCTTTCTTTTTGTTGATGTGGTGGGTGATGTTGATGGACTTTTGAATGTTGTACCATCCTTACATCCCTGGGATGAATCCCACTTGGTCATGGTGTATGATCCTTTTGATGTATTTTTGAATTAGGTTTGCTAATATTTTGTTGATAATTTTTGCATCTACGCTCATCAGGGATATTGGTCTGTAGTTTTCTTTTTTGGTGGGGTCTTTGCCTGGTTTTGGTATTAGGGTGATGTTAGCTTCATAGAATGAGTTTGGGAGTATCCCCTCCTCCTCTATTTTTTGGAAAACTTTAAGAAGAATGGGTATTATGTCTTCTCTGTATGTCTGATAAAATTCCGATGGAAATCCATCTGGCCTGGTGGTTTTGTTTTTTGGTAGTTTTTTGATTACCATTTCAATTTTGTTGCTGGTAATTGGCCTGTTTAGATTTTCTGTTTCTTTCTGGGTCAGTCTTGGAAGGTTGTATTTTTCTAGGAAGTTGTCCATTTCTCCTAGGTTTCCCAGCTTGTTAGCATATAGGTTTTCATAGTATTCTCTAATAATTCTTTGTATTTCTGTGGGGTCCGTCGTGATTTTTCCTTTCTCGTTTCTGATACTGTTGATTTGTGTTGACTCTCTTTTCCTCTTAATAAGTCTGGCTAGAGGCTTATCTCTTTTGTTTATTTTCTCAAAGAACCAGCTCTTGGTTTTATTGATTTTTGCTATTGTTTTATTCTTCTCAGTTTTATTTATTTCTTCTCTGTTCCTTATTATGTCCCTCCTTCTGCTGACCTTAGGCCTCATTTGTTCTTCTTTTTCCAATTTCGATAATTGGGACATTAGACCATTCATTTGGGATTGTTCTTCCTTTTTTAAATATGCTTGGATTGCTATATACTTTCCTCTTAAGACTGCTTTTGCTGTGTCCCACAGAAGTTGGGGCTTAGTGTTGTTGTTGTCATTTCTTTCCATATATTGCTGGATCTCCATTTTTATTTGGTCATTGATCCATTGATTATTTAGGAGCGTGTTGTTAAGCCTCCATGTGTTTGTGAGCCTTTTTGCTTTCTTTGTGCAGTTTATTTCTAGTTTTATGCCTTTGTGGTCTGAAAAGTTGGTTGGTAGGATTTCAATCTTTTGGAATTTACTGAGGCTCTTTCTGTGGCCTAGTATGTGGTCTATTCTGGAGAATGTTCCATGTGCACTTGAGAAGAATGTATATTCTGTTGCTTTTGGATGTAGAGTTCTATAGATGTCTATTAGGTCCATCTGCTCTACTGTGTTGTTCAGTGCTTCTGTGTCCTTACTTATTTTCTGCCCGGTGGATCTATCCTTTGGGGTGAGTAGTGTGTTGAAGTCTCCTAGAATGAATGCATTGCAGTCTATTTCCCCCTTTAGTTCTGTTAGTATTTGTTTCACATATGCTGGGGCTCCTGTGTTGGGTGCATATATATTTAGAATGGTTATATCGTCTTGTTGGACTGAGCCCTTTTTCATTATGTAGTGTCCTTCTTTATCTCTTGTTACTTTCTTTGTTTTGAAGTCTGTTTTGTCTGATATTAGTACTGCAACCCCTGCTTTCTTCTTGCTGTTGTTTGCCTGAAATATGCTTTTCCATCCCTTGACTTTTAGTCTGTACATGTCTTTGGGTTTGAGGTGAGTTTCTTGTAAGCAGCATATAGATGGGTCTTGCTTTTTTATCCATTCTATTTCTGTGTGTCTTTTGATTGGTGCATTCAGTCCATTAACATTTAGGGTGACTATTGAAAGATATGTACTTATTGCCATGGCAGGCTTTAAATTCGTGGTTACCAAAGGTTCAAGATTAGCCTCTTTAGTATCTTACTGCCTAACTTAGCTCGCTTATTGAGCTGTTATATACACTGTCTGGAGATTCTTTTCTTCTCTCCCTTCTTATTCCTCCTCCTTAATTCTTCATATGTTTGATGTTTTGTGCTGTGCTCTTTCTAGGAGTGCTCCCATCTAGAGCAGTCCCTGTAAGATGTCCTGTAGAGGTGGTCTGTGGGAAGCAAATTCCCTCAGCTTTTGTCTGGGTATTGTTTAATCCCACCATCATAGTTGAATGATAGTCGTGCTGGATACAGTATCCTTGGTTCAAGGCCATTCTGTTTCATTGCACTGAATATATCATGCCATTCTCTTCTGGCCTGTAGGCTTTCTGTCAAGAAGTCTGATGTTAGCCTGATGGGTTTTCCTTTATAGGTGACCTTTTCCTCTCTAGCTGCCTTTAAAACTCTTTCCTTGTCCTTGATCTTTGCCATTTTAATTATTATGTGTCTTGGTGTTGTCCTCCTTGGATCCTTTCTGTTGGGGGTTCTGTGTATTTCCGTCGTCTGTTCTATTATTTCCTCCCCCAATTTGGGGAAGTTTTCAGCAATTATTTCTTCCAAGATACTTTCCATCCCTTTTCCTCTCTCTTCTTCTTCTGGTACCCCTATAATACGGATATTGTTCCTGTTGGATTGGTCACACAGTTCTCTTAACATTGTTTCATTCCTGTAGATCCTTTTATCTCTCTCTATGTCAGCTTCTATGTGTTCCTGTTCTCTGGTTTCAATTCCGTCAATGGCCTCTTGCATCCTATCCATTCTGCTTATAAACCCTTCCAGAGTTTGTTTCATTTCTGTAATCTCCTCTCTGGCATCTGTGATCTCCCTCCGGACTTCATCCCATATCTCTTGCGTATTTCTCTGCATCTCTGTCAGCATGTGTATGATTCTTATTTTGAATTCTTTGTCAGGAAGACTGGTTAGGTCTGTCTCCTTCTCTGGTGTTGTCTCTGTGATCTTTGTCTGCCTGTAGTTTTGCCTTTTCATGGTATTAGGAATAGTTTGCAGAGCTGGGATGAGTGACGGCTGGAAGAACTTCCCTTCTTGTTGGTTTGTGGCCCTCCTCTCCTGGGAGAACAGCGACCTCTAGTGGCTTGTGCTGGGCAGCTGCACACAGACAGGGCTTCTGCTTCCTGCCCGACTGCTATGGAGTTAATCTCCGCTGTTGCTGTGGGCGTGGCCTGGCTCGGGCTCCTCTTCCAAAATGGTGGAGTCGCGTTGGAGGGGGAGGGGCCTGGGGGCTATTTATCTCTGTAAGGGGCCTCCGAGCTCCCTGCAGCCCAGGGGTTAGGGTGCCCAGAGATCCCCGGATTCTCTACCTCTGGATTAAGTGCCCCGCCCTGCCCCTTTAAGACTTCCAAAAAGCACCTGCCAAAACAAAACAACGACCACAAAAAAAATTTTTTTTAATTAAAAAAATAAAATAAAAATAAAAAATGGCCGCTCGTTTTTCTTTATTCTCCAGTGCCAGCCTCATTCATCTGCTCACTGGTCTTGCTGCCCTGTTTCCCTAGTATTGGGGTCCCTCTCACTTTAAGACTTCCAAAAAGCGCTCACCAAAACAAAACAGAAAAAAAAAAAAAGAAAAAAATGGCTCCTCGCTTTTCTTATGTCCTCCGGCACCAGGCCTCCAGTACCCGCTCACTGTTCTTGCTACCCTGTTTCCCTAGTATCCAAGGCCCCCCGTGCACGCACTGTGTCTGCGCTCTGGCCCGGATGGCTGCGGCTGGGTGTTCGGCAGTCCTGTGCTCCGTCTCCCTCCCGCTCTGCCTGCTCTTCTCCCGCCGGGAGCTGGGGGGAGGGGCGCTCGGGTCCCGTGGGGCCGGGGCTTGTATCTTACCCCCTTTAAGAGGCACTGGGTTCTTGCAGGTGTGGATGTGGTCTGGATGTTGTCCTGTGTCCTCTGGTCTTTATTCTAGGAAAAGTTGTCTTCGTTATATTTTCATAGATATATGTGGTTTTGGGAGATTTCTGCTGCTCTACTCACGCCTCCATCTTTGCTCCCCTCTGTTGTTGAGTTTTAATGCTGTGTAAAATAGAAACTGTATACTTCAAGTAAGAAATTTTATCTTCTTATTTTTTTAACACATTCGGTTCTGCATAGAAGTTAATTCAGAGATTGCCCAGTTATATAATTGCAACAGACACATAAGACTCAGCTACAAGTTTGTTTGAGAGTAAGTTTGTCATCATTTAGAACTGCTGGAGCTTGTCTGGTGCAGTTCATGTGTCCAAAATCCTTGAAACTACACATTTTGTGTTTCAACAGTGAATTTAAAATAAGTGATAGTACAGTAAATGCAAAGACAGAGACAAAATTGAATTGCTTCAATCTGTCATTCTATATGACCACTTGGAAATTTTTTTAAAATTTCCTAACTGTAGACCCATCTGAAAGCTGCTAGAATCCATCCCCAAAAGACCAATATATGACACCACTGTAATTTTTGGCATATGAAAGGATTTCAAAATATTTGTCATACTTATCTTTGTCTTTAAGACTTTTTCCAAGTATTTGTATATCTGTTGGTTTATGTGAAATAGCTTTTTGAAGTTAAAAGTAATAAGGCATGCTTTGATCACCTACAAGCATAGAGAGGTTACAAACCTAGTTATACTATCTGTTGCATAAAAATGCAGAAAAGATCAGTTTTGATGAAGTCATTTAGACTTTAAAATAGAAACTGTAATGTTATTTACTGTTCATTACTGAGATTGGAGAGTATGTAAATATAAGTTTTCCTCCATTTTTCAAGATGAAAGTATAAATCCAATTTCAAAGTACCATTACTTTTTTTCATTATTGTATTTGCTTTAATTTTCATTAACAATCTTTTCCTTGCATGATCATATATATAGGGAGTTCAAAGAAAACTTTCACTTTTTTTCTGGCCATTAATTTTTTGTTTCATTACAAATATATTACTGACAAAAAATTTTTCATATAGGGATGTGTTAAAAATGATATACTCTTGAAGTCATATAGGTATAGCAATGCTAAAAGATCCAGTGTCTGAGAGTCTAGAGACAAAGGGATAAGAGGAAGAACATATATAGGAAGAAGAAAAGTAGAAGAGGAAAAGTGGTTGCTCTATTATTCCCAGAATCCCTATTTTGATATGAGATAATACAGGAGCTTTACTTTCAGAGCCAGTATGATTTGAGGAGCAAGGAGAAAGCCACCCTTTTGCCCGCTTGCTGGCCACTACATGGCATTCCTTTAACTGGAAATAAAGCTTTTAATTCCACATTTAGAGATATAAGACAAAAATTCAATGTCTTTCATTCCTTCAACAATTATTTTTGACTGCCTATTAAATACTAATGGCAGTGAGTTAGTCTATGTCATTAGCCAGAAACCCAGCAAAAAACTAGACTAGCAGTAGCAGTGTGCCCAGTTCTTTATCACAGGACTTTTTTTTTCATGGTATCATTAATATAAAATGATTTTTTATTATGGTATCATTAATATTCATGGGCAATATTGTGGTTACTAGATTCCCCTGAACATCAAGTCCCCACCACATACCCCCATTACAGTCACTGTCCATCAGCATAGTAAGATGCTATAGAGTCACTATTTGTCTTCTCTGTGCTATACTGCTTTCCCTGTGCTCCTCCCCACCACATTATGTGTGCTAATCATAATGCCCCTTAATCCCCTGATCCCTCCCTTCCCCCCACCCTCCCCAGTCCCTTTCCCTTTGGTAACTGTTAGTTCATTCTTGGGTTCTGTGAGTCTGCTGCCATTTTGTTCCTTCAGTTTTTGCTTTGTTGTTATACTCCACAGATAAGTGAAAACATTTGGTACTTGTCTTTCCCTACCTGGCTTATTTCACTGAGCATAGTACCCTCTAGCTCCGTCCATGGTGCAAATGGTAGGATTTGTTTTCTTCTTATGGCTGAATAATATTCCATTGTGTATATGTACCACATCTTCTTTATCCATTCATCTACTGATGGACACTTAGGTTGCTTCCATATCTTGGCTATTGTAAATAGTGCTGCAATAAATATAGGGGGTGTACATAAGTCTTCTTTAATCTGAGAACTTGTTTTCTTTGCATGAATTCCTAGGAGTGGAATTCCTGGGTCAAATGGTATTTTGATTTTAGTTTTTTGAGGAACCTCCATATTGCTTTCCACAATTGTTGAACTAATATACATTCCTATCAGCAGTATAGGAGGGTTCCCCTTTCTCCCCATCCTCACCAGCATTTGTTGTTCCTAGTCTTTTAAATGTTGGCCATCCTAACTGGTGTGAGGTGATATTTCATTGTGTTTTTAATTTGCATCTTTTCATGTGCCTGTCGGCCATCTGAATTTCTTCTTTGGAGAATTGTCTGTTCAGACCCTCTGTACATTTGTTAACAGGGTTATTTGCTTTTTGGGTGTTGAGGCGTGTGGGTCCTTTATATGTTTTGGATGTTAACTCCTTGTTGGATATGTCATTTACAAATATATTCTCCCATACCTTAGGGTGCCTTTTTGTTCTACTGATGGTGTCCTTTGCTGTACAAAAGCTTTTTAGTTTAATGTAGTCCCATTTGTTCATTTTTACTTTTGTTTCCCTTGTCCGAGGAGATGTGTTCAGGAAAAAGTTGCTTATGTTTATATTCAAGAGAGTTTTGCCCATTTTATTCTAAGAGTTTTATGGTTTCATGACTTACATTCAGGTCTTTGTTCCATTTTGAGTTTACTTTTGTATTTGGGGTTAGACAATAATCCAGTTCCATTCTCTTACATGTAGATGTCCATTTTTGCCAACACCAGTTGTTGAAGAGGCTGTCATTTCCCCATTTTATATCCATGGCTCCTTTATTGTACATTAATTGACCATATATGCTTGGGTTTATGTCTGGGTTCTCTATTCTGTTTCATTGACCTGTTGGTCTGTTCTTGTGCCAGTACCAAATTGTCTTGATTACTGTGACTTTGTAGTAGAACTTGAAGTCGGGGAGCATAATCCCTCCAGGTTTATTCTTCTTTCTCAGGATTGCTTTAGCTATTGGGGGTCTTTTGTGGTTCCATATTAGAGCTATTTTCTCTAGTTCATTGAAGAATGACATTGGTATTTTGATAGGGATTGCACTGATTGTAGACTGTAGATTTATTTAGATTAATTGTAGATTTTTTTGGTCAGGATGGCCATTTTGACAATATTAATTCTTCCTCTCAATAAACAAGGGATGTATTTCCATTATTGGTATTTTCTTTAATTTCTCTGATGAGTGTCTTGTAGTTTTCAGGGTATAGGTCTTTCACTTCCTTGATTAGCCTTATTCCTAGGAGTTTTATTCTTTTTGATGCAGTTGTGAATGGAATTGTTTTCTTGATTTCTCTTTCTGCTAGTTCATCATCAGTATATAGGATTGCAACAGATTTCTGTGTATTAATGTTGTATCCTGCAACTTTGCTGAATTCAGTTATTAATTCTAGCCATTCTGGAGTGTATTCTTTAGGATTTTTTATGTACAATATCATGTCATCTATATAGCAGTCTGAATCTTAAAAGATGAAAAGGAGTCTGTCAAATATTAGAGTCAAACATTTTGCATAAATGGAAGGGTATACTCTAATAAAGGCGTAAAACATAATAATTTTGAATCCTTACTAATGTAGCTGAAGCTTAACATGTTGTTAAAATGGTGCAATTCTGAGGTAGAAAATAGAGTATGTTGTGGCTTTATATGTTTCTACAGTATTTTTAAATTTTGTTTTGTTTCTGATCGTTTTGTTTATTCATGTTGTTGAAAGGATTTTTTAATGAATCTTTGAGATGTTTATATGCTTTTAACCTGGCGATTTCTAGTATTTCCCAAATATTTGTTGAAGTTGTGGACAGTTTAGAAGTACTTCCTAAATAAGTAAATATTCAGCTAAAGATTAAGCTTAATTTAAACTCTCAATTGATAAAATGTTATTTTATATTTTTATTTAAGATTATGGCTTTTATTGAACCATTCTATGTAGTTCAACTAAATATATCCATTTGTCAGCAGAACAAGACTTAGAAATTACATCAGTGGAAGAAGAAAGTCCTGATGTAAGTGAATACATCCACCCACCAGTATGTAAAATTTTTAATTTAATTTCTTGTTTTTTTTGCTATGCTTTAATATTGTAACATAGTTCAAATGAAATTACCTTTTGAATTTGCATTTCAGAGTCAATAGATCATCCCTCATTAAGAAGTCTGTAAATCAATGAGGAATGTGATAGAATATATCTCTCTATTCAGATCTTCCTCATACACAAAACTGTGAGGAAATGTGGATCAAAGTAGGCAAATTGGAGTCAAAAAATAATTTTAAACTCATCACATTTGAGTTAAAACAGAAGTTTCATAATTCTTAGGAAAAAGAATTGTAGGCATTTTAATATGCCCAAATATATGCTGGCCTAAGGCTTACTCCAGGGTAACTGAATAGTTTAGATTTTGACTATAAAGTCAATTTTTAATTGTAGTTTTGTTTTATTATTCTTTAAATTTATGCATTCTGAGTTGTAATTTGGGGAAAGGCCTTTCTAATTCTGAGATTCTTGAAAATTCTTAGTTCTTTTTTTTACTCTTATGGGTTCATTGTCTGCAGTTAAATTTTTGAACTGTTGGTAATTTATGCCTGTATAAAGTTTGATGTTTGGATCCAAATTTTTTTTTCATACAGTGTCAAAAGAAGATACTTGAACACAAGTATCAAAACAAACTAAATAAACTGAAGAAATACATCAGAAAGCAGGAGTACTCAGAAGAGAGATTATCTCAACTACAACATGAAAATGAGTTGCTCCGACAGCAACTGAATGATTCTCAGAACAAAGCTGAAGATAATAAAAAGACACTTCTTAACATCCTAAACCTGCTTGAGGAATCTGTAGAAGAACTTCAAACTGAATACAAAAAGTGTTTTATGCTAATAGGAAAAAGTAAAGAATTAATCAATGATTGTAGTCATCTCAAAGAAAGAATGAATCAAGATGAAAATAAGGAAAGAGAACAAGAAATAAGCATTTAGGAAAATAAATATTTTTCAAACTTCCTGAAAGAAAATTCAAATTAATATTTGATTATGGAAAAATGTTGAGTCTAGTGGATATAAAAAGAATATAGACTATGAATCAGCTTAAAAGCATACTTTGTATCCAGCAAAAAACTTAGACCTGGCAGGTGCTTATTTTGAAGAAAGACATTTGTGTGACTATGAAATTTTAAGAGGTTAAGTTATAAATTTTTACTGATAGTCACAATTTAGTCTTATACTGCTAAAATAATAATTTTAATCTTTGTGTCATCACATTTTAATACCATGATGAAGCAGAAAAGTGGAAATGCTCATACTTAAAATGAACCTCTAGATTCAATTAAGTGGATCACCTTGAAAGTGATTCCAGATTTCCCAGATGAGATGAAGGGCAAATGCTGTATGTCACAGTCCTTTTCCTTCAGTAGCTTTTATACATTTTTAGTTTGTATAATTTTATTTTGATTCATGTCAATTTGAATTTGATTTGGAAACATTTTAGTATAAATCATGTATTCTTATGATCTCTAACTCTTTAAAGGCATCTACTTTCCAGTACATCATAATTTGGGACAAATGTGCTGAAGTATAGCAAAACAACACTTGATTTAATCTTCCCACTTCTATTTATAGTTTTCTTCAAACATTTTTACAAATAGTTTGCTCACAGTTCTTATTTCAAGGAGAAATGTGGTTGAGAGATTACAAGACCTAGGTCTGTACATAACAAACTTACTAGACGTAGGTGTGTCCAGTACAAAGAGAACTGTAACTGTCTGTAATTGGAGCTCTTTTTCGGACTAATCGACAGCGCAGGAGGCAGGATTCGTGTATAGCAGGAATGGAGTGCATTATAGGAGCCAAGGTCAGGGAGGCAGGCAGACGCCCGGTTACCAGGGGCCTGAGTCCCATTGGCATGACTTCACATTTATTCTCAGATGGGGATCTTTTGGAAGGACTCGAGCAGAGGATTCAGTATGTGAGGAACTCTGAAGTCAATTTAGCTTACTAGGAAAAAAAGAGAAAACTTTTCACGAAAAATTTACCACCCAAGTCCCATTCACATGCCTATTTTTTTTTTTTTTTTGAGACTTGACTAGGTGGTAAAGCTCTGCAAATTCTTATTGTTGGGAGGGGGGAGTGGATAGTGGGGCTGAATTCATTGTCTTAAGGACAGAATATTGATTAGGCAGGAGGATCACACCAAATTCAATAAACAGGAATGTGTATGCATGAGGAAAAGGTGAATTGATGAATGTGGTGATGTTTTTCAAAATATCTATGTTAGAGTGATATATTATTAACCTAATTTAATGATGTGGTTTACAAAAACAGAAATATCTTAAATGTTTTATTAGGTAGTTGTGAGACAACTCCAGCAACAATGGGATGACACCATAATACAATCTAAGTCAGAGGCTTTACTAGAGGTTACATCACATTGCCATATTAATGTCCGACATAAGACATGGTACTTAAGGAAGAAATTAAATTCAGAAGTCGAGTATGTATGAAATTTAACATTTCAACATTTAATCTAGAGCTGATAGTGTTTTAGAATAGTAATTTCTGTGGATAACTTTCTTTTATATTTTCATTATAATAAATTTATTATAATTTTACTGCCTTTACAATGTACTTACTTCTTAAACTCTGACTTTAGTCCTGCTATTTATATTACACATTTTTTCTTACATTTAACCTCAGAAAAGCTGAGGATTATGCATCATTCCTCACATCAGTTGAGACTTTGTCTTTTTAGTACCAAACATTGTTTTTTTATAGATCTCTCTTTGCCATGATGAGGGAAGCCAGATAAAATCAGATGATAATGTTTAATGGAATGTTTCAGAATATTGTCATTTTTCATATCTTCACTGTTGTGAATGGATATAGAATCTGTGTACATTTATTTCATAGATTTCAGGATAATCTGTACAAAAGGTCATTCTATAAACCAGCTGAAATTAAATACTTCCATCATTTCCTTTCCCCTTTAGATACCCTGTAAAAATGTAAATTGTAATTATGTACAGTATATACCCCAAAACAGAGAATTAAGAAAATTATCTATATCCAGCCATTGGACTTTTTAAAGTCTTACTGAGATGTAATTCATACAGCATAAAATTCACCCATTTAAAATGTCCAATTCAGTATCTCTGAGTAAATTCACAGACTTCTGTAACTGTCCCTGCAATCAAGTAGAACATTTTCATCACCCCAAAGAGAAACCCCCATCCCTTAGCCACCACCCCCACCTCCCATCTTCCCCAGTTCCAGGCAAGCCACCAGTCTACATTCTATCTCTAAGGTTTGCCTACTCTGGATATGTCAAAGAAGTGGAACCACAATTTGTGGTCCTTTGTGACTAGCTCTTTCACTTAACATAAAGTGTTCAGGGATCATCATGTTACAGCACATATCAGTACTTCATTTCTTTTGTCAACAATACACCATGGTGTGGTGTAACCACTTACTCATAAGTTGATGGACCTTTGGGTTGTGTCCACTTGTTGACTGTTAATGATGATGCTATGAGCATTCATTTGCAAGTTACTGGGAGGACATAGGTTTTTCTTTCCCTGCCACTCGATTTAATCCTGAGTTAACTGGGCTGATGTCACCATCTCTTGACCTTTTCTCATGTGCCTTTTCTGTTCCTCAGTTTCTGACCCTCTTGCCCTAATCCTGAATTACTCAAACCTGCTCACACCTCTGTTCTCCTGAAGCTCTAACTGTTCTCATTGGCCTTTACCCTCATTGGCATTTATCATCTAGTCTGTGCAGGACAATTCATCTCCCTGCAGATACATTTTGGACATATACATTGTCTCTGTTTCCTCTACTTAAAGCAGTTGGTTTTATAGATTTCTGGAAGGAGGGTAGCATGTGTTTCTCCCTTTAAATATTTCAGTTTCTATCATTATTTTTACAAAATTGATCTCTCAGAATGATTCTCACTAGATAATCATTTTATTTTTAAGACTGTTTGGTATAAAACTAATAAGAGGAAAAGAAAACTTGTGATTTAAAAATTGTACCATACTCTTGGATAATATTGTTTACTTTAGAATATCTTAAACAGATTGTTATTCTTTGAATTGTCATATTATATGAGTACTAAAATAAAAATGATTCAAATTTATTTTTATAATGCAGATTTAATTCAATTGAAGTTCTAATAAATATATTAAACTTCAGGTCTTTTTTTCACATTTAAAATTGCTCTCTGAATCATTGGCTCAAAACTAAGGAGAAAAATATGCTGTAGTTATTCACATTACAGTTATTTAAAAATGTATTAATTTGCTTTAGGTAGGACCAGCACCACAAGAGAAGTTAGAGCAGTTGAGAGAGCATGATGATGCTTCATGTAGAAGGCAAATGGAACTCAATTAAAGATCTGGAATCTCAACTCTCCAAAAAAATTTCTCAGGAGGACTCTATTAAAACTGAATTGGAGAAATATAAACAATTCTACCTAGAAGAATTAAAGATTATTGAGTCATTGGCAAATCAACTAAACAAGTATGTCAAAACAGAATCAGAAAAAATAAATTAAGCTCATTAGTTTGCCTCTAAAGCATTATTTCTATTGAGCCAGGTTTATAAGATTAGTAGGAAGTGAAAGCTAACTGAATAGCATATTCTGGAAAGTGATGTTTGTAAATCAACTTATCTTTAAGGTGTTTGTCCAACACAGTTTGTATCTCTCTTCCTTGTTTTTAAATGACTTTATTTTTCCCTTTTAATTTCATAGTTAACCTGATCTACTAGTCTTGAAGCTCAGTGTTTTTGAAGCTTTGTAACTTAGTGATATTATTGTAAAATTGCTTCCTAAAGAATTCCACTAAATAGAAATATTAATGAGTTTAACTCTTTTTTGGAAGATTACATCTTAAACTCAAAGGGCCAAGTACTACTACTCAGCTGTCTTGCCTGAGGGTTTCAGCCCCAGGCAAGTTCACTATGGATTCAGGGAGACCGAGAAATGACAATGGAACGTTCCTAGGGTGAAAGGGTTTCTACCTGGCTTTATTCTCCCAGCAATAGTTAGACACTAGAATCACATGCATCCAATATTATGCAGGTTCGTAATCCTCATCTCTGCCTCTGGCCAGGGTTCTTTATATAATGACTCAGTAATAGCTTATTGCCTAGGGTGTGGAAGTAGTAGGTTAGCAGCAGGCCAATTAAATCCGAGCAGCTGAAGTTCTGGTGAGGATCCTGGCAATAGGAACTTCCATTTTCCTCACATTAGCACATCTGGTGCTTGGAAGTTTTGTTTTCCTGATTGTAATCTTTGGCATTATCACTAGAGGGCTCCTTGGAACAAATTATCCTTTATATGTTTTCTGCTCCACATAAAGGCATGCATGTGAAATAAAGACTGACAAGGATGCAGAACAGTATAATTCACAAAGTGGTTAAAAATAACACTGTGGTCTGCCTGAGGGGTGCATGGAAAACAGAAGGGATGGATCCCTTAGTGACGACGTTACGCACTAACTGCCTCCTGAGCTATTTTAGTCCTCTTTGGTCACCCACACCTTTTTCCCTCCCCTAGAGATTGTTGCTCTAAATTATGACTCAGTGCCTAATGCCTAATTTCTCTGAGATAATGAGTGAGACATAAAAGGTGGTAAACGCAAATGCTTGAAATTGTCCTTGATGGATGCTTTATCTTTTCTCTCTTAACTGGTTTATTAATAAATAGGTTTAAGTGGCCTCCTCATAAATCTTATAAATACAGCCATTCCAGAATGCAGCACGTTTTACTCGCAAGCTATCTACATCATGGATAGCCAATGCCCTTCCCTACTGTGAATTATTTGTTAGTTAGGAATCACCCTAGAAAAATATGTACTTCTATAGAACAAGTTTAAACTTGTAGTTAATTGTATACAGTAGTTCTTCAGCACATTTTCAGTGCTGAAGCACTGTTTTGTAAGAAATTCAATTTACCATTGTAGTAACTTTTTTCAATGCAAGTCGTTTAGGTATCACTTAGGGAAAAATGAAATAATAAGATTTGTTTACGCTGTCTCCACAGGACTAATGAGAGGGTAGCAGAGATCAATACCAAACTTCTTGGAGAGAAACAAACAGTAGAGATCTTCACCCAGTACTCTTACTACAAGGCCAGGGCTGGAGCCAACTTGTGTTGAAAATCTTACGGGTCCAGGTCTCAGTAGAGATCGTAATCCAAGAGAAAATGTAGTGATCGCACCTCAAGCTGCTGGACTTAAGGTAACGAAATAGTATAACTAACCTTGGTAAAGAATGTCTCTATCTTTTTTACCCCTGGGTTTCAAATTTCTGATGTAATTCTTGTTTTTAGTTTGTTAAAATTCTGAGTTTAATTGATTAATGCTATTTAAAAGTCATAATTATTTGTGCTTCTAAGAAAGGAGAAAGAAATTTTATTTATTTAAGTGCTTGGATTTCTCATTTTTAAGAGATACCTAATGTTAACTCTATTCAATAAATTTAACTAAACTGACACATTTTAAATTTTGTGAAAAGCTGCATCTTGAAAAAAATGCATCAAAACTGCTTAAATTAGAAACTTAATATTATTGCCTAATAACCAGAAAATGCTTTGAGATGCTTTGGCTTACTTTCTACATGATTCTAGTTGGGGTGAATGATCCTTTTATGTTTTGTTGAATTCTATTTACTAACATTTTGTTGAGGATTTTTGCATCTATGTTTATCAGGGATATTGGTCTGTAATTTTATTTTGGTAGTGTCTTTGTCCAGTTTTGGTATCAGGGTTATTCTGGTCCGATAGAATGAGTTTGGAAGCAGTCCGTTCTCTTCAAGAGTTCTTTGGAAATTTTGATGATAGGTATTAACGCTTGGTTTTGCCAATGGGTTTCAGCCCTGGACAAATTCACTATGGATTCAATGAGAACAAAGAAATGACAGTGGAACATTGATGGGGTGAAAAGGTTTATACCCAACTTTATTCCCACGGTGGCAGGTCAGTCACTAGAATTCTGTTCACTCAGAGCAAGTCTGCATGCAACAAGCCAGTCTCTGCCTCTGCAGGCATCTCAGCCTCTGGCCTCTGCTCTCTGCTTCCTTGCAGCCTTGCAGCCATGTGAGCACTGGGCAGAGCTCTTTATATAGATTCAATAATGATGTATTGCACACACATGTGTAGTGAGACAGCGGACCAGTAACAGGTGGGAATCCTGACCATAGGAACCTTCACTTTATCCACACTCTTATTTGAATGTTTGGTAGAATACACCTGTGAAGACTTCTATTCTTGGACTTTTTTTTTTTGCTGGGAGGTTTTTTATTATTATTACCATTCAATTTCATTACTGATAAGCAGTCTAATCAAATATTCTATTTGCTCCTAATTCAGTCTTGGGAGATTGTGTTTCTAAGGATTTATCCATTTCTTCTAGGTTGTCCCGTTTATTGGCATGTAATCTTTTGTACTAATCTCTTATAGTCCTTTATGTTTTTGTGATGTCAGTTGTAACTTCTCTTTTTATTTCTGATTTTATTGTTTTTTTTTGATAAGTATGGCTAAAGGTTTACTAATTTTGTTTATCTTTTTGAAGAATCAGATCTTAGTTTCATTGATCTTTTCTACTGTTTTCTTCAAGTCTGTGTTTCAGTTACTTCCACTGTAATCACTATGATTTCCTTCCTTCTACTAATTTTGGGCTTTGTTTGCTCTGTTATTTTCTAGTTCTTCAATTTAGGAGTAAGCTAAGATTCTTTACTTAAGGCTTTTATTCTTTCTTGATGTAGGCCCGTATTGCTAATTACTTTCTTCTTAGAACTGCTTTTGCTGTGTCCCTAAGATTTTGGAATGTTATGTTTCCATTTTCATTTGTTTCAAGGTATTTTTAAATTTCTTCTTTCTTTGTTGACCTATTGGTTATTTAATAACATGTTTACCTAAACATGTTTGTTTTTTACAGGGTTTTTCCTTGTACTTGATTTTTAATTTAATGCCATTGTAAATGCAAAAGATGCTTGCTAAGATTTCAGTCTTCTTAAATTTATTGAGACTTGTTTTATTGCCTAGCAAGTGATACGCCCTGCAGAATGTTCCATTTGCATTTCAGAAGAATATATTCTGCTGTTTTTAGAAGGAATGTTTTGTATATCTCTGTTAAAGTTCATCTGCTGTATCAGTCCAAGTCATTTCCTTACTGATCTCTTGGGATTATCAATCTACTGATGTAGGTCTAGTGTTGTTACAGTTCACTACAATTATTGTGTTACTGTCAATTTCTCCCTTTATGTGTGTGTTGATACTTAAGTGCTCCTATGTTGGATACATAGATATTTGTTGTGGCAGGGTGAAAGCCAATTGGAGGGGCACCTGCCAGGGTGGGAATGTTGGGTGGGAGGTCTGCAGGTGAATGCGGTGGCAGGCTGAGTGGTGTTAGCAAAGTAGATGGAGAGTGTCAGAATTTCCTTCATACATTAGCCTACTTACAATTGGATGATGAATTGAAGTGGTTTAAATGGGCAAAGTTACTTGATTTTATTACATTTTTATATTTATTTTTGTAACATTTAAAATTAAAATAACAAATTTTAACTTAAAACTATCAATAGACATTGAAACTGTTAACTCTGTGTGTGTGTGTGTTTAGTATATATGTATTTATCAAATTGGTCTCAAAAGGAGAATGCAACATCATTTTCCAACCTGTAATCTTAATTATAATGGTACCCTTTCAATAAATTATTGTTGAATGAACGAACATATAATGTATTTATTGCTATCATTATTGGCTTCATTATATTTCTTTCTAAAAGTTCCTTTCACCCTTTTCTGTCTTGAAAGTGGGGGCTGTTCTGAACAATGTGCATTAATTATAGAGTCAAGGTAGAAGAAAATGTTTTTTAAGTGTTGTATAGTTATACTTCTTGTTGGAGCTGTGGTGGGGTAGGTGGTAAATAACACCCCTCTTCACCTCCTGAGTTGAGAACACAGGAGTCAGGTAGATGAAGAGACTTATGAGTTTCATTACTAACACATACTAATGAATTAGAGGATGTACTTAAAATGTGCAACACGGCAGGCATCCCAACACTTCATCCCAGATTTTTATCCCACTTCCCCACACAGTTGTAAATGGAGGAAACAAATGCCTGACACCTGTCACAGGCACAGGCAGGCCCAAATTCATGCTCCTGTGGGCAAACACATCTTATCAAAGAAGAGTTTCAGGACTGAGTACATGCTGCTTAGTTCCTTTTCTCAGAATCACCCATTGTGAGGAGGTAAATCTCTCCTCTCATGAAGAAGATAGAGTACAATTCTTCACATGGACGATTAAGGCCAGGGAAATGCAGGTTCTCCTAAAATTTCTGACTGGATTTAAATTATAATTGAAATTAATCATGTCTTTGTACATGCCAACTAATCATGAGAAGGTGGACAGAAAATATGCCAGATGGTAAAAAAATGTGTTTTATTTCAAATTTTTCTATAAGCAACCCACCACATGGATAATTTACTTGTTGATTGATTTTGGTAAACAAAATTTTATTTGGAGGAAATGAATAATTCTTTTAAGGAAGAATTTCCTCAATTTCAGTTTCCTTGATCCAACTAAAGACTTTTGTCTTCAAGGTCCCTGTCCTGTGATTTAAAAAACTGTGTCTTACAGATTGAGAATACTGGCTGCTAACAGGAGTTAGGATATTAATTTCTCTTGCTTTATTTTTATTCATGACTTTAAGACTTATAACTTAGTTGTAAAGCTATTTTGTATCTCTGGCCAAAACATTACTGGGCTATGTGACAAGGTTTTACATATTTATTTTATCTGAGTTACAGTTAAAAATCTATGTATTTTTTTCTGAATTTGAGGAACTCGCTGTTGTAGAATTCTAAGCTCATTAGGAAGACCTAAAGCCTATATTTTTGGCCTGCACCTCATTGGTTTTGCGACATTAGGCAAGCTATTGTGTCACTGAGCTTTTTTTGCCTCTTGTCTAAAATTAGGGACTTTGTGACTAGATCAGTGCATTTCCTAGCTTAAAAAATTTTTTTGAAACAATAGAGGGTTTCTTTAAAAAAATACAAAATCACATCAAACTATTATATAAAACAGAGATAAGGAGAGCTGTCCAGCTAGAGAGATGGTGTGGCAGTGTCCCCAGTGGAACCTTAGATTTCTAAGAACATAGTTTGAGGACCAGCAATCGTGAGAAAATCCTTCTAATGAAAAATCTTTTGCATTAAATCTAGCTGATACTTTGTTTGCTTGTGTATAATTTGTTCCCTTTTCTCTGTTTTTAATAAATGGAAAAGTATAAATAAAATTGCAGATGTATTCTCCTGCTTAACTGACTTTGAGCTACTTCCACCATCAGAACACAGTCCTTACCCAGAAGTCAACCTAAAGGTCAAGGAAGTAAATATTTAGGAAAAGAGATTTGGGAAAATGTAATTTATGTTAGTATTTGGTAGTTCCTCTATTTTTCCTTTCTTTGAGCAGATATTTTGAAATCTTTGTGTCCATATGAATAAAAAGAGATTTTGTAGTCATAGTACAGATAGAAAAATGATTTTACTTAATTTTTTGCCAGAATTTTTACATGACGTTGTTACGACAACCCCACTTTCTTCATTTTATGTATTTAAGATCCTGTGCTAAAAAATCAATAGCACAGATTATACCTAAGATTTAAATTTTCTAAAAGTATAAGAATAGAGAGCCCTTTTTAAGGAAAAATTCATTAGGTTAAAAAAACTGATTAAGCTTTTATACAGGGCAGTTTTTCTAAGAATTGCAAAGTAATGCAGTCAGTGTATAATATGACTTGAATTGTTTAAATTTCTTCTTACCAGTAAGATCGAATATCACCTTTCTGAAATTACGTATATTCAACACACCAATATTGTACTTTTTGTCAGATTAATCAAAATAGTATTACAGATACATTATCTAAAATAGGAATTTATTTTATTCATGTGATTATTTTTCTATTTAAGCAATCCCCAAGTTGTCTAGTCTCTAAAAGTATTATTTAAAGGCTATATTTCATCAGCTATCACTTACATGATAATGTCTTAACTTAAAAATTACAAATAATATTTGGCTTATTTCAGATGAAGCAGGAATTGGAAGAAAATGTAACTAGAGAACTAAAAGAAGATATGTTACCAAAATTTATGAATTAAATTTAGATGTCATTACTTTCTGAAGAGAACTCTGAATAGTAAATAGAAACCCTTTCCATTGTTTGGATAATAGCTATTACATTAAATATTTGTTTCTTATATACATGTTAATGAGAAAAGGTGGGCACTTAGCCATTCATAGTGAAGAATATACTTCTTCCTTATTTGTTCAGCATATTCCATAGCTTTTTAAAAATCTCAACACATCCGTGGATCTGTTATTTTTGGCTATACCTTTCCTTTACTTCTGCTATTCCTATAGAACTCTCATCCTGCACTTCTCTGGACACATGGGCTTTGTCAGCTTCTCATGTCTCTGGTAGTGATTTAAGGCCAAAATCTAAGACTCATCTACTAATAGGCAATTACAGTTCAAATAAGTGTCACTTAAAGGGTGACATTTAAATCTACAGCCATTGATTTGGTCATTGGTTTTACCTTTTTAGTCTCAGGAAAAATTCCAAAACCAAATACCTTAGCAAGGAATAAAAACACCCAAATCAAATTTGGTGCTTGCCAAATCCTTCAGTGTTATCTCCTGCTACTTACCTTACTCTGCCCATTTGCTCCAGCATGTCACTAAAAGTAGACTACTTACAATACCACAACTGTTCTTTCTCACCTCTAGCTCTCTTCTTCCCTCTCTCTGGCACATCTTTCTCTTGTCCTACAGGTATCAATTTATATGTCACCTTCACCAAACAGCCAATACTGACATAAAACTGGGATGTTCCCTCTGTGTGTTCTAATAGCACTTTGTTTTACACCTGTCATGGTATACCTGACTGTATGGGATCTGCTTTTTGGTCTGTTTTTCTGGTTTATAGCATATGGTTGTCATGGTGAACTGTGTCATCTATCTTGTACAGTTCCATCTTGTAATAAGAAAACCAGAAGCTCTGATACTTAGCCACAATAGGAATTAATTGTGTGTAACTATGGGCAAGTTACATTTCCTAGTAGTCTTTTATTTTGTACTGCAGTTGTATATAGATATTTTTCATTTTTAACACTCATAAAGGTCCCAACATTTTTTACTAACTCATACATGTTAACTCTGAAGTATTTTATACAAAGGGTATAATTTTTTCTGTTTCTTTCCAGTTGCCACTGAATTTGAATCTAAATCCTGTATAGCTGCTCCTCTAGGATCTATGGATGGGTTAACTCCAACTCAAGCTCTACTTCTGAAGATGTCACAGCAATATGCACAGATTTTGAGGAAAAATGATATGATCTGAAAGAAATGTAAAATGTATTTGTCTGATGGAGGGGAAAAAGATGGCTGGCGGAGAGAGAACTGAGGCAGAAACCACTTCCCAAAGCCACATGTAACAAAAATATAGCAAATACAACTAATCCTGAAAGAGCAACCCGAAAGAAGACTGCAAAAGACTGCCTACATCTGGGGAAAAGAGAAGACCTCACAGAAAAGGGTAAAGTAGCAAAGCCCCAACTCCACAGGACCCAAGGCCTCCCCCAACCCAAGGTCACAGGTGAGAGAAAGAGAAATGGAGCAGGGAGGGAGGAGAAGCCCAGGACTGCTAAACTCACATGCCTGGAGATTGGCTCTGGGAGCAGGAACCCACATTACATGGTACTCTGTTGGAGATCAGAGAGGTTGGAAAGCAAAGATGGGCAGAATACTCGGAGATACTGAGATACCAGTTGCTTGGGGAGAACAGGAACCAACAATTGGCCACTCCAGGACAAAAGAAAGCCAAGCACTTTTTAAGACTTCCCAACAGCGAGATGGGTGCTAAAGGGGCAAGGATTGCACAGACCTTGCTGCTAAGGAGAAAGGACAGATGGACTAAATCATTCCTGCACACTCAGCCCAGCAGGATAGAAAGGAACATGCAGGACAATCAGATGCTCCATCCTCCTGGCTGGCAATGCAGTGCCTAGGCAGACCACTGTGATAGGCAGCTTGCTGCTCATTCCTCCCAGCAGCCACCAGTCCGCACACCTGATGCCACGATTGCACCAGGTCAACCGGAGGGCAGCCCCACCTAGGGTACCTACAGGGGCATAACACAGAGGTTCCTCCCTCCATGCTCAGCTCACTGGACCTGGCAGTGGATGCAGGCACTGCAGCCAGGAAGCATGAAAGAGCTTTTTGCTCCTGACAGGAGTGACCGCTATGTACCTGCGATCCTACCATTGCTCCAGATACTGGGTAGATCCAGGGAGCAGAGCTTCTGGGCACTACAGGGTGCTGCCTTCACAAAGTTATTATTCCATAGTGATCATTAGAATTATGAAACAGCAAAAGAATTTTGTACAAAGCAGGATCCCTCAAACACCAGAAAGAGGGCTTGGTTAAACTGAAATCACCTATCTTCTTGATAAAGATTTCAAAATAAAAAGCATAAACATGCTCATGGAGCTACAGAAAAATATTCAAGATCTCAGGAATGACTTTGAGAGAGAAATCTGAAAAATACAGTATCTGAAATGAAACACACACTGGAGGGATTTAAAAGCAGATTAGCAGAGGTACAAGAGAACAAGAATACAGAGAAGCTGAGGCAAAGAGAAAAAAAAGGTTCTACGAATGAAAGAATAATAAGACAACTCTGTGACCAATCCCAGTGGAACAATATTCACATTAAAGTGGTACCAGATGAAGAAGAAGAAGAGAGAAAAGGAATTTTTGAGGAAATAATTGCTGAAAACTTGCCTAATCTGGAGAAGGAAATAGTCGCTCAGGCCATGAAAGTGCACAAATCTCCCAACTCAAGGGACCCTAGGTAGACAACACCAAGACATATAATAATTTAAATGGCAAAGATCAAGGATAAGGACAGAGTATTAAAAGCAGCCAGAGAGAGAAAAAAGATCACATACAAAGGAAAACCTATCAGCAGACTTCTCAGCAGCAACCTTACAGGCCAGAGGGAGTGGCATGACATACTTAATGAAATGAAACAGAAGGGCCTCCAACTGAGAATACTCTACTCAGAAAGATTATCACTTAAATTTGAAGCAGGGATTAAACAATACCCAGATAAGGAAAAGTTGAGGGAATTTACCTCCCACAAACCATCTCTACAGAGTATTTAAAAGGGACTGCTGTAGATGGAAGTGCTCGTAAGGTAAATAGCTGTCACCAGAGAAAATAAAACCACAGGAAAGGAAGTAGACCAATTAATACTAAGAAAATGCAAAATTAAATCAGCTACCCTAAAAATCAGTCAAGGGAGATACACAAAGAATACAGAATATCACACCTAACATAAACAGAGTTGAGGAAGAACAAAAAGAAGGGAGAAAAAAAAAGAGCCTTTAGATTATGTTTGAACTACTGTAATGAGCAGTATCTGGTATCAGAAAATTGTGTTTTTTCTCTTAGTATTTAAATAAATAAAACGCAAATGAAGAATGTAGGCAGTTGCGATTGATTAGAAGCAGTTGGGGGTAACTAACTCTTAGGGATAACCATTTATATCCTATTCCAAAGTCTTATTTACACTCTGAAAAGCACTTTGCACACAGTTCTTATATATACAAGTAAAAATGTAATTATAGGCTATTGCGTTACTACTTTGTTTTACCAGGAACCTCATTTACAATTTTAAATTGACAGCTATGGTATTTTTTTTTAATGATCTACTTCTTTTCTGTTTCTTTACTGTAAAACTAAGTTAACCATAAAAGGTTAATGAGAAATGATATGGTTTTTATTACTTGTTCCTGTTAGAAGTGCACTGATTATATACTAAGGTTTAAATGAGAATAAAGAGTAGGAGTTCATATAAAGTAAGTGAGCTGTTTTCAAAATAAAGCCATGCTTTTCCATAGAATTTTGTAAAATCAGAAACTGGAATGAAGTTTAACTCATTTAGGCATTTGGTTGAGAATGTTATTAATCCAGTCAAGATGTTGGTTTCAGTTCTTTTGCCAGATAGCTAGCTTCCCACAGAGACACAGCGCACCTCTGATCAGCCATCATAAATGCACACAGTTGGGTTTAGGTGGCAACTGGTGGTGAGAAGGTTTTGCGTCTTTAATGCAAATGTATTACTTGTAACTTCTATAGATAATGATAAAAGCAATGTTAGCTATTTCTATCATTTAAGATATCGGTGTTCTGCTGCATTTAATTGAAACTTAACCTCAGTGGCTTGACCACCTAAGTTTTGTTTTTTTTCTCATATACAAGAAGTCTGGAGGTAGAAAGTTCTAGGGCTGATAAGGTGCTTCCAGAGGGGCATTAGGGACACAGTCACAAAAATATAAAAGAAATGAGCTACAAAGCCAAGAAACTACATGGAGGAACCTTCTTTCTGTTCTACGATCTTCAGTGTGTGGGTTTGTCTTCATGCATGCCAGATGGCTGGTGTACATCTAGGTCTGGTGTCTACACCCCAGGCAGGCCAAGAACCTTATCTGATCAGAAAGCAGTACCTTTCTTGGAGTGCACACAGGACACTCCCTCCCATCTTAGAGCTGGGTCTCATAGTTACTGCTTTGTGTATAAACATATTAAAGAATAAAGTTATTCCAGCTTACATAGATAACACTGTATAAATTTAATGTTTCCCATGCATGGTAGGGAAGGCCGTATCTTTTGGCCATTAATGCCCCCTTCGTAAGTTCTTTCTTGGTTTGCTTTTCTTTTGTTTCTCAACCCCTTGTTTTCCCTCTGACTTTGTGGCTCTTTGTGAATCCTTCTTCCCAAAGATACCCCATTTTATAAACTGGAAAGTGACAAATGTCCTTTTCCTTTTTAGAAACAACTTTTAAATACATACATAATGCAGATGAGGATGTAGCCACTGCTATTGTCTTACTCTGCCTAGCATCCTTTCCTCCAGATACCACCACCCTCCCCTCTGCTCCAGTTCCAGGGATGGGCGTAGGACCCTAAGTGAGGCAGTCATAGTTATCTTCTGGGTTTATTTCGTGAAGCTAGGAGAGAGAGCATTTTGCCTTTTCCAGAATGTTACATATTTAGGATCCCACAGGAAGTAGCGTTTGAAGATCAGCTTCTTTCACTTGACAAGCAACTGAGGTTCTCCATGTAATTTCATGGAGATGAAAGCTATGAAGCTCACTTCTTATTTTTATTAAGGTATTATTGATACACACTCTTATGAAGGTTTCACATGAAAAAATGTGGTTATTACATTTACCCATATTATGTTCCCCCCATACCCCATTGCAGTAACCGCCCCATCAGTGTAGTCAGATATCACAGAGTCACTATTTGCCTTCTCTCTGCTACACTGTTTTCTCCATGATCACACACCATGTGTACTAATCATAATACTCCTCAGTCCCCTTCTCCCTCCCGTCCCCTCCCCTTTGGTAACCGCTAGTCCCTTCTTGGAGTCTGTGAGTCTGTTGCTATTTTGTTCCTTCAGTTCTGAAGCTCACTTCTTTTTATATATTTTATGGCTGTGTTTCAAAAAACATCACTTAAAAAATAAGTAGGGAGCCAGATTTGGCCCAAGGGATATAGTTTGCTGACTCCTGGTTTAGGCTTATCTCTTTTTAGCACTGGATAATATTTTACTGCATGGATGTACCACAGTTTATCCATTTATCTATTGAAGGATATCTTGGCTGCTTCCAAATTGTAGCAGTTAAGCTGCTATAAACACTTGGGCGCAGGTTTTTGTGTGATCAAGTTTTCAACTCATTTGGGTAAACACCGAAGAGCGTAATTGCTGGAATGTGTTTCTTTTTTATGAGCAACTTGCCAAGGTCTTCCAGAGTGGCTGTGTTGCACTGCATTCCCACCAGTAATGACAGTTCTTGTCCAGTCTTGTCAGTATTTGATTTGTCAGTATTTTGGAGTTCAGCCATGTGGATGGGTATTCAGTGGTATCTCATTATCGTTGCATTTTCTTTCTCTCTGAATTATAGCCTGTAAGGTTACCACGTTAGAGATTCTGGGGCCACACATCCTGCCACTTGGAGGAATCTTAGATAATAAGGACAACTTCTAGACCTAGGAATTTAGCCAAGAGTCAGGAACACTGGGTTCAGGTCCCTTAATCCAGTTAACTCTGAAAACCCTACCCATCTCTTTATACAGTTTGTTTACATGGGTTAACAGATTTCCCTTCTTAGTTAAGGTAGTGTAAGTTAGGTTTCTGACACTTGCAGCCAGAGTCCTGACTTGTATAGAGAGCTCTTGATTCTCGGGACTGGCTGCAGGCTCTGGAGGGGCAAATCGAAGGTCTGCAGCACAGTACCCTGCCTTCAACTGTGGCTGGAATCCCTTCTGCCTTCCCTATACAGAGAAAAAATAGTACAGTATTGGCAGGAGTCGGGGAGGGGCAGTCAGAGGGTGTGTGCAGTTGGGGAGGGACCTGGGAATCTGCTTTGTGACTGGAATTCAAGTATTGTAGTCCCTTTCACTCTCTGAGATGTTCTGGCATCCACGCCTGAGACTGAGCCTTTGGGACGCCGTTCACTTCGTGAATCGGATTGACTTTTGACACTCTCCAAGACTCACTGATGATTTTCTTTCCTAGGTTTTTCACTACTCCCCCATCATTCAGCACCTCTCACAACTCTGTGTGTCCTCTTCATTCTCAGTACATGTGGGTTATTCCAGTTACTCTGGCTGGATTACAAGTTACCCCAAAACTTGGTGGCATAAACTAGCCATTTATTGTGCTCATGGATTTTGCGGGTCCAGAGTTTGGACAGGGCACAGCAGGGCTCCACGGTATGTGTCGATGCAGGATGGGGACTGGAGCCATCTGAATGCACGCCCAACGCATGCCTGGCAGTTGCTTCGTGGAGGCCAACTGGAGGCTGACATAGCTGGGGTTCCAAGGGCATCTCTGTGTATATGTGTCTTCTCCATAGTCTTTCCAGTATGGTGGCTTCAGACTAGCAGGGCTTCTGACATGTCAGCTCAGGCTCCCAAGGTGCATGTCCCAGGAGAGAGCCAGGCAGAAGCTGTGTTGCCCTTTCTAACCTGTGCAGTCACTTCTACAATTTCCTTCATTAGAAGCAAGTTAGTAAGCCTGGTCCACATGCAAGAGAATGGGAATTAGATTCCACTTGTGGAAATAATGCCACAAAATTTGCAGACACATTGTAAAGCTACCATGTTGGTTTATGTCTTAAAAAATGCCACCCTTTTTAGAGGGGTTTCTGAGTTTAAGGAAGCTGTATGTATTCAAATTCACCATTGCTACCTACAAGTCTAACTGGGTTCTTGAATTCTTTATTTGGGTGTCTCACAAACATGTCAAACTTAATGTGCCCACCAATCCTGCCCCTCATTTTCAGAGTATAGCACCACTATTGACCCTGTTGCTCGTCAGAAATTAGGTGTCAGACTTGGTTCCTCCAGTCCTGTCATCCTCCTCCTACCATCCATCAGGAAGTACCATTGATTCTACCCCTAAAATATATCGAGAATCCAGGTGGGCTGGTTCAATAGCTTTCTACAGTTTCCCTCTTTCAGATACTGCCCTGGCCAGTACATTTTCCACAGTTACAAGAATGACCCATACATGGCTGGTTTGGTATGAATTGAAAGGAGACCTGGTGGAGACAGCATATGTTTGCACAACCTTTTGGACTCAGCATGTTTGTAATTGGCTAACAATCAGGTCTTTCTGGCAAACTGAGTAACCAGACCAGAATGTCCCTCGGGATGCTTTTGGAGAATAATGGCAAGGTTTTATGTAGTGACCCATTTCCCAAACCCCAAGTTAAGATAAATATGCTAAGAAGTAGCAGAGTACTTAGGGTTCAAATAATGATCACTTATGAAACCCCTTTTAAGTGAGGTATGTACTTCATCCTGTTTAATTCTGACAGAGGTAAGCCAGTGTAAATAGCTGCCTCTTCAAACATATTTTCTGTAGTTAACATTTAGTGGAGGTGGGAGAAAATCATTTTCTGTTAATAAAAATTGTATAACACAACAGATGCACAGATTCCTACTGGCAGAAGCAGTGAGTGCTCTTTAAAGGCTTATGCATATCCACACGCAGACACAACTCTCAGGATCAGTCCCATTTCCCGCTGTTATTATTCTGTCACTGGTTTTCCTTAGCAAGTGTCTGAACCCACAGCTTGGCTGGTGTATTAAGGGTTTAAGTTTAGTTAGTAAGTCGCTTGCTCCCTGTAAACACCCTTACAGCACACAGCATTCCAGGTGACTACTGAGGCAGACCTAGGTCTGTTTAACTGCAAACTTTTTCATTTTTCCACTTAAGGTTCTTGTACTGGGAATAGGCTCGCTCACTGTCCATTTCACCCAATTATTCAGTAATGTTGCAAGTCCCTGATAAGGTTGGTGTCCTGGACAGTCCCATTAAGGAATCTGCCAAAGGGAGAATAGTATTTAATAGATTTGCAGGAAATTTACATTTGAATGTTGTTCCTTTGGAGGGTAAAAATGCTGAAAGCCTCAGTGAATTCCAGATCGGACCATGGAGCCAAATCTTACCGTGTATATATAAAAGAATGATGTTGACAGATCATATACTTGACGTATGTTACAACTTATTCATTTAAGCAGATTATTTTTTTTGCTAAGATCAGGCTGTCTCTAGTAATACTGCATGTTCTAGACGAATTATTTTAAAGATGTAAGCCATTACGTTTTTCATTAAAATTGAACAAGCTGTTAAAATTGTTACAGCGCATCATACCAAAGCTTCCCTGTACTATGTTAAACAAACAGGTATTGCAGAGAAAGCACCAGAGCAGTCAAGGCCACAAAACTGTATTTGTAGTGAAGGAACCTAAACCTTAGTTCTTTGTTTATTCCTCACTCCTTAAAAGAGTTACACTTCCGAGTGATGGCATTTTCCAGTCACAATTTTGAGCTGGAAATCACAATTGCAGCCTTCAATGACTGCCCTCACGGCTACTGTACACATCACATTAAAATAAAACCATATGATTTTGTTCTTTTAACACTAAACTGAAGGGTTGACTGAAATCAACAGAAGTGAAAGAAAATCAAGCTCAAGTTCACGCTTTCTCTAACAGATGGTGTCATTTTACTTTGATTGATACATTAATTTCCATAAAGTGCAGTAACAAAATAAGACGAAAATAGCTTTGGAAGCCTATATACAGCTCTGAGAACAAGATAACATACTGGTTATATTCTTGATAGCCTTTTAACTCTGTGGAAGCTGTTACATTAAAATTTCACTGATCCAGGTAAATTAATGATCTTCTCTTAGATCAATCTAGTATTAAGGAGTATGTAAGCTTGCTAGCTTATTCAATAAGATAGGTTAGATTAAAGGGAAAAATGTATGTGTTATAGACTGAATCCAGATATGGTCAGGTGCTGGGCATTATTCCTGGCTTCGAAAAAGGATGTATCTGTTTCATCATCTGGCTGGGGTATGAAAGGCATAGTTTGATGCTGCAGATTTTCCCAGTCTACGTCACTGAAGAGAGGATGATGTTTTAGCTCTTCGGAAAAATACAAAACAAAACCACATTATGACAATATCACCTAAGTAATTAATGTTCTACAGGAATTAGGGAGAGAGCATCTCACGTATCTCGCCCTACTTTATTAATATGCCAGCATCACAGACATTTATTTATTGTCTCTGTATTCAACCACATACTTCACAACAGCACACACACTTGTCAGTCATTCTGTGTATCACTTGGCACATGACAGGTGCCTGGTCTGTATTTGTCAAACGAGTGAACAATCTGCCTTAACAGAAGCCTAGCTTTCTCAATGCCTCCATTTTCTCACACAGTCCCTGACTTGAGGTAGAAGAGAGCTTGGCTCACTTCCTGCTCCCCCATAGAGCCTCCACACCACTGATCTTCCAGGATAAATGTCCCATTTCTCATTCCAAGGCCTTGACGCATGTTTGCATCTCTGCAATCCTTAGTTAGCGCTATCTATTGCCCTAGAGAATGTTAGTAGGAAATTCGTCCCCCATCCCCCCGCCGCCTTCCCTTTGCTCCATCCTTCTTCACAGTGAGCTCAGCATGTGCACTGAGGACTCCTCTGACACAGCCTCTTCGTGGGTCTCTGGCTTCTGTGGCTTCATGCAGTTGTGGTTCTGTGACACACTGACTATTCAGCAGTCTGGCTACACAGGACTGCTTCACTTAAAAGACCTCACCTCTGCTCACCTGTTTAACTACATGTTCAGTACCTGGCATCTTTCCTATTTCCTTCTACCTGCTAAATGAAAATACACTCTTCTGATCATATGTGATATTTAGTTGCTAGACATAAGCTCTTCTCTCCTCAACCCTTCACTTCAAAAGACAATGATAAAGACACTGGCAACATATTAAGTGACAAAGCATTAATTAGTTCGAAAAAAAAACCTCATTAAAAATACAACCAAATTTACAGATCATATTGAGAGAAGACTACACAGGCAGGGAAGAATTATGTATTGGGGCAATAGGTCGGCAACCAATATTCACAACTTGGTTCTTCCCTCAACTAAAAGACTGGTCGTGATTAATGATCAAATAGCAAAAATAATGTACATCCAGAGAATCTGTCTCCTAATTGTTCAAAATAAGTAACTGAGCATGGATTACTTTAGAGTTACTCATACCAGTGACGAGTAACTCTTAAACTGTGATATCTCCATGTGATGTGATGTTCTATGACCCTCATCATAACCGTTTATTTAAACTGAACTCAAAGGAATTTTAATTCTAGTTTAAGATGAACTAAATAGTTGCTGGAGCAACTGTTTATTAACTGAAGAATACCCCTAGCATCTGGTTCACTCTCTAAACTGTTCATTAAACAAACAAATCTGAGGTCATTGGTAAGAATGCATTTCTTCTGTCTCTACTTACTTTGAGCAAACGATAGTACATTATAGCCATTCTCTAAGCAACAGATTCTCAGTGTGGGCACAAGGGACATTTGGGCCTGGACGACCGTTTGCTTTGGGCCCGTCCTGTGCATAGCAGAATGCTGAGCAGAATCCCTGGCCGCTACCTACTAGGCACCACCAACAGCTGTGACAACCAAAAATGTCTGTAGACAATGCCAACTGTCCTTTGGGGAGCAAAACCATGCCACTTGAGGACCACTCTTCTAAATTAATTTTTAGAGCCGAGTTTTCAAAAGTCTGCACTCTGACTTTACACAGGCTTTTTTCCTCAAATCCTACTCTGCCCAGAGGTCTTCCTGGCCATTCCCTGTCAAAACTCTCCTGCCACCGCTTCACATCCTCTGACCTGGTTTCTTTTTTCATAGTACTCACCACTAGGTGGCAGGAGGTCACGGTAGTATTTGTTTACTAAAGTCTTCCTACTAGAAAGACAGCTCTAGGAGCACAGGGGTTTGAGTCGGCTCATCTCTAGGATACGCCCGCAGCAACACTGCCTGAAACCTAGCAGTCATTCTGTGGGATCTGTTAAGTAAATCACTAAACTGTGGATCTTACTAGAGGGAACACCTTGAAGCTGATGCAAGTGACCCATAGCGAAAGCTCATTTCTCTGTATGTACAAAATCATTTCTACTTCACGTGGACTATATTTAGGACATAATGCTTATTTGTCTCTCTCTATATATGCCTTGTTAGAAAAAGGATTTTAAGGCAGCTGCTAAGAAATTCACTCGTTTCAAAACTGGAGTTTTATGTACCCCCTGCATTGGAAAAAAATCATTGAATGGTTCACAATGTACCAAATTTGTCTTATTTGAGGCAACCTGGCACTTGACATATGTGTCAACCAATAATGGCATCAGAAATGAAGAAGTAAGAAATAAGAGAAAAGAGTTTTGATAAAAACATTTGCTGTATTTGTCAATGGTTAATTTTATCTAGCTTTGAAAACCCTAAGACACTGACAAGATAAGATTGTTTCAGGTCCCTGCTTGAGATTAATAACATTCAATGAGTGAATATACCACAACCTGACCACAGTAAATCCCATCTTAATGCAGAATAAGGGCAAGTATATCAGTGTATACCTTGAGGGCAAAAATAAACTGAAAAATTTTTTAGCCAATTTTGCAGTCAGCCATCTGTAGTACTGTACAAGTACGTGATACCATTATTAATATTCACCCCTTGAAACAAATCAAGGGTAAATAAAGGGTTCATTTCAACACAAAACATTACCTTTCAGTTCAGCTCTCATTGTATCATCAATGGTTAAAAGTATTTCTACTGTATTCTGAGCATTTTCAGATAACTTTTCTTCACCTGCAGGCCAAGGGATATCTACAAATACAAATAAGCGTGTTAACCAGTGTTCAGGACAATAATACACAGAGGTAAAAGAACCTATCTTAACAGAAAAGGAATCACCTCTTTTCAGAATATTCTGGAACACTTGTTGTGGCATTTCATCATTGAAAGGGGGAATTCCTGTTAGAAACTCAAACAAGCAAACTCCAAGTGCCCACCAGTCCACTGCAGAACCTGGAATTTAAGAGGAAGAAGTAGCTGAGCTTGCAAGCATTTTCTACAAATGTTTGATCAAGGCATTCATTTCCTCAGACTTTCTTCTAGCTTCATAACATTCAAAAAGCCAAATTACCCTCCTTTAAGTAATGTGGCAATTACTTCCCTTCTGTTTTCCAAGACGTTTAGCATTTGCACAGCTGGTTAAATAAAAGTTAAAGCTATCTTTTTTCACTTATTGATAACCTCTGATGTTATGCTTACTTATTCTAAATCCTAAAACATAATCAAGGAATGTACTTAAGCTACAGGCTCTTCTCTAAAATACAGTACTTCTCAATTTCAAGTCAGGAAACAGTAACGTTTAGATGATTCTGTACACTGCTTGTTCACAAAGGTATGAGATGAGGTAAGAACATCTATCCTAATTGGAGGATACGTGGTAACTTAGGGAAAGCCTTACACTGTTTTAGTGTAGCTTTGCTCCTTTTAAGAATATGGACAACTTCATTTAACAAAAAATATTCACTTAAACTATGGTTTGAGGAGGTAACTAGGAGATAGGTCTTAATAGTAAAACTGATTTCTAAATAAAATCTTTGTCAGAAGTATCCTTTATATACAAAGATGTTTAAACAATTATTCTAACTAAATATGACCTTATAATCTGGTTTATGCTTTCGTTTAGTTCTATGAGTGAAGTGTTTCCTAAGCAAAGGTTAATTTCAGTCTAAAAATGATTAGCTTCAATATAAATTCAGAAAAGGAATTCCAGTCTAGTACTATAATTTCCTGAAAATTAGTCTTAAAATCAATTTCACAAAATTCATGACTGTGGTTAACCAGCTGCCAACATTCCATTTTTAAAATAGGTAGTTTTAAAGTTTGGAATCTGCATTGTGAAATCTGCCATTAGGAAAAAGAATTCATGCATTTAGAGTGCCTTTTCCCATCCTCCCTAAGAAACACAAGATGCAATAGTCTATAGGCTTCTATTACTAGAGTAATCAGTATAAGAACATATGAACCACTTCAGTTAATAGACCTTTAAAGCAGCACTGAGAAAAAGTTATTCCACTGGATTAGATAATATAACTGCATAACAAAAAAGTAGGAAGAAATCAGGACAAAAATATATTTTTCTCTTATGTTAGAAATTAGGACCCTTTTCCAAGCTCAGCCTAAGTGTATGTATGTCAATAACATACATGATTTCTCCAAGGATCTGTCACACACACTCATACACTTGAGTCAAAGTCTAATAAGATCACATATTGTGGTAAATTGTAACAAATAAATATCATTAGCCAGAGAAATAGAACAAGCTTGTCTTATATTACTGGTTTTCTAGTTCAAAAACCACTTCTGTAATTTGTATATTAATACTGTTTTACCTTCTATTTTCTAATAATAATGGAACAAAATGGTCTGGAAAAATCAAGCCCTTTTGTGCTAATTTTAACATTTTTATCAAGCCTATTTCCTAGGCTGCAATAAAAAATGCTGTATCTTCATTCTCTGCTACCTTTAAATGCTATAAAGAATTGCCACATTGCCTGTATTTGTTTTCACAGAGAACGACAACTTCTCTGGATGTCTTTCTGCTCAGAAGACATAAGATACTCATTTTTGTATTTCATGAGTGAGTTGAAAGGGAAAATGCTTTTTATGCAATGTGATCTGGTTACCCTTTGCTTAGTTTAATGTGCTTTGCAATATTACTTTAGGGAGATGCTCACTCACTGGAAGCCAGAAATCCTGCATTGAAGAAAACAGCAGTTATGTACACCGCACTAACATGATGAGTTCATGGTCACACCACCCACTGAACTGGACACTAGGTGTTATGCCAGATGTAAGGGATTACAAAGATGAGGACACAAAGAGCTTTCCCCAAGGAGCAAACAGCCTACTCTGAGACAATACAGATAACTTCAATACAGTATTAAGAGAGACGAAACAGACATATACATATACAAGAAGCTATGGGAAACTCAGGCCAGAGTTCCTCAGTCCGCTTGGCTGAGGCAGAGCACCAGCAAAGGCATCAGAAGTCTTGGCAGGATCTTTACAAGTAGGTCAAACGAAGAAAGAGAAAAGCTGAAGAGACTGCCCCTGGGGCCTGCCTTTTGGGGTAAGACCTAGCAGCAAGGAGGGAACTGTTTTTGTTTTTGCTTTCTAAATTGTTATTCTAAGTTTCTTTGCATTCTTTTTGTTTTAGAAGGATGTATCAAATTACTTTTATAGAAAATAAAAATTAAAAAATACACCACTGGATAGCTGAGGTAACTAGATGTCCCCCTAGAACAGTAATAAGGTGCTGTAAAGTAAATCTTTAAATATGAATCTTACTGTCACACTGTATCTATGTTAGAGAAATGGAAATTATAATACAAAGGAAATGAGTTGGCAAGTCTGGGACTTGGCAAAAGGGACACTGCACAAAAATCAGTCACGTGCCCAGAGGACCCTCGTTGTTTTGGCTAATACAGAAAGGTGAATGTTAAAGGTGTCAACTTTCAACACTGTGCAGATTATTCCCAAGGCTTAGTGAGTGCTGCCAAGGAATTCTCCTGTGTGCTAAGCAGAAGGAAAACTTACTATAGTCTTAAGAAATTTTCTTAAGCTTTTGTAGAGGGAACAGATATAACAACTAATTATAGGTAGAATGATATAAATTTTTAGAGTTTTAATAAAGTATGGAAGTGAATAACTAATTCTCCATAATTGATCAAGGCATGCTTTATGGTACAGGTG
This sequence comes from Manis pentadactyla, assembly GCF_030020395.1. NCBI lineage: Eukaryota > Metazoa > Chordata > Mammalia > Pholidota > Manidae > Manis > Manis pentadactyla. The sequence goes on from NC_080021.1 coordinate 106,438,638, forward strand.
GCATTTGAACTGATGATGAGATGAGGAGAAATCTGACAGGAAGACGACTGGGGTCTGGCTTTTCTAAACAAAGTACATGTGTGCACAGTAAGGAAAATCTGAAACTAGATGTGTCTAAAAAGTGGAATGGGAAGCCTGTAAAGAGCTTCTTTGAGAGACGAGGCTGGTGTAAGAGCTAAGCCTCAGACGCCAAGGCCAGTAATCTGGACTTCATTTCGCAGGTAGGAAGGAGCCTCCGCGGTGTTTCAAGGAGGGAAGCAGCATGAACCGTGTTACATATTAAGAGGACAAATTGGTGGCAGTGCTTACAGACAGTAAAATGACATTGAGGGGCCAGAAAGCAAGCTGTTAAATTAATGAAAAGGAAAGGCGAGGTTCCTATGGAGCATGTGGCCGAGGTAACATGGTGAGGACAGACACTGCAGAGCTGTAACTGACGTGACTTAAATGCCCAAATGAAGGGACAATGACTGTGTCACTACAAAGATGGTGAAATTGTGAGAGGTGCAAGCTAGACACAACCAGTGCAGTCCTGAAGCTCAGCATCCCAGTGCCCAGAACACTGCTACCTGGAGGAAGTCAGCAAGTCAGCATTAGAGGTAGATATCTGGGCACCATCCAGAGATGTGACAAGTGGCACCATGGGAGTGATGAGATTAACAGGGAGCACGTGTAGGGAAAAAAGGTAGAGGGCAGGATCTTGAATGTGGGTGTTTCGCAGAGAGCAGGGAGGAGCTGAGGAGAGCTGCAGGGCTAAGAGGAATGAGGCTGGGAAGCAGTTGCCCACCATGACCCTAAGGACACCACTGGTGACTGTTACTGATACAAACGTTTTCACAAAATGGCAACAACAGGACTGCCAGAGCCAAAATCATCAGGCAAAGAGAATAGGCAACCGTGGAGAGGTTAGGTGGTGAGAGGAGGACAAATAGAAACTTATTTTCTGGCTAAAAAGGAAAGGCAGCAAAGGAAAACAGAATGTGTGGCGAGTGGGGAGGGAAAGATGAGAGAGATGGCCACCAAAGGAGCCCAAAGACAAGGGGAATAACGGACATCAAGGCGGGGAAGAAGAGTTCCTGATGGGGTGAATTATGTCCCGCTGAAAAAAGCAGGTGGATTCTAACCCTGGAGTCCTCCGAACGTGGCAGTTGGAAACAGGAGCCTTGCAGATGTACCTCATTAGGTTAGGATGAGGTCCTATTGGAGGGGGGCCGGGGCCCTGGGCCAATACGCCTGGTGGCTGGGTAAGAACACAGCCACACAACCAGAGAGACACACGGGGAGCGCTGTGTGCAAAGGGACACTGAGCAGTGTGTCTGCTAGCCAAGGATGCTGAGATCCCTGGCAAACCACCAGAAGCCAGGGAGAGGCAAGGAAGGATTCCCCTGCAGCCTTCAAAGGGAGCACGGTCCTGTGGGCACCTTGACTTCAGACCTTGAGGTTCCAGGATGGTCAGGCAATACATTTCTGTTGTGCTGACCCACCCAGCGTGTCCTAGTTTGTTACAGTAGGCCCTAGGAAACCAATACAGCTCGGCTCAGAATGTGGGCAGGGACAATTCTTCAGAGTGAGGGGGAAAAAGAAGGCAGGTGAAAAGGCCATCCTTTTATTCCTATACTGCATTTGGAATGACGGCTCATTTCAGGCTCAGCCCTGCTGGTGAGGGTGAAAGTGAGGGTAAGCTCTAAACAGGAAGAGGTTCTGGGGACCAAACCCCAATTTGGTCCAACTTTGTCTGCAGGAGCCCAAAGTAGAGCAGACCTGAGAACACATTTAGGACAAAGATAACAGAGCAGGTAGAAGGTGGGGCCTCTCTGCATCACTGAGACTGAATCAGAAGGGAAAAAACAAATGGCTGCCTGTTTTCTTTTCCCATAATAACTGCCATTTATATGAGAGAACAGTAGTCCACAAGTTTATTTTCTCTTACTTTAGGTAGGCTGAGTACCAAAGAAATATAAAACAATTTTACCTCAAAAAAAAAGCAAGTATAGTGATAGCAAATACTTAAAAACTCAGGACACACATGCCTTACCGTGGGCCCTGCCGAGTAACAGCTCAGGTGCCAGGTAGTCTGGGGTCCCTAGGATTCGCCCATCCTCTACTGGGGCTGCCCCTCTTCTCATGGACTTTGGGGTTTGGAATGGAGTTCCTAACTTGATTTGATTTGAGGTCTTCTAATTTAAAAGGAGTTTAAGAGGAAATAAACATCTTAAGACCTTTTATAGTGAACAGAAATGATAAAACCAAAGAAAAGCTAGGTTCCTGGGCCTTAAAGATATACTCAAATCCATGATCAGTTTTGAAAATAGACTCATAACTAATTATAATGAAGGAAAGTCCTGATATCTAATGAAATCAATAGCTTAGATAATACCAATTATTTCAGTAAGAAATAATGAAAATATTCAAGAAACAATGAAAAAAAACCCACAAGAAAAATTTCTTGATAGCATGGATTAATACAAGCTTAAGGATGGTCACCAAGGGAGGCTATGGATGACAAATAATTACATTCTTATTACAACACATAAAACAGAACTACACATAAATAACTTCTTATGCTAACTGGCATTTAAAGTTTAAACATATTTTGCCTCACAGGGCTCTGCAAGACCAGTAGGACTGATACCGTTCTCTCTACAGACAGATGGGAAACTGGCTATGAAGGAGAGGGGTTTCTAAGTTGCTCACGAGGCTCTGCATAGAAAACCCAAGCCTTGCAACCCTATTATACTTTCTATATCATAATGTCTCTCCAAAGGAAGAAAAAAGGAAACTTTGGGTTTATTAAAACAAAGGCTTAGAAAATAAAAACAAAATAAGATTTGAAATACATCTACTTCAACTCTTTTCTACAAAGACAAGAGACAATTTAAGTATGTCCTTAGAGGGCAGTGAAGTGGAGTGGACTTTAACTTTGTATCTCACAGTCACTGGGATCAAGTGAAAATACACGACTGTAATTATATAAACATGTGACTGAAAATAGGTCAAAGCATACAGAGCAACACAAATGAAGGCAGCATTGTGGTTAGGAATAAACATTACTGCCAGCTTTGCTTTTCTGCATTAAGATTTCCAACTATCCATAAATGCCCAGCAAGCAGAAAAACACGATTAATATATAATCTAGCTGAGAGGCAAGTGCCTGGCCTTAACAGTTTATTTTTCTGAACCCTAAAACACAGAGTGTTAGAAAGTTGTAACATACCTGATGTGGCATATAGGGTCTTCCTTTTTGAATAGGGCTTACAGCCATGGGATAGGAGCCACTATAAGCAAACGAAAGACTCATTGCATCTGAAGAAATATTCATTTTGGATGGTTCTGAGTTACTGGATGCATGAGTGTGACTGTTAAAACTTTGGAAAGCTACAACATTTCTTTTAGAGAAGGCTCATATTTTCAAGCCCTCCGAAGAAGGAGCTAACATATTTTGGTTACTGTCTTGGGCAGCAGGATTCTCATCACCTTCTTGCAAGGGACTTTCCTGGCATCTGGGTGATATGGTGAGTAGGTCTTCAACATTTGCTTCTTCAAATGAGGATTCTTTGATGCTTTTATCTGGATCTAAGGACTGCCTTTCTAATGGACTTCTCATTATAGAAATTCCAGGAAAAGATGAACCCGAGTCCATAGAAATACTTTTAGGAGCTCTATCATTATCAGAACATAGAAAACTAGAATTTGAGTAGTCCTTCTTCTTATGTTCATCGCAGTCTTCATCCAGCTCACACATGAGGTTTTTGGCTATCATTGGGATAGGTGATTTTTCTGGTGTCTGTTGTTTATCAGTAAAAGAATGAACCATGTTCTTATTAACACCATCATTTCGCTGACCTGTATATACCGATAGCTTAAGGTCCTGGACATCAGTTGTTAAGCCTGTACTTTGATTTGCACAACAACCTCTCACTTCATTACTATGATCATGCTATGTACAATTTTTTTTATTCTGTATAATTTCCTGACAAGGACTGGAGTCAACTAACTCAAAATTTCTTTTCAAGCTTCTTTTCACAAGGTGTTCCTCAGTCATGCCACCAGAATCCACAGCCCACTGATTTGACTGGTGCAAACCAGACTGCTTTGTGTCAGCGTCCATCTTAATATTTAGATGCAGTTCTCTTGCTTCCCAAGAAACCTCTCCAGAGAAGTGTTTTTGGGCCAAGTTTACCAAAGCGCTCCCAGTGGAGGGAATGGTGCTGCTGTTGTGGATGGCAGAAAGCCCGAATCCAAGATCCTTCCTGTTGAAACTTTGGGTCTGGGTGGCATTTGTAGAATGTGGACATGAAGGCTTTTCAGTTGTATTCCAGCTCATCATTGTGGAGCCCAGTGTACTGTCACTTTCCTAAGGTGGAAAACACTTTATAGTTATGTGAAGCTGAGATTCTTTTTTGTTTTTTACCTTATTTTTTAAATTGAAGTGTAGTTGATAAACAACAGTCTGTTAGTTTCAAGTATACAACATAGTGACTTGACAGTTACCTACATTATTTAAAAAGAAAAATGCTCACCCCAGCTACTATGGTTACTGTCTGTCAACAGAAAGATATATATGCTGTATTTTCATTTCCGTGAATAATTTATGTTATGATTGAGGTTTTGTGCCTCTCTATCCCCTTCACCTATGTCACCCTAAAGTTGAGATTCTTTAAACTTTAAAACCTCTGTTGATTTAGGTGGGATAAATGACTTCATAAAATACTATGCAACCCATTCCCACTTTTCAGTGGAACAAAACAACGGTAACAGAATTAAAAAGCAACACAAACTAGTATACATTCATATACATTATTTTGAGTGAAACACTGGTTTAAAATTTAGATAAACTCTTTTATAATATATACTTCATAGTGTATTTCATGTCATTTAAATAGAATAAAATAACAGGCAACATATTTAAACAAAATTGGGGATAAGACAGTATTATGTATGTATCTAATTTGCAAGGCAGGTATGGATGATTATTCTGAAATGCAAAATGCACCGGGCTTAAAATATAGTTAATGGGGGAGAAGCCAAGATGGCAGCGTGAGTAGGGAAGCGGAAATCTCCTCCTAAAATCATACATATTTTTGAAAATACAACAAATACAACTATTCCTAAAAGAGAGACCAGAAGATACAGTACAATAGCCAGGCTACAAGAAGTCAGCACCTCACGAAGGGGGTAAGATACAAGCTGCGGCCCAGCGGGACCCAAGCCCCCAACAACCCGACCTCCCTAGCGGGAGGAAAGGAGTAGAGCGGGCAGGGAGTGTAAGCCTAGGACTGCTAAATACCCAGCCCTAGTCATACACACTGGGAGTGCAGACACACAGTGTGTGGTGTGCTGGATACTAGGGAAACGGAACAGTAAAATCTGCGATCGGGTACCCGCAGCCGGCGCCCCTTGGGAGAAAAGACAAGAAAGTGCTTTTTGAAAGTCTTCAAGGGACAGGGGCCTCACAGCTGGACGGAAGTGTCCTGGCAACTCAGTCCAGCAGCTGGGAACACTGGGGAACTCCGGGCGCCCTAACCCACTGTGCGGCAGGGCAGCTCTGAGGCCCCGCACGGTGATAAACAGCCTCCCACCCACTCCCCCTCTGGCGCGGCCCTGCCATAGCAAGGGAGGAGCCTGAGAGTGGCTGTACCCACAGCAACCACCCAGAACTGCCTCCGCAGCCACCTGGGCCAGACTCAGAGGCCCTGTCGGTGCGCGGCTGCGAGGGGTCGCCGTTCTTGCAGGACAGGAAGGCGACCAGCAAGCAAGAAGGGACTTTGTTCAGCCAGTTGACACACGTGCCCACTGCCCATGACTACCTCTATCGCCATGGAAAGGTGAAGAATTTGATCCAGACAAGAATAACCCAGACAACTCCTGGGAAGGAGGCTGGGGAAATAGATTTAACCAATCTTCCTGAAAAATAACTCAAAATTAAGGTCATAACCATGCTGATGGACCTGCAGACAAATATGCAAGAGCTACCGGATAAAGATGGCAGGAAGAATATAGAAATAAAACAATCTCTGGAAGGACTTAAGAGCAGACTGGATGAGGTGCAAGAGGCCATTAATGGAATAGAAATCAGAGAACAGGAACACAGAGAAGCTGAGGCAGAGAGAGATAAAAGGATCTCCAGGAATGAAAGAATCTACGAGAACTGTGTGACCAATCCAAACAGAACAATATTCACATTATAGGGGTACCAGAAGAAGAAGAGAAAAAAAGGGATAGAAAGTGTATTTCAAGAAATAATTGCTGAAAACTTCCCCAAACTGGGGGAGGAAATACTCCTCAGACCATGGAAGCCCACAGAACTCCCAACAGAAGGGACCCAAGGAGGACAACACCAAGGCACATAATAATTAAAATGGCAAAGATCAAGCACAAGGACAGAGTATTAAAGGCAGCCAGAGAGAGAAAAAAGGTCACCTACAAAGGAAAACCCATTAGGCTATCATCAGACTTCTCAACAGAAACCTTACAGGCCAGAAGAGAATGGCATCATATATTTAATTCAATGAAATGGAAGGGCATTGAGCCAAGAATACTGTATCCAGCAGGATTACCATTTAAATATGAAGGAGGGTTTAAGTAAGGAAAATTTGAGGGAATGTGCCTGCCACAAACTACCTCTACAGGGTATTTTAAAGGGACTGCTTGAGATGGAAGCACTCCTAAGGCTAAATAGATGTCACCAGAGAAAATAAAATCACAGCAAAGAAAGCAGACCAACCAAATACTAACTAAAGGCAAAAAATAAAATCAACTTCTCACAAAAGGAGTCAAAGGAAACACGAAAGAGCACAGAATAAAACACCTAACACAAATAGAATGGAGAAGGAGGAATAAGAAGGGAGAGAAACAAAGAATCATCAGACTGTGTTTATAATAGCTCAATAAGTGAGTTAAGGTAGACAGTTAGATAGTAAAGAAGCTACCCTTGAACCTTTGGTAACCATGAATCTAAAGCCGGCAATGGCAATAGGTACATATCTTTCAATAATCACCCTAAATGTAAATGGACTGAATGCACCAATCAAAAGACACAGAGTAACAGAGTGGATAAAAACCAAGACCCATCTATATACTGCTTACAGGAGACACACCTCAAACCCAAAGATATACACAGACTAAAAGTCAAGGGATAGAAAAAGATATTTCATGCAAACAACAGGGAGAAAAAAGCAGGTGTTGCAGTACTAGTAAAAGACAAAATAGAGTCTTCAAAACAAAGAAAGTAACAAGAGATAAAGAAGGACATTACATAATGATAAAGGGGTCAGTCCAAAAAGATGATGTAACCATTATAAATATATATGCACCCAATACAGGAGCACCAACATATGTGAAACAAATACTAACAGAATTATAGGAGGAAATAGAATGCAATGCATTCGTTCTAGGAGACTTCAACACACCACTCACTCCAAAGGACAGATCCACCAGACAGAAAATAAGTAAGGACACAGAGGCACTGAACAACACACTGGAACAGATGGGCCTAATAGACATCTACAGAACTCTACACCCAAAAGCAGCAGGATACACATTCTTCTCAAGCGCACATGGAACATTATCCAGAATAGATCACACACTAGGCAACAAAAAGAGACTCAGTAAATTCCAAAAGATTGAAATTCTACCAACCAACTTCTCAGACCACAAAGGCATACAACTAGAAATAAATTGTACAAAGAAAGCAAAAAGCCTCACAAACACATGGAGGCTTAACAACATGCTCCTAAATAATCAATGGATCAATGACCAAATTCAAATGGAGATCAAGCAATATATGGAGACAAATGACAACAACAACACAAAGCCCCAACTTCTGTGGGATGCAGTGAAAGCAGTTCTCAGAGGAAAGTATTTAGCAATCCAGGCCTATTTAAAGAAGGAAGAGCAATACCAAATGAATAGTCTGAAGTCACAATTATTGAAATTGGAAAAAGAAGAACAAATGAGGCCTACAGTCAGCAGAAGGAGGGACATAATAAAGATCAGAGAAGAAATAAATAAAATTGAGAAGAATAAAACAATAGAAAAAAATCAGTGAAACCAAGAGCTGGTTCTTTGAGAAAATAAACAAAATAGATAAGCCCCTAAACAGACTTATTAACAGAAAAAGAGAATCAATACACATCAACAGAATCAGAAACGAGAAAGGAAAAATCATGACGGATCCCACAGAAATACGAAGAATTATTAGAGATTACTATGAAAACCTATTGCTAACAAGTTGGAAAACCTAGAAGAAATGGACTTCCTAGAAAAATACAACCTTCCAAGACTGACCAAGGAAGAAACAGAATATCTAAACAGACAAATTACCAGCAACGAAATTGAAGCAGTAATCAAAAAACTACCCAAGAGCAAAAATCCTGGGCCAGATGGATTTACCGCAGAATTTTATCAGACGTACAGAGAAGACATAATACCCATTCTCCTTAAAGTTTTCCAAAAAATAGAGGAGGAGGGAATACTCCCAAATTCATTCTATGAAGCCAGCATCACCCTAATACCAAAACCAGGCAAAGACCCCACCAAAAAAGAAAATTACAGACCAATATCCCTGATGAACATAGATGCAAAAATATTCAACAAAAGATTAGCAAACCAAATCCAAAAATACATCGAGGATCAAACACCATGACCAAGTGGGATTCATCTCAGGGATGCAAGGATGCTACAACATTCAAAAATCCATTAACATCATCCACCACATAAACAAAGAGAACAACAAAAACCACATGATCATCTCCATAGATGCTGAGAAAGCATTCGACAAAATTCAACATCCACTCATGATAAAAACTCTGAACAAAATGAGTATAGAGGCCAAGTACCTCAACATAATAAAGGCTATACATGATAAACCCACAGCCAACATCATACGTAACAGTGGGAAGCTGAAAGCTTTTCCTCTAACATCAGGAACAAGACGGATGCCCACTCTCCCCACTGTTATTCAACATAGTACCAGAGGTCCTAGCCACAGCGATTAGACAAAACAAAGAAATACAAGGAATCCAGATTGGTAAAGAAGTCAAACTGCCACTATTTGCAGATGACATGATATTGTACATAAAAACCCTAAAGACTCCACTCCAAAACTACTAGAACTAATTTCAGAATTCAGCAAAGTAGCAGGATACAAAATTAATACACAGAAATCTGTTGCTTTCCTATACATAACAATGAACTACCAGAAAGAGAAATCAAGAAAACAATTCCATTCACAATTGCATCAAAAAGAATAAAATACCCAAGAATAAAACTAACCAAGGAAGTGAAAGACTTATATTCCCTGAAAACTACAAGGCACTCTTAAGAGAAATTAAAGAGGACACTAACAAATGGAAACTCATCCCATGCTCTTGGCTCGGAAGAATTAATATTGTCTGAACAATGGCCATCCTGCCTAAAGCAATCTACAGATTCAATGCAATCCCTATCAAAATACCAACAGCATTCTTCAACGAACTGGAACAAATAGTTCAGAAATTCATATGGAACCACCAAAGACCCTGAATAGCCAAAGCAATCCTGAGAAGGAAGAATAAAGTGGGGGGGATTTCACTCCCCAACTTCAAGTTCTACTACAAAGCCACAGTAATCAAGAGAATTTGTACTGGCACAAGAACAGAGCCACAGACCAGTGGAACAGAATAGAGACTCCAGACATTAACTCAAACATATATGGTCAATTAATATATGAAAAAGGAGCCATGTGACATACAAAGGGGAAATGACAGCCTCTTCAACAGTTTGTGTTGGCAATACTGGACAGCTACATGTAAGAGAATGAAACTGGATCATTGTCTAAACCCATACACAAAAGTAAATTCAAAATGGATCAAAGACCTGAATGTAAGTTATGAAACCATAAAACTCTTAGAAAAAAACATAGGCAAAAATCTCTTGTTCATAAACACGAGTGACTTCTTCATGAACATATCTCCCCAGGCAAGGGAAACAATAGCAAAAATGAAAAAGTGGGACTATATTAAGCTGAAAAGCTTCTATACAGCAAAGGACACCACCAATAGAACAAAATGGCATCCTACAGGATGGGAGAATATATTCATAAATGACAGATCCAATAAAGGGTTGACATCCAAAATATATAAAGAGCTCACGCACTTCAACAAACAAAAAGCAAATAAGCCAATTAAAAAATGGGCAGAGGATCTGAACGGACAGTTCTCCAAAGAAGAAATTCAGATGGCCAACAGACACATGAAAAGATGCTCCACATCGTTAGTCATCAGAGAAATGCAAATTAAAACCACAATGAGATATCACCTCACACCAGTAAGGATGGCTACCATTCAAAAGACAAACAACAACAAATGTTGGTGAGGTTGTGGAGAAAGGGCAACCCTCCTACACTGCTTGGGGGAATGTAAATTAGTTCAAACACTACGGAAAGCAGTATGGAGGTTCCTCAAAAAGCTCAAAATAGAAATACCATTTGACCCTGGAATTCCACTTTAAGGAATTTACCCTAAGAATGCAGCAGCCCAGTTTGAAAAAGACAGATGCACCCCTATGTTTATCGCAGTACGATTTATAATAGCCAAGAAATGGAAGCAACCTAAGTGTCCATCAGTATATGAATGGATAAAGAAGATGTGGTACATATACACAATGGAATATTATTCAGCCATAAGAAGAAAACAAATCCTACCATTTGCAACAACATGGATGGAGGTAGAGGGTATTATGCTCAGTGAAATAAGCCAGGCGGAGAAAGAGAAGTACCAAATGATTTCACTCATATGTGGATTATAAGAACAAAGCAAAAACTGAAGGAACAAAACAGCAGCAGGATCACAGAACCCAAGAATAGACTAACAGTTAGAAAAGGGAAAGGGACTGGGGAGGATGGGTGGGAAGAGAGGGATAAGAGGGGGGAAAGAAGAAAGGGAGCATTATGATTAGCATGTATAATGTGGTGGTGGGGGGCATGAGAAGGGTTGTGCAACACAGAGAAGACAAGTAGTGATTCTACAGCATCTTACTACACTGATGGACAGTGACTGTAATGGGGTTTGTGGGGGTACTTGGTGATTGGGGGAGTCTCGTAAACATAATGTTCTGCATGTAACTGTAGATTAATGATAACAAATATATATATAGTTAATGGAAAGTTATAGACCAAAAATATTTTAATGTAAACAAGTGTCACTTCTTACAAGTGTAAGAAAAACCAAGCTGATGAGGATGAAGCTAAACTAATGGTAATTTATAATGAAAAACCAAAAAAAACACAAAAACCCAAAAGAAAAGCAAACCACGTGTTAAAATCCATGGTCAATAAGATGAATTGATGATGCACTGGTAAGAAAATACTTTTCCTAAAAAACTTGTATTCCACCCATCTGCAGGCGCTTGTGTAACCAGAGTTTTGTACCTAATATTGCAAACTGGTGCATGGTCATGAGGATTTTTACAAGATTACTCAGTTAGAGAGTCTTCAGTAAACTAATTGTGCCTGTTTTTGGTATGTGAAAATTAAACTTTATTAACTTAGTAATAATAATAATAATAATAATGAGTACTTAGTCATGAAGCAAATGAAAATTCCTGAATTACAACTCACTGAACTGCAAGCAGTACTATAATCCAATCATTGTTTTCCTCAGGTGAAGAAGTGGGAAGAAGAAGGTGAAGCTGTGGATATTTTGAAATATACAATATGCTTCCTTGAATAGAGAAGAGGTGAAATAATAGCAGTAGGAATGGAAATCTGGTTGGTTTATCCTGTGACATAGCTTACCTACAGACCAGTCTTTAGGGAAAGAAAAAAGACGAAGAAACCCTGGCTTAAATAAAAAATAATTTGACCTTCTCCTAAAATACAAATACCCAACAATAAAGAATAAACTCCTATTATTAAGAATAAGGAGCAAATACAACCCAAATGACTTTATCAAAGGAATGTTTATTCTTTGTGTTACCATTATTGTAGTCTAACATTACCAGGATTCTATGAAGGAATCTATAAAATTTGAAATTGTAGTTCCTCTCAGCTTTAGTATTTATTAGCCTTAATAGCGTAAGAAAGTCAAAAACAGAGTCTATAAATGAAATAAAATGAAGTAAATCTGTTCAGCAAGCAATCTCCTTAGGACAGATACTTTTAAAGACACACCTACATTACCTTTGTGGTCTACAAGTTATTTCTGACCCAGAAGATTTACCATTCCAGTAAATGAGAAACTGGTGGAAAACAGTGTAGGATCAAGTATAAGTTTTGAAATAAGATATAGGTTAAAAAAATCTCATAAGCTAATGTCTGTGTCATGGTAAGGAATTAAAAAGATATCTATCTAGATGCCTAGAAGCCAAACATTTGCTATGGATTTACTGCAAAAATTCAGAAAAATTTGGATCTCATTATATATCAAGCAAGAATAATTTCATACCCCAATGAGAAATAGTTCAAAAGAATTTGACAGAATATACAGAAAAAAGAAGATTACCTTGACTGCCATTCTGTAACACTTTCATTTCCTTACAGAATTTATACAAAAACATATAAAGTGTTTCTATCATTCCTTTGACATGCATAACTGGTTTTGGGGTGATACACCTCACTCTAACCTGGTGGTCCTTTTCCCATCTGGGACTGCTGTGGCATTCAGATTCCACACTGGATGCGAAGGTGTGGGACTGACTACTGGCACTTGATGTGGCCAGCCTTTTCCTAGACTGGAGGAGATTCGAAGTTAGACACTTCACAGGCATCCTGGGGTTGCACGCAACTGCTTCAAGACCTGTAGGGAAGAGAAAATACTGAAGCTTATGTTAATTCTTCATAATTAAGCTTCTTAATTCTTCACTGAACCTGAGTATACAGATAACTAGGAAAGTATTAAGTATGCGTATCAGAACTATTTCTATGTGAACATTATTCAACCCACAAGGATGGCTTTAAGTGTTTTGGGCATATAAATTCTGTCCTAATGTTAAAAAAAAAAGAACTCTCCATATTCATAAAGTAGAAATCAGGACAAGGGAACCAATTAATTAGGAGGAAATTCATTTTGAATATTTATTATCTAACTTAAAACTTCTTGATAAAGGCAATTATCTCACTCATTTGTGAGGAACAAAGGAAAACTGAAGGAACAAAACAGCAGCAGACTCACAGACCCCAAGAAGGAACTAGCAGTTACCAAAGGGAAAGGGGTGGGGGGAGAGAGGGAGAAGGGGATTAAGGGGTATTATGATTAGCACACATAATGTAGGGGGGTCACGGGGAAGGCAGTACAGCACAGAGAAGACAAGTAGTGACTCTATAGCATCTCACTATGCTGATGGACAGTGACGGCAATGGGGTGTGGGGGGACTTGGTAATATGGGTGAATGTAGTAACCACAATGTTGCTCATGTGAAACCTTTGTAAAACTGTATATCAATGATATCTTAAGAAAAAACTAAAAAAATATAAAAACTTCTTCATAAAGAAGCATTATTGATATGCTACATAGAGCTGAGATACAAGGTTGGAATGTGACCAAATTTACTTAGTTTAATTTGTATTTAAAACTACAGCTTTATTTTAATGGCGAGGGTTACATGCTTACAGGTGTGAATTACACACATTCATAAGGGAATTTTAAAACAAGTAATAGTAAACAAGTAAGTAATAGTAATTGGCTAAGGGCAAGCCAGTGCAACAAGGCAGCATCATCTACATGATACGTTATCATTGAAATAACGATGCTAAAAAGAATTGCTCTGTAACTTTATAATTAGACATAATACGCAATCATGCTTTTATTGTGTGCATGTAAAGATTTTATACATACATAAAAAGATATGTATATCGTTTTTCTTTCCCACAAAGTGTGAACATAACTTTAATCCCAAGTAAGTTCTTTGTCTTATCATTTAATTTATATAATTATAACAGTTTTTTTAATGTTTTAATTTAATAAATCTTGGAACTTTAACATTGAAAGAAGAATGTCAAAGTCCATCTAAAACAACTGTGTTTTTGGAACATAAATCCTCTCAGTGGAATTCCTGAAACTAACAGGACATTGACTGTGATATTTAACTAAACAGCTCAGGTGGTTTTTCCCAGTAATACGGGAACTTGTTTCTAAGTTAATGCCATGTGCACACTATATATTTGCTAGTAAGTTTTTTCGGGATCACTGGTATAATTGGACCATCCCTACTTTGGAACTTTGATGGCTCTCCTTTTCTACAGCTCACATTCTATGCTCCTTGTGACAACACTTGATCTTTCCCCAGCTACCCGCTAAGCTTCCTTTTCCACTGCACCTGCTACCACTTCTCACGTAACACATCAAGTCTATGTTGTCTGAAGATGGAATATAATTCCATGTGTCCATGCCTTTCTCATGCCTCTATCTGAAATGCCCTTTTGCAGTATGCTTAGAGCTATTGAGCTCTGTATTTCTCTTCCTAGGTCCAGTGTGGCTATTGCTCTGCCTTAATTTAGAGCCATTCCTGATTTTTCCAGTTAGCATTTATTACTTTCTGTGCTTTATCACAGTATGCCTCTTGCGGCATTTACTTTACAAGATTGTGACTACTGTCCCTTTATACCTGTAATCACCACAAAATTACACATTCTTCTGAGGCGAGGACCTCTCATTCACCTTCATAGCCACTCAAGGGAGCAGCATAATTCCTCACACCTTTCTGCTCTGACTAGATTTAAAAATAACTAAGGGAGATACAATTCTTTCTCCTTAAGAATAAGGCTTAAATAACACCTCCATGTTTTATATTTTAGCAGTTTTCTGTGCATCAAAGATACATATTGTTTTCAGCCATTTTTATTTTCACAGAAGAAACAAGATTGACTGAATTTGGAAGAAAGGGTCAGTAGATGAAAAATTGTATTTGTAATCAAGACTTGGCTTACCCACTTACTAGCATGTAACTAAACATTTTCAAATATTAGCTTCTCATTTCTAAGAGGAGACAACAATATATAATATGTATCCTAGATATGTACAGATTTTAGGACCAAATTCAAAGGAGGTAATACCTATGAAAACAACTACTGCTAATTACTCTTCAGAGCATCATTACTCACATCCCCAAGATGAAGAACATGAGTGCAGAGAATTAAAATGTCCCCTGTTGGTAAGTTATAAAGGGTGAAGATAAGTGCTATGCAAAATGCCCCAATATCCTCCTCTACTATGACTTTGTCTTTTATTGTGTGCTGATTTAAAAAATTATATCTTTACTTCAACTATTTCAAAATGTTTTGGAAATAATTTGAATAATGACACACAGTGTTAGTTCTACATCCTCTTTATGTAAACTTTCCATTAACCCAGTATAGTGAAATTTACCCAGTGGTCATTCTAATATTATAGCAAATTGAAGAATATCTCATTAACTAGACACTTTATTCTGTTGACATAAAGATCTGCAATGGTCCCTGTCAGAAATGGCATTTACTTGACAAAATATAGAATGCCACAGCGTGGCTAAATATTTGCATTTTGAAGTTACTCAATTGATATTAGAAATTTAAAAATTCAAAACCATTTTGTTCCTCAAGACACACTTAATGGAATGAATTACCATTTATTTATTTATCTATCTATCTATCTATCTATCTATCTATCTATCTATCTATCTATCTATCTATCTACTACCTACCTACCTACCTACCTACCTACCTACCTATCTGTCTACCTATCTGTTTGTTTAAGTGTCCTAAGTATCATTGATATACAATATTATGATGGTTTCACGTACACAAAAGTGGTTCAACATTCGCCCATATTATCAAGCCTCATGCCCTCCATTGTGGTCACTGTCTATCAGTATAGTAAGAAGTTATAGAGTCATTAGATGTTTTCTCCATGCTGTACTACTGTCCTAGTGACCTATCTATGTTGTGATTGTGAATAATAGGGCCCTTAATTACCTTCTCCCTTCCCTCCCATCCTTCCCAACCTTTCCCCTTTGGTAACCACTGTCCCTTCTCAGTGTTTATAAGTCTACTGCTTTTTTTGTTCCTTCTGTTACACTTTGTTTTTACACTCCATTATACTCACATGATTTTAGTAGTTTGTTAGAATAAGGAGTAGTGTCCTTTGGATCTATAGACATAGCACAAATTAGTTCTTGAGAAAGCTGTGATGTTTCAGAGCTGTGAGTTGAAAGAGTATTTGCAGAGCCTTGATTTTTTCCTGAGGCTGGTGTGAACTGTTATAAATAGAAAGACAAAAACAAATGCTAAGATCTATTTTATAAAACACCACATAAGTAGGTAATCTGTTAAAGTAACTTAACATGCTTATTATTTAAAAAAAGAAAAAGGATTTTTAATTATGAATGGCAATCATGAAAGGGCATGTTATGTGGTTTTTCTTATCAAGTACTTACAAATCCCAAAGAGCTGATGAGAGACAGTATCTGTCCTGGGGTTCTTGAATAATCTTGTCTAGGTTTAGCCATTGATGGTGTTGTAAGGATGTCCATCATATTGATATCTATATATGGAAAGCAAAGTATATGAAATTCTTTAAAAGTGTCAACTGCCATTTTGATTTAAGTCAGTAATCATCTGTTCTGAACTTTGCCCTTCTTTCTACAGTATTAACTCATCTACAGAATTGGCTTGTGCAAAATAAATGTACCCAGGGAAGCCACCATGCCATAGAGTAAACATAAGCAATTGAACAGAGAAAAGTAAATACTGTATGATCTCTCTTATGTAAGGAATCTAAAAAAACAAAAGAAAACAAAACCAATCTCACAGAAAATGAAATGATGGTTACCAAAGATGGGGGGTGGGTGGGAAAAATGGGTGAAGGGGATTGAAGAGTAAAACAATCTTTTAAATTAAAAATAATTTAAAAGATAAACATTTCTCTATTAAAAAAATCATTACTCTGACAGAACAGTCTTCCTCTGGAATGAAGATAATGCAGTGTATTGACCCAAAGTGTTAGCTTTTTACCATGTACTCAGTTACTAAACAGAGAGTGTTATCTAACTGGAAAAAAAATAATTCTTGGTAAATCAAATATTAGAAAAGAAGGTGGTAAAAACAAAAGCTAAGAAAGGAATCAAGATATTAGGAATATAAGTTAAATTTCAACATCAGAATCTATTTAAGGAATTAATACAAATTATGGGCCCCTCATTTTAACTAACATAAGTAGGTCAAGATAAAATTGATGCAGATTTTTATTAGGTTTCAGTGCATAACACTGTAAAGTAATTCAACATTCACACATATTATCATACTATGTTCTTTAAATTTCAACAATGGTAAGAGAAGTGTAATATTCTCTATGTGGCCTAAGATTTTAAAAGGTACACTGAAAGTCTGAACTTAAAAAATTTCATTTCTACCTCACACTGATGAAATAATGATGAACAGGTAACAATAAACATCGTAAAGAATGTTTTTCAATTAAGTGTTAAGAAGTATTATGACAATGATATATGAGATATGATTCCAAAAGCACAGGCAAAAAGCAAAAATAGAAAAATTGACTTCAAGCTTAAAAACATTTGCACATCAAAAGAAACAATCAACAGAATGAAAAGACAACTTACAGACTGTGAGAAAATATTTGCAAGTCATTTATCTGATGAGGTTAATATACAGAATACATAAAGAAGTACAACTCAGTAACAACAAAACATTAATAATCTAATTAAAAAGTAGACAAAGGACTTGGATAGACACTTCTGCAAAGAAGATATACAAATGTCCAACATGCTTACGAAAAAATGCTCAACATTAGTGATCAATAAAAAAAATTCCAATGAAAATTTCAGTGAAATATACTTCACACCTATTAGAATAGCCATTATCAAAAAAGAATATAAATGTTGGCAGGTGGTGGAGAAACTGGAACTCTTGTGCATTGCTGGTAGGTATGTGAAGTAGAGCAGCCCCATGAAAAAGACAAAGGAAGTTCTTCAAAAGCTTTAAAATAGAATTACTATACAGTTCAGCAATTCCACACTGGGTATATACCCGAAAGAAATGAAGGCAAGGTCTCTGAGAGACGTTTACACATTCATGTTCACTGCTGCACTATTTGCAAGAGCCAAGAGGTAGAAGCTACCCACATGTCTACTGACAGGTGAATGGATAAAGAAAATGTTTGGCCTTAAAAAAGAAGGAAATCCTGGCTCATGGCACAAGATGGATGAACCTTGAGGACATCATGCTAAGTAATACAAAATCACTCACAAGAAGATCTGTACTGCAAGATTCTACTTTCATAAGGTAATCAAAGTCACAGATTCGGAAAATGGACTGTGGTTGCCAGGACTGGGGTAGTGGAAAATGGGGTAGAGACTTTAGATTTACAAAACAAGAAAGTTATAGAGATCAGCTGCACAGAAATGTAAATATAGTTAACATTACTTTACTGTATACCTACAATGGTTAAAATGGCAAACTTTGTTATGAGCTTTTTTTAACATAATCAAAAAAGGAACAAAAGAAACCAAATTCATAAAGGTCTATATTTTGTTCAAAATGATTGTCATGGCGCTTATATTAACTTTAATGTACAACATTTGGGAGCCATCTTTAAATCATGAGATATGAAAGAAAAAAAAGAAACTTACAATATAAAAAGAATTTAAAATCATCAATAAATCCCCCTAATACACAATTTTCCTCATTTAAGCTTTCTTTACATAAATAAATAAATAAATTTTATTTTGGTATCATTAATCTACAATTACATGAGGAACATTATGTTTACTAGATTCCCCCCTACACCAAGTCTACCACAGAAACCCCATTACAGTCACTGTCCATCAGCATAGTAAGAAGATGTAGAATCACTACTTGTCTTCCTGTGTTGCACAGCCCTCCCCATGCCACCCCCACATTATACATGCTAATCATAATGCCCCTTTTCTCCCGCCACCCACCATACCTCCCTTTCCACACACCCACCCCAGTCCCTTTTGCTTTGGTAACCGTTAGTCCATTCTTAGATTCTGTGATACTGCTGCTGTTTTGTTCCTTCAGTTTTTTCATTGTCCTTGTACTCCACAGATGAGTGAAATCATTTGGTATTTGTCCTTCTCTGCCTGGCTTGTCCCACTGAGAATAATACCCTCTAGCTCCATCCACGTTGTTGCAAATGGTAGGATTTATTTTCTTCTTATGGCTGAATAATATTCCATTGTGTATATGTACCACATCTTCTTTATCCATTCATCTACTGATGGACACTTAGGTTATTTACATTTCCTGGCTATTATAAATAGTGCTGCGATAAACATAGGGGTGCATCTATCTTTTTCAACTGGGCTGCTGCATTCTTAGGGTAAATTCCTACAAGTGGAATTCCTGGGTCAAATGGTATTTCTATTTTGAGCTTTTTGAGGAACCTCCATACTGCTTTCCACAATGGTTGAGCTAATTTACTTTCCCACCAGCAGTGTAGGAGGGTTCCCCTATCTACACAACCTCACCAACATTTGTTGTTTTTTGTCTTTTGGATGGCGGCCATCCTGACTGGTGTGAGGTGATATCTCATTGTGGTTTTAATTTGCATTTCTCTGATGACTAGCGATGTGGAGCATCTTTTCATGTGTCTGTTGGCCATCTGAATTTCTTCTTTGGAGAACTGTCTGTTTAGCTCCTCTGCCCATTTTTAATTGGATTATTTGCTTTTCGTTTGCTGAGGTGCATGACCTCTTTACATATTTTGGATGTCAACCCTTTATCGGATCTGTCATTTATGAATATATTCTCCCATCCTGTAGGATGCCGTTTGTTCTATTGGTGGTGTCCTTTGCTATACAGAAGGATTTCAGCTTCATATAGTCCCACTTGTTCATTTTTGTTTTTGTTTACCTTGCCTGGGGAGATATGTTCATGAAGAAGTCGCTCATGTTTATGTCCAGGAGATTTTTGACTATGTTTTTTTCTAAGAGTTTTATGGTTTCATGACTTACATTCAGGTTTTTGATCCATTTTGAATTTACTTTTGTGTATGGGTTTAGACAATGATCCAGTTTCATCCTCTTACATGTAACTGTCCAGTTTTGTCAGCACCAGCTGTTGAAGAGGCTGTCATTTCCCCACTGTATGTCCATGGCTCCTTTATCATATATTAATTGACCATATATGTTTGGGTTAATGTCTGGAGTCTCTATTCTGTTCCACTGGTCTGTGGCTCTGTTCTTGTGCCAGTACAAATTGTCTTGATTACTGTGGCTTTGTAGTAGAGCTTGAATTTGGGGAGCAAGATCTCCCCCACTTTATTCTTCCTTCTCAGGATTGCTTTGGCTATTTGGGGTCTTTGGTGGCTCCTTATGAATTTTAGAACTATTTGTTCCAGTTCACTGAAGAATGCTGTTGGTGTTTTGATAGGGATTGCATTGAATCTGTAGATTGCTTTAGGCAGGATGGCCATTTTGACAGTATTAATTCTTCCTAGCCAAGAGCATGGGATGAGTTTCTTTGCTAGTGTCCTCTTTAATTTCTCTTAAGAGGGCCTTGTAGTTTTCAGGGTATAGGTCTTTCACTTCCTTGGTTAGGTTTATTCCTGGGTATTTTATTCTTTTTGATGCAATTGTGAATGGAATTGTTTTCCTGATTTCTCTTTCTGGTAGTTCATTGTTAGTGTATAGGAAAGCAACAGATTCTGTGTATTAATTTTGTATCGTGTGACTTTGCTAAATTCTGATATTAGTTCTAGTAGCTTTGGAGTGGAGTCTTTAGGGTTTTTTATGTATAATATCATGTCATGTGCAAATAGTGACAGTTTGACTTCTTTACCAATCTGGATTCCTTGTATTTCTTTGTTTTGTCTGACTGCTGTGCTTAGTACTTCCAGTGCTATGTTGAATAAGAGTGGAGAGAGTGGGCATCCCTGTCTTGTTCCCAATCTTAAATGAAAAGCTTTCAGCTTCTCACTGTTAAGTGTGATGTTGGCTGTGGGTTTATCATATATGGCCTTTATTATGTTGAGGTACTTGCCCTCTATACCCATTTTGTTGAGAATTTTTATCATGAATGGATGTTGAATTTTGTCGAATGCTTTTTCAGCATCTATGGAGATGATCGTGTGATTTTTGTCCTTCTCTTTGTTTATGTGGTGGATGATGTTGATGGATTTTCGAATGTTGTACCATCCTTGCATCCCTGAGATGAATCCCACTTGGTCATAGTGTATGATCCTCTTGATGTATTTTTGAATTCAGTTTGGTAATATTTTGTTGAATATTATTGCATCTACATTCATCAGGGATATTGGTCTGTAATTTTCTTTTTTGGTGGGGTCTTTGCCTGGTTTTGGTATTAGGGTGATGCTGGCTTCATAGAATTGAGTTTGGGAGTATTCCCTCCTCCTCTATTTTTTGGAAAACTTTAAGGAGAATGGGTATTATGTCTTCTCTGTATATCTAAAAAAATACTGCGGTAAATCCATCTGGCCCGGAGGTTTTGCTCTTGGGTAGTTTTTTGATTACCGCTTCAATTTCGTTGCTGGTAATTTGTCTGTTTAGATATTCTGCTTCTTCCTTGGTCAGTCTTGGAAGGTTGTATTTTTCTAGGAAGTTGTCCAATTTTTGTAGGTTTTCCAGCTTGTTAGCATATAGATTCTCATAGTATTCTCTAATGATTCTTTGTATTTCTGTGGGGTCCATCATGATTTTTCCTTTCTCTTTTCTGATTCTGTTGATGTGTGTAGATTCTCTTTTTCTCTTAACAAGTCTGGCTAGGGGCTTACCTATTTTGTTTATTTTCTCAAAGAAACAGCTCTTGGTTTCATTGATTTTTTTCTATTTTATTCTTCCCAATTTTATTTATTTCTTCTCTGATCTTTATTATGTCCCTCCTTCTGCTGACTGTAGGCCTCATTTGTTCTTCTTTTTCCAATTTCAGTAATTGTGACTTCAGACTATTCATTTGGTATTGCTCTTCCTTCTTTAAATAGGCCTGGATTGCTAAATACTTTCCTCTTAGAACTGCTTTTGCTGTGTCCCACAGAAGTTGGCTCTTTGTACTGTTGTTTTCATTTGTCTCCATATATTGCTTGATCTCTATTTTAATTTGGTCATTGATCCATTGATTATTTAGGAGCATGTTGTTAAGCCTCCATGTGTTTGTCAGCCTTTTTGCTTTCTCTGTGCAATTTATTTCCAGTTTTATACCTTAGTGGTCTGAGAAGTTGTTTGGTGGGATTTCAATCTTTTGGAATTTACTGAGGCTCTTTTTGTGGCCTAGTATGTGGTCTATTCTGCAGAATGTTCCATGTGCACTTGAGAAGGATGTGTATCCTGCTGCTTTTGGGTGTAGAGTTCTGTAGATGTCTAGTAGGCCCATCTGTTCCAGTGTGTTGTTCATTGCCTCTGTGTCCTTACTTATTTTCTGTCTGGTGGATCTGTCCTTTGGAGTGAGTGGTGTGTTGAAGTCTCCTAGAATGAAAGCATTGCATTCTGTTTCCTCCTTTAATTCTGTTAGTATTTGTTTCACATATGTTGGTGCTCCTCTGTTCGGTACATACATATTTATAAAAATTACATCTTTTTGTTGGACTGACCCCTTTATAATTATGTAATGTCCTTCTTTATCTCTTGTTACTTTCTTTGTTTCGAAGTCTATTTTGTCTGATACTAGTACTGCAACACCTGCTTTTTTCTCCCTGTTGTTTGCATGAAATATCTTTTTCCATCCCATGACTTTCAGTCTGTGTATGTCTTTGGGTTTGACGTGAGTCTCTTGGAAGCAGCATACAGATGGGTCTTGCTTTTTTATCCATTCTGTTACTCTGTGTCTTTTGATTGGTGCATTCAGTCCATTTACATTTAGGGTGATTATTGAAAGTTATGTACTTATTGCCATTGCAGGCTTTAGATCCATGGTTACCAAAGGTTCAAGGGTAGCTTCTTTACTATCTGTCTAACTTAACTTGCTTATTAAGCTATTATAAACACAGTCTGATGATTCTTTATTTCTCTCCCTTCTTATTCTTCCTCCTCCATTCTTTATATGTCAGGTGTTCTTTTTCTGTGCTCTTTTGGGTTTCCTTTGACTGCTTTTGTGAGTAGTTGATTTTATTTTTTGCCTTTAGTTAGTATTTGGTTGGTCTGCTTTCTTTGCTGTGATTTTATTTTCTCTGGTGACATCTAATTAGGCTAAGGAATGCTTCCATCTAGAGCAGTCCCTTTAAAATACCCTGTAGAGGTAGTTTGTGGCAGGCACATTTCCTCAAATTTTCCTTACTTAAACCCTCCTTCATATTTAAATGGTAATCTTGCTGGATACAGTATTCTTGGCTCAATGCCCTTCCATTTCATTGAATTAAATATATGATGCCATTCTCTTCTGGCCTGTAAGGTTTCTGTTGAGAAGTCTGATGATAGCCTAATGGGTTTTCCTTTGTAGGTGACCTTTTTTCTCTCTCTGGCTGCCTTTAATACTCTGTCCTTGTGCTTGATCTTTGCCATTTTAATTATTATGTGCCTTGGTGTTGTCCTCCTTGGGTCCCTTCTGTTGGGAGTTCTGTGGGCTTCCATGGTCTGAGGAGTATTTCCTCCCCCAATTTGGGGAAGTTTTCAGCAATTATTTCTTGAAATACACTTTCTATCCCTTTTTCTCTCTTCTTCTTCTGGTACCCCTATAATGTGAATATTGTTCTGTTTGGATTGGTCACACAGTTCTCGTAGATTCTTTCATTCCTGGAGATCCTTTTATCTCTCTCTGCCTCAGCTTCTCTGTGTTCCTGTTCTCTGATTTCTATTCCATTAATGGCCTCTTGCACCTCATCCAGTCTGCTCTTAAGTCCTTCCAGAGATTGTTTTATTTCTGTATTCTTCCTGCCAACTTTATCCTTTAGCTCTTGCATATTTGTCTGCAGGTCCATCAGCATGGTTATGACCTTTATTTTGAGTTCTTTTTCAGGAAGATTGGTTAAATTTATCTGCCCAGGCACTGTCTCATGGGTTGTCTGGGTTATTCTCGAGTGTATCAGATTCTTCTGCCTTTTCATGGCCATAGAGGTACTGCTTGGTAGTCGCCTTTCCCTCCTAGAACAAAATCCGTGGGCAGTTGGCATGTGTGTTAGCTGGGCTTCCTCTGACGGTTACCCACTTACGGGGAGAAGCTTCTGGTTTTATTTCCTGAGCCACCGCAGGCAGAGCAGGCATTGCAGCAGCCCATAGCCCCTTGGGGAGGGGCAGGCACGCTGGGTGTGCTCTCCTGCGAGAACTGCGACACTTAGCACCTTGTCCCGGCTTCCTCAGTGCACGCCAGCAGGGCCTCTGAGTCTGGTCTGGGCTGCTGCAGAGTAGGCTCTGGGCAGCTGCTGTGGGTGTGGCTGCTCTCAGGCTGCTCCCCTAGTATGGCGGGGCCACGCCAGAGGGGGAATGGACGGGAGGTTGTTTATTGCCATGAGGGGCTTCAGAGCTGTGCTGCCTCATAGGGCACTAGAGTGCCTGAATTTCCCTGGGATTCCCAGCCACTGGACTGAGTGTGCTGGGACACTTCCTTCTAGTTGTGAGGATCCTGTCCCTTTAAGATTTTCAAAAAGCACTTGCTTTTCTTTTGTCTCAGGGGCAACAGCTGTGGGGACCAGCCCACAGATTTTACTGTTCCATTTCCCTAAAATCCAGCACACCACACAATGTGTGTCTGTGCTCCTGGTGCGGATGATTAGGGCTGGGTATTTAGGAGTCCTGGGCTTCCACTCCCTCCCCGCTCCAACTCCTCTCTTCCTGCTGGGGAGCTGGGGTGAGGAGGGCACTCGGGTCCCGCCGGGCTGCAGCTTGTATCTTACCCCCTTCGTGAGGCGCTGAGTTCTTGCAGAAGTAGATGTACCCTGGCTGTTGTACTGTATATTCTGGTTTCTCTTTTAGGAATAGTTGTATTTGTTTTATTTTCAAAAATATATATCTTTTTTGGGAGATTTCCGTGGCCCTACTCACACCGCCATCTTGGCTCCTCCCTTTTCCAATATTTTATCTGCAACCTGGGGAGTTATATTTGCTTCACAATTTAAAAACTGTCTAGGTTTTAGAAATCCAATGTGATAAACATACAGCATAGCGTACAACACTTCTAGTGGCATCTCATCTAGCTACCTGTATTCAAATATCCATGTACTCATACATTCATGGAATGTATGAGTCATCAAGTAAAATAGGATTAATAAAAACTACAAACAGCCTATATCATCTCAGGTTAGGTTTTACCTAACACATGAAAAACCTTAAAGTATTCAACTCTTTTTGAAATTTGTCCTTGTAGACAAAGAATTATAGATCTGTACATTTTTTCAAATAATTATAATCCCATGGTTTGTAATTTGTAAGCTCAATTTTGAATTCCACTATTCAGTTATTTCTATCCTCTACCATTTAATACATAATGCACTATGACACCAAAGCAATGAGTTATCATTTATCCATGTTTCTTTGATAAATGTATGTAATTTCTAGTTTCTCCCTATTAGAAACAATGCTTCTACAAATAATTTTGTTCACATATATTGTTCCTTCGAATGCTTTCCTTAGAATAAGTGCCACAATACAGGTCGCTAGGTCAAAAACAATTAAAGCCTTTTGTTTCTTAAAACACACTGGTAAATATCCTTTGCAAAGCGCCATGCTAATTTACAATGCCTCTAGTAAAACTCAGTGTTCTTTTCAGTCTCATTAACTTTGGATCTCCAGTTCTCCTTTTTGGGGGGCCAGCTTAATAGTGTATTAATGTATACATTATTTTTTTAAATTAGAATTTCTTCCATCACTAGTAGTGAAATTAATATATTCTCATGTGTGTGTGTGTGTGTGTGTGTGTGTGTGTGTGTGTGTGTGAATTCTGTGTTCATTTTCTTTGCCTGTTGTTTATTATGTACATTTGAATAAGTTCTTTAAGGGTTAACTTTTAATCATTATAATTATTTTAGTCATTTTATTGATGTTTAACTGGTCAGAACAAATTTTAGTAGGAATAAGAAGTCAGAAGAACAGAAACTGAGTTCTTTTTGACGATCCAAAGATCTTTGAGGACCTTTGGGCAATCAAGAATATACATGTTTCTAGACTATCTTGGAACAAATAATCATCAAATTTTATTCATTATAAACTAAAAATGAAAACAGAGGAAGTTAATGAAGCGTAGTGTCTAAAAATTTCTTGGATTTTTAAAAAGGTAACTTACCTGCTATTTTTCTTACCTCTATTCAAAGTAACTTTGGAAAGGCCAAAATCTGTTAACTTAATATGACCTTCATTAGAAATTAGCATGTTATCTGGTTTCAAATCCCTGTGCATACAAAAGACAAGTAGCAGATAACTAAAAAACAGCTAGTGTTGCTAACAGAATTAACAGGGAAAAAAATAGAAGGTTACAGAAGAATCAAATCCTATTTATTTTCCCTAAAATAAGTACTCATTGATGGCTTTCAAAGTGCAGAAAACAACTCTCAAAAGCAAACCATCTTTTGTATATTTGAATCTACAAGCATGTTAATGGATTTAATGCTAGATTGTCTTTGGCATTACTCATTACATACTCCATTAAAATAAATAAGCTTCATCAGATAAAATAAACCATAAGCCTGGTCAAATCACATTTACCTCTTTCAAGGAGGGTAAGACTAAGCCTTAAGAAAAAAGCCACATAACCTGATTTTCTTTGCACCAAGCAAAACACTGTAAATTAGCTGGGTATGACGGTAAAGGAGTGGAAAAAAGATGCAATATTCTTCACAATAAAATGGCACACCCACAGTCAAAACAATTGAAAAAGCACAGGGAGACGAAAAAAACAGTTGACTCTATTTCTAAACTCACAGAAGTTACTACTAAACTTTAGATAACCCAGGTAAATAGGCAAGTGGTAATGCAAATATTTAAGACTCCAATATCTGATACGTAATTTGATAACCTATGCTTTTCAGTAACAGTTTGGAGAAAAGTCAGTCTTTACCTGTGGATGATTCCATGTCTGTGAAGATAGTCTAGAGCCAATGCTACCTCAGAAAGGTATTTCACAGCCATCTCTTCATCAAAATAACCATATATATGAAGGAGAGACTTGACATCCCCACCAATAAGATATTCCATTACCTATCAAAAGGGAATATAAATGTGGCAAACAAAGCCACTACTATTAAATGTAATGTGAGCATATTTTTAGCATAGTTCTACAAGAGATACAAATTTTCTTGGTATTACTCAGTACAAATTAATTCCAGGTTTGCTCATGTTCCCATAGGTTTTTCATTTAATTTAAGCTGTTTAAAAATTCAGACTTACTGAAAAGGTGTAAGAATAGTAGAATGATATCCCATATATTCTTCCATCTAGATTCACTAGTTGTTAGCATTTTGCCACATCTGCTCTCTTTCTCTCCACATATATGAATATGAAGTAAATATTTACACTAATCACTAATTATGTTAGAAAATAAACATAAGAACACAATATCATTAATCTACATTTCTTACATGCATGTATTTTTGTTCAGAATAAGCAGCTTAAAAAATATGGTAACATTAGCAACTGGGATTAATATACAACTTTTAAATTATTGCTGAAGAGGCGGAGAAAAGATGGCCGCGTGAGTAATGTGGCAGAAATCTTCTTCCAAAACCACATATATTTTGAAAATACAGCACATACAACCATTACTAAAAGAGTGACCAGAAGTAATGGTACACCAGCCAGTCTACATCTGCGAGAACCCAACATCTCACAGAAAAGGTAAAGTACAAAGCCACGACCCAGCAGGACCTGAGGACTCACCCCACAGCAGCTCACTGGCAGGAGGAAAAGAATCAGAGCAGGGAGGGAGAGGAAGCACAGGACTGCTCAATACCCAGCCCTAGAAATCTACCCCAGGAGCACAGACCCACACTGCATAGTGTTCTGGAGATAAGAGGGGCAGAAAAGCAAAGTCTGAGACTAAGATTGTGAATAGGTTCCCACAACTGGCTGCCCTAGGACAAAAGAAAAACAGGCGCTTTAAAAGACTTCTCTTTTAAAGGGGCAAGGGTTTAGGAAAAGGAACAGGTGGACAAAATCGTCCTGGAACACTCGGCCCAGCAGGCTGGAAACTTTCAGGAGCTTCAGGCGCCCTATCCCCCTGGTTGGCAATGCAGCCCCAAGGCCCCTCACCACGACAAGCACCCTGTGGTTCCTTTCACCCTGCCAGCACCTGCGAGCAAACCACCTGTCCTGGCCATTGCGGCAGACCAGCCGGAGGGCAGCCCTGCCTACTGCAACTACACAGCTTAACGCAGAGGCTTCTCCCTGCACATGGCTAAGGGGCCCAGACCCAGAGGCTGCTCCCTGCATGCGGTTGACCAGCAAAGACAGCAGAGACGGGCACTGAGACCAGGAAGCATGAAACAGCTTTGTTCTTGCAGGTGCTGCGCCACTCGACTGCGACCCCCACCATCACCCTAGGTCATCCCACGGGCAACCCCACCCACAGCAGTTTAGGGGATTAACCCACAGGCTGCTCCCTGCACGTGGTTAACTAGCACAAACAGTGGAGAGAGGTATGGTGACCAGCAAGCAGGAAGGGACTTTTTCCTCTCAGCTGACACCTGTGCCACTCACCTGCCACCACTCCCATTGCTCCAGGACTATGGAAAGGCAGAACCTTGTTCAATTCAAAATCCCTCAAACACCAGAAAGAGGGTTTGGTGAGACTGAAATCACAAATCTTCCTGAAAAAGAATTCAAAATAAAAGTCACAAGCATGCTAATGGAGCTACAGAAAATTATTCAAGAGCTTAGGGACAAATTCAGGAGGGACATAACTGAAATGAAACAAACAATGGAGGGATTTAAAAGCAGATTAGGTGAGGTAGAGGAGGCAGTAAATGAAGTAGAAATGAGAGAAGAGGAATACAGAGAAGCTGAGGCAGAGAGATAAAAAAAGGATCTCTAGGAATGAAAGAATATAAGAGAACTGTGTGACCAATCCAAATGGAACAGGTGGACAAAAATGCATTACAGGGGCACCAGAAGAAAAAGAAGAGAGAAAAAGGGATAAAAAGGGTCTTTGAAGAAATAATTGCTGAAAACTTCCCGAATCTGGGCAAGTAAATAGTCTATCAGGACATGGAAATCTACAGATCTCCCAACACAAGGGATCCAAGGAAGACAACACCAAGACATACAATAATTAAAATGGTAAAGATCAAGGACAAGGAGAGAGTATTAAAAGCAGTCAGGGAGAGAAAAAAGATCACCGACAAAGGAAAACCCATCAGGTTATCTGCAGATTTCTCAGCAGAAACCTTACAGGCCAGAATGGAGTGGCATGATATATTCAATGCAACGAAACAGAAGGGCCTTGATCCAAGAATACTCTACCAGCAAGATTATAATTTAAATTTGAAAGAGGGGTTAAACAATTCCCAGGTAAGAGAAAATGAGGAAATCTACCTCCCATGAACCATCTCTACAGTGTATTTTAAAGGGACCGCTCTGGATGGAAGTATGCCTAAAACTACATAGCTGTTACCAAAGAAAATAAAACCACAGAAAAGCAAGTAGACCAACTAAATACTAACCAAATGTAAAATTAAATCAGCTACTCACAAAGTCAGTCAAGAGCTACACAAAGAGTACAAAATATGACACCTAACATATAAAGACTGGAGGGGGAAGAAAAAGAAGGGAGAGAAAAAAGAGTCATCAGACTGTGTTTATAATAGCGCAATAAGTGAGTTAAGGTAGACTGCTAGATAGAAAAGAAGCTGCCCTTGAACCTTTGGTAACCACAAATTCAAAGCCTGCAATGGCAGTAAATACATATCTATCAATAATAATCCTAAATGTAAATGGACTGAATGCACCAATCAAAAGACACAGAGTTACAGAATGGATGAAAATGCAAGACCCATCCTAATGTGGCCTACAAGAGACTCACTTCAAAACCAAAAACATACACACACTAAAAGTGAAGGGATGGAAAAAGTTATGTCATGCAAACAATAGGGAGAAAAAAGCAGGAGTTGCAGTACTTGTATCAGACAAAACAGACTTCAAAACAAAGACAGTAAATGAAGGACATTCATAATGATAAAGGGGTCAGTCCAACAAAAGGATATAACCATTATAAATATCTATGGACCCAACACAGGAGCACCTACATATGTGAAACAAATACTAACAGAATTAAAGGGGGAAAGAGAATGAAATGCATTCATTTTAGGAGACTTCAACACATCACTCACTCCAAAGTACAGATAACCCAGACAGAAAATAAGTAAGGAAACAGAGGCACTGAAGAACACATTAGAACAAATGGACCTAACAGACAGCTATAGAACACTCCATCCAAAAGCAGCAGGATACAAATTCTTCTCAAGTGCACATGGATCATTTTCAAGAATAGATCACATACCAGGCCACAAAAAGAGCCTCAGCAAATTCAAAAAGACCAAAACTGTACCAACCAACTTCTCAGATCGAAAGGTAGGAAACTAGAAGTGAACTGTACAAAGAAAATGAAAAAGCTCACAAACACATGGAGGCTTTACAACACGCTCCTAAATAATCAATGGATCAATGACCAAATTAAAACAGAGATCAAACAATATATGGAAACAAATGACAACAACAGCGCAATGCCTCAACTCCTGTGGGACACAGTGAAGGCAGTTCTAAGAGGAAAGTATATAGCAATCCTGGCCTATTTAAAAAAGGAAGAATTATCCCAAATGAACAGTCTAAATTCACAATTATTGAAACTGGAAAAAGAACACATGAGGCCCAAATTCAGCAGAAAGAGGGAAATAATAATGATCAGAGAATAAATAAATAAAACTGAGAAGAACAACACAACAGAAAAAATTTATGAAACCAAGAGCTGGTCCTTTGAAAAATAAACAAAATAGATAACCCCTAGCCAGACTTACCAAGAAAAAAAAGAGAATCTACACACATAAACAGAATCAGAAATGACAAAGGAAAAATCATGATGGACACCACAGAAATTCAAAGAATTATTAGAGAATACTATGAAAAACTATATGCTAACAAACTGGATAACCTAGAAGAAATGGACAACCTTCTAGAAAAATACAACCTTCCAAGACTGACCCAGTAAGAAACAGAAAATCTGAACAGACCAATTACCAGGAATGAAGTTGAATCAGTAAACAAAAACTACTGGAACAGAAGATGGCTTCACCACTGAATTTTAGCAGACATTTAGAGAAGACATCATACCCACTCTCCTTAAAGTTTTCCAAAAAATAGAAGAGGAGAGAATACTTCCAAACTCATTTTATGAAGCCAACCACACTCTAATACCAAAACAAGGCAAAGGCACCACACACAAAAAAAACTACAGACCAATATCCCTAATGAACACAGATGCAAAAATACTCAACAAAATATTAGCAAGCCAAATTCAAAAATACATCAAGAGAATTAGACATCATGATGAGTGGGATTCATCCCACGTATGCAAGGATGGTACAATATTCAAAAATCCATCAACATCATCCACTATATCAATAAAAAGATGGACAAAAATCACATGATCATCTCCACAGACATCAAAAACCATTCAACAAAATTCAACACACATTCGTGATAAAAACTCCCAACAACATGGGTACAGAGGGCAAGTACCTCAACATAAGAAAGGCCATATATGACAAACCCACAGCCAACATCATACTTAACAGTGAAAAGCTTTCAGCTTTTCCTCTAAGACTGGGAACAAGACAAGGATGCCCACTCTCCCCACTTCTATTCAACATAGTACTGGAGGCCCTAGCCCAGCCAGACAACACAAAGAAATAAAAGGCATCCAGATTGGCAACAAAGAAGTTAAACTGTCCCTGTTTGCAGATGACATGATATTGTACATAAAAAAAACAAAAGAATCCACTCCAAAACTCCTAGAACAAACATCTGAATTCAGCAAAGTTGTGGGTTACAAAATTAATACCATAAATCCCTTATATTACTATACACTAATGATAAACTAGCAGAAAGAGAAATCAGGAAAACAATGCCATTCACAATTGCATCAAAAGAATAAAATACCTAGGAATAAACCTAACCAAGGAAGTGAAAGACCTATATATACCCTGAAAACTAGAAGACACTCACTCTTAAGATAAATTAAAGAGGACTATAATACATGGAAATTCATCCCATGTTCTTGGCTAGGAAGAATCAATATTGTCAAAATGGCCATCCTGCCTAAAGCAATCTATAGATTCAATGCAATCCCTATCAAAATACCAACAGCATTCTTCAATGAACTAGAGCAAATAGTTCTAAAATTCATATGGAATGACAAAAGACCCCGAATACCAAAGCAATACTGAGAAGGAAGAATAAAGCAGGGGGAATTATGCTCCCTGACTTCAATCTCTACTACAAAGCCACAGTAATCAAGACAATTTGGCACTGGCACAAGAACAGACCCATAGACCAGTGGGACAGGATAGAGAACCCAGATACAAACCCAAGCATATATGGTCAATTAATATCTGAAAGAGGAGCCATGGATATACACTGGGGAAATGACAGCCTCTTCAACAACTGGTGTTGGCAAAATTGGACAGTTACATGTAAGAGAATGAAACTGGATTACTGTCTAAATCCATACACAAAAGTAAACTCGAAATGGATCAAAGACCTGAATGTAAGTCATGAAACCATAAAACTCTTAGAAGAAAACATAGGGAAACATCTCTTGAATGTAACATGGGCAACTTTTTCATGAACATATCTCTCTGGAAAAGGGAAACAAAAGCAAAAATGAACAAGTGGGACTATATCAAACTAAAAAGCTGCTGTACAGCAAAGGTCACCATCAGTAGAACAAAAAGACAACCTACAGTATGGGAGAATATATTTGTAAAGGACATATCTGACAAGGGGTTAACATCCAAAATACATAAAGAACTTACACACCTCAACACCCAAAAAGCAAAAAACCCGATTAAAAAATGGGCAGACGATCTGAACAGACAGTTCTCCAAAGAAGAAGTTCAGATGGCCAACAGGCACATGAAAAGATGCTCCAAATGGCTATTCATCAGGGAAATGCAAATTAAAACCACAATGAGATATCACCACACACAAGTTAGAATGGACAACATGCAAAAGACAAAACAACAAATGCTGGGGAGGATGTGGAGGAAGGGGAACCCTCCTACACTGCTGGTGGGAATGTATATTAGTTCAACCATTGTGGAAAGCAGTATGGAGGCTCCTCAAAACACTCAAAATAGAAATACCATTTGACCCAGGAATTCCACTCCTAGGAATTTACCCTAAGAAAACAGGATCACAGATTCAAAAAGACATATCCACCCCTATGTTTATTGCAGCACTATTTACAATAGCCAAGATATGGAAGCAACCAAAATGTCCATCAGTAGATGAATGGATAAAGAAGATGTGGTACATATACACAATGGAGTATTATTCGGCCATAAGAGGTAAATAAATCCTACCATTTGCAACCACATGGATGGAGCTAGAGGATATTGTGCTCAGTGAAACAAGCCAGGTGAAGAAAGTCAAGTACCAGATGGTATCATTCTTCTGTGGGGTATAACAACAAAGGAAAACCTGAAGAAACAAAACAGCAGCAGACTCACGAACCTAAGAATGGACTAACAGTTACCAAAGGGAAAGGGACTGGGGAGAGTGGGTGGGGAGGGATGGATAAGGGGATTAAGGGAAACTATGATTAGCACATATAATGTAACAGGGCAGGGGGAAGACAGTGTAGCACAGAGAAGACAAGTAGTGACTCTATAGCATCTTACTATGCTGATGGTCTGTGACTGTAACGTGGTTGCGACTTGATAATATGGGTGAATGTAGTAACCACAATGTTGCTCATGTGATTGTATATCAATGATACCTTAATAAAAAAAAAATTCTTGCTGAGTAATTCAAGAATATTGTTGAAGAGGTCATGCCCTGTCAACCACTAAATTCTTCATCACATATCTCCTAATAAGGATATTCTTGCATAACTACAGTGTAATAAAATTCAAAGAAGTTAATGCAAATATGTTATTTAATGTAAAGTCCATATTCAAATTTCTCTGATTATCTCAATTTTGCCTCTGATAGCATTTTTCCTCATTTCCTATGCTCAAACCGGGATCACACATGGTATTTAGTTGTCCTGTCTCTTTAGTCTCCTTTAATTCAGAACAGGTTTTTCCTTTCTTCCATGAAAGAGGGAAGTCTTTCATGACCTCTGATTATTTCCTCATGAGAAATGCTACACATCTTCGGCATATGCAATGTTGAGTCCTTACTGATTCACACCAGATGAGACACCTAAAGTTAGCATGTTCTATTATTGGTGATGTTAACTTTGACCACTGACTTAAGGTGGTGATATCAGATGTCTCCACTGAAGAAGCATTGTACAGAAACTGGGCCAGTTTGCCAACCAGTGGCTTAAAAGACAGAAAGTCTTTCATCTTCTTACTGCTACTATATATATATGTTTTTTGGACTTAAGACAGTGTATCATGCTAAAAAGTAACCCCCTATCTCATGCTTTCTCAGAACCTTGGGGTTTCCTGAAGGGCTGTCTTTAGTCTTGCTTTGAGGGTGATTTCTAATACAAATTTGTATCTTTACTCCAAAATCCTTCCCCCCAGCATCACCAGGTCTTATTCCCCACAGAGAAGGTCATTACAACCATGCACTGCAATTCATGCTAATGTATTCACTGGAGTTACTTAAAATAGTAAAAAAAAAACAAAACCAAACATTAAAAAAGAAACCAACTCAACAATAGGGCATTCACTAAAAAAATTATGGAATTCATAAATAAATCCATGGAATTCCATGCAGTCATTAAAAAAGATGAGGTCATCACTAAGAGGAAAAAATAAGTAGAAGAATAGCATTTACAATATGATCACATTTAACATGCATTCATTTAAACAACTGTGGTTTGTAAAAACTAAATTTTATCTTGAATTAGTCCTAATGCAAAAAAGGGGCTCACCACTGTCCTAAATAAACCTTTTACTCTCCAAAGTTTTCTGTCCTTCCCATTAAATCTTTGCAACCACATTTAACATCAGTCTAAATATATTCACAGATTTACTGAAAGATTAGGAATGGATTTAA